>NC_142199.1:7177500-8377500 GCF_026936395.1 Plectropomus leopardus
TTTTGAGCAGTGGGGTGACATGTCGCTTGCTTAAAAGTAACACGAAAAGTGCCAGTTTTTAGGGAGGAATTGACAATGTGTGTGACTGCAGGTTTGATAGTGGGCAGGATGCTCTGCAGGATGCAGGTGGGTATTGGATCGAGAGGACATGTTGTAGGTTTTGAGCTCAGAACAAGTCTGGAGACCTCATCCTCAGTCATAGGAGTGAAAGAGCATAGTGAAGCAGCAGTACTGGATTTGACCCAACTGGGCCGGTCAGGCTCAGAGAACTGATTGCTGATTGCGGCCACCTTTTCAGTGAAAAAGGAGGAGAACATGTCTGGAGTCAGTGTAGGGGAAGGCTGAGCAGCTGGAGGAAAAAGCAAGGACTTAAACACCATAAACAGTTTTCTAGGCTCAGTAGCAGCACAGAACTTGTTCTGACAGAAGGCTATCTTAGCGGACTGCAAGGAAGACGTAAAGGAAGCAAGTTTCTGTTTGTATTAGGACAAATCAGTGGGTTCTTGGGATTTACGCCACTTTCTTTCTGCTGCCCTGAGTCCAGTTCTTTGTTCTCTCAGGACTTCAGAGAGCCACAGACTTGCTTGTTTTTTCTTGGCTGGTTTGGACACCGGGGGACAGGGTTTGTCCAGAGAGGATGCCAGAGAGGAACACAGTGTTTCTGTAACCTCATTAACAGAAAGTGAGGAGAAGTGTGAGTGGTCAGGCATGGCAGAGCTCACCTCATCAGACAGCCGTGCTGCAGTGAGGGACTTATGATTTCTGCGGACGGAAATTTTCTGAGTGGGTGTCTGCAATTTCAGAAAAGTAGCTGCAAATTTTACCAAGAAATGGTCTGACAGGTATAGTAGGGTAACTGTCACATCTGCTATGGAGCAGTTACGAGTCAGCACCAAGTCAAGGACATAACCAGCTTTGTGGGTGGGAGGAGAAGGAGCTAGTACAAGTGCAAAGGAGCAGAGTAGTGCCAGAAGGTTGTTTGCTAGAATACTGTCAATGTCAATGTCAATGTTCATGTCTCCCTTGACAATCAGTGGTGTGCCATCATCAGGGATGTCAGAGAGTAACATGTCCATTTCAGAGACAAAGCCATCCAGATTACCCCCTGGTAGGCAGTACACAACCAGAATATATGCTTTGATGGGAGCAGTGACATTAAGAGCATGATATTGAAATGTTGCGTTGCTGCTCAACAGGCGCAGTGTGGAAAAAGACCAGTTGTCAGGAATAGTATGGCAAAAATGTCAAAAAATGACATGTCCCAAAAACAGTTGAAAACAATTTTAAACCTCATAAAACAGCGTGCTAAGACACGCCATAGCATAGAATTTTCCACAAACGGCCAAAAACACCAGATTACAACATGTCGAAAAAATGACCAAAACAGCAAGGCTATAGTATGGCAAAAATGTCAAAAAATGGCATGTCCCAAAAACAGCTGAAAACAATTTTAAACCTCATAAAACAGCGTGCTAAGACACGCCATAGCACAGAATTTTGCAAAAATGGCCAAAAACACCAGATTACAACATGTCGAAAAAATGACCAAAAAGCAAGGCTATAGTATGGCAAAAATGTCAAAACATGACATGTCCCAAAAACAGCTGAAAACAATTTTAAACCACATAAAACAGCGTGCTAAGACACGCCATAGCATAGAATTTTGCAAAATCTGCCAAAAACACCAGATTACAACATGTCGAAAAAACGACCAAAACAGCAAGGCTATAGTATGGCAAAAATGTCAAAAAAATGACATGTTCCAAAAACAGTTGAAAACAATTTTAAACCACATAAAACAGCGCGCTAAGACACGCCATAGCATAGAATTTTCCACAAACGGCCAAAAACACTAGATTACAACATGTCGAAAAAATGACCAAAACAGCAAGGCTATAGTATGGCAAAAATGTCAAAAAATGACATGTCCCAAAAACAGTTGAAAACAATTTTAAACCACATAAAACAGCGCGCTAAGACACGCCATAGCATAGAATTTTGCAAAAACGACCAAAAACACCAGATTACAACATGTCGAAAAAATGACCAAAACAGCAAGGCTATAGTATGGCAAAAATGTCAAAACATGACATGTCCCAAAAACAGCTGAAAACAATTTTAAACCACATAAAACAGCGTGCTAAGACACGCCATAGCATAGAATTTTGCAAAATCTACCAAAAACACCAGATTACAACATGTCAAATAAATGACCAAAACAGCAAGGCTATAGTATGGCAAAAATGTCAAAAAAATGACATGTTCCAAAAACAGTTGAAAACAATTTTAAACCACATAAAACAGCGCGCTAAGACACGCCATAGCATAGAATTTTCCACAAACGGCCAAAAACACTAGATTACAACATGTCGAAAAAATGACCAAAACAGCAAGGCTATAGTATGGCAAAAATGTCAAAACATGACATGTCCCAAAAACAGCTGAAAACAATTTTAAACCACATAAAACAGCGTGCTAAGACACGCCATAGCATAGAATTTTGCAAAATCTACCAAAAACACCAGATTACAACATGTCGAAAAAATGACCAAAACAGCAAGGCTATAGTATGGCAAAAATGTCAAAACATGACATGTCCCAAAAACAGTTGAAAACAATTTTAAACCACATAAAACAGCGCGCTAAGACACGCCATAGCATAGAATTTTCCACAAACGGCCAAAAACACTAGATTACAACATGTCGAAAAAATGACCAAAACAGCAAGGCTATAGTATGGCAAAAATGTCAAAAAATGACGTTCCAAAAACAGTTGAAAACAATTTTAAACCACATAAAACAGCGTGCTAAGACACGCCATAGCATAGAATTTTGCAAAATCTACCAAAAACACCAGATTACAACATGTCGAATAAATGACCAAAACAGCAAGGCTATAGTATGGCAAAAATGTCAAAAAAATGACATGTTCCAAAAACAGTTGAAAACAATTTTAAACCACATAAAACAGCGCGCTAAGACACGCCATAGCATAGAATTTTCCACAAACGGCCAAAAACACTAGATTACAACATGTCGAAAAAATGACCAAAACAGCAAGGCTATAGTATGGCAAAAATGTCAAAACATGACATGTCCCAAAAACAGCTGAAAACAATTTTAAACCACATAAAACAGCGCGCTAAGACACGCCATAGCATAGAATTTTGCAAAATCTGCCAAAAACACCAGATTACAACATGTCGAAAAAACGACCAAAACAGCAAGGCTATAGTATGGCAAAAATGTCAAAAAATGACATGTCCCAAAAACAGTTGAAAACAATTTTAAACCTCATAAAACAGCGTGCTAAGACACGCCATAGCATAGAATTTTCCACAAACGGCCAAAAACACCAGATTACAACATGTCGAAAAAATGACCAAAACAGCAAGGCTATAGTATGGCAAAAATGTCAAAAAATGGCATGTCCCAAAAACAGCTGAAAACAATTTTAAACCTCATAAAACAGCGTGCTAAGACACGCCATAGCACAGAATTTTGCAAAAATGGCCAAAAACACCAGATTACAACATGTCGAAAAAATGACCAAAACAGCAAGGCTATAGTATGGCAAAAATGTCAAAAAATGACGTTCCAAAAACAGCTGAAAACAATTTTAAACCTCATAAAACAGCGTGCTAAGACACGCCATGGCACAGAATTTTGCAAAAACCACCAAAAACACTAGATTACAACATGTCGAAAAAATGACCAAAACAGCAAGGCTATAGTATGGCAAAAATGTCAAAAAATGACATGTTCCAAAAACAGTTGAAAACAATTTTAAACCTCATAAAACAGCGTGCTAAGACACGCCATAGCATAGAATTTTCCACAAACGGCCAAAAACACTAGATTACAACATGTCGAAAAAATGACCAAAACAGCAAGGCTATAGTATGGCAAAAATGTCAAAACATGACATGTCCCAAAAACAGCTGAAAACAATTTTAAACCACATAAAACAGCGTGCTAAGACACGCCATAGCATAGAATTTTGCAAAATCTACCAAAAACACCAGATTACAACATGTCGAAAAAACGACCAAAACAGCAAGGCTATAGTATGGC
Source organism: Plectropomus leopardus (assembly GCF_026936395.1). Classification (NCBI taxonomy): domain Eukaryota; kingdom Metazoa; phylum Chordata; class Actinopteri; order Perciformes; family Serranidae; genus Plectropomus; species Plectropomus leopardus. Next base: position 7,181,575 of record NC_142199.1, read on the forward strand.
AAAAATGTCAAAAAATGACATGTCCCAAAAACAGTTGAAAACAATTTTAAACCACATAAAACAGCGTGCTAAGACACGCCATAGCATAGAATTTTGCAAAATCTACCAAAAACACCAGATTACAACATGTCGAAAAAACGACCAAAACAGCAAGGCTATAGTATGGCAAAAATGTCAAAAAATGACATGTCCCAAAAACAGTTGAAAACAATTTTAAACCTCATAAAACAGCGTGCTAAGACACGCCATGGCACAGAATTTTGCAAAAACCACCAAAAACACCAGATTACAACATGTCGAAAAAATGACCAAAACAGCAAGGCTATAGTATGGCAAAAATGTCAAAAAATGGCATGTCCCAAAAACAGCTGAAAACAATTTTAAACCTCATAAAACAGCGCGCTAAGACACGCCATAGCATAGAATTTTGCAAAAACGACCAAAAACACCAAATTACAACATTTCGAAAAAACGACCAAAACAGCAAGGCTATAGTATGGCAAAAATGTCAAAAAATGACATGTCCCAAAAACAGTTGAAAACAATTTTAAACCACATAAAACAGCGTGCTAAGACACGCCATAGCACAGAATTTTGCAAAAACGACCAAAAACACCAGATTACAACATGTCGAAAAAATGACCAAAACAGCAAGGCTATAGTATGGCAAAAATGTCAAAAAATGGCATGTCCCAAAAACAGCTGAAAACAATTTTAAACCTCATAAAACAGCGCGCTAAGACACGCCATAGCATAGAATTTTCCACAAACGGCCAAAAACACTAGATTACAACATGTCGGAAAAATGACCAAAACAGCAAGGCTATAGTATGGCAAAAATGTCAAAAAATGACATGTCCCAAAAACAGTTGAAAACAATTTTAAACCACATAAAACAGCGCGCTAAGACACGCCATAGCATAGAATTTTCCACAAACGGCCAAAAACACCAGATTACAACATGTCGAAAAAATGACCAAAACAGCAAGGCTATAGTATGGCAAAAATGTCAAAAAATGGCATGTCCCAAAAACAGCTGAAAACAATTTTAAACCACATAAAACAGCGTGCTAAGACACGCCATAGCACAGAATTTTGCAAAAACGGCCAAAAACACCAGATTACAACATGTCGAAAAAATGACCAAAACAGCAAGGCTATAGTATGGCAAAAATGTCAAAAAATGGCATGTCCCAAAAACAGCTGAAAACAATTTTAAACCACATAAAACAGCGTGCTAAGACACGCCATAGCACAGAATTTTGCAAAAATGGCCAAAAACACCAGATTACAACATGTCGAAAAAATGACCAAAACAGCAAGGCTATAGTATGGCAAAAATGTCAAAAAATGACTTTTTCCAAAAAACAGCTGAAAACAATTTTAAACCACATAAAACAGCGTGCTAAGACACGCCATGGCATAGAATTTTGCAAAAACGGCCAAAAACACTAGATTACAACATGTCGAAAAAATGACCAAAACAGCAAGGCTATAGTATGGCAAAAATGTCAAAAAATGGCATGTCCCAAAAACAGCTGAAAACCATTTTAAACCACATAAAACAGCGTGCTAAGACACGCCATGGCACAGAATTTTGCAAAAACGACCAAAAACACTAGATTACAACATGTCGAAAATATGACCAAAACAGCAAGGCTATAGTATGGCAAAAATGTCAAAAAATGACATGTTCCAAAAACAGTTGAAAACAATTTTAAACCTCATAAAACAGCGTGCTAAGACACGCCATAGCATAGAATTTTGCAAAAACGGCCAAAAACACCAGATTACAACATGTCAAAAAAATGACCAAAACAGCAAGGCTATAGTATGGCAAAAATGTCAAAAAATGACATGCTCCAAAAACAGCTGAAAACAATTTTAAACCTCATAAAACAGCGTGCTAAGACTCGCCATAGCGTGAGGAAACTACGATCTTTCAACGTGTGCAGCAAGATGTTAGAGATCTTCTACCAGTCTGTTGTCTCCAGTGCCATCTTCTTCGCTGCTGTTTGTTGGGGAAGCAGCATCAGAGCCAGTGACACCAACAGACTTAATAAAATCATGAAGAAAGCTGGCTCTGTGGTGGGTTTCAGGCTGGAGACCATGGAGACGGTGGTGGAGAGGAGGACAATTAAAAAACTGCTCGCCATCATGAACAATGCTGAGCACCCCCTCCACCGCACACTGGACCGACAGCGGACCACCTTCTCCAACAGACTGATTCAGCTTCGCTGTCGAAAGGACAGATACAGGAAATCTTTCCTGCCACAAGCCATCCACCTGTACAATAACTCACCTCTGTCTGGGCTTTAAGTTCTGGTCTTAGCTCCATGTCACTCTGCACTACTGACTTTATTTCTATTTCTATTTATTCAGATACTGTTCCGCACTTTACACATGTATATATGTAGATATGTACAGTCTCTTCGTTTTTTTAGGGTTTTTTTTTTAAGCATATTCCTTTATATACTGTTAATAATGTGTGCTCTTTATTCTCTGTTCTTACTGTATGGCGCTGCTACATCCCAATTTCTCAGTTTTCAGATCAATAAAGTATATCTATCTATCTATCTATCTATCTGTCTATTTTGAATGTCGAAAAAATGACCAAACAAGCAAGGCTATAGTAAGGCAAAAATGTCAAAAAATGACATGTCCCAAAAACAGCTGAAAACCATTTTAAACCACATAAAACAGCGTGCTAAGACATGCCATAGCACAGAATTTTGCAAAAACCACCAAAAACACCAGATTACAACATGTCGAAAAAATGACCAAAACAGCAAGGCTATAGTATGGCAAAAATGTCAAAAAATGGCATGTCCCAAAAACAGTTGAAAACAATTTTAAACCACATAAAACAGCGTGCTAAGACACGCCATAGCATAGAATTTTGCAAAAACGGCCAAAAACACCAGATTACAACATGTCGAAAAAATGACCAAAACAGCAAGGCTATAGTATGGCAAAAATGTCAAAAAATGGCATGTCCCAAAAACAGCTGAAAACAATTTTAAACCACATAAAACAGCGTGCTAAGACACGCCATAGCACAGAATTTTGCAAAAACGACCAAAAACACCAGATTACAACATGTCGAAAAAATGACCAAAACAGCAAGGCTATAGTATGGCAAAAATGTCAAAAAATGACATGTTCCAAAAACAGTTGAAAACAATTTTAAACCTCATAAAACAGCGTGCTAAGACACGCCATAGCATAGAATTTTGCAAAAACGGCCAAAAACACCAGATTACAACATGTCGAAAAAATGACCAAAACAGCAAGGCTATAGTATGGCAAAAATGTCAAAAAATGGCATGTTCCAAAAACAGTTGAAAACAATTTTAAACCACATAAAACAGCGCGCTAAGACACGCCATAGCATAGAATTTTCCACAAACGGCCAAAAACACTAGATTACAACATGTCAAAAAAATGACCAAACAAGTAAGGCTATAGTATGGCAAAAATGTCAAAAGATGACATGTTCCAAAAACAGTTGAAAACAATTTGAAACATCATAAAACAGTGTGCTAAGACACGCCATAGCATAGAATTTTGCAAAAACGGCCAAAAACACCAGATTACAACATGTCGAAAAAATGACCAAAACAAGCAAGGCTATAGTAAGGCAAAAATGTCAAAAAATGACATGTTCCAAAAACAGTTGAAAACAATTTTAAACCTCATAAAACAGCGTGCTAAGACACACCATAGCATAGAATTTTGCAAAAATGGCCAAAAACACCAGATTACAACATGTCGAAAAAATGACCAAAAAGCAAGGCTATAGTATGGCAAAAATGTCAAAAAATGACATGTTCCAAAAACAGTTGAAAACAATTATAAACCACATAAAACAGCGTGCTAAGACACGCCATAGCACAGAATTTTGCAAAAACGGCCAAAAACACCAGATTACAACATGTCGAAAAAATGACCAAAACAGCAAGGCTATAGTATGGCAAAAATGTCAAAAAATGACATGTTCCAAAAACAGTTGAAAACAATTTTAAACCTCATAAAACAGCGTGCTAAGACACGCCATAGCAAAGAATTTTGCAAAAACGGCCAAAAACACCAGATTACAACATGTCGAAAAAATGACCAAAAAGCAAGGCTATAGTATGGCAAAAATGTCAAAAAATGGCATGTCCCAAAAACAGCTGAAAACCATTTTAAACCACATAAAACAGCGTGCTAAGACACGCCATAGCACAGAATTTTGCAAAAACCACCAAAAACACTAGATTACAACATGTCGAAAAAATGACCAAAACAGCAAGGCTATAGTATGGCAAAAATGTCAAAAAATGACATGTCCCAAAAACAGTTGAAAACAATTTTAAACCTCATAAAACAGCGTGCTAAGACACGCCATAGCATAGAATTTTGCAAAAACGGCCAAAAACACCAGATTACAACATGTCAAAAAAATGACCAAACAAGCAAGGCTATAGTATGGCAAAAATGTCAAAAAATGACATGTCCCAAAAACAGCTGAAAACCATTTTAAACCACATAAAACAGCGTGCTAAGACACGCCATAGCACAGAATTTTGCAAAAACCACCAAAAACACTATATTACAACATGTCGAAAAAATGACCAAAACAGCAAGGCTATAGTATGGCAAAAATGTCAAAAAATGACATGTTCTAAAAACAGTTGAAAACAATTTTAAACCTCATAAAACAGCGCGCTAAGACACGCCATAGCATAGATTTTTGCAAAAACGGCCAAAAACACCAGATTACAACATGTCGAAAAAATGACCAAAAAGCAAGGCTATAGTATGGCAAAAATGTCAAAAAATGACATGTCCCAAAAACAGCTGAAAACCATTTTAAACCACATAAAACAGCGTGCTAAGACACGCCATAGCACAGAATTTTGCAAAAACCACCAAAAACACTAGATTACAACATGTCGAAAAAATGACCAAAACAGCAAGGCTATAGTATGGCAAAAATGTCAAAAAATGACATGTTCCAAAAACAGTTGAAAACAATTTTAAACCTCATAAAACAGCGTGCTAAGACACACCATAGCATAGAATTTTGCAAAAACGGCCAAAAACACCAGATTACAACATGTCGAAAAAATGACCAAAAAGCAAGGCTATAGTATGGCAAAAATGTCAAAAAATGACATGTCCCAAAAACAGCTGAAAACCATTTTAAACCTCATAAAACAGCGTGCTAAGACACGCCATAGCATAGAAGTTTCCACAAACGGCCAAAAACACCAGATTACAACATGTCGAAAAAATGACCAAAACAGCAAGGCTATAGTATGGCAAAAATGTCAAAACATGACATGTCCCAAAAACAGTTGAAAACAATTATAAACCACATAAAACAGCGTGCTAAGACACACCATAGCATAGAATTTTGCAAAAATGGCCAAAAACACCACATTACAACATGTCGAAAAAATGACCAAAAAGCAAGGCTATAGTATGGCAAAAATGTCAAAAAATGACATGTCCCAAAAACAGTTGAAAACAATTATAAACCACATAAAACAGCGTGCTGAGACACGCCATAGCACAGAATTTTGCAAAAACGGCCAAAAACACCAGATTACAACATGTCGAAAAAGTGACCAAAACAGCAAGGCTATAGTATGGCAAAAATGTCAAAAAATGGCATGTCCCAAAAACAGCTGAAAACCATTTTAAACCACATAAAACAGCGTGCTAAGACACGCCATGGCACAGAATTTTGCAAAAACGACCAAAAACACTAGAATACAACATGTCGAAAATATGACCAAAACAAGCAAGGCTATAGTATGGCAAAAATGTCAAAAAATGACATGTTCCAAAAACAGTTGAAAACAATTTTAAACCTCATAAAACAGCGTGCTAAGACACGCCATAGCATAGAATTTTGCAAAAACGGCCAAAAACACCAGATTACAACATGTCGAAAAAATGACCAAAAAGCAAGGCTATAGTATGGCAAAAATGTCAAAAAATGACATGTCCCAAAAACAGCTGAAAACCATTTTAAACCTCATAAAACAGCGTGCTAAGACACGCCATAGCATAGAAGTTTCCACAAACGGCCAAAAACACCAGATTACAACATGTCGAAAAAATGACCAAAACAGCAAGGCTATAGTATGGCAAAAATGTCAAAACATGACATGTCCCAAAAACAGTTGAAAACAATTATAAACCACATAAAACAGCGTGCTAAGACACACCATAGCATAGAATTTTGCAAAAATGGCCAAAAACACCACATTACAACATGTCGAAAAAATGACCAAAAAGCAAGGCTATAGTATGGCAAAAATGTCAAAAAATGACATGTCCCAAAAACAGTTGAAAACAATTATAAACCACATAAAACAGCGTGCTGAGACACGCCATAGCACAGAATTTTGCAAAAACGGCCAAAAACACCAGATTACAACATGTCGAAAAAATGACCAAAACAGCAAGGCTATAGTATGGCAAAAATGTCAAAAAATGACATGTCCCAAAAACAGTTGAAAACAATTTTAAACCTCATAAAACAGCGTGCTAAGACACGCCATAGCATAGAATTTTGCAAAAACGGCCAAAAACACCAGATTACAACATGTCAAAAAAATGACCAAAAAGCAAGGCTATAGTATGGCAAAAATGTCAAAAAATGACATGTCCCAAAAACAGCTGAAAACCATTTTAAACCACATAAAACAGCGTGCTAAGACACGCCATAGCACAGAATTTTGCAAAAACCACCAAAAACACTATATTACAACATGTCGAAAAAATGACCAAAACAGCAAGGCTATAGTATGGCAAAAATGTCAAAAAATGACATGTTCTAAAAACAGTTGAAAACAATTTTAAACCTCATAAAACAGCGCGCTAAGACACGCCATAGCATAGATTTTTGCAAAAACGGCCAAAAACACCAGATTACAACATGTCGAAAAAATGACCAAAAAGCAAGGCTATAGTATGGCAAAAATGTCAAAAAATGACATGTCCCAAAAACAGCTGAAAACCATTTTAAACCACATAAAACAGCGTGCTAAGACACGCCATAGCACAGAATTTTGCAAAAACCACCAAAAACACTAGATTACAACATGTCGAAAAAATGACCAAAACAGCAAGGCTATAGTATGGCAAAAATGTCAAAAAATGACATGTTCCAAAAACAGTTGAAAACAATTTTAAACCTCATAAAACAGCGTGCTAAGACACGCCATAGCATAGAATTTTGCAAAAACGGCCAAAAACACCAGATTACAACATGTCGAAAAAATGACCAAAAAGCAAGGCTATAGTATGGCAAAAATGTCAAAAAATGACATGTCCCAAAAACAGCTGAAAACCATTTTAAACCTCATAAAACAGCGTGCTAAGACACGCCATAGCATAGAAGTTTCCACAAACGGCCAAAAACACCAGATTACAACATGTCGAAAAATTGCCAAAACAAGAAGGCTATAGTATGGCAAAAATGTCAAAACATGACATGTCCCAAAAACAGTTGAAAACAATTATAAACCACATAAAACAGCGTGCTAAGACACACCATAGCATAGAATTTTGCAAAAATGGCCAAAAACACCACATTACAACATGTCGAAAAAATGACCAAAAAGCAAGGCTATAGTATGGCAAAAATGTCAAAAAATGACATGTCCCAAAAACAGTTGAAAACAATTATAAACCACATAAAACAGCGTGCTGAGACACGCCATAGCACAGAATTTTGCAAAAACGGCCAAAAACACCAGATTACAACATGTCGAAAAAGTGACCAAAACAGCAAGGCTATAGTATGGCAAAAATGTCAAAAAATGGCATGTCCCAAAAACAGCTGAAAACCATTTTAAACCACATAAAACAGCGTGCTAAGACACGCCATGGCACAGAATTTTGCAAAAACGACCAAAAACACTAGAATACAACATGTCGAAAATATGACCAAAACAAGCAAGGCTATAGTATGGCAAAAATGTCAAAAAATGACATGTTCCAAAAACAGTTGAAAACAATTTTAAACCTCATAAAACAGCGTGCTAAGACACGCCATAGCATAGAATTTTGCAAAAACGGCCAAAAACACCAGATTACAACATGTCGAAAAAATGACCAAAAAGCAAGGCTATAGTATGGCAAAAATGTCAAAAAATGACATGTCCCAAAAACAGCTGAAAACCATTTTAAACCACATAAAATAGCGTGCTAAGACACGCCATAGCACAGAATTTTGCAAAAACCACCAAAAACACTATATTACAACATGTCGAAAAAATGACCAAAACAGCAAGGCTATAGTATGGCAAAAATGTCAAAAAATGACATGTTCTAAAAACAGTTGAAAACAATTTTAAACCTCATAAAACAGCGTGCTAAGACACGCCATAGCATAGATTTTTCCACAAACGGCCAAAAACACCAGATTACAACATGTCGTAAAAATGACCAAAAAGCAAGGCTATAGTATGGCAAAAATGTCAAAAAATGGCATGTCCCAAAAACAGTTGAAAACAATTATAAACCACATAAAACAGCGTGCTAAGACACACCATAGCACAGAATTTTGCAAAAACAGCCAAAAACACCAGATTACAACATGTCGAAAAAATGACCAAAAAGCAAGGCTATAGTATGGCAAAAATGTCAAAAAATGACATGTCCCAAAAACAGCTGAAAACCATTTTAAACCACATAAAACAGCGTGCTAAGACATGCCATAGCACAGAATTTTGCAAAAACCACCAAAAACACCAGATTACAACATGTCGAAAAAATGACCACAACAAGCAAGGCTATAGTAAGGCAAAAATGTCAAAACATGACATGTCCCAAAAACAGCTGAAAACCATTTTAAAACACATAAAACAGCGTGCTAAGACACGCCATGGCACAGAATTTTGCAAAAACGACCAAAAACACTAGAATACAACATGTCGAAAATATGACCAAAACAAGCAAGGCTATAGTATGGCAAAAATGTCAAAAAATGACATGTTCCAAAAACAGTTGAAAACAATTTTAAACCTCATAAAACAGCGCGCTAAGACACGCCATAGCATAGAATTTTGCAAAAACGGCCAAAAACACCAGATTACAACATGTCGAAAAAATGACCAAAAAGCAAGGCTATAGTATGGCAAAAATGTCAAAAAATGACATGTCCCAAAAACAGCTGAAAACCATTTTAAACCACATAAAACAGCGTGCTAAGACACGCCATAGCACAGAATTTTGCAAAAACCACCAAAAACACTATATTACAACATGTCGAAAAAATGACCAAAACAGCAAGGCTATAGTATGGCAAAAATGTCAAAAAATGACATGTTCTAAAAACAGTTGAAAACAATTTTAAACCTCATAAAACAGCGTGCTAAGACACGCCATAGCACAGAATTTTGCAAAAACAGCCAAAAACACCAGATTACAACATGTCGAAAAAATGACCAAAAAGCAAGGCTATAGTATGGCAAAAATGTCAAAAAATGACATGTTCTAAAAACAGTTGAAAACAATTTTAAACCTCATAAAACAGCATGCCAAGACACGCCATAGCATAGATTTTTCCACAAACGGCCAAAAACACCAGATTACAACATGTCGTAAAAATGACCAAAAAGCAAGGCTATAGTATGGCAAAAATGTCAAAAAATGGCATGTCCCAAAAACAGTTGAAAACAATTATAAACCACATAAAACAGCGTGCTAAGACACGCCATAGCACAGAATTTTGCAAAAACCACCAAAAACACCAGATTACAACATGTCGAAAAAATGACCAAAACAGCAAGGCTATAGTATGGCAAAAATGTCAAAAAATGGCATGTCCCAAAAACAGCTGAAAACCATTTTAAACCACATAAAACAGCGTGCTAAGACATGCCATAGCACAGAATTTTGCAAAAACCACCAAAAACACCAGATTACAACATGTCGAAAAAATGACCACAACAAGCAAGGCTATAGTAAGGCAAAAATGTCAAAAAATGACATGTTCCAAAAACAGTTGAAAACAATTTGAAACATCATAAAACAGTGTGCTAAGACACGCCATAGCATAGAATTTTGCAAAAACGGCCAAAAACACCAGATTACAACATGTCGAAAAAGTGACCAAAACAGCAAGGCTATAGTATGGCAAAAATGTCAAAAAATGGCATGTTCCAAAAACAGTTGAAAACAATTTTAAACCTCATAAAACAGCGTGCTAAGACATGCCATAGCATAGAATTTTGCAAAAATGGCCAAAAACACCAGATTACAACATGTCGAAAAAATGACCACAACAAGCAAGGCTATAGTAAGGCAAAAATGTCAAAACATGACATGTCCCAAAAACAGCTGAAAACCATTTTAAACCACATAAAACAGCGTGCTAAGACATGCCATAGCACAGAATTTTGCAAAAACCACCAAAAACACCAGATTACAACATGTCGAAAAAATGACCAAAACAGCAAGGCTATAGTATGGCAAAAATGTCAAAAAATGACATGTTCCAAAAACAGTTGAAAACAATTTTAAACCTCATAAAACAGCGTGCTAAGACATGCCATAGCATAGAATTTTGCAAAAACGGCCAAAAACACCAGATTACAACATGTCGAAAAAAAGACCGAAACAAGCAAGGCTATAGTATGGCAAAAATGTCAAAACATGACATGTCCCAAAAACAGCTGAAAACAATTTTAAACCACATAAAACAGCGTGCTAAGACACGCCATAGCATAGAATTTTCCACAAACGGCCAAAAACACCAGATTACAACATGTCAAAAAAATGACCAAACAAGCAAGGCTATAGTATGGCAAAAATGTCAAAAGATGACATGTTCCAAAAACAGTTGAAAACAATTTGAAACGTCATAAAACAGCGTGCTAAGACACGCCATAGCATAGAATTTTGCAAAAACGGCCAAAAACACCAGATTACAACATGTCGAAAAAATGACCAAAACAAGCAAGGCTATAGTATGGCAAAAATGTCAAAAAATGACATGTTCCAAAAACAGTTGAAAACAATTTTAAACCTCATAAAACAGCGTGCTAAGACACGCCATAGCATAGAATTTTGCAAAAACGGCCAAAAACACCAGATTACAACATGTCGAAAAAATGACCAAAACAGCAAGGCTATAGTATGGCAAAAATGTCAAAAAATGGCATGTCCCAAAAACAGCTGAAAACCATTTTAAACCACATAAAACAGCGTGCTAAGACACGCCATGGCACAGAATTTTGCAAAAACGGCCAAAAACACCAGATTACAACATGTCGAAAAAATGACCAAAAAACAAGGCTATAGTATGGCAAAAATGTCAAAAAATGACATGTCCCAAAAACAGCTGAAAACCATTTTAAACCACATAAAACAGCGTGCTAAGACACGCCATAGCACAGAATTTTGCAAAAACCACCAAAAACACTAGATTACAACATGTCGAAAAAATGACCAAAAAGCAAGGCTATAGTATGGCAAAAATGTCAAAAAATGGCATGTTCCAAAAACAGTTGAAAACAATTTTAAACCTCATAAAACAGCGTGCTAAGACACGCCATAGCATAGAATTTTCCACAAACGGCCAAAAACACCAGATTACAACATGTCGAAAAAATGACCAAAAAGCAAGGCTATAGTATGGCAAAAATGTCAAAAAATGGCATGTTCCAAAAACAGTTGAAAACAATTTTACTTGAGTTTATTTTATTTATTTTTTATATTTTTTCATTTTTTATTGATACCGTGATACTTTGATACCTATTTACTTACTTACTTACACACCCTTGCCCTTTGCGCTTGGCGCCACGCGTTACACGCTCCGCGCTTTGCTCTGTTCTCACAGCTCCCCTGCCATGAGCAAGACTCGAACCCTCCATCATCCGGACACAGAGCAAGCGCTTTAACCCTTGGAGCTATGTCACCATGCCTCAGTTAGCTGCGACGTTCTATATCTCTCCGGACCTCGGACGCAATAGTTGCTGACTCGAACTCAGCACCTCTGAATTGTAAAGCACAGACACAGAAAAACATCCACAAACCTAATACCTTAAATACCTCTTTTTATTCTTCACAACATTGAAAACACAGTGTCACAGTTTAGCAAACAATTCCCTCAATTAAGCCATAAAGACATGATATAGTGTGACGACATCATCAAAGTTACTGCATCGTACATCACACAAAAACTTTGACTACGTTGTGTCTTTAAGTCGCAGTATAGTATACTCTAACAAAACACGCAAACGTCTTACAACATAATATGCCATGACGACATCATAATAAGGAAATAAGCCATCAACGTAGTCAAGGTGAAGCATGCTGTTTAAAGCTCTACTGTGCTGCATCGTAAAACAAAGCCTGACAACAGTGTGCTGTACAGCGTACCATGAACTGGACAAAGCATAATTATGCCGCAAAGGAAGTCGTTCTACGGTGTCTTACGTACAAGTCGTAGTAGAGTACATTGATGGCCGTTAAATACTGTCACAATACAGTCTTTCATAAACCGTCACAGTACACACAATACCACGTATCGCAGTATACTGCGTCACTACGAGTCGTGGTATGGTATGCCGTAAAAAAACACTGAAAACTTCATTGTGTAGTGTGCTCGCACATCGCTCAAGTTTGCCCCGAGTCTCGCTATTACGCTGTGCCATAATACGTCGCAACAACAAATATGCTGTGGAAAAGCTCGTAATAAAACTTGTAGTTAACTAAATCAAAAAGTTAAATGCCCTCCGAAATCCATTTAACGCTGTCTTACAAAACCACGTAAAAAGCCACGGTATCGCAAAACATCGGTCACATTACGTTCAGTCAGGCGTCAGAAAGCAGCGTCACAGAAGAAGTCATAATAAAGCGTGCTATTCAAACTTCAAGTATGCTGTGTCATAAAACAGCACATCAGAGTACAGAGTACAGAGTGCTACACCATTAACAAAATCAAAAACTTGGATGCCATTACACATCCAAATAACAACTAGCCACTATCACAAATCATACACAATGTGAGAGTACATTACAGTGAGTCAAGCATCATATACAGTCACAGTACAGTAAGTCTAAAACGTATATTTCACTCATAAAAAAATGAGTCATTAAAAAATATACCATGAAAATTCATAGCACGCTACGCCATAAAACATCATAACAAAGAAATATGCCTAGAAATTGTTGTTGGGAAGTATGCCGTAAAGAGTCGCGGTACAGTGTGCAATAAATCATAAAATAGTCATACGCCATTCGCAATAGTCAATAGATAGTATGCTATAAAACATGACAACAAAGAAATATGCCATAAAAAAAAATCACAGTATTGTGTGCTATAAAATATCATAAAAAAAGAAATATGTATGTATATATGCCATCAAAGAGAAAAGTATGCCATAAAAAGCTCCAGAACATTGTCATAAATCATATTTTCACAGTAGAGCGTGCCATAAATACACAAAGTTCTATGCCGTGAAAATGTCACCGTTTAGTATGCCATTAAGAGTCGCGGTACGGTGTGCCCTAAATCACAAAAAACTCATACGCCAGTCACAATAGGCATTAAATGCCATAAAACATCATAAAAAAAGAAATATGCCAGCAAAATAGTCAGAGAGGTATTGATTGATTGATTGATTGATTGAAGTTTATTTTGAACATAAAAAAGTAAAAGTAAAAGAAAAAGAAAAGAATGCAACAACAGATGATAAAAACTGATCCATGTTCAAAAAGGAGCGGGAAGAAGTCGAAACTTATCTAATCCCACCCCTCCTATACAATGATTTACATATCTATCATATCTACCCTGCCTCCCCAAAACTGCTACTACTAACGGTGACATTGATCATCATAATCATAATAAGAATATAAATAATCACAAAAAAACAACAATAATAACAATGATTGTACAAATGTACACCTACTGTATATACATCTGCATCAATAAAAACAGACAATGAAAAAATTATTTAACATTAACAAAACAAAAGGACCAGCTAATAATGTACATAAATAAATAGTATGCCATACAAAAAAAAGTTATATGCCATGAAAAATGTCATGATAAAGTGGGTCATGACAATGCCATAGTGTGGAGCTTTATCAAAATCATAGCAAAGTATGTCACAAAAGAGTCACAGTATGCCATCAATATAGTCACGGAGGTATGCCATAAAAAGTCACAGTATTGTGTGCCATAAAACATCATAAAAGTATGCCATAAAAAGCTCAAGTACGCTGTCATAAATCATATTATCACAGTATAGTATGCCATAAATACAGACAAAAAGTTCTACGCCGTGAAAATGTCACCGTTTAGTGGGTCGTGAAGATGTCGTGGTCAAGTATGCCATTAAGAGTTGCAGTATGGTGTGCCATAAATCATAAAAAAAGTCATACGCCATTCACAATAGTCATTAAAAAGTATGCCATAAAGCATCATAAAAAATATGCCAGCAAAATACTCAGAGAGGTATGCCATCAAAAAATTCATACACCATTCACAATAGTCAATAAATAGTATGCCATCAAAATTCATAGCACAGTATGCCATAAAGCATCATCGAAAAGAAATATGTCATCAATATAGTCAGAGAGGTATGCCATAAAAAGTCACAGCAAGGTATGTCATTAAACATCATAAAAAAAGAAATATGCCATCAAAGAGAAAAGTATGCCATAAGAAGCTCGAGTAAGTTGTCATAAATCATATTTTCACAGTAGAGCATGCCACAAATACACACAGAAAGTTCTATGCCGTGAAAATGTCGTGAAGATGTTGTTGGGAAGTATGCCACGAAGAGTCGTGTTACGGTGTGCCGTAAATCATAAAAAAGTCATACGCCACTCACATTAGTCATTGAATAATATGCCATGAAAATTCATGGCGCGGTATACCACAAAACATGATAACAAAGAAATATGCCATCAACATAATCAGAGAGGTATGCCATAAAAAGCTTCAGTACGTTGTCAAAGACAGTGCTACAATGCTACAAAGCTTTATCAAAATCATAGTGAAGTATGTCATAAAGAGTCGTGGTACGGTGTGCCATAAATCATAAAAGTCATAGACCATACACAGGACTCAATGAATAGTATGCCATGAAAATTCATAGCACAGTGTACCATAAAAGATCATAATAAATCAATATGCCATCAATATTGTCAGGGAGGTATGCCATAACAATTCACAGTATGGTGTGCCACAAAACATCATAAAAAAAATGACATCAAACAGAAAAGTATGCCATGAAAAACTCTGGTTCATTGTCATGAATCATATTTTCACAGTACAGCTGCCATATATACACACAGAAAGTTCTATGCCGTGAAAATGTCGCCATTTAGTGAGTCACGAAAATGTTGTTGGGAAGTATGCCATGAAGAGTCGTGTTACGGTGTGCCGTAAATCATAAAAAAGTCATACGCCACTCACATTAGTCATTGAATAGTATGCCATGAAAATTCATGGCGCGGTATGCCACAAAACATGATAACAAAGAAATATGCCATCAATATAGTCAGAAAGGTATGCCATAAAAAGTCACACTGTGGTGTGCCATAATAAATTATACAAATCAAATATGCCATCAAAAAAGTCAGAGAAGTATGCCATAAAAAGCTCCGGTACGTTGTCAAAAATTGGCGTTTCACAGTATAGTGCCATAAACAAAAATAATAAAATAAATAAATAAAGTTATATGCCATGAAAAATGTCATGATGAAGTTGGTCATGACAATGCTACAATGCTATAGTGTAAAGCTTTATCAAAATCATAGTGAAGTATGTCATAAAGAGTCACGGTACGGTGTGCCATCGATCATAAAAGTCATAGACCATACACAGTACTCAATAAATAGTATGCCATGAAAATTCATAGCACAGTGTGAATCAATATACTCAGGGAGGTATGCCATAAAAAGTGACTGTATGGTGTGCCACAAAACATCATAAAAAAGAAATATGTATGTATATATGCCATCAAAGAGAAAAGTATGCCATAAAAAGCTCGAGTACATCGTCATAAATCATAATTTCACCGTAGAGCATGCCATTAATACACAGAAAGTTCTACGCCGTGAAAATGTCACCGTTTAGTGGGTAGTGAAGATGATGTTGTGAAGTATGCCATAAAGAGTTTCAGTATGGTGTGCCATAAATCAGAAAAAAGTCATACGCCATTCACAATAGTCATTAAATGCCATAAAACATCATAAAAAGAAATATGCCAGCAAAATGGTCACAGAGGTATGCCATAAAAAGCTCCAGTACGTTGTCATAAATATATGGCAATATATACACACAGAAAGTTCTACGCCGTGAAAATGTCAGGGTTCAGTGGGTCGTGAAGATGTTGTTGCGAACTATGCCTTAAAGACTTGCGGTACGGTGTGCCATAAATCATAAAAAAGTCATACGGCATTCACAATAGTCATTGAATAGTATGCCATGAAAAATCATGACACGGTAAGCCACAAAACATCACAAAAAAGAAATAAACCTTCGATATATATTCACATAAAGCATGCCGTGGAAACTCTGCTATATTGTGTCAGAAAAGATCAATAGTATGATATAGTATGCCATTAACTAATCAGAAAAAGCAGTATTCCAGAAAATTATATTGGTGTGATATAAAACAACACAAAAAGCCACAAAGTGTTACTAAACATCATAAAGTCACCGTGTCATGTGTCATTAAACAAAGTCATAGAAAAGTACGTCGTCACCAAGTCTCAGAATGATGTGCCATTTCAGAGTTATACAAAGCCATGCTGTAGTGTATCCTGAATCATTAGTCAAAGCATATTGTATCATAAACCATAAAAATGTCCCAGTAGGGTATGCACAGTGTTGTTTGATAAAAAGTAGTCAGTGAGGTATGTCCCAAAAAGTCATAGTACAGTGTGCCGAGTAAAGAAATTTGCCATGAGAAGTCGTAGCAAAGCATGCCAGAAAATAGTCAGAAATTGTACAGTATGCTATAATAACATGACACTCATAAAACATCACAACAAATGTCACAGCGTAGTGTGACAGGAAAGAGTCAGTAAAGTATGCCGTAAAAAGTCGTAGTGCGGTGTGCCGTAACAAATCATAAAAAGAAATATGCCATAGCAAAGTATGCCAAAAAAGGTTCAAGTATGTTGTGTCATGAAACATTATGAAGCCACAGTATAGTATGCCATAAAAAAAATCATATTTTAGAATGTGATAGAACAAGACAAGAGCCATAGTGTGCCTTAATTATCATCGAAAAAGTCGTAGTACTTTTTGCCATAAAACATAACAAAAAGGGTCACGGTATAGTGTGTCATAAAGCAGAATATGCCTTAAATTAGGCATAGTATAGTGGTGTCAAAGAAAGTCACAGTATAGAGTGTCACATTTCTTACAAAAAGTACACTGTGCCAAAATTCATGATGAAAAACAATTATGCCGCCAAAATAGTCACAGTAAAGCGTGTCGTGAAAGTTCTAGTACGTCACGTCGTAGAGCAAAGTCACGGTAGTGCCATAAAACAGGATAGAAAATCATATTAGAAAAAGGACACGATATAATGTGTCATGGAAAGTCAGAGCAGGCTTTAAAGATAGTCATAAAATGGTATGCCATTATAAAGAGGTGGTACAGTGACGTAAAACATTGTAAAAAAAAAAAGGTGTGTCAAAGGTGTGTCCTGAAACCCCCCCAGAATAAAGTGCCATCACAAACTTATGGTAGAGGATGCCAGAAACAATGTCAGAATATACTGTGTCTTGAAAAAGTCGTATTACTATGCCATGAAACTGTAAGTAAAGGACAGTAAGTTAAACCAGACATGACAGGTGACAAAATAAAACAGCACACGAGTAACAGTAAATGAGGAAAAGCCTCAAAAATAAAGTCCACAATAGCACACAAAACCCAACGTTGTGACGGCTAGGGCTGTGACAGCATTGATTTTTGTATCATTGCGGTGACAGAAGAATAAATAACTGTGCTTTGCATCAGTGCACCGCTCATCGGGCAAAGTCAGCATGTCCTTCAGGAGGGCGTCTTCAACGTCTCCGGGGGAAGCCAGCCAACGAGTCCCCTTCGGAAAAGTGCTGTGTTGCAGCTCTGCTGTATTCATCCTCTAAAACTTTGGTCGTTCGTCTCTTCAGGCCGCACGGCAGTTCTTCGGTCGGGAGGAAAAGAACCTCGAGCGACGAACCGGTTTCTCCGAATCAACCGCATCAACCGATCCACCGACGATTCGATGTCCCGCTGGGTCGGGATCAAGTGTTGGCCGCACCACTCATCGTCGTCGAATCAAACAGCCTCCGGTCAGCCGCCTCGGCACATATGGAACACAGTTAACAATGACAATTATTACCGCGTTTACCGTAAAACTTCAAATAAAAGCCTTGTCCCAATTAAAAACCCACTTTACTAGCCGGGCGTGGCGACAGATTTTGACAAATAAGGTGCTATGAAAGGAATTAAAAGCCAGTCCCGTATAGACCCCTGTCCCAAATATAATAATAATAATATTATAGATAGGGATGTTAATTGAAGTTCTACGGTATATTTTATATCACACACCATATTCAGGCATCACATGACCGCGGTTACTGTCGCAACCCTAGTGAATAATACGCCATCAAAACATCATCACTAATGTCACAGTATAAAGCAGTATCGTAGTATTTCGACATCTCAAACGATGCTGACAGTTAGGTCCTGATCGATACGCAGACTGCAGCCGCTAACCAGCCTCTCGAGAGGTAAAACTCCCATCGCTCCACTTGTCTTTTAATGACTGATAACTGATGGAAATGACGCTTAAACGCTTGAATTAGCTTAACCACTACAGTGAAAACTCGCAGTGAGCTGAAAATATCGGCTGGCTGGAAAAACACTGCTAATCACTTAACCAGCACTGCAACTGCTGAGTGTTTTTTTGGGGGGTGACTAACCTTTTCTAAACTAGATGTTAAATTGTCAAAGGGGCTATCAGTCAATAATGAGCTGTCAAATTGGTAAAAAAAATATTCTAATTGGAGATAACTTTGGCGCCATCGGTGCCGTTGTTTGAAGAATGAGTCCCCATTGTGTCTTCAGGGAGAATATTGTGTTCGCTTGGTGATGTCAAATCAATTCTTTAAAAGAGAGGAGAACTCAGTGACATTAATGCCCACTGGGGGCATCGATATCTACGGCTGTGACACGCGCCTGGTTCTCGTAAGCGCGCCGTCTTTCCCTCTCATTCTCTCCGTGCTGTGCAAAGCAAATATGCTGCAGAGTGCCCAATAATATTGACGGTGATCACAGCAAAGAGAAAGAACAGATTTGCTGTTTTTTGTTTTTTGTTTTTTTTTTTTTTAGACACGCATTTTCAAAATGCTGTTTCAACGACATGGTGTTTGGCAAATACACTGCGTCGCTGTGTCGCAACTCATGGTGAGTTGCCACAATATGCTAATAAATATCTGACGCTGACCTTTGTTTCGTGTCTCGGGGTAAACCAGGTGGAACAGACCGCAGCTTGTGTTCAGGGAGCGTCTATTAATAATACTGAGGAGTACCAGTCCGGGATCAGAGGCCGGGTCACAAGACTGCGTGAGATTTATTGTGTCTACAGACTGTCCTGAAACTAGTGTCTTTGCCCGACACAACAAGGGCGGGTGTCGCTATTGTTTGTATCGGTGTTTGTTTTGAGAAGCGAGCAGAAAGATTGGGGATCACAGCAGCCCAAAATAACAGCGAATATACTGTGCTGACAAAAAAGGTTAACGTAAAGTAGAAATGATGCTGTTAGAATAATTTCACTGGAATAAAAGTGTGTATTATTTCAAAATTACAGCTAACATACATGCTCGTGCTCTGTTTGATGGCGAGCTGCGTGGGGATATGTTATTCCCCCTACGTATATCTGAACCGAGCCTCATCTCTAACCCTAACCAAGGACGGGGGGCGTTACATTTTAGCAAGCGGTTAAAACTAATCAACAAACATCGGCATGGAGGGTGCAACTAGCAGTTCAAACAACGCAGCTACTGGTTCTGCTAAAGGCAGTTGGCTTAATGAAGAAGTTTTTTTTTTTTTGGTCTTGCCCTTTATTATGTTTCAACTAATGATCCTGAAAAAACTGAAAAAAGTACAGTACAGTATTTAGAAAAAAAAGACATCACAAAACGTCATCCTACTTAAGAAGTCATAGTATAGTATGTTGAAAGATGTCTAAAAAGTCAGAGCATAGTATGGTAAAAACTTAATGGTATAACGTCGAAAAAACTAGAGCGTAGTATATTATTTACAAAGACATAGCAGAGTATTTAAAAAAAATTCAAAGTCATACTTAGTATGTAGAAAACAATTCAACAAGTCTGTGGTATGTTGAAAAATCTTCTAAGTAGAAAAAATAATAATAAGTCATAGTATAGTTTGTGTGGACGGAAAGTCATTAACTGTTAACAGTATTGAAGTATATAAAACTGTGTACAAAATGTCATGTAAATTCATTGTGCACTACATAGAATAAATCTCTTAAAAAACTAAAATTAAACTTCACTATTTTGAAAAAAAAGTCAATAAGTCATAGTATAATACATTGAAAATTTGTAGAAAACAAGTCAGATAAAGTCATATTATATGTAAAAAAAATCTCAAAGGTCAGAGTAGAGGATGCTACAAAAAGTCAAAATTAGTCATAGTGCAGTATGTTGACACAACTCTCATACCATTAGAATACCAATAAGAAACATAATAATAGTATAGTATAATATAGTATATCAAACTTACAAAAATGGAATAGTAAGTTTAGTAAAAAATAGTCTGTAGAAAAAAAGACTTAAGTCTTTTAAAAGACTTAAAAATCATATTATGGTAGTTACAAAAAACTTTTTAAAAAATCATAGTATGGTATGCAGAAAATCATTGTACATTATGTTGACAAAAACTAACAGCATGCTGAAATAACTCAAAAACTTATAGTATCTTATTTAGAAAAAAACAACTCCTAGTAGTATAGTATATTATGTAGAAAGAAGTCATAAATTCCTAATATAGTAAATAAAAAGTCATCAAAAAAATCTGAGTATAGTATGTTGAAAATAATATTTATCAAGTAATGGTATGGTAATAAGAAAAACCTTAAAATTAGTCATGTTACATTTATCTTTGTTGAAAAACTTCCAATAAGTCATAGTAAAGATACATAAAGTAAGATAATTGTGTAGGTCTTAGGAAAACAACTAAAAACATCATACTATAGTATGAAAATATTGTCATAGTGAAGTCAGTTATATTGTTAGTAAAAACCTCATATAAAGTCATACTATACTATATAGAATGAAGTAATAAAGTCACTGTGCACTACACAGAAAAAATATTCTCAGTGTACTACATACCAAGTATGTAAAAAAAAATATATATATAATATTTAGAAAAAAAAAACCTACACTATAGTATGTAAAAAGTCAAGTATATTATATAGACAAAGTAATTACAATAGTATACCATGTAAAAAAATAAAGATTAAAACTGTCATCAAATTTTTTAACAAAGTCATAGTGTTGTAGGATACTATTTTAAAAAATAAAGTGTTTCACAGTATAATACTCATACTACAGTATGAAAAAAAAATCAGTCTGAGTAGAGAATGTTGAAAACATAATGCCTTATTATGCTATACTGAAAAAGTCAGTGACTTATTGTGCACTATGCAGAAAAAAACGGCAAAGTATAGTTTGTTCAAAAATCAAGTCGTTGTAGAGTATGTACAAAAAAAAAAAAAATTCATGGTATACCATGAAAGAGAAAACCGTATAGCAGTGGTAGTAGTAGTAATACAGTATGTTAAAAAAAAACCTAAAAAGTCATATTTCTGTACGTAGAAAAAATTCAAAAAGTCAGAGTCAGATAGAACCCTGAAAAATCTACCAGTATGCAGGAAAAGTCATGAAACTTTTCAGTATGTTTAAAAAACTCTCAAAAAGTAATAATAGCTTATCGGAAAACTCAAAGGCATAGTAAAATAGTTTGACATATAACATGGTTTATAAAAGTCATAAGAAGTTGCAGTATACTATTTAGAAAAAAATGGTATATAAAGTGTATAGTATAAAGAAAAAAACTTAAAAAGTCACAGTATAGTACAGTGAAAAAACTCAAAAAAAGTAAGCATACACAATGTAGCAAAAATAATTCACTAATTCATAGTATGCTGAAAAATGTCAAAAAATTAATAGTAGAAAAAATCATGAATTCATTATATAGGCTATAAAATTCACCAAAAATTCAAAGTCTAGTATGTAGAAAATCGTATTGTGGGGAATAAAAACATCACCCCATGGTGCAGTATTTAGAAAACTCAAAAAATAGTCATAATACCTGTATGTATGTAGATGACCTTCAAAAAGTCACAGTATATTAAGAAAAACCGAAAAAAAAGTATGACGAAAAACTCAAAAGGCATGTAGAAAAACCCTTCTAAAAAGTCAGAATATATTTCGTAGCATCCTGGAAACATTTCTTCAAAAAATCCTACTGTAGAACAATACAATTTAGTAATTGTATTGCTTTTGGAAGAAAAAAAAACCCTATAAAACAGTACTATAGTATGAAGAAAAACCTAGTCCTTGTTGATACTTATTAAAGACATAATATATTATGCAGAAAAAGTCATAGTCATTGTGGACTATGCAGAAAAAATCATTAAAGGCAACATATTAACATGTATAAAAAAAATAACATGTAAAAAAGAAAAATTAAAAAAAAAAGTCATAGAAAGTCAAACTACAATGTTTTGAAAAACTAAAAAAAAAAGTAGAGTATATAGAAAACACTCAAAGTCACAGCAAGTATTTACCTCAGACTGTAATTCTGTTTCCTGACACCTCCTAAAAGGTCTCTGATGACTCCTTCATTGTTGGATGCATCGACGATGACAACCAGAAGGAAATTCATCAACCAACACCTGCAGCTCAAGATTTGCAAAACAGAAGTGCTGGTGTGAGACAAGCGGAGGAAAGCGAGGCCCCTTAACCCAGTAAGCATTTAGTGAGCCAAAGTGGAGAGGGACTCATGAGGCCCGGAAACACCAAATCAACATCAAAGAACAAGCGGCACTCAAAGACAACTGTTCCATCGCCCCATGGCCCCTGCCATGACGCCAAGCCAAAAAGTTGCAAATAAACACACTGCAAAGACCACAACCAACAGCCGACCCGCACGCATGTTCCACCCCTGCGTGACAGGAAATAACTCTCTATACCGTGGCATCCTCAAGTGCATTTTTGAATTTGAATTTGAGTCCTGCGTCCTTTTGGCTGCCAACAAGGTCCATCCATCCAGTGCAAAAGCTTGATCCGTGTCCTTGTGAAGATGTGCGCAGAGCAGTCTCTGATTTCCCGTTGATGAGTGAGCCTCAATCACATCTCGTCCATTTTATTGTCCTGCGACCGGACGCAGAATCCAGCGTGTTTGAAGTCCAGCGGGAAGTTTCCGTAGCCTGTGATGATTTGGGGCTCCGTGTTATATGCTGGTGTTGGTCCGCTGTGTTTTATCAAGTCCGAAGTCAATGCAGCCAGAGATTTGCTTTACCCACAGGCCTTTGCACCTGCCCACAGAGCCAAAAATACTTCCAGACGGTTAGCTGATCGTGGCCAGCCAACTCCCCAAACCTGAACCCCACAGAGAATACAAACACCCAACATGTATGTACAAGAGTAGAGTATTAGTAGTATCACTCAAAACTCAAAAAGTCTTATGTTAAAAGACTCTTAAAAGGTTTTAATTAGAATATGTTTTAGGATATGTTAAAATCTAAAAAAAAACAGGATGTAGGAAAAAAAAGTTATAAAACAGCACAGTACGGTATGGAGAAAAACTCCCAAAAAGTCATAGTACAAAAAAACTTAGTTATAAAACAGCACAGTACGGTAAGGAGAAAAACTCCTAAAAAGTCATAGTACAAAAAAACTTAGTTATAAAACAGCACAGTACGGTATGGAGAAAAACTCCCAAAAAGTCATAGTACAAAAAAACTTAGTTATAAAACAGCACAGTACGGTATGGAGAAAAACTCCCAAAAAGTCATAGTACAAAAAAACTTAGTTATAAAACAGCACAGTACGGTATGGAGAAAAACTCCCAAAAAGTCATAGTACAAAAAAACTTAGTTATAAAACAGCACAGTACGGTATGGAGAAAAACTCCCAAAAAGTCATAGTACAAAAAAACTTAGTTATAAAACAGCACAGTACGGTATGGAGAAAAACTCCCAAAAAGTCATAGTACAAAAAAACTTAGTTATAAAACAGCACAGTACGGTATGGAGAAAAACTCCCAAAAAGTCATAGTACAAAAAAACTTAGTTATAAAACAGCACAGTACGGTATGGAGAAAAACTCCCAAAAAGTCATAGTACAAAAAAACTTAGTTATAAAACAGCAAAGTACGGTATGGAGAAAAACTCCAAAAAGTCATAGTACAAAAAAACTTAGTTATAAAACAGCACAGTACGGTATGGAGAAAAACTCCCAAAAAGTCATAGTATAAAAAAACTCAGCCAAAGTAATGTATGTTAAAAAATCATTAAATTTGAAAAGCAGAAAAAACAACAACAAAAAAAAAAAATACTAAAAAAGTCAAAGTATGGTTTGATAAAAAATACTTTAATAATCATAGAATTGTATTTAGAAAAGACTGTGGTCATACTAAAAAAAGTAAGAAAAAAAGTCATTTAAATGCATAAAAATTTATCATGCAGGATATAAAAATCATAAATAGTAATAATATATTTTTAAAAATTATTAAAACTATTAAGTTATTGTGTAGTATGTAGGGAAAAAATGGTAAAGTCATCATATATTATGCACAAAAAATCCCTAAAAAATGAATACATCATAAACTAAACTCAAACAAAACCTCAAAAGGCAGTTTAGCATGTCGTAAAAAAAAAAAAGGAATAGAAAACTCATAGTATAGTTCGTTTAAAATACTCAAATTATCATATACTATGCAGTAAAAAAGCAATTTAAATTAACATTTATAATACAGTATATTAAAGTCACAAAAAGTCATACTAAGTATATGTTTGTAAAAAAATTAAGTCACTGTATAATATGTACAAAAATTCCTGAAAAGTTTGTGTAGTATATTGAAAAACAACTCAGAAAGTCATACTTCAGTTTGTCAAAATACTCAAAGTAATTCTTCATTATGTAGAGAACTTCAAAAAGTCACAGTACAGTATGAAAATCTTCTAAGACATACTAGTATTTAGAAAAAAATCATAAAGCATCATAGTTGTTTAACAGAATCAAAAAGTCAGAATAGGATGTAGAAAAAAAGTTGTCAAACATCATAGTATAGGATGTTCATAAAAAACTAAAAAAAAAAGTCATACTATAGTATGTAGAAAAAACCCCTAAGTCATAGTAAAATATGTTGACAAATATATTATAAAAATCTCATAAAAAGTCATACTAAAGTTATATAGGAAAAAATGTATAGAAAAAATAGTGTAGTAGTAAAAATAGTCTGTCGGAAAAAAAATCGAAAAAGTAATAGTATTATATTCTGAATAAAACAAAGTCATAGTACAGTATGAAGAGAAATCAAGTTAGTTTTTTTTTAAAAAAGTAGTCATCAGTAGAATAAGTTAAAAACTAAAAGTAATAGTATACTGTATAGCAAACTCATCATCATAGTCATCATGCACTTAAAAAAAACCCTTAAAGTTGAAATATAGTATGTCGAAAAAAACTAAAATAGTATAAGACGCAGAAAAAACATAAAAGTCATCGTCAAAGTCATAGCGTAGCGTAAAGTAATAGTGTGAATGTGATGTTAAAAAACATTTTAAAATTCATACCATAGTATTTAGTGGAAATCTTATAAAAACGCAAAGTATACCATGTAGAAAAATAAAAGTCATTGAAGAGGATGTGCAAAATATCATAAAAAGTCAGAGCGCAATATGAATAAATCAGTACATTTTTAAGTGAAAAAAATCATAGTATAATACATGGGGAAAAACGCCATAAAACATCATAGTTTAGCATGTAGAAAAACTCAGAAAAGTCAGTTTATTATGTCACAAAAAAATCTTAATAAGTCACATTATAGTTCATATTTTATATTCTTATTTTTGATTCATATTTATCTTTCACTATGTATATTTTATTTGTCTCTATTTATCTGCAGTGCTGTCTTTGGGCTGCCTCAATAACCGAATCTCTCAGGTGATGATCGATAAAGGTGAACCGTAGCTTTTGATGTTTATCTGGAGGCCATTTTACAAACCCCATGAAATTTAAAATGGGAGTATTGTTGGTGTTTTCCATAGATTTAGACAAATTTAGTCATATTTTCAATTAGAAATTGGATATAAAGACTAGGCACGCAGCATATTCACTCTGCACAGTACATTGTCATGGACTCTTACCTTTACATTCACCTTAAATCAGCACCATAAGTTCATCCAAAGGAAAGCAAATGAGCTACTGGGAAGCATGCAATGAGGGAAGAAAATAATTTCAAACAATTGTCATGTCATGCATGGAAAAACAACACAAAATCTGCAATAACAAATGAAACAAAAATGCCTGCTTAATGAAGAGCTGAAGGTGAAACGTGCAGATTTGTGTGTGAACGGCTGCTATACATCACGACCTGTCACTTTTTTTCTCACCCCAAAACAATTTTCGAGTGATATGCAAGTAAACCCAGTAATATGTTTACTTTTCTCTAAATAACTACTGCAAAAGTCTGAGTTTTAATATTGCGGTTTCCAATCAAAAAAAGAGATTATTGCTGTTGCTATCTGGCCGTCTAATCTCAGATTGAAAAGGAATTATCAAAACCGTCAACTTCTGATTCGTGTTCCTCGTATCAGTCTGAGCTACGGTTTTAATGAGCAGTGCTGCTGATGATCCGCAGGGAGGACTGGACTTATCTGCCAATTCGATGGGTGGAAGTGAAAAATGTATTGCAACAAATGACTACTTCCGAGAGGGATCAAGTCACACAAGCCTTTTGAAATTAAGGAAAGTTTCTCACATTACCTAGAGCCGTTCTTGCAGGCATGGAGCCGCTCTTGATCCAGAAGGAGACCCAGGAGAGGACCACAGTCAGGATGCATGGGATGTAGGTCTGGATGTTGAAGTAGCCCATCCGTCTGCTAAAGTGAAAGAACACGGTCATCACCACGTAGTTGCCTGTTAGCAGACGGGAAAGACTGCCAGTCTGTTTCATCTTTTAAATCATGATACTTAATGAAATATCTCGACAACTATTGGATGCATCGCCAGATAATTTTGTGCAGATGCTCTGGTTCACCACAGGATGAATCAGGAATCGGGATGATTCATTTAGCCACCGGATCTTTCCACCCAGGTGCAAAACTGCAAAGTCGCTGTAGGCACTAATTTATAGCCACTGCTCACACTCAGTCTGCACAACAGCAGTGCAAACCACAGACTGTCCCGTCCACTCTAACCAGCCAGCCAAAATTACACACACACACACGCACACGCGCACGCGCACGCGCACACTGTCCCAGTGTCCCACAGTCTCTGGCACACTTCATTGTCTTCATTGTCTCTGTTGGACTTTGCAAATATTGCATACCAAATACATCCTGTGTTTATTATACTGTATTATATGAAATACTATACTCAAATAGGAAAAAAAACATGAAATAGCATGTTGAGAAAATGACCGACAAAAATCCCATACACGGGATGGCAAAAAAAGTCAAAATATGACATGTCCAAAAAACAGCTGAAAACCACATTAAATAGCATGCAGAGTGTTGTTATAGCATACACTGCTGCAAAAATGACAAAAAACAATTAAAAAACATGAATTAGCATGTTGAGAAAATGACCGAAAAAAATCCCATACGCGGGTAAATGAAAACATGAGAAAAACGTGACAATACAGCACACTGTGAAGTCATAGGACAGAAAGTAGTATACATAATAAAATAATAAATCACATTAAATTGTCAAAGTATAATATGCCATTAAAATAAGTTATTGGAGAGTAAGAGCAACCTTGTTGCGTCACAGAGAGAAGGTCCCGGATCGGAGTCCCAGGTCCTTCCTGTGTGGAGTTTGCGTGTTCTCCTCGCACCTGCGTGGCTTTCCTCCAGGTGCTCTGGTTTCTCCCACCACCATCAAAAACATGCTGGTTAGCTTCATACAGCGGGCGCCGCTCCTGACCGAGGCGCCGGCAGAGGATCTGGAAGTCGGCCCCCGAGTGCTGCAAGCGGCTGCTCACTGCTCTGTTAAGGAGGGGTTAAATGCAGAGGACAATTTCAC
The DNA here is from genome assembly GCF_026936395.1 of Plectropomus leopardus. Taxonomy (NCBI): domain Eukaryota; kingdom Metazoa; phylum Chordata; class Actinopteri; order Perciformes; family Serranidae; genus Plectropomus; species Plectropomus leopardus. The sequence goes on from NC_142199.1 coordinate 7,209,868, forward strand.
TGAACAATGTACATGTGACAATAAAGAGAGTAAACATAAAGAACTCATTTAAAAATCTCACAGGAAAGTAGGCAATTTAAAGGCAGAAAAAATGGTAAGCTGGAGCGCCATAAAAACGTGTATAATTTTCCACAGGAAAGATGGCTGTCACCACTAGAAATAGAGCAGAAAATCCACAGCTGATAAGAAGCTTCAACAGTCTTACTCTTATCATATATTTACATGTGACTCGCTCCACTGAAAAGACATGCACGCTCATTCTGTGAAGGCCAGAGAAACATCAAGTTGTCGTTTAATTCAGACAACAAAGACAGAAACAGTATTTGTAAGCTCGCTGAACACACAAGCTGCTGCTCTGCTGCTGCTTTTGATGAAATGACTCTATTTTACACACAGATTTAGTGCTTTTTTCTGACAGAGGAGTTCATCAAACAGGATGTCTTACAGACAATTGAAAATCTAATAGTTTTTGGGTTCTTTTGCCAGTTTCTGGCTGTGATAAATGATGTAATTTTGGCGATTTTAAAAACAGCATGCCGCCCATGGGTTTAGAGGGCATGTTTTCTTTAAAAATAGATGGTAAAATGAATACAGTGCTTAAAGGATTGACATGCTTCCCCCTTTCTGCACCAACCCCTCCGCTCTCATAAATAATCAACTGTCCCTAACCCTTAAATTTTCCAGATGAATAATCAGTATTTTTTTCATTACTTTATAAAAGCAATAATCAAAAGTTTATTGACTTGAGTTGGGAAAATATAGTTACATGTACATATTTATGTTAACAGTAGTGTAATGTAAGTCAGTATATTCATTGGAGTACAAGCTTTATTAGATCCGGGGCTTTTTGCAAATAATTAGGGACTGTTTGTAACTTATGAGAGAGAAGGGGATGGTGCAAAAATGGAGAGGCATGTGAAATCCTTTTATAAGCTCAGGGGTGGGAGTTAGGTATATGTTGAATTAAGTGAGGGATATACAACTTTAAATGGTTTTATTTTATATTTGTTTTACCACATATGATGTCAAAATTATACAATTTATCGTAGCCAGAAACTGTAAAAACAGAAAATATTGTCTGATTTTCAAATTCCCAAAGGTCCTTGGACGCGTCACGTGCAACAAAAGTTTCCATCTGAAAAAGAAATAACCAAATCTGACATTAAAAAAGTGATATTTTCACCTTTAAATTTTTAAAATCAAATAACTAATTTATGGTAGATGTCGAAAACAAACAAACAATTAATACATAAATAAAATAAAACAAAAACCAAAGTCAGACCCCAGTGACCCCACTCCTCTGATCAATACAGAACAGCCCCTTTATCCTTTTCTTTTTATTTAATTTTATTTCATTTATTCATTTTAGGTGGGACTTGCTTTAGGTGGCTAAAATATGCTTCGTTGCTAGTTCCATCCACCGCATGGCTCAGTGTCACATCAGGCCCCAGGCCCTTTAAGTAAAATTTGCTCCCAGTGCTTGTTTTTGAAAACAGGACTTACACTTTTCATTGTGGCATTGCTACTTTTAATAAATGAACATATCTGAGTACTTTTTCCATCACTCTTGTCCTGTTATTACTGCCATCCAGAGAAACAGTAAAATAAGTTGTTTTTTTTTTTTTTTTTATCCTTGTGCAGACTCAACAACCACGCGCTGTTTAAGGCCAATTGCTTTAAGTTTGGCTGCAAAATCTGTAAAACTCGAGGCAGCAGGTCAGATGGAAACGTAGCTTTTCTGGCGCTATTGTTGGCCTTCAAATATTAATCCTGGAGAGGCTTACATGAACTTCAAACCTTTGCATAATACCAAACAATGAAGAGCGACTCACAGTGACGGCAATTTTCACATCTTAATCTGCCGTCTATCGTTTATCGTAGGCGAATTTCAGATATCTGCACTTTGAGTCATTCATAAACAGGTAGCTCACCTTGCGCACTCTGCAGGGCCAGCATGCACGCCGGGTCTCAGGCTGAACTTCGGGGCCTGTGGAAGAGCAGCGTGACAATTAAACAATTAATTAAATTCATTATTTTTCCATAAACTCACTTAACATTGTGTTACATTTGATTAACGTACCTGTTAAACTCAATTTCAAACAAAAAAAGTCATAAATGACTCACTTTTCTCGAAGCTTTTCCTCAAACTCGTCCTTTCCGCCAGCAGCGTCTCCACTCCCAAATTCAGCTGTGCAGGGTGACGTCATCGCGGCTGCAGTGATTGATGGGAAACTGCCGAGCCCAAAATCAGCACCCGAATAAAAAATAAGTTATTGTACTTTTAATGTGTTTTAATATGCATCTAATGGGTGTGTATATAGTAATGATGTTTTTTTAGCTTTTAACCAAAGGTGATTTTCTCAGGTGCTCATCATACACAGGTGGTGATCTGACAATAACTCCAACAAAACTTTAACAAAAGCGATATAAAACACGTTTCTTCTCATAATAATCTCTAGTTACCGCCACGCATGATTCGGATGAGTCTGACCGCTGGGTTGTTTATTTATTTGCCCATAACATACCAAACTGTACAACCCTTAGCTTGGCTATATCTAACTAGCTAGCAAAAACACATGTTTGTGTGACGCGTGTGTCCCTTAAGCCACTGACTAACCTCACTGAGAGCTCCAGATTTCCTTCAGTCTGTCTTCTTCTACATCTCTTCCTCCATTCATCTTTACGAAGGTGTTTGTTGAAGAGCCGAGGTCTCCATCATGCTGTTGTCAGCCATCGCGCATCTTCGGGTAAGTTCGCTGTGCGCAGCGAAGTCACGCTTCGGCGAGGCGACCGGAGGGGGGCTCTGAGGTCTTTCCGCTGTGAGGTGTCATTGCTAAACTGGGATAAGATCAAAAAAGTAAAAAAAAAAAAAAAAATGTTGGAGAAATGAATCTGGAATCAGTTCATCTTTTTTCCTCTTAATCAATTCATTGTATAGCTGAAAACTTATTGATTGGTAGACAAATCGCTGCAGCTCTCCAAAACAACTCCCTATCACTGAGGCATTTCTGATTACAGTATTTTACAACAGTGGTTCAACAAATCTTACTTTCATAGTTCTCATGTTCATATTGGTGTTAATTCAACTGTATAATTGTTTTTGAGGCTGCACTTTGTAGTGCCGTTGAATTGTTTTAGTTGTACTGTTTTTTACGCCCGTTTTCTGGAAATAATAATACTAAAGTATTATGCAGACAATACTGACATTTTTGCTCTTAATTGAATATTATAAAAATTCTGCAAATTGGAAAATGAAAAAAATCTTTAACTAAACTGTCTGAACCTGTGTGAATGTTGTTAATAAACAGATAAAGAAAAATGTGCAATTATGTAACTTTATTCTTTAATTTTTTTGTATAGAACAGTGGAACATCTTCAAGTGCTGTGTGGTTAAGACCATAACCAAAGGCTTTGTTTTTATCCAAAAGAGAACAAACATAAATTGACAAAAAGGGGCAATCTGAGAGCAAACACTGTGTGCATCCACAGACAAACAGCAGACTTTGACTTTAACTTTCTTAAACATATGCTGCGTTCAATGAAAGCCCCTGTGTTTTCATGCATGTGCAACAAGTGCAGCAACAGTCACACTGAAATATTCAAATCAAAAAACAAATTATTCTTTCATCAGCTTCAAGTTTTACGTTTCGTGACCTGCTGCACAGAATTATAGAACTAGCTCCTGTTTAGATTTTTGATGTAAAGAAAACAACTGATTATTACAAACACTCAGGACCTGTTCTTGGCTTGCAAACACGAAGGCAGACACAAAAACAGCCGGTTTCTTCTTACAGATCGGTCTGACGCTGCCTGGAGTCGACTTGAGCGGCCTGTACCTGAGTATGAACTAGCCTGGACTGGCCTGTTGTAGGATGGTGCACTTGTGACAAATGGAGCCATCACGCCAGGCCCATCACCGCTCCTCACAGGGGACGAAGTGGCCCCGGTCTGAGCTGAGAGTCGTGTCTGATCAGCTGACGTCATCACGCTTTGCTGACGCTCATCATCCTGTGGTCGGGTGGAGCAGCTTATGCTCCTCTGTGACTGGACAGCATCTGTTTGTCTCTGTTGGACTTTCAGCAGCCAGTGTGGGTGGCTGTGTTCACTGGTCTGACCATGTTGTGGGTGCAGAGGAGAGTCGCTGTCAGAAGTGGAGCTACAACAGGACAGAAAGTTGTATTTTGCAAGTTTGTTCTAACAGAGGATATCAGAAATAAAAGCCCCTTTTACACCGCCTGTTCAAGATGGGAATATTGTATTCTGTATGAAAGATACAATCAAACAATAAACATACCCGCTGAATGATGTCTGAAGGGGAGAGTGAGCTGACTCGTGTTTCTGTGGGCTCGCCATGGTCATGTATTCATCCTGAGGCAGCACAGGCGAGCTGTGGCTCACTTGTGGTGACATCATCATGTACCTCGACTGCTGCTTCCCAGCTGGCTCCCAGTCGTCCATCCCGCAGTAGTCCCCCGTCACCATGGCAGGTCTCCTGCCATCGTTTTGCCTCCCGCTGTTCATCTCCATGTAGCTGCCGGTCTCAGACTTGAAGCTCTGACTGGATCTGATGGGACTCAGATGTGCATCAGAGCTCAAAGTGGATTCAGGTTTTTGGGGGTCTTGGTAGCACGTAGTTGGACTTGTCTGGATTTCAGGGTGACTGGGGTGCAGTAACGGACGCGAACCAAGTGGTCTCACATTCACCGGCTCGTCTCTGTATTTGGGTCTGCAGCGTTTTGAGGCGAGATGGGCTTGAAGCTGAATGTGGCTGGAGATCGGTGAGCGGCCGAAGTCGGGAAGAGCTCGCTGTGCCCTGACTGTATCACGAACCACCTCATGGATGTGCTGAGCTGCTGCTGGGTTACCTGAACAGAGCAAAGAAAAAGGAGGGGTCACAGTCCTACAGAAAGGGAGAAATCAGTCAAATAAACACTTTCTTTTGTAATTCTCTTTTTATTGATTTTACTGGGGAGGGGGCATGTGAAAGAAGAAAAAATGTCAGATTTCAAGAATAAAATCATAACATTAGAAGAAAAAAATTGTAATATTTTGAGAGAGAGGTCGTAATTTTATGAGAAAAAAACTAATTTTATAAGAATAAAGTCATGATTTTATTCTCATAATGTTACGAGATTATTCTTATAAAATTACAACTTTTTTCTTGTTAAATTATGACTTTATTCTTGTAATATCGTACTATCAGGAGTTTATTCTCGAAAACTCAAAAAAAATTAAAACATTCTCAATGTGACCCTAAAACTTGGAAAAATAAGCAGAAAGGCAAATAAAAAAATCTGTAGATATAGGGATATTGGATCTAAATCAGGTCTGATACACGAAACCTACACTACCAGTTTTGTCCAGTTTTCAATAAGGGTATCCTTCTCAAATAAAAAGTCCTTCTCTCTTTTATATAAATACTGTATATTACATCAATCCGTTCGTCAACACCAATAATATTCTTAACAAATATTTATCCTTTTTATCCAGTTCCTCCAGTGTGACCAGGTACATAAGTTTAAATTTGTTTTTGGTCTGAAAAAAAGAGTTTCCAGGATGTCATGAATTTAGTCCAAAAGGGAACCACAGAAGGAAACTGCCAAAAGATATGGAAGTGCATCTTTGTCTCCACAGGATCACCTAAACTCTGCCTGATTTGAATCACATTTTTTCTGGACAGGGGTACAGAAATGACACAAAACTATTCAAACTAAATTCTGTCTAAATTCTGCTGTCTAAATATCAGATTACCCTAACTTTCCCGCCTTTAACTTTAAATGTATTTTCATTATTAATTTGTTGAAAGCCCTGGTATCATTTTGAAGTTTTTCATAGGTTCGTTCTCATATGCTCCAATAAATATTTGGATCAGTTTGTTTTCTGTGGTCGCATTTTACTTTATCTTTTTGCTAATAGAGTTGTTAATCTGTAAGTATCCAAAAAGGATAAAAATCAGATTTTCATTTTGACGTACCTTGGTCTCTTGCTTCCATCCAGATTTCACCAGGACCGTTTGGTGCCGACCTGCCAATCTCCATAAAGAACAAACCGTCCGAATGGCCAAAGCGCCGAACACTCAGCAAAGGTATTGTTACCGAAAGCAAATCACTGCATGCGGCCACTCTGATCAAGATGAGAGACATCGCTGTGAGGCAGAGCCGACTCTCCCCCGCCAGGGACTTGGAACAGCCCAGACCTCTGGGCTTCACCGTGACCGGCCACACCTGAGGCGAAGGCGAGGGGAGCAGAGCCAAGATCAGGTTGGGATATTTACATCCAATGCAGATTACATGGTGCTTAACCTTGTGAAACCTGGATCGACATCAGGTTGTTGTGTTAAGTTTGGACGCCTCTCATAAGCACAAATTGGTTTGATTTTTTTTTTAAAAAAGAAAGAAACATGGCTAAAAAGGCAGCAGGTAACATGTCAAGAAATGTCAGGAAAATTGCAAGAAATTAGCAAAAGCTGAAACAAAAATGAAAAATTATTTAAATACAATGACAAATGAGGGAGAGAGAAAAAAAATATAATTATACAAAAAAATGATTTCATTAAAGTTATTTATTAAAAGCAAATTACATTAACATGTTTAGTTTTTAAAACTATATCTGTTATTTTTGTTGTTTTGTTTTTGTTTTTGTTTAATTTTCCTTTTCCTTTTTTAGCGCGCTAATTTTCAGGTAACTTTTTTGTAACTTGACACTAACTCCTTCCTAATTTTGTGAAATTTCCTGTGAAGTTGTTCATTTTTTACTTATTTATATTTATAGGTATAGTGAACGTATTTTATAGTATTCAATTTGATTTGATCTTGTTACTCACTTGTTTAAGCGAGGTAAAGTGCTAGTTATGTATCAAGAGGTCATCATCACTTAACTGTATAAAATGTCAACTTATGCAGGTCAGCAAAATTATAATCAACTTTGATTAAATTTGAAATCAACTGCATGAGACAGAAAAGAAAAACAAACAAGCAAAGTCTGGTCTGACCTCTTTGAAGAAAGCAGCGGGGGGCAGAGTGCAGTACACATCACAGTTTTCTTCAAACCCTCCTCCGTGATAGTCAGCCTTACGCTCTTCCTCCATCAGTTTCTTAATGGTCAGATACCACTGCTCTTGTTCCCACTGGTCCTCCGCCACCAGCACCATGGTCTGATCTTTGGCATACAGCGCCACCATGTGGCCTTTCCTGGAACTGCCGCTCCGGCTGACGCCGAGACAGCACCGCAGGTAAATCGCCCTGAGGAGGACAAAATATTTTAATTCAGGAATTAAAGCAGCACGCTGTATAATAAATAGTAAGGCAAAGCAGTCGATCTAGTCAAGATCTCAAACAAATTACTCAAGCTATAACGAGGACAAACACTGCCAACATAATGTATCCAAGGTTCCCAAACATTTTCATGGACAAAATTTCAAAACTTTTCCATGACCCAAAATATTTCTTTATTGTCCCACTTGGCTGATGTTTTCAAACATATAAAATTCACACTCTATTCAAACATCATTTCAGCATCCCCAAAGATACTTTCGGGGACTGTAAAAAATCTGAAAATTCAACAATAATTTCCATTTTTACAGTTCTGGCTGGTAAAAAAGTGTCATTTTGGTGATTTTTTTTTTTTTTTTTTTTTTTTACAAGAAAAGATGCTGCACGTTTTCCCTAAAAATCAGCTGTAAAATAAATGCAAAATACAGCCATTTACAGTTATATCATCGTTGACTAAGCCAAGAGTGCTTTAAAAAAAATGTCGGTGATGAACAAATAAACAAAAACAACCAAAACACTGTTAAACATTATTGAAGCTGTTTGAAGCTGATGTTTCTTCATCAGCTACAGAAAATAAATGTTACCTCAGTAATTTAATTGATTACACAAAACAAATTTCTATGATTTTTCCCAAACTTTTAATTTCTTTTTACTAATTCCAACTTACTTTTCCAGGCCTGGAAAATGTGATTGTGAAATTCAATGACTTTTTCAGGTTTTCCATGACCGTACGAACCCTGTGTACCAACATTTGGCTGATGTCGTGCATTGAAACCTTTAACTCGATGAAGTTACTTTAACCCACCCTTGCTTGCTGGAGCCAGACAGTGCAGCTTTACCAGCAGACTTCTCCATTTCTGCGAACTTCTCCTGGTTCTTGTACCACTCGAGTCGGCTCGGCCCCGTGTGACTTCCTGCTCTCAGGACAAAGTATCTTCTGTGGCTTCGCTCCTGCTTCCCGAGGTAACCTTGTTTCTGCACATCGCTCTGCGGCTTGGAGGAGATCATGAGGGCGCCGGCCAGAGGGTTTGGACTGTTGGAGGTCTGGCTGGTGCAGAAGAGTTCCTCATAGAGACCAGAGTAAGGACTTGAGTGCATCTCAACGTACTGGTCCTGAGAATCCTGGTTCTGCTCCATTTGACGTTTGTTCATCCAAGGAGGGTGCGGAGGTGATGCGTCTTGCAGACTTGTTTGGGTGGAGCTGTGAGTTGACAGAGGCGAGCTGGAAGCAGGCAGAGATCCCTCTTGGCTGGCACGCCTGCTGTGCGCTCCTGCACTTTCATCCATTTTAAGCCGAAAACCTGCAGACGGAGGAAGATAAATGAGAAACAGGACATGTCTGCACTACTTTAAAAATGCATTTTACAAGCGAAAAATTATTCTGAGCAGCTTAAAAAGACTGAAATAACTTTGGCTAAATATGTTTGTTGTAATAAAAATAAAGCAATGAGTTCATTTTCAAATACTGCATATATTAGTATTGGATTGTTTAAAATTATGGGCTCGTTTTCATAACAGATGTAGAAAAACAATATTTACAAGATTTATTGAAGATGTATTCCAAATTCAGAAGCATTTAAAACCACTTAGTTTATTTTTGGCTCTTTTCCTAAGGAGGAAAGGAGAGATACTGTAATTAATACTTGTTTGTTATTGGTGCAAAAATAAATAAATACATAAAAAGAAAAAGAAGTCACAAAGCACATAGAAAAGGGTGAAATAACTGTCATAATAATTCTAATAATACAGCGTCAGTGTTATGTAGTTGCACTTATTTATGGAGACATCTTTTAAATATTGCACGTGTTTCTGTGTATGATTGTGCATGTGTAAGGAGTTAAATAAAATTTAAAATAAAACCAAATAAACAACAGATACAGTAATAAAATAAAAGCAACGACAATAACAATAATTATAATAATACCTAATAATTTAACAGTTTGATATTTTGATATGTCAGCATTATTTTATCCTAAGGTGCATTCATAGGTAAAGTTACACAGTTAGAGGTCACATTTTTCCAATGATACTTTCCAAAAAATAATTTAAATCTTATTTGATCAAATTTAAACACAACAGGGTTTTTTTGGGTGTTAGTGGAGATGGTGTAAAAATGTATTTCTGAGCATGTCATAGTGTCAAGTTATATTCACGAATTTAAGGTTATGGACTTAAAAACAAGTTTCTTGGTTTTCTTAGTATATGAACAGTCCAAACATAAGAATAAATTATGTTAATAAATGACACTATAAATAGGTGCATGCACTCCAAAAATAATATCTAAGTTAATGCAAAAATACTCAAATCGTTAAACAATTTTGTTTATCTTGTACTGTTTATGAATCAAAAACGATAAACACTAGATTTGGCTGCTTTCCCCCCTAATATATAGCATTACATCATGACTGTATCTGGTATCTGATGAAATAAGCACTTTTTTATTTTTTTTCATAATTTCTGCGGGTTTTTTTTTTAATATTTATATATGAATCAACAATCAAGAAAATCACAGTGAAACTACATCAGAAGCTAAGTGACGTTAGCTACGTTAGCTAGCTAGGTTCGCCGTTTTCCAAAACATTACGGCAGAAAAGTTCAAATAAAACTCACCTGAGACTGACAAGTACATATATCACAACTGGGCAACCCCGCGGTGTCGTCTGCTTTTCATTTCAGGCTGTCTGCAGAAATCAAACAACTATTTCCAAAGTTATTTTCTGCCAAACGTGTTTGTTTTGGTGTTCGTCGTCTTGTTTTCCGCTCAGGTGCTTCAGTGCCAATCAGTGCTGCCTTCAGGAGCTCCTCGGAAAACCCAACTCTGAAATAAGGAAAAGTTGGATTAATCGCTCATATAAGCTCGTTGGAAGACATTAGAAACATCACAATATGACAAAAGTAAATGTTGGTGTATTAAAGCTGATAAACAAACAAAAAAAACTATATAAAAAGAGCTTTCTAATTGTTTACAACAAAAAAATGTTTGACCTCTCAGTCTGTGTTTTTTGGGTTGTTTTTTTTTAGCAGAGTGCCTAAAACAAATATGTCAACATAATTGGCAGAAATAAAAGATATCAAAAGAGAACATGAGGTATTATCCATATAAAATGAACTTTTTTTTCAATAACTGTATTTGACCTCATTATGAACAATTTTGGAAAAGGGGTTTTGAAAAACTGTGCATTCCCGAACAAAAACAATAAAAATACTTTTTTAAAAAAGAATTAAAAACAACAGCTAACAAACAAATTAAGTGGTCTATACAAATGTAGAAGGGGAAATAAAATTAAACAAAATAAGTTTAGATTCAAGGGGACTACAATTTATGTTTCTAATATTTATGTTGTTGTTTATTCATTTATGTTTGTATGTATGCATTCATTTATGTATGTATTAATTTATTTATTGTTAGAATCAGTTTTAATTAATAGAGATGTCAAGTTAAAGGTGGATGCTATTTTAAAGTAAGCAAAATTAATAACATATTTTATGACAAGAAAAGGAAACATAGCCTCTAGAGGGCGTGATTTGACCTCAATCAAAAATTTTGTGAAAACAATAACAATGCATTTCTATCAACAACAATACAAGGACTCAAGAAAAATACTAGAAGAACTAAAGAACTACAGCAAAGTAAAAATACATGAATTGGTCTGTACATACAGTAGGTTAATAGCAAATAAAATGAAACAAAATAAGTTTACATTCAAGGGGTCTATACAAGTTTTTGTTTGTGTTTTTTCCTGTTGTTTGTTTTTGTCGTTATTGTGGTGGGATACATTTTTTGAATGAAGAACAAAGCAAAGAAACAGAATCAAAGTGGAAGGGAGTGCAAAAAAATAAAAATAATAATAATAATAATATTGGCCAAAACTTGAACTTTAGGCATAACTTGTAACAATATCTAAAGAAAAGTAATTCTTAATGTTTATTTATATGCCAAGTTAATGGTTGATAATTCTTATGTTATATTCCCTCAACATTGAATGCATTGGTTTCAAACAAATGAACTAAAATTAAAAACTATGAATATGTGGGGAAAAAATAAGCAAAAGATGTGAACATTTTTTAAATTAGTGACATAAATTAAGGAAGAGGAAGAAGCAAACTGCTTGTCTAGCCCTACCTGTTCTCTTCTAACCAATCAACATGATACTATTTGAAGTTATTGTAACAGACAGAGGAAGTGGTGTGTCTCTCATCGTGGTTATTGCACTTATTCCTGTTGAAATAATTAGGAGGGACATTTTTTTTCTGCATGTTTCAACATTAGGTGCTTCTCGTGGGAACACAGACGTTCGCTGTCAGCGCAGAGCGAGTGTCAAACAGTCTCTTGATACTCATACCTCTCTATCGCTGTCCCAGGATGTCTCTCCTCCGGGGTGTCCTCTCTCAGGTCCTCTGCTGGACGGGCCTCTGTCATGTCCTGTTTGTGGCTGGTGCAGGACTGGGAGTTGTGGTTGCAGTGTGGATGGTGAGACTGTTGGTAGGACACATCTGGTATACACACAGACTGTCCTGCTTCAGCAAGCCACACGCAAAGTCCTGGCTTTTGGGACACCTGGGCCAGGTAGGACACACACACCGAGGCTGCACCTCACCTGTTAACTTTACTGTTGTGTCGTTATTGTAACACTTTAGAAATGTTGAAACATCTTCTGTATTTGTCGCAGTGTGACACAGGATCTGCTCAGTGTCGTAACATTTCCTCTTTGTGATAAATTTCCCATAAAATGCTGTGCACAAACTAACCAAAATTCACTTTATTAACTGCTTAATTGTGTGGCTCAGATGCAGAGCACAGAGGAAGGTCTCCTGCAGGCGGATGTTTTGGTGCAGACGTACAAACACTCCTGCAGCTGGTTCATAGGTCCTTTCTATCACCTGGTCCGACTCTTCCACCCCGACTACATCAAACCTCTGCTAATGGCACCTGGTAGTGTATAATCACTGGAAACAAACGTTTTTCACACTAGTAGAAGCTTTTATTGGAGTTTTTAAAGACAAACACATTTCCTAAAGCTTTGTTTGTATTGAACTTCTCTGCATCCAGCCAGCATAACGGTCAAAGATGAGCTCATCTATGGACATCTGCGTCCATGGCTTGGTGAGTCAACTAGGTCATGTTGTTTGGATGTAAGTATGTTTCATTATTCTCAGAAAGGTGAGTAATTTGAAACGTACGTCAAGTGTCCTGATTTCTTCCAATTAAATGGGAAGAACCCAATAAGTAACTTGACCAAGAAATTAGCAAAAATTACAAGAAAATGACCAAAAAAATAAGAGAGAAACAAAACAACTACATGCAACCGAACAAAACAAGAAAATGACCTGAAACAACTGCTTAAAAATCAAAAACTAAAACTAAAATAATTCTGTAAAATGATAGATTATACAGTTATAATCATTTTAAATGTAGTTTTCTGTTTTTTTTAGCTTTTTAAAGGTATTTTCTAACATCCACTAATTATTGCAATTTGCTGGACATTTCTTCACATGTTGCTCATTGCCATTTTCCGAGCGTTTCCGAAAGGAATCAGTTTGTTTAGAGTTCAAAGGTGTAGGTCAGTGTATGTCAATCCAGGTTCATTAGAGAGTCCTTTCTGTGTTTCAGGTTTCCCAGAATTAAATAAACCCCCTAAAGAACATTGTTGTCCTTAATAAAAATAAAACTTGTGAACTGCATTTTTTAAAATTCATATGTATAAATGACCCTGCAAGCACTGATTACTGTAATCCACAAGTCTTCTCTCTCTTCTGTCCCAGGACAGAGCCTGTTGCTAAGCAACAGGGAGGCGTGGTCCCGCAAGAGACGGCTTCTGACTCCTGCTTTTCATTTTGATATTCTGAAGAGCTACGTCGTCAAGTTTAACACCTCAGCAAACACCATGCACGTAAGAAAGACACACAGCAGTGAATGCAAGCAAATAGCTGGTGTCGTTTATAAAGAGAGAATTTAAAGAGACAGTTCACCTAAAAAATAAAAAAAGAGATTTTTCCTCTTACCTGTAGTTTCTATTTATCAATCTAGATTTTTGGGGGGTGAGTTGCCGATTATCGTAGATATCGGCCATATACTCTCTTGAATATAATGGAGCTAGATGGAGCTCAGCTTGTTGCGCTCAAAGTGCCAAAAAAACATTTGAAAAACTCAACAGTAATGTCTCTTTTCTTTTGGGTTCCTACATCTTAAAGAAAGTGGGATTTAAGGCTTTTTTAAAAGAATTTTTTAAAGCTACTCTGAATTAAATTTAAGACCAATTTTACAGTCGCCAAAAATGAAGGGAAAAACATGAACCAGCATCCGTTTCCTACAATAAGGGAGACTGGTGTGTTTATTGCAATAAAAAAATGACTTTTTGGTGACGTTAATGCGAGAGCCATTCTTTATTATTTTGAGATTTTTTTTTACATCAGTGAAACAATTCAGAAAAATCGTACTTCCCATGTTATTATTTTTAAGACTTTTGAAAGATCTGTTTAAGACATTTAATACCAGTTAAGGCCTTATTTTCAGATTAATGGATTTTAATGCATTTTTGGAATTTTGAAGGATATGCAGAAACCCTGGTTTTTTTTCAAGTGAGCTACACCTGTCAACCATACACAGAAGAGATCGTGTGTATTTTTGATTTTGGGCAGAACTGTCCCTTTAATATGTTGATTTTTATACTACACTGTATGGAGAAAATGTCCCTGTTATATCTTTTCTGTCTTTTAGGATAAGTGGCGCCAGCTGGTAGCAAAAGGCACGCCTAATGTAGAGATGTTTGACCACGTCACTCTGATGACGCTGGACAGTTTACTGAAATGTGCATTTAGCTACAACAGCAACTGTCAGAGGTGAGGACTCACATTTGATCATTTTTGACAAATAAATTCTCTTTCTTTTGTATTTATGTTTTCTAAAATTGCTATTTTTTCCTCTCTAGGTCAACCAGTGAGTATGTGTCAGCGATAGTGGAGCTGAGCGACCTGATAATAGATCGTCGACAAAACATTTTGCACCACTGGGACTGGATTTACTGGAAAACACAGCAAGGAAAACGATTCAAAAAGGCCTTAAGCATTGTGCACAGGTACAGCACATGCACAGGTGTAACCTTCACTGTAGCACAAACTGTCTGATGATACATTTTTATATGATAATATTGTGTAGTATTCATGTTCTATGAGAACAGTTTCCTGTTGTTTATTCTATTCTATGTTTGGGTAAAACTTGTTTGCAGGTTTACCAGGGAGGTGGTCCAGGAGCGGCGGGCCCTGATCAACCAACAGAGGAAGGACGATTTCACCACAGCACCACAGAGGAAGAAAGATTTCGTGGACATCATTCTGCTGTCAAAGGTACAAGAGAAGAAGAAACAAGAATGAGACAAAAAGAGAGTTTTAATTGCTTGACTGCAGTTTATTTTTTGTATGACTGCAGGATGAGGATGGACGAGGCCTAACAGATGAGGAGATACAGGCTGAGGCCAACACCTTCATGTTTGCAGGTGAGACAGCTTGAACTGGTTTGTCAAAAATATGGGAAGAAGGCAACAAAAAACTAGCAAAAACAAAGGAAAGAAAAGAAAAAATAATGAAAACAAGAGAATGATCTTAAGAAAGTGCTAAAAATATATATATATATATTTATTTCTGTTACATAGTTTTACATATACAATTTAAGAGAATTATAAATAAAGTATTATTGGCCTTTTTTTGAAAATGTTCAGATCATCTCCTTGTCACGTTTATTTATTTATTTTATTTATTTATTTTTTTTTGCAGTTTTAATGATATGTTGTTGAATGTTTTTTCCTGTGTTTTTTTTTTAGGAAATCCAACCAATTGTTTTCAGGTTTCAGAGATTTAAATGCTTGTAAAAGGCATCTGAATACAGCTGATGACAGTCCAGGAGGTAAAAGGTTAAACCTTTTCAAACCTGAGCACATTGGACTGATTTCTTTCAAAAACATGGAAGAAGGCAATAAGAAATGAAAATTTAGCATGACATTGGTGAAAAGTATCAGAAAATTAGTAAAACAGAAGAATGAGAAAAATTGTAAAAAAAAAAAAAGAAAAAAAAGAAAAAAAAAGAAAGTAAAAAAAACAAAAACAGGGAAATGACAGTGAAAAAGTGCTTAAAAGGTCTAATAATAATTTCATGTAATTTTAAATATGTAATTATGATTATACATTTTTTCCCAGTCTTTTTTCCTTTGTACCAGACATTTTCCCCTAGCTTAAAAAAATAATTTCCATAATCTACTAATTTGAATTTTTTTTAAAGAAATCACACCTACTTGCTCAAAAAGATACAAAGACTAAATAAATAAAATACTAGTAAAAGGCGTTTGAAAGCAGCGCAAAAAAAGGTTTCAAAAAGTTAAGCAATGGTGCACTTTTTTTCATGATGAATTTGACTTTTCATTTGTAAAAGACAGAATGTGTGGAATCTTCCCTCAAAAGTCAAATCTGCTTTAAAGCTGGATTTTACAATTTTTGCCTTTAATCTTAATTGTCACATAAATTAAAAAAACAGTCATAAAATCACAATTTCACATCCAATGTAAGATAGCTTTGAAACTTTAAAAATTAAATCAAAACGTCCTACTTTTTCCGCAGGTCATGATACAACAGCCAGTGCGATTTGCTGGACGCTGTATAATTTGGCACGCCACGACCACTATCAGGAGAAATGCAGGCAGGAAGTGAAGGACCTGATGAAAGGACGAGATGGACGTGACATAGAGTGGTCAGTAAACATGCACATAAGATGAATCACTGGTCGTAATTTTCTTAGTAAAAATGCACAGTTATAAGTGGGAAACGTATATATGTACAATCTGAAACCCTGTTGTTTTATAAAAGTTAACTTTTTCAATCTGGACCCTATTCCCCATGTTTTTGTGTCTAAATGACTCATGGGAACATTTTTTTTAATTTATATATGACTGAGTGAGTGTGCTGCAGCATCCAAATGCACTTAGTATCATTGCAGTCATATGCAATAGTATCATTCAAATTTAAATTAGTATTGTCTTTTTATTTCTTTCTTCATTTTACCTTTTTCGTTTATATTTTATTCCTTTTTTTCCTTTTATTTGTGGTTTTATTACTTTTATTGCTTCTGTTGTTTTTGGTCTGTTTCATTATATTATTTTAAATTGACATTTTACGTCCTGCATCTTGCATTACGTGTACTCTGGTTTTAATTTCATCCTCACTTGACCCTAGTTTTCAATAGAACTGTTCGGCTTTTACGTTGTTGTATTGCTGTCTATGTATCCTATTTCTGCTTTGCTTTGTTTGTCAAAGGGCTCAGTAAACTTTGTTTTTAGAGGTGGTACATAAATAAAGTTATATATTATTAAATTAAATGCAATATGTCTTTATCTAAAGGGAGGATTTGTCAAACCTTCCCTTCACCACCATGTGCATCAAAGAGTCTCTCAGGCTGCACTCTCCTGTGCAGGCTGTAACTAGAAAGTACACCCAGGACATGGCGCTGCCAGGGGGTCGGACAGTACCAAAGGGTGAGAGGGAGACACTGTTGGCTTTCTGGAAGTTCCTGAAACATAATCAAGAAAGTACAAATTGGTCTGTTTGTGATATCCTTTTGAAAGTGAAGCAAACTTTTCCCAAAATAGTCCTTTCTGTCTGTTATTCTTCCCTAGGTGCCATCACTTTGATCAGTATTTATGGGACACACCACAACCCCGCAGTTTGGACAGATCCTCATGTAAGAACTGAACATTATTGTTTCACTTTGTCTCACCTTTGTCATGTTTGACCTGTGACTTACTCTCTTTTAGGAGTACCAACCTCAGCGTTTTGACCCTGCAAACGCTCAGGAACACAGCTCTCATGCCTTCATCCCTTTCTCCTCAGGCCCCAGGTACAGCGGCGTCACTGCTGCCAGCTAAATAAGATATGACATCATTAGAAATTTGCTGGTAAAGACAAGAATTGTGTTCACAGGAACTGTATTGGTCAGAAATTCGCCCTCGCAGAGCTTCGAGTCGTCGTGGCGTTGACACTGCTCAGGTTTCGTCTGACCCCAGGGGTGAACCCTGAACTCGGGACCAACTCCGGGGGAGTTCGGCGTCTCCCCCAGCTCGTCCTGCGTGCAGAGGGCGGTCTGTGGCTGCAGCTGGAGCCTCTGATGACACACAACGTGGAAGAGTTGCAGGCTGATTGATTCAAAGATGATCATTAATTCAGTTTATTAACCATTTCTAACCTGGCTCAACATTGTTATTTTTATCATTATATATATATATATATATATATATATATATATATATATATATATATTTTTTTTTTTTTTTTTTTTTTTCTTGTGTGTTTTAAATTTTATAACTTTCCTAACTAATTTCTTGTCACTTTTTGGGCCACATGCTCATGCTTTCTCCCCATGTTTTTGAGGGAAATCAAATGAATTTTCTCAGGTTTGAAATGGTTAAAAAAAAAAAAGAAAACAGGTGTCAAGCTTCCCCCGGATACCAGATGATTTGTACATGTTAATTTTGTCAATAAAAAAAGAAGTCCACAGCCTGAATAATGATTTTTTTCTGGCTGCAGTAACAATCCCTAAACACCAGAGGTCGGAATAGTGCCACTTTTGATTCTGTATTTGTGAAATATGTTTATTTTTATCAACTTTTCCGGAAGTAAATAACTTACATCAGTGACTGTTTTGATTGATGAAACATCTGTAGTGATTAGTAACATTTTAATCCATTTATAAAGACATTAGAAATATAACATGTCCCGGTGGAGGCGGAGACACCACAAAGACGCAGAGAGCCTGTTAAGCTGGTTTCACTTAACTTTCACTTTCGGGCTCTTCCGACCATTTCTAACCGCTTAGTAAAGGCAACTAACGCTTTGTTAAGCTAGCATGCTTCGCCTGTAGTGTGTTTGGCTTATTTGATAACTTTTTATATTAGATGCTTCTCTCGATTGCTTTGATTTCCTCGTTTTTGACTGACGGAGAGTGAAGATGTGGGCGTCCGGGACCGCCTGTCTGTGTATGCTCCTGTCTGTGACTGTGTCTGCGGTCTCTGGTAAGATTATAACATCCTTTATTTTTTTTTTCAGCCACCCTGTTTTTATACATTTGAAGGTATCTTTTTGTGGGTTATATGTGTGTATTATGTGCAGATGGTGTCGCAGGATTGCAGTTTTCCACATGGCCCCACCCAGTGAACCAGCATGTTCATAACTCCTGTACAGTTACAGTCCTGCCTGCTGATGGCAACTGTCATCAACACAGAGCACGAGGACTGACACTTTGAACACAACTCAATAAAATAAAGTAGAATCTACAGATAGATCAGGGTTGAGATGTACGGAATTGAAATATATAACGTTGTAAAGGACACAGCAAATCGCAGAAGAGAGCAGAAATAGAAAAGTTAGGGATAACATGGAGTAGAGGAGAGTAGAGTTCGAATAGATATGAAAACAATAGGACAGAATAGAAGAGAGCAAAAGAGAATATAGATCAGCCAGGTAGGAATAGAAAAGAAAAGAATAGAATCATTAGAGATAAAAAAAAAGAACATGGCAGAGGTGAGTTAGAACACTTTGAAGTGAAATAAAATAACGTTAAACCAAACACAAAAGAGTAAAGACAGACTATTTGGGAATAGAATACAATAGAATACAGAGTAGAGGAGCATGTTGATAGATCAGTTAGGAAAGAATAGAATAGAACAGAATAGAAGAGCGTATAGGTAGACCAGTTTAGAATAGAATAGAATAGAATAGAATAGAATAGAATAGAATAGTGTACCTAAAGACCCGTTTTGAATAGAATATCTAAAGGCCCATTTAGAATAAAATAATGTATACATAGACTAGTTTAGAATAAAATAGAATACAGACAGACCCGTCTAGAATACAGTAGAACAGAATAGAAGAGCATATAGGTAGAGCAGTTTAGAATAGAATAGAATCATGTATCTATATACCAGTTTTGAATAGAATATCTAAAGACCCACTTAGAATAGAAAATAATAGAATAATATATCTATAGACCAGTTTAGAACAGAATAAAACAGAATAGTGTATCTATAGACTAGTTTTGAATAAAATAGAATAGAACAGAATATAGACAACCCAGCTGAGAATAGAATAGAACAGAATAGAAGAGCGTATAGGTAGACCAGTTTAGAATAGAATAGAAAAAATCATGTATCTATAGACCAGTTTTGAAAAGAATATCTAAAGACCCACTTAGAATAGAAATAGAATAATATATCTATAGACAAGTTTAGAATGAAATAGAATAGAATGAAATAGAATAGAATAGAATAGAATAGAATAGAATAGAATAGAATAGATAGGAATATAATAATGTAATAATATAGACCACTTTAGAACAGAATAGAATATAGATAGACCAGTTTAGAATAGAATATTATAGAATAGAACAGTATAGAATAATGTATCTATAGACCAGTTTAGAATAGAATAGAATAGAATAGAATAGAATAGAATAGAATAGAATAGAATAGAGTATAGGTAGACCAGTGAGGAAGCAGCCATGCATTTAAGAAAAAAAAACAAAACAAACTGCAACATTTTACCAGAGTCCAGTGAATAAAAATTTTATAAAACCTGAGCAAATTAGGGAACATGAGGAGAAGGTAAAGAGCAACTTAACAAGACATGGCTGCCACCAAAACAAAGGGAAAAAGAAAATCACCAGAAAACAAACAAACAAACAATGTAAGAAAACAAACATGTAAATGACCCCAAAAAAGTGCTGAAAATGTTTTTTTTTTTCCTGTAACATAATATAATTAAAAATATGAAATTACTAGAATTATGAATACAGTTTTAGGAACATTTCCCTTTTTTGGGGATAACTTAATAATAATAATTTTCTTTTTTAAAAACAACTTTTAGGTAACTTTCTGGTCATCTTTAACCAGTTTCTTAAAATATTTGGGACATTTATTGTGCAGCTGATCATTGCCATTTTCAAAAGAAATCAAACCACTTTGCTCAGGTTCAAAGGGTCAAATAGCTTGTGAAAGGCGCCTAAATGCAGCGCAAAAAACTGATATCGACCCACGTTTCAAGGGGTTAAAGGACATTTTAAGGAGACGAGAAAAATGGCACACTGAGCTTCTTTCTGTCCTTGCAGAGATCTACAGGAAGGTGGGCGATGAAGTCGTCCTCAAACCAGACGCCATCTCCGGCGCCATCAAGAGCATAACGTGGAAACATGGTTCTGACATCGCGGCGCAGTGGGATGGAACAGAAACCGACTATTATCGTCAGTTTGAAGGTACACTGACCGAGTTCAGGTGTCTTTGGTGTCTGTGGGATCGAACGTGTGCTGCTTTTGAAAATGAATTGATTGATTGATGCTACACGGCAGAGTGGCGTGAGCGACTAACACTCTCCATGTTGGTGTTAAAGAACGAGGACGTCTGAACAATTCAACCGGAGAGATGACAATCACAGGGCTGACTGTGAGTGACAGCGGAGAGTACACACCAGAAATCAACAACATGGTCCAGAGCGCCTTTAATCTCATCGTTATCTGTAAGTGCAAAAGTTACACACAGTTTAACCCTTTGGAAGCTGGCTCAACATCAGTTTTTTCTGCTGCGTTCAGATGCCTTTTACAAGCTGTTTGACCCTTTGAAAACTGAGCAGATTGGTTTTATTTCTTTCATAAAAACGGGAAAAAAGGACCAACAAGAAATGTCCCACAACCCTTTTTTCATAACATAGACGAGGGCTGGACTTTTCGTATTTTAGGGACATTAAATTGTGATGTGACAGGCAGTCGTCCAAGCGACATCCATTATATTATGTTTTGATATTTTATGTTTCTTTGATCATTATATAGATATATTAAGATACTTTTCTGGTTGTTTTTTTTTGAGTTTTTGTTTTCATCTTGGTCTAATATGTAATATTTGTCTTGTCTTTGTCCTGTCTGGGTGTTGCATTGCTTCTATTTCACTTACTACTGACGCTTTTGTTTAATTATTACTGGAATTATCAATTATCTGTCTTTTTCAACTTTCCAATTTGAAAAAAAATCAATAAACAAATGGTGGAGAAAAAAAAAGAAATGCCTCACAAATTGCAAGAATTTAGTAAAAAGGTAACAATAAAATTATCTAAAAATTACTTAGGACGACAGTTAGGAAATTATCCAAAAGAAAAAGAGAAAACGTGTTTAAAACAATATACTTACAATTCTAATAATGTTATATATAAATAATGCGACAGAAAAATAAAAATAATTTTTTTTCTAATTTTCAGCACTTTCATTTTCTTTTTTTTCTAATTTTCAGCACTTTCATTTTCTTTTTTTTTCTAATTTCCAGGTATTCTTCTTGTGACTCTTTTTTTTCCCAGATTTTTGTGCCATGACGTGGAGTTGCTCGCTGTGTTTTTGAAAGAAATCAAAACAATTTTCTCAGGTTTTCAAGGGTCAACCTAAAAACTGAATATGCAGCAGGGGTATTATGACTCTGACAGCCTCTTTATTATTGTTTTTTCTGCAATAACATCAGCTCCTGTCCCTACACCGACCATTAAAAAATCCTGTGTCGATGAGACCAGTTGTGTTTTGAGCTGTGATGGAGACACCACAGCTGCTGGACCAGTCACCTACAGCTGGAAGTCAGACGATGATAAGGTCTTAGGTACATCTAAGGAGCAACACATTACAAAGGTATTTTACACTGATGTGGTTCCCAACTGGTCCAGTCACTGGGTCCAGACTTTTCCTTTCAAACCCAGAAACACTGGGCTTTGATTTCTCCGAGCCATACAGGCATTTTTTCATGATCACATTTTTAAGTATCTAAAAATATCTTCAACTGGCCCAGTAATGTATTGAGTTTGTCAAAAATGTTCATCAACATGCAACATGCCTGAGCTTTCAAAAACATGGGGAAAGGCAATGAGCCAGAAAACAGAAAATTGCCCCAGAATTAGCAAGAAATGTGCAAAAAGTACAAGAAAATTATTTTAAAAATTGTTAAAAAAAAAGAAATAAAAAGAAAAAAATCCTATCTAAAAAGAAAAAAGTTAAAACAACAACAAAGAAATTACCTGTAAAAACATATTCAGATTTTACAGTAATTTTGTAACACAATTTTAAATATGTAATTGTGATAATTATAAATGCGCTTTTCCTCTAGCTTTTCAAAAATAAATTTCTATATCATCTAATTTCTTGCAATTTCATGAAACATTTCTAACCTGAAAGCAGTAACAGAAGTGATGTCGCTCCAGGTTTAAAAGGTAACGCTTTCTAACCCTCACATGCAAAATATTGCAGCTGGCTGTTGTAACCTATTGACATTCATAAGTTTCAACAACACTGAGTTGTCATAGAAAGAAACAGATGAGGAGGACGTAAAACTAAATTCCCCTCAAGTTTGGGATGTTTAAACACGTTTGCACACATGGGCTGACGTCAGGTTTTACATAAAGTAGGTGCACCGGGTCGTAAATATGGTTTGTATGTATAAATGTTTGGTCGTCCATTTGAAACCTGGATGGACATCAGTTTTTCTTGTGCTGCATTAAAAACACCTTTCATAAGTATTTGAACCTTTGAAACCTGAGCAAAAGGATTAACTGTCTTCAAAAATAAGAGAAAAGGCAATGAGCAGTTTGCAAGAAATTAGTAAAATGTGACAAGAAAATAACCTAAAAATAATGTTAAAATAAAGGAGATGAAGACAGAAATATTAGAAAATTATCAAACATGGGTAAAATGTCCAGAAAACACATGTACAACTATTAGAATTATATATTCAAATGATGTTACAGTATATATGATATTTTGGTATTTTTAGCACCTTTTTCATGTGGTTTCTTTGTTTGTTTTTGTTTTTTTACACTCCTTTTTTTGCAATAAATCAAGCCAATTTTCACTCTTCTTCCAGGACAATAATTCAAGTGTGAAGGAGTTCAGCTGTGAGATGAAAAATAAAGTCAGTAACGAGAGCAGTGCACCTCTCTCCAACCCTTTCATCATTACAACTGATCGTAAGTTATTTGAAATGTAAAAGAAGGATCTCAACAAGTTTCAGCTGAAAATATCCTCTGATGTGTAATATAAATCTTCATTTAGCAGCACCTGCAGGGACGCTGAACATTACCAAAGGAGCCATCGTGTTCATCAGTCTGCTGATCGCTGTGGTGCTGCTGGCTGTCTTTCACAGGTGTAAAGCAGGTGAGAAGTCATCGCGCTCTGTTCATTCATTTACTTGTTTATTTGTATGAATTACACCCATGATGATGATGATAAGAGAAGCATGACATTTTAAATATTATGTTTTATCTCCTCTAGGAACGTGGTTCTTCAATAAAAGTAAGGAATCTTCTGAAAAAAGGAAATAGTTTTTACAGTTTTCAGTGTGTGTCTGTTCTCTAAGGGTCACTGTGGGAAATGTCGGATACTGCAGGAGAATTTGGCATTGCAGTTTGAGAGAAATTGAGTTGAAGCCTGATGAAGGTCTAGTTACCGAAACCTCAAAATAAAAATACATTTTTAAAAATTTTTTATTTCTTTTGCAAGTTAGACAGTGTGGGAGTTTGTCTGTAAATTGTGATCAGAGATTTTAACATTTTACAGCATTAGAGCATCTGACAGTCGGCTGAAATAACTTCCTGTTCACCTCAGACTACTGCTCAAAACTTTACTGTGGTTGATTCAGCAGATGTTCTTTCGTTTAGGGTTAAATATTGATCAGACTGAATGAATGTTTTTTTGTAAAAGTAATATTAAATAATAGGGAACCTACAGCAGGGTGATGGAAAAAAAAGAAAGATCCTGTAAGTCGAGAGTAATGAGAAACTTTCTCGAAATACTCAGTTAATATCTAAAAAATAACAACTAATTATCTAAAAATAATGACAAATGTCACTGAGTCATTATTGAAAGATACTTAGTCATTACTTTGAGATATTAATTATTTTATTTTGAGCCATTTAATTGTTATTTTAAGATACTACGTCATTATTTTGAGATATTAAGTCTTTATATTGATCCTCTTAGTCGTTAATTTTAATATACGATGTCATAATTTTAAGATATTAAGTCTTAATTTTGAATGGGTATGTAAGTTGTTATTTTTGCAATTTAAATCTAAATAATTTTAGAGTTTCTCATAATTTTTCAGATTCTGACTTATCCTCTCTGCTTTAATTCTCTCCCTGCAGCATCCATGCCGTGGGAAGCCGGTCAGTTAATTACATTACATTAACCCTCATACTTTTTAAGTTAAAATGTATTAGTGTTATTTATTATAATTATTATTATTACTTTTAATAAAACTGACTGGGCCTTTTAAAGATATAATATCAGACTTCTTCTGTGCTGTTTTCCACCTCCACAGACTTCTGGAAGAAGAACGAGAGGCTGCGTAAGTTTTACTCTGTTTTTGTATTATATTTTTTCTAGCTTTTTATTGTGATAAAGAAAGTTAACATTCATATGTCCACATCATAAATACAGCAAGAGACGCTGCTGAGTCTAATGGCAGGACTGCTCAAGAGAAGGGACTAACAGACGGTAAGAAACTCCTGAAAAAATCACTTGCTTGTTTCCAAATATAATCATTGAATTTCTGTCCATTCACAGCAATATTTAACAAGATTTGTGTAATAATTTAAGCAATGTGTGACTCCTTTTTCCTTTTGTTATTTGGCAGAGGAAACACCAATGACCTAGACTGTGAAACAATGCCAAGTCAGGTGTAAACGTGAAGCTGAACTGTTTCAGAAAATCCAGAAGTACGCATTGGATTGGTGCGTCCTTTGTTTACAGTACAAATATTATTGGAAATCTTTTAATAGTAGAGTCAGCTCCAATGCCTCAAATTTAGAATGAATAAAAACTGCCCAAATTTGAGAAAAGAGGGCACTTACGACTCTTGAAAAGACATTTTTTTTAAAGACTTAAGTTCTGCTGCTTTTTTAAAAAAGACACTAAAAATAAAGTTACTTAGCATGAAATAAAAAGCCTAGACTGTAATCAAAGCTTCTAGACTTGAAGCAGACCTTCCTGACAATGTTTTACAATGTTTTAAGAGGCAGTAAGGGGCCTCAAAGTTTAGACAATACTCGGAAACTGCAAACGCCTTTTCATGGAGATGGACAGTGTTCCTGACACCGAGCGGTACCTCATTAAAGCGAGCAGGTCTGCAGTGGATCCATGCGGCCTCACAGAGTTAGACAGGAGGTTGGAGTGTGTGGGGAGGACCTGGACGGACAGCAGAGGGGAAAAAAGACGCCATTGTTTAGTTTGGGCTGCTGGCTCAAACAACAAGCAAAGCATTGTACAGGTCTGCTGGCTCGTGAGTGTTCTGAACAAATATTGCGGGATTTTCAGCTCGAAAAAAGTCAATCAGCTATTTTTTATTTTTGGTGCTCTCTTGTTGTCAGATGTTGATCTAATTCACACCGTCTTTGACTGTATTTTAGTGTTTGTCCTGTTTTAGATTTTGAAGGACTGTTTTTTTTGTTTCTTTTTGCACTTCTCTTTTCTCTCTTGTGGGGATTTTTATTCTTGAATGTTTCCTTGTTGTTTAAAATAAGTTGCACTTCAATACAACTGGAAGTTTAAGCTTTTTTATTAATACATTTAATTCCAGATTATTTCAGCAATTTGTTTGTGGTTTGTTTTTCACATTTAAATATTTGGCACTGATGCTTTTATGTTCAAAAAAAGTTTTAGATGCTCAAAATTTCCCACAAAAGGCACTGAGTTATTCATACGCTGTTAGCTTTGTATTTATTGTGGCTGGTTTTAGGATATATAGAATGTAGATGTATAAACGAAGTGTTTTTTTGTTTTTTTTATATAAAAACTGTGTTTAATAAAAGCAATAGAATATCAACACCCTTTTTTTAACCCGTTTTATAATTTACATGTCTTCAGTCTTTTTTCTTTCCAACTGGTCCACAGTTGAGCCACTTGAGGTCAGCAAGTTGACACATTTTGCCGTCATTGACAGCGAGTTGAGTCATGGGTACTAAAGGTGAGATTGCTGTTCTTTAACTACATGTGGAAAGCTGCAGCCTGTCAGAGGAGCAGTGATTGTCTGTCATGATTGCCAAAATGCATCACAAAACCAACCTTTATTTGTTTATTTATATCATGTCCTTACTACCTTCCAGATTTTGGGATTTGGCATGTTTTGTATATAATGCATGTGTACATGTCATCATTAAAGGAATATCTAACCAGTGAGAAGGTCCTTTGTATATCAATAACTTAACCAGTGTTACCTTTAATTCATAAAGAAACCTGTATTTTTGGTGTGCTGATCTATTTAATTTTATCTGTCAGTTTTTTTTTTTCAATCCTGCACCTCTTCCACTGGACACTGGGATGTCGTGTCTGGATGTGTTTTTCTTTTTTCCCACATTTGACAAATTAAACAAATGTCTACATCTATAGTCTTAATTAATCATTAACCTCACCAAAGAAACATTGAACATGCAACACATTATGAGCTGCTGAGTCATTGCTTTTTTTAAGGACTTCTTGGCTCAACAGCACGACTGCTGACTGCAATACTCACTTAGATCACTCCGCTCATCAGTCTCATGTTTCCTTTTCTTCCTCCGATATCTGTTGACAAACAGTTCAAACGTATTTTCAAGAAGGAGAACCCACAGCTTGTGAAGGTTGTCAGCCTAGAGCTAGATTTATACCACACATCAGTCTGTGTTCAGCTGTAGAAACAGTCAAGATAAAATAAAACTGACCTCCTACCAAGAAATGAAGAGAAACAAATATGCATCAAAGTACTCTGGATCATCATGCTGTGAGCAGCAACTGCAGCTGACCAAACAACTTCAACACAGCGCTATTAACATGTGAAACACCCCTTTAACAAATACAACTTCTATCAGCAAAAATTCCTGAAAACAACTTATCTACTCAGTTCAATATAACTATTAAAAAAAATAAAAAACTTTTTATCCACCAAATGTAATTTAATTGAATAAAAAATAAACATCTGATTAAAGTCAGTGTTTTTCTCTTTACAGCATTCAGACAGATTCACAGTTACATTTAAGTGTCTCATCAATTATTTCAATCAAAAGTTTAAAAAAATATCTATACATTCTTAATGTAAGTACAATCCAACTCAAACCTCAGTCGCTACTGTCGTTTCTACATTTCTTGCTTAGTTTCTAAATTTAAAGTCTAAGGGCCACACCTGCTTTTTCGGTTTCAAAACCGACGTAATGTTTGCAGTGCTGTTCCTGCTGCATCACTGCATTCCTATGTTCTCTACAGGGGGAAGACGAGTGCTTCCTGCTGTTTGTGATATAACATTAAAATAAATATCACGGTTAATAAACCAAATTCAGTGATGTATTTTTACCTAACTGTCAAATGAGCCTGAATATGTGTAAAATACTTTAATGTGTTTAATCCAAAGCAGCATATTCTGCAGCTCTTTATATGTATCAAATAATAATCCAAAATATTCTGATGCCACAGCTACTAAATCAAAAAGAGCGAGTTTAAGAGAATTACAGCAACTATAACATCGTAAAAAAAAATTAAAATCACATTGTATAACTGCAAAAATTCGCAGTTTGCAGCTTCAAGTAAACTGATATGATCTGACAACCTTCATAATCTGATTATAACAACGTGATGTGAATTTGATTATCAATACAGAAAGGAGAACGGTATTTTTTTTAAAAAGCAATTATACTGATTTGGTTCAATTCAATTCAAATGGCACAAAAAGATAATAATTGTAGTGTAACATAACAATAGGAGTGTGACCGAAAAATATAAAAATGTCTGTCAATCCTGAAAATTTTTAAATCCTCAGTGATCACACAGTAATCGATGAGCTTTGTTTGAAGGGTGCATCACTGTCACTGAGACAGTTCAGCACGTTACAACAAAAAAAATAAACTCTGGCCATTACATTAATGGTCCCTTTCCATGAGATTAAAGGGATAGTTTGGGATTTATTTCTTTTTTAAAAAGTGAGGTTGTATTGGGAACTTATGCTAAGGTACTGTAAGCAGAGGGGTGACAAAAAATGGTACTTTATACAATGAAAATGCAACTTTAAAAAAAAAGGATCTTGTTAAAGCCACCAGACTCCATGGAGAAAAATAGTAATATAAGCCTGCAGAACACAGGAGCTGCTGGTCTAAGGCTGCCTTGATTGGTTAGGTTTTTGTGCTAATGTGTGACTTCAGTGTTTTTAAGAATTAATTTGGATTCACCAAAGTCACACCATAATACAAACTAACGAACAGATTGAGGCAGCTGTAGTTTTGCAGCTGTCTTGTTCTGCGAGCTTAAATTACTGTTTTTCTCAGTGGGGTCTGGAGGTTATTAGATAGCAATATGATGACTATAGTTTCCTCTCAGAAGGGGCTGTTTAACGGCAATATAAAGCCGTTCAAATACTCAAAATATGGCACACGTTTACACGGAAATTGTTTTCAAGGCTAAAATACATTTTTGTCGCTGCCTCTATCCACAACATTACATCGCTTAGCTTCTGTGTCCTCCGGCCTGCTTCTCCAAACTGGGGCTGTGCTGACGCCATCTGCTGCATGTAACACACTGACGATAGATAAATAGCTCGTATAACCCCACATAAAAAAATCCCAACTATCCCTTTAAAATGATTTGTCTCAGTATACAAGCACAGTACCACTTAGTGCCTTGTATTAAATAAAAAAAGAAAAATCTTTCTGTTGCTGCAACTCTGATGATCAAAATTTAATAGAAAACTCTCGTAAGCTGTCGGACACCAGCCACCCGTCAGACTGGTGTCGTGCCAGAGCTTTCGGCAGCAGAAGAGGCACTTCTATGACTGAAGCTCAGCAGCTAACACTGAAACCACTCAGTCGCCATCGGTGGGTTAAAATGACGGTTCCCGCCGAAGAGCTTTTAGCAAAAACTGAGCTGTGGATAAGATACTGGCAGCAAACACTTTTAAGGCGAGGCATGTTTCTTGTTATTATGCTTTGGCACTTTTGCCGTTCGACAAAGGTTCTGCCTCCGAATTTGCCGCCACAGGGCTGAGCTCTGTGGGCGCCGTCTGCTCGTCGGCCCCGCCTCCTCCTCTGGGCTGGTTTCTAAAGTGACGGATGAGGACCACAGCCGCACAGATAAAGTAGACGACAGTCAGAATGGTGAAGTAAATAAAGTACACCAGGAACTGGAAGGAAAAAAAAGAGAAATGTTAAAATTACAGATAATTCAGTCATAAAATATTTTACTTTACTGACATCAACATGAATCTCATCGGCACCCGACAAGCCTAAATTTGTCACGAGTCTTATAAAATATTGTCAGAAGCTTAACATCAATAAACACTGAGGATGTTCCTTATTATTTTAAAACAAGAGGCCTACATCCTGTTTCTATACACCTGTTTAAATGTTTGTCTTTGCCACCTTTTAGAAGCTCATATAAAAGGTAAAAACGGCACCGAAGTTGCCTAAAATTATTGAGTTGATAATAATTTCCTTGGTGTGTTACTTCCATTACTATGCTTTGAATTAGACACGCCAAGATGGCCATTTGCAAACTTTTCCTGTAACGTCCCACTGCTGAGGAAGAAAAACTTAACTGCTAAAAATAGCTAGCAAGACTTTAGCCTTTTTGTTACTCTCCTGTGTTTGACAAGTCAGAAAGTCTGCTTTCATTTCACTCTGTATTTTCATCCTGGTCTTATGAAAATTGTAAAAATTTGAAAAAAATGTGGATGCTGCAGTGCTCTCACTCAATGCTGGAACAATTTAAAACGTTCTTGTTCCCATCAGTCACGTAGACACAAAAACATGGGAAAAAGAAAAATACACTGAAGTTACCTTTTCTTTTCCCCCTTGATTTTATGCATTTTATATACTCTACTTTTATGCTTATTTTATCAATAATGTCAGTGGGTTATATTTTATTTATTTTATTTTCCATTTTATGTGATGCACTCTGCGCAGTAAATTTTTGTCCTTATTTTATCTTACTTTTACTTGAATTATCAAGTGGATTTTATCCATTTGAAGATGCATTCTATATATTCTGTTCTGATTTTATTTTATTTTTACATGCAGGTTTCATTATGTCTTTTTGTCTTTGATGCGTTTCTGATGTGAAGCACTTGTAATGCATATTGGGCTGCACCTGAAAGGTGCTATACGAATAAAGCGTATTATTATTATTTTCAGGTATTAAATGATTGTTTTACCTGCGAGTGCACATCCAGCGCCAGGCCTCTCTTATCAGAAAATATCAGGTTTATGATGCTCTTCAGGATGGTCCCCAAAAAGGTGTTGATGCCAAACACTAAGGCACAGAGCTCCTTGGTGAGTGACGAGGCTATCTGGAAACTACGGAGAGGATAAAATGATGTAAAAAATTTGTTTGTTGCAGTCAAAAAGTCATTGCAATAAATAGATTTTTGATGATGTTTAAACTTTTCAGAGAGGACATAACTTCCTGATGCACCACACCTCAACTCAAGATAACAGGCGCGTTACGTTTCATATTTAGACAGTAAATTATACATTTTATTTGGCACTCACGTGGCAATAGGCACCAGAAACTGGTAGAAGCCTCTGAAGAGGACGTAGGCTATGTAGCACACCCAAATGTTGTCTGTGGTGCCCATGAGGAGCAGCAGACCTGCCTGCAGTGCTGTGATGAACCCGATGACCAGCTCAGACCAGACGTTCCAACGGATTTTCACATAGCCAGCACTGAAGGCAGTCAGCGCACCTGCAGAAACACACACCCATCAAAACTCCAAACATCTGGGTCGGTATACACATGCAGCGTATACAACGAGACACTTCACTCCTCTCTTATCTTTAATCTTTCTCGTGGTGGAAAAGACTTGTGCAACCTTTTTTATATGAACCTATTACTCTCAGTATAAAAAAAATTATCATTTTAGAAAATAGTTTTTATGTTATATTCTAGACAAGTCAATGCATTCACTAACTGACATGACCTCAAGAAGGGTAATTTGCTTACTACTGTATTATGTTTTATTACATAACTTTTACTGCTTGCACATGATGTCAGGGGTATTTACACAAACTGCTGTCTTTGTGCTTTGCTGCTGATTAAAGGGCAATTACTGATGACTAAACCTGATGTAATCACTTATCAGAATGAAGGTAGAAGATCAATTACCCAGTCTTAAAACACACAACAGAAGTCCGCATCTAATTCAAGATTAAGGTCAGTTTTAGTTTTACCTTGACTCTATTTTCTACCATTCAAGGCAAGTTTGTGCCACTAATGTCCGTCCACTAATGTCCGTCCACTAATGTCCGTCCACTAATGTCCGCCCACTAATGTCCGTCCACTAAGAGTCCATGTTTTTGCCACTGACAGGCATCTGACAACATTATGGAAAGGATCCCTACAAAGATAGACCTTTTACTTACAGAGTAAAAATATCTCTTCTGGTTAAACCAGAAACGGCCCCCAAATCGCTATCACTAAACCCACCAGACTCCATTTATATAAACAGTCATTTTATCATCCTAAAGCACACTTCATTCAAAGTCTACAGAAGCAAAATACAGCTCACAAAAAAAGTCTTTGGTTTGTCTTCCCACTGCTCCGACAATCACCACCTCTGGGCTGGTTAAAATAAATCCTTAATTCACCTGTTCAGATGTTCAACACATGCTGTCTCTATCCACCCAAAATGACTTTTATTTGAATGGTCTGGTGAGCTGTTTCTGGTTAAACACATTTTTAACAAAAAGGTCTATCTCTGTAGGGATCAGGGGTTGTCAGTCATTAGAATAACAATCTGCCAGTCGCAAAAACAAACACTTTTAATGAAAGTAAATTAATGTTGCATAATTGCATGGAGCCGTTATACTGCAGTCTGTTTTGTTGCTGCCGGCTGCAGCGCTCTCTCTCATACTGAACCAATTTCAGAAACAGGATTTTCACTGTCATTATTCTTTGATGGCCGTATTTATATCAGAACTAAAAATCTGTTTGGTGTTTTGAACACTTATAAACAGCAACATATTAATTTAAATTCAAGGGATTCACCAGTACAGCCACTGTGTTTTATGTCACAACCATCCCTAAGGTGCTTGTGCCATTTAACAAATCTATTTAATCTGCTTCAACTCTTCGATCAATGCTATTTATTCCTTTAAATTTCAGTATTTAAGGCAACAAACATTTTTTCTCATCTTTGCAGAGAACACTCTATTAAGAAATATTTTTGAGAGCGACTTAAGCAAGAATATAAAAAACCCTTCCTTCTGACCTCTACTGAAGAGCTTTTGTTGTTTTGTTGGGCGCAGAGGAGTTGTCCTCATTATTTGGATCTAAATTTAGATTGCAAGCTGCAGTTGAATGCCGATGTGAATAAAAGCAGCAAGGACCGTGAAACTGAATCCTAACTGCTGTATGAGAAACAGATCTTCCTATAAAAGTACTGTAGCTGCAGAAATGTCTCACTCAGCAGGGTAGAAGCAGCCTCCACCGCCCCGTTGTAAACGTTCTTGCTCTCAGTTGCCGGGTAGACTTTGTTCCACAGGATGTGCACGTAGAACAGCACCAGGTAGTACCCTGTGGAGTTGAACACCCACCACAGGGACCAGAGCCTCAGGTTGGGCCTCCTCACTACATTCCCCACCTCCAGCAGCATCTGCACAAAGATAGAGTTTCTCCAGCGTGATGAAGAGCACCAGGGCGCTGCCGGGGACGAGGCGTCCTCTTTCGGGTTTATTTGGTCCAGTTCTGCTTTGGTGGCTGCTGCTGCCACGTCTTTTTGCTCCTGATTCCGCGTCCGGTTGAAAAATAAGGAGCGTTTCGGCCAAGGGAGGCACAGCGCCAGAGTCAAACCAAAGCTGACGAAACCCAAAGATATCGCGCAGAGGGTGTAGAAGCTGACTTTGATCCAGGAAATGCAAAGCTGGCCCAGAACCGAGCTGGTGAACACCCCCAGGAGGACTGAGGAGCGTGAGTATCCGGCCACGCGTTGGTAGAGGGATGGGGTGACCAGGGAGAAGATGTAGGAGGAGTAGGCCACGCGGCACGCCATGGTGATGCCGTAGAAAAACTCCATGAACTGCATCTCGAGGAGGGTGGTGCCCAGCAGCAGGATGAGCCAGATGACCACCTGGCTGACGCCCTGGATGATCAGGACCGGCTTGTAGCGCAAAAGATCTGTCAGCAGGAAGGCCGGAACCAGCACGGCCATGTAGGAGTACGTCAACACAGGAGTGATCTCATTGGTCACCTGCAAATCAAAATAAAGTCAATTAAGAAATCAGTGGAGCAGATGAAAGCTCTTGTTTTAGCTCACACTAAATTTCTCTGCTGGCATTTAATTCTCCAACTATAATTTACGATTAAGTTTATCTACTTACAAGAAACTTTCTTGCAGTATTATGACCACATCTTTCTATTAAGTAATATATAATAATATTAGTAATATAAGCATTACAAATACATTTACTCCAGACTAATATTAGGTCTTTATATTTTTGTTTACACCTTTTAAAAGGGCAGGGCTGCAACTAAGAACTGTTTTCATTTTCAATTAATCTGCATATTAGTCATTGGCCTGTATTTAAAAAAAATAAACAAAATAAGTTGGAAAAAATCCATTACAATTTCCCAGAGTCTGAAGTTACATTTCCATATGCTTGTTTTGTCCATCCAACAGTAAATGACCCAAAGATAATCTCATTCAAATAAAGGAATAAATAAATGTCAACGTAACCAGCAATCCTGAGTTATACATCAGACTATAAGGCTGGGCTTCGTGACTGGAATAAATCACAATATTTTTACAAACTTTTTTTAAAATTTTGATACAAATACAGGTATACAGGTATACAGGCATGATATTGCAAACATATGCTAAATCCCAGGTAAAAATCTCCTCATGTTTAGAGCTGTAACAATGAGATGAGAAATCAATTTGTCAGTCGTCACAGAAAAAATCATCTTTTTGAATAATCAGTTAATCACCAGTCATAATAGTCACTGAATTTAGGCAAAATGCCCAAAAAGGCAGTTTTCAACTATTTAGATTACGTGTATTAATGTGAAAATAACGGACATCCTGGGAGACAATAAAAATTTCAGATTTCTTTCTAATAATAAAGTGAATGCGAATCAAATCAAGAGTTCCTGCTTTTATACCAATTTATATACCTGTGAAATCAATATTTGGGGATTTTTCATTGTTTTGACATTTGAAAACGTGACAGGGCTCTGACATTTTACAGACTAAATGATTGACCGATGACTAAAGGAAATAATGTGCACATTCATGGCTAATGAAAATGATAGTTACAGTCCCAACAAACTTGATGAAATATAATATACTGTAAGTATTAGTTCTGCACTACATTTGAACATGTTTACACCTGTTTACACATATTTACACGTCAAACAAAAATCCTAATAATGCTTTTGTTAGTTTTAACAATAAGCAACAATAATTAGGAAATACACATGAGAAGTTAACATCAGTGTTGGCCAACGCAACAGTGAAACTGGTTCAAGTGAACAAGTGCAAAATCTCTCTGGCAGACACAGACTGTCTGACTGTGGTTTTACCAGCTTTAGAGCCACAACAAAGCTGGGCTACACATGTAATTACAGCTGATAACTTAAATCTGGGGCAGCTTACTCCCTGGGATCTAATAAATACAGGACTCTGTAAGACATAGCAGTGATACTGTTTTACATATAAACTGAAATGTGAAATGTGTGCGACTCAAAAAATCCGTCTGCAAGAGGTGACTCAGCTGCACAACTGCCGTTCTGATCAAACTAGTCTGACACAACATTTTTCCTCTTTGAAGCTTTGACAGCAACTCTTGGTATGATGTTGTTGTTCTGAGAAAAACAGAAAACACCCTGAATCATAAAGCTTGCTTGCCTTATCTGAATTACTGTGCAGAAGTAAGGGGCAACACCCGCAAAAGCACCCTACAGTCAATGTGCACACAACCAAAAAGAGCCATGAGGTTATTGGGAACACACCAACAGTTTGGTTTTGTAAACTAATTTAACATGCATTAAAATTTAGGGATCTGGTGGAATTTAAGACTGTACAAATCATGGAAAAGCAAGAGATAGTTTACTTCCTGGCACTATACAAAAGATGTTCTTGGACAGAAAAGGGGCTAAACAACAACTTTATGTTTGCGCCAATATTGTGGGGTGATTTTGTGGAATGGACTGGAGGAATAAATCAAAGTCAAAAATATCAGACAGTTTAAAAAGATGTACATAAATATTTTCTGAGAGGGACAAAAATGAGAAAAGGGAATGTAAATTACGCCAATGTTGATATTGTTATTGGTTTTCTCTTGAAAACTCTTGAATGGGAAGTGTTGTTGATT
Source organism: Plectropomus leopardus (assembly GCF_026936395.1). NCBI lineage: Eukaryota > Metazoa > Chordata > Actinopteri > Perciformes > Serranidae > Plectropomus > Plectropomus leopardus. The sequence continues at coordinate 7,245,513 of NC_142199.1, forward strand.
GTGCATGTTTGTGTTGTCGATTGTGCATGCACGTTTTTTACATATATATATTTTTTGTTGTTGTTTTTTCTGTGTTCATCCATCTGTCCCACACTGCTGCAATGGTCGCAGAAAAAATATTAAATTATTCCGAAATTTTACTAAGTTGTAATATAAACATCGATTATATTTTAATTATTATATTTATTTTATCTCTATTTGAGGTGTTTGCAGTGTTGCTCCCTTTAAAAGCATCACCATCATTCTAAGATTGTGGTAATACAAGTTATATTAGTGTTCACAGTGATCTTCCTTATCAGATCTCCATTGGCCAGTTCATTCTTGTCCTTGAAAAGCTTGTAAACTTCTGTTTTCAAGGTCAAGAATGAACTTGCTCTATCATTTTTTTATTCTACATTTTTTAATTTTTTAAGTTAGGTATATTCAATACAACTTATGGTCAAATTCGAAGAAAAAAAATTAACTAAAAGAAAAAAATCTACTAATCACAGCCCACTGATGATTTCAGTCATTCCTCGCTGGTTAACTTTACACAAACCTCTCAAACTCAATGACCCACTTTATAGGAATGTGAACTTTGACCACAGTAAGATGGATCAGCAGACTCCCCTCAGGGCATTCATTAATGCTGCTGTGTAATGAGTGCTTGACTGCATGTAGAAAACTTATGAAAGAGTCAAACAGGTTAATTTTGGACTTTCTGGACACTCTCTTGTTTATGAGGCTGCGGTTTATCTCTGCAAAACAATGACTGCTGATGTTTACCTTCACTGCAGAGAGACAAATACATGAACACAACACATTTCAGCCTGAGGACACCACTGACCTGTTTCCTGGTGAAGTTCTTCTCGGTGCTGAGCAGATACGGTGTAATGAAGGGCTCCCCGGGCTTTATCGATGACATGAAGCCGTAGAAACACAAAAATATGACCGCCCACTTCCACTTTCTGGGATTCTTGGCTTCATCTGAGGGATCCTCAGAAGGAGACGGGCCCTCAGAGGCAGACACAGCCATCTCTATGTCTCCATCTTCATGCACGCCGCCGTCTTCAGATGCGAGCGCCTTCACGTCCATCTCTTTCTCCCCTTCAGATCTGTCCCCACTTCCTGCCGTGTCATTTGCGACCATTGTGTCAGCTGGGCCGCTCTGTGAAACTTTTTCTGCTGTGTCAAATCACCATGTGGGAATTTGTTTTGACGTTGAAAATCTTCCTACTTCAAATTAGGAAACAAATGCTGAAAACCAAACTGTCTGCGTGCAAGAGAATAACAAAATGGTGCAAATGAAACATTTAACAGGGTGGTGACAAAGTGGTTAAAATGCTACATGCTGCCATTCCCATGTAAGAGAAAACGTTGACCTTTGCTCCATTCCACGCCGTGACATTTTCTGACAGCGAGCTATCCAGCAGCTGGGTCTGGTGTCATTGTTAACCTGAAAAGATAACAATGTCGTCAGTTAGTGTCGGACTGTTTTGACACTGTGCAGACAGCTGACTATAGAGCGAGTCTGTGTTTCACACTGCGGCAGACCAAAACATGCTGCTTTTAAAGGGACAGTTTACACCAAAAAATAAAAAATACACATTTTTCTCTTACATGTAGTGTTATTAATATATCTTAATTGTTTTGGTGCGAGTTGCCGTATGTTGGAGATATCCACCATGGAGATGTCTGCCCTCTCTCCAATATTACAGAACTAGACAGCACCCCAAAAATAGATGAATAAATAAATTTAAAATTTTAAAATCTAAAAATAAAATAGTGCCGTTGTTTAGTTCTGTGTAAAAATGGCAAAGAAGGGACTTCATAGCAGCTCTACATCTCTGCATGAACCTTTTCCAACAAGGTCTGTGGATTATCTTGAGTAACTGGGACTTGATTTCTGGAGAGAGACATTGCTGTCGAGATTTTCAAATGTATCTTTTTTGGCACTTTGAGCATCACAAGCCGAGTGCCATCCATTTCCATTACATTGGAGAGATGGCAGACAACTTCAGCACTCTGCAACTAACACATAAACAACCTGATGAACAGCAATACAGGTAAGAGAAAAATATGTATTTTGGATTTGGGGGTTGACTGTCCCTTTCATTTAAATAGAGTTATAATTAACTAACTTATTAATTACAATTCCCCTTTAATTTAACTGTTTCAGTGTATAAAAAATGAGAAATAGTGAAAAAATACCCATTACTGGTTTCCAGAACCTAAATTGATGTCCCCTACCAGTTTTTAATTTAGCCAGCAACCCAAAACCCAAAACTATTCATCAAGCAGTACAAAAACAGGCAAACAAGTGACTTAATCTAATAGATTAGACAAGGTTTTTTTGTTGTTGTTTTTTTACTTTAATTTCCAATACTCATAATGCATATTATCTGTCAAAGCAGTGGATCGTGTGAAAGTGACACAGTGGGCTTGTGATGAATTAATTATATGGTCTCAGTTACGTGTTAAGAATTTTAGGTCCAATGCAAACAAGTTACACAAGCCATTCATTGGGTAACTGAGTGTTAGCATGCCAAAGCCTCACTGACTGTTAGCCGCCAATGTGCTAAACCTGATTGTGGTTGGGTTGTCTGTGTGTAACAACGACTCAGACGTGCGTGAAAGCACGTAAAAACACAATTCATAATACAGGTACGAAGTTATAGCTAGCTAACGGGCTGGCTAACAATAACGTGTGTTATTATAGGTATATAAACAATGCGCTCTTGTAAATTAGCTTTTGTCGGAACGAATAAAAACATTTAAAGCAAGTAACTGGCAGTCAATGTACACAGCAGCAGGCTAGCTTTCTATTATAAAGCTCTACTTAGCTGTTTATAATTTAAATTTATGAGATTGAGTAACCGTGACATACCTCGTGTGCTCCATCTGAAGCTGCTGCGCTAAGAGGCTCCCTACTATCCTCCTGACTGAGAACCATCGCGCTGACTTCTGGGAAACGTAGTTCTGAAGTTTTACTGCCGCGTCAACGTCGGTCATAACTTCATTTAACTTAACAACTGGAAGTTAAACAAACTCAGTATCTTGTAGGTGTTTTTAAATGCATAATAATATTTGCGATGACAACAGCTAAAGACAATAAAAATACTAAAATTTACATTTAACTTTTTTAATGATTATTTTTGCAAAGGATTTGTTCGCCATCTGCTGGACAAACAATGGTACACCTGCAAATACAAATAATTTTTAACAATAATTCTGAGAGCCATAATAAGAAAATTAATACGCAGTTGTATCATGACAATAAATGCATCACAAAAAATAGGAAAGGGACAGTTCACCCGAAAATCAAAATATATTTAAAGCCTGAGCAAATCGGCTTGATTTCTCTCAAAAACACAGGAAGAAGGCAATGACCAACTAAAGAGTAATTACCCAAACCTTTGCAAGAAAATGGCAAGAATTTAGAAAAAGTAACAAAAAATACCTAAAAATTAGCATAAAAAACAAAAAAAGGTGAATGACCTGAAAACGTGCTTAAAATACCAATGATTTTTAAAACTAATTTGAAATATGTAATTATGATAATTATTAAAACAGTTTTCTGAACATTTTTACATAGCTTTTTAAAAAAATCTAAATATACAAAATCTTGCAATTTACGGGACATTTCTTGGCATGTTGCTCACTGCCTTTTTCCTCCAATGTTTCTGAAAAGGACATCAAATTAATTTGCCCAGGTTTTAAAGGTTTAAATACTTGTGAAAGGTGTCTGAACACAGAGCAAGAAGAGTGATGTCGATCCAGGCTTTAAGGGTTAATTTCACGATATTGTATCTCTTATTTTTGTAAGTACATTAAATTCAATATTACAGTAGTACATTAGATTAAATCAGACACTGCAGGGATGATTGCAAAGCCTTTTATTTGTAATAATGAATTGAGAATATCATTTCAAACATTTCTGGACTTTTACTAAAACAACACTGTGGGATTTACAGTTTATACACATTTTATAGCATATATAAATTACTACACAAAACATGAGCAAGATGATTTAAAAAAATGCGAAAGCGAAGGATTGAATCTCTCCAAGATTCTTTGGTTAAAAATACTGAAAAGAAAATCCAAAGAATGGTCCACTCTCAAGCACGGAAAATGGAAATTGATAAGAAAAAGGAACATGGACTTGATCATCTCTGAGGCTGAAAGGTTTTTCTAGCGGACAACAGTACACTCAAAAGGTGGCAGCAGTGCACCACACATCAAAAGTAGACAATGAGTGACACTAAATGTGTGTAACTTCCTCTCTCACAAAAAAGGGAAAACACATGATGATAAACGTAATTTTTAAAGTCCACTAAGACTTCAGAGAACAGCTCCGCTGCCTTCTGAGGTCTGAGACGTCGACCTGCTGAACTTTGACCCTGACATCCTCTCCTGCCGGGCCTTCCTCTGAAGAAGCCGCGTCATATTGTTCCTGAATTTCTCTCCCACGAAGGCGTAGAGGACGGGGTTGATGCAGCTGTGGAACAGAGCGAGGTTGTGGGTTATAACCAACGCCAGGGTCAACGCTCTCCTGAAAGCGCAGTCGAACGTTATGAGATCGGCCCTCAGGAGCGTGTCCACTATCATGGTTATGTGGTACGGCGCCCAGCACAGCAGAAACGCAATCACCACAGCAATGATCACCTTCATGGCGCGGTGCTTCTGGAAACCTCGTGTGCGCAGAAGCCTTGCGATGGTGATGCTGTAGCAGGTGACCATGATGATCAAAGGGAGCAAGAAGCCAAAAATGTGATGAAACCCACGAGTGGCCCTCCTCCATGAGGTGGCGCTGCCGATGTCAAAGTGCTCAGAGCAAACCATCCTCTCGCTGTCGGAGTCCAGCTTGAAGGCGTCGTTGAAAAGCGCGGGCAGAGCGAGGGCCGAACCGAAGGCCCACACTGCTGCACACAGGAGCCGGCTGCACATCCTCTGACGACTCCTGAGACTCTCGCTGGCGCGCACGATGACGAGGTAACGATCAACGCTAATGCAGGCCAAGAAGAGGATGCTGGTGTAGAAGTTTGCATCAGTGACGAGGCTAAGGACTTTGCACATAAAGTCTCCAAAGATCCATCCATTGATCAGAGCGACGGCCCAGAAAGGGAGCGTAAGGGCCATCAGACCGTCTGCGATGGTCAGGTGAAACAAGTACACGTCGGACGGAGTCAGAGTCTGTCTGCTGGTGCTGATCACCCACCCCACTAACAGGTTCCCCGATATCGCCAGGAAAAAGATGGCTATCAGGATGAGACACAGCGCCACAGCCGCTGTAGGAGCCAGTGGTTTAATCTCACATGGTAACGTCTTTGGATCCACAACGTAGGGTGTGTAATTGTCGTGGCCGGTATCATTGTAATCATACTCAAAGATGATTGACTTGACTATGGATGGAAAAAACAATATCAGTACATTATTAGATTATGAAAAAATACTTCACTTTACTTATGTTTAAGATTACTGAAGCTGCTTAAAGAAATCACATTTTGAAACCCTCTATTTTCTACCTCCTCTGTTGACATTACAAATTTCAAGCACTGAACCAAATTGGACTTAAAAAACAGGAGAAACGACTGCAGGAGGATGCATGGTATTACTTTTTTGCATTGTACATTTCTTTGACCTCCAGATGACAAGGTCATTTCCAAATGGCCTTGTCATCTGGAGATGGAAGGGATGGTGGGTGGCATAACACCTAGGCGAGACTGTTTAAGACCAACAAAACCAATTGTACTTCAGCGAATCAGCCACAAAACAAACATGGGCTTGTTTTATTGTTGGGTTGTTGTTTTTTTTAACCAAGCACACATTACTGTGTGACATCGCTGTTCCTCCAGCCAGAAAAGTGCTACGAAAAGCTTTTGTTTTTTATTGGGACGTCGCTGTGTTTTTAATCGTGATTGTGCCAAGAAAAGCAGTTTTTTTTTACAGAGACATTCTATGTTTTCTGCCGGGATAGTGTCACACAAAGAGTTATTTTTTACCAAGATATCTCTGCTCCTTCCACCGAGACGGTGCCAAGATCAGATTTTTTTCTTTTAAACTGAGATAGCGCAGTGTGTCCTGCGAGGATAGTGCCGAGGAAATAGCTTGTTTTTTTATCAAGGCTGCTTCCTGCTTGGATAGTGCCACTGAAAGCAGCTGCATTTTACTGAGACACTGCTGCGTTTCCAGCCGTGATTGTGCCCAAACATTATCGGCATAACTTGGAGGTTTTTGTACCTAAACCTACAAATTGTAACAAATCCAAGGTATGCAGAAATCTACAATGGCAGCATTTTCCTTGCACTTGGTTAAAAAAAAACAAGCGACACCTAAATATTGAAATGTAGAACAACAGAAGCACAAGTAGAGGAGAGCACTGCATGTAGTTTGCTAACATTAGCCACAATGAAGGCAATCGCATTAACTCCCCCTCGCCCAAGTTTATTAACGTGAATGCATTTTACTGTTAATGACTTTTAAATTTTAATTTAAAAAAAGTTACATAGTCTCCCTCTAATATACACAATTTTTTTCATATTTTCCACCTATAAGAATAAACTTAACTCACCGTCTGACATGTCTGTAGCAGTGTGACACCCGAATGAGTCTGTGCTAATAATCTCTTGAAGTTTGAGACGTGTTTTTTTTGGTTCACCCAATATCCTGTCCCCTTTCTCAATATGTTACTGAATGCGCCCGCGTCATCAAATGTTACTGCAGCAATACAACTTCTACCAGAAAGACATTTTGCCAAATCACAGTCAGCGTCAATAATTAATGATGGCTTCTTTTTAAAATAGACTCATAGAAATACATTTATACACTGATTACAAAAACATCAGAAATTAAAAACAAAACAAAAAAAAAAAAACTTTAAATGAAACTTTTTCATGATTCTAAAAATTCAAAAAGATTTTATTTCTGGCAGAGAAAATGGAGAAACTTCTGTGATGGCAAACGAAACATCACACATCAACACATATTAGAGCTAAATTATGTGGATGGTTAACCACAGTAGATTACTGCAACAATTTCATTACAAACATTAATGACTTTCACAAAATGTTCCATGATTTCAATGAACTCAGTGACTTTTCCAGGCCTGGAAAATGTAATTGTGAAATTCTTTGACTTTTTTAGGTTTTCCATGACAATGGAAAACGGTGGATTATGAGACAATGGGCCCCTGGGCACAGATATGCTAAGGGCCCAAACACCTCTCCTACACAGGAGCAAGACACACAGATTTCGTGGTTTTTCATCTCTTCGTGTTAATTTTGTGTCTCTTTGTAATGATTTTGTCTTTCTGTAGTTGTTTGGGCTGTCTCCTTGTCTCCTTGTGGTTGTTTTTTGTCTTTGTAGTCATTTTGGCCTGTCAATGTTACAGGTAAAACTTTGTGTTCAACTAGCTCTCACTCACCATTCAACCCAGAAAACATGTAATGTGTCCCTGTTGCATGTCATTGGGTAACCAGGGTGTGTGGTAAGGTTTTTCACTGCGACACTTTCTGGAAATGAAATTATTAGTTCTCACTCCTGTCATTGCAAAAGTCCGGTACCACTCCCCTGTTCTGTTCCCACACTGTCCCAATAATCAGTTACCAGGTATATCGCTTTATGATGTTGAGACTTATTTTTCAACCACCCGTAAGTAATGACAGGGGGACCAAGCTAATAAAATGGCCTCACTCACACGCTCCTCCTCTTGATCCAAAAGTAAATATGCATCCAGACACAAATGTACCTCCTCTACCTCCCCTTTGCCTCCATAAATCACTCCATTCAGGTTCTAAGAGCCACAACGCACAATTATCAACATTGCAGCGTGTTGCATCACTGCTGTTGTCCGCACAGCCTTCACGTAACACAGACATAATGTCTCCACATCACTAAAGAACAGTATTGTCAAGTTTCCAGCTTCCATCAGGAAGAATGAAAGTCCCCAAACAAGAATGGCCTGTTTTTAGTTTCTGAGAAAAACACCTTTTGGGTCAACAGAAAGAAAATAAACTCGGGAAAAAAATGACGGAAAATGGCAGAAAAAGGCAGTAAGCAAAAGTAATTTTTTTTATATTTCATCTCTACTTATTATTTTTGCTGTTTGTTTTGTTTTTGGGTAAATATTTATATTATTCAGATCAATTTAACAAAGAATTCAGGTTTCATTGCTTAAATCACACAACTTTTCAAACTTCTGTGTCTGAGTTATGGCGCTGAGTAATGACCATGAAAGTGTTTTTGCAGAACATTACCATGTCATTGTGAAATAAACACAGCACTATCACCTTCAGCACCATGCATCCATGATGAGACCATGTTTACTGCTGAGCAGACACATGCACTGAACTCACCCTCTCCATCTCCACAACATCTGCGTCCAGCTTTGTCTTCTTCGCCCCGCTGAGTAGCTGCACAAAGAGAGCAAAGAGGGAATTATTAAGGACTGAGAAATACTAAGAAAGGGACAGGAGGGTAAAGGAACAACATAATGTTAATCTTTTATTGTATTGCCCTCTGCCTTGTCATTTTTGTATGTCTTGCTCCACAGTTTCAACTATTGTTTGACTTAATATTTATTAGTTAGGTTCAATTGTATTTGAAGATAAATTTAGCAATATGTCAGTCAAGCCATGACCATGCCCCCTCCCCAAAAAAACCCAAAACATGCATCATCACTTCATCATTATATCCTCTCAGACATTTGTTTGACATTGTTGTCATAATTATGATATGAATTCTTGACTTATGGCTCAAAACGTGTTTTGAGCCCACAGTGACCTTTGACCACCAAATTCTTATCAGTTCATCGATCATCGTGTCCAAGTGCATATTTGTGCCTCATTTAAAGAAATTCCCTAAATGTGTTCTTCAGATATCATGTTCAGGAGAACGGGACACACGGACTGACAGACAACCTGGAAACATAATGCCTCTGGCCATAGCTTTTGACAAAGAGGCATAAAAATATATTTTTTAAATCTGAATAGGCTTTAACCTGGCATAGGCATGGCTCTTCTTGGGTCGCTGAGACAGATACCACAACCCTCATCTGAAAATACCTGATTGACATCAGGATGTTTTATGTTTCATCTTGTTCCAGTGAAGAGGAAATGTTTACTCTTCAGCCGGTAACTTTCCGTCCGTCAATCCTGTCAGTGCTCTAAACATCGCATACAAATTCATCGTTTCATCAACATGTTTATGTCTAAAGTTACACTGGAAACTGGGGATGATTCCTGTGAATGATAAGACTGTAATCCCTTTGAAACATCAGTTATGCCTGGAATTTAGTTGATGTTGGTTGTGTGGCAGTGTCCATGCGGTCTCCCATAAGATAGCACATTTTATGAGTTTCTTTGTTTGACAAAGGTTTGCCTTTTATTCTGCTGTCACCACACTGATGTGCTCTGAGCTCTTTGTTTTCTATAATTATTTGGAATATAACTGTGCAATATTTTCTTCATTTTTAGACAATATACTTCACAATTCTCTACTATCGTCTATCTTTTATGATATTTCACATTCTTATTTCTGCTTATGTGTATATTAAGTTGAATATTGTAGCATAATGCACATATTTTTTTTAGATTTCTAAACATTACATCAAGTTTTGCACAGTGTACAAATATCCTGAAATGGAAGTTAAAGAGTAAAAACCGTACCTCAAATACACTAACTTGGAACTTGGAACACTATATGAAACTTTCCTGAGAAACCATCCAACTAAACTGAATTTAACCGTGACAGTTGACACGTGGCACGTTTGTTGTGCCAGCTGCTAAGCACCTGAGTTTCCCCTTAGCAACATGCCGAACTTTGCACTTTGAGATAAACAAAGTGAAACTTGGCGCAGGGATGAATCTTCTTGAGAAAACGAGATAAAGTGACCTTCTCTGGAAATGTTTGACTAACAACAGCCGGCATGTTTCACTGTGTCTCAGGGAAGTAAAGCATAAATACAAGTATTATTTTATTACTGCAGATGGTCATGGTGGAGGTAGTTACTTTATATACAGTTATAGTTGAGTCCAGTGGTTCCCATCCGAGGGGTCGGACCCCTCTAAAAGGGGTTCCTATAGCTTAAGATAAGTTAAGACTTTTTAAAATGCCATTTTAAATTAAATTTAAGACCTATTTTGCAAAAACAAGAACTTAATAAAAAAAAAAAAAGAACAAAAGTCAACAGGTTATCAGCCTGACCGCTTTTATGGAGCCAATATTTGACATTTTGCTGATTATCTGTATCACCTAACTTTATAAAAAAAAAAGTTGCTGACAGGAACTTGCTGTATATGATGTCAAACGTTTCGGTTAATTAAACATTTTCTAAAGGCATTTAAACAAAGTTCTGTGTTGGAGTTTGTGACATTCAAAATTCTTAATGTTGACACAAAGATTTTCATTTTTATTGTAAATGCATATTAATTCTGAATATTGTTTATCGGTCTCATTAACTACTAATAATCGGCGTCAGTATTGGCCCTGAAAAACCAATATCAGTCAACCCCTAACACTGTGATTAATTACTTAGGATTGCAGACAGTTTTACTTAGCAATTTTAAGACTTCTAAATGCTTTATATTATATATGCTTCTAAAGGCCTTATATTACGATTATTTAATTCAACACCTTTTAAAAGTTTTTAAAGATCTGCAAGAATCCTGTCTATGAATTAAAAAAAATTGTATGAATACAAAAATGGATTCAATTCTTAGGTTTTTTTCTGATCTTTTTGTGATATAATGGATATATTTACCTATTTAAGCCTAAAACAGTTATTGAAATAAAACCATGTGACAAGTTTAGACTGTAAACAGTTAAATACAGAAACAGCTTTTTTTAAAGCCTCACATTCAGCTTCTCAACAATTAAAAACAAATAATGATTTCAAGTGTTTTGAAAATGATAAATTCGCTAAAATCATACAGGCTGTTGAACCTTCAAATACTTATTCAGCTGATTTAGTGAACTGCATGTGCCATAAATGAGACAACCTTCATTCCTGTATGCAACTTCCTACATTAATGGTTTTTTATTTATATCTGACATTAACAATACACGAGTTCCTCCTGTTCTTTAAAATCTTGTTTTACTTATACACTTGACTAAAAAGCTTAAAAAAACTGACAGACAAGCTGTCACACATGTCAGTAAAACCACACAGCATTGTGTTAGTGGCGACAGCATGAACAGCCATTACTGACAATTATTTTGACAAACATAGTAATGACACTGACACTTAGGTTTAGTTTTACTACTCCTCATATATATCGTGTTTAAGGTAACTTTATGACTCTGCTGTCTGTCAGTGTTTGTTTGACAGGTGAGAACTGCAGATTTATCTTTCTGTCTCACAACATCTAATTGTACAGATTACCAGTGTTGGGGAAGCTATTTTGAAAGCATAGCTTTACAAGTTACCAATTACTTTATACAAGAAGAAGCTGAGCTACAGCAAAGCTACCCGAGTGGGAAATCTAGTTTGGTTAACTAAGAAAGAGTAGTTTAAACTACTTTGAAAAAATAAATAAATCTGACATTGCACATGTGATACAAAATTATAAAAAAAAAAAAAACATATTATCACATGCCAGCAAAAAAATGCAATGCCAGCAAATGAAAATGATTTTTTTTTTTTTTTTGGAATAACTGCCCACTTTTTTACGGGTCATAAACCAAAAAAATAATAAACCAAAAAAATAAAATACCCTACTATTCAAACAAAAGTGCAAGGAATGGCAGCTTTGGTCTTGTATACAATGTCCATCAGTTCAACAGCTGAGGTCCAGGAACAAGAGTTCAGGACTCACTTCGCCAGATAACTTTTAAAACAGCATGCAACAACTTCTCTGAGCATTTGTTAATAAATCACAATTAAAACTTAATAAACTGTGGTCAAAGGGGGTTCAATTACAAAAAAAGAAACAATGGTAGAAAAAAAACAATAATTCCCTTCCAGTTATGTCTTAAAAAGTTTCAATTGTTAACTACACAAAAATGGCACAAAAGTACTGAACTTTAGATAGCTATTACAATGTGTACCTAGTTTAATTACATACTGTTCACGTCTCTCCATGTACGTTCTAAATATTGAGTCAGACATGTTCCCAGTGTCCTTTGTTTGCATGTTTCTTAGACAATATTTTGCATATCTCTGCACATAATTACCATTTCTAAAAACTGCACAGCTCTTTCATTTTTATTCAGACAAATTGTACATATTTCTTGTAGACTAAGAGAAAACCTACGTTACAGGGCTTCCATTTTTTTAAATATATGGTTCATATTTTTAGGCTATTTTCCTATTTTTATGGTAGCCTAATTTTCTTCTATTCAAGATTCATGTATCTTGATTTTTTTCCAATATTTGCTGCACTTGTTGATTTGTTTTTCTCATAACATGTTTCTGTTAAGCACCAATACCCCAAAATGGCAAAAAATTGTATGACTTTTATTTTTTTAATTTTATATATATTACACTATGACTTCATTAATTACAAACTTTACTGTGACATGTTTATTTTACCCTTTTAAGACATATGGAATTACGTTTCGTTTTTATGACATCCTGTACACTGTGATTATTTTATGACACTTGATTAAAATAAACCTGAACGTTTATTGTTGCCATATGTTCTTCTATTCAAGATTATGTCTTTTTATTTTGAAATATTTGCTTTATTTATTGAGTTCTGTTTCCCCTAATATATTAGTTGTATGCACCTATACTCTAAAACAGACTTCTCGTAGGCTAAGAAAAAAAAACTGGTAATAAACCAGATTTTTATTAAATTAAATATAGATATGAATTAACTTACAGGCAACATTGCTGGCCTCCTCTTTTTTCTGGGGTCCTGAGCGTAAAATACGCGGAAGTGGCAGGCGGAAGCGAAGGAGCCTCGACGGAAGCGGTCTGGTCTGTCAAGGGAGGAAAAAATTAGCAGAATTTGACACAAAGAGGTTAATCCCACCAAATAACACCGATCGTCCCCCCTTTTTCCTCGACACCGGCGTCCGCTGCGATGATCCTGTTAGAAATCAATAACCGCATCATAGAGGAGACGCTGTCGTTGAAGTTTGACGGCGCATCCAACGGGTGAGAAATCATTGTTACACCTGAGCTAACTGTGCTAACGACAGCTAGCTTCCCCTTTAGCGATCTGCCAGAGACGATGGCTGCATTTAACGAAGCAGAGAGGGACTCCTCATGCCGATTATAAACGCACGCAGCTTGGCACAAGTCACGCTTACAGCCGTGTTTGTTGTAAATAAACATATGAAGAAATAATGGCTGAATTATGCTGCTGCCCCGCCGTGACTGGGTGTGTCTGCACGGTCGGTGCTGTGCCAGAAATTGTAACCCCAATGATTTTTATCCCCCCTGGCGCAGTCTGTGGGGATAAAATAACAAAGCATTTTAGATTATTTTGCCACAATCGACGTGGCAAATATTAGGTTAGATATTTTAGGACATTTTACGAGTTTGCACAGCATTTAAAGCAGCTAGCCGATCGCAGTATGGCTGATATTGTGGTTGAGTCAGTTTGTGGAGGTCTATGAATGACATGAAATGAAATGGCATGAAATAAACCTGCATTAATCAGGTGTTGAAACCAGCATTTACAGTATGTGAAAAACATTTTCCAGTAGTTTTGTCACATCAGGTCTATCAAGAGCAAAATCAACTTATTTCCGGTGTCCTTTTCACCACGTAATCAACAATTAACCACACTTGAACAACACAAAGCTGCAAAAAATGATATCAACGTTTGTATTTACACACAATAAATGCCATTTATTTGTTTTCCACTGCACCACAGCTGCTATTTGTCAGCTAACCATCGCCTCTTTCTCCAACTTCCGCATTCCTGTATTCAAGCTGAGTCAAGTCTGAGCCCAGCGGCAGCTTCTGGGAGTAACGCACAGTATGCAGTCTGGACAAGCTGCTGCAGCATCCAGCTTAAAAATGTCAATTTACTGCTCACTGTGCACCCCAAAATTACTGTTTAGCTGGTTTAAGAAAAGACAATATGGTCAAGGTGATTAATTAAAGTCTAATATTAATGTTTATGATGTGCTGCTCCAAAGATTTTGCACATAAAATGTTATATAAACAATCAGACTATAAAGACCTTTAAGAGTTGCTGTTCCAACACTAAAGTATTTATTGTCTCTCTCCCATCACATTATTTTATGTCTCCACATTACATCTACGGCTGCAAGCAACAAATATTTTCATAATTAATTTGCAGATTTTTTTCTGAACTGATTGACTAATAATTTAGTTTAGAGAATGTCATGCTTTTGTAAAGCCCAAGGTGTCGCCTTAAAATTGCATGTTTAGTCTAAGCAACAATACAAAACCCAATATTAAATTTACTGTTACATATAAGAAGCTGAAACTTATTATTGTAATTTTCAATTATTCATTTAAATGAATTATGGGTGTGTTTTTTTCTTTAAAATTACAACTTTAACACAGACTGAGCTACAAATTTAACGTTTGCTGCTTAAATATTAAATTAATTGCTTTTTCAGTCCACTCGATACAATAACAATAACAATGACTGAACTGAGAAATCTAACCTTCAAATCTTGTTGATGTTGATGAAGTTCTCCTTTGGGGAAATTATTTGTCGGAGATTAAAAAAAAAGATTAAAAAGCTACAATATATTGCAAAAATATGTTATTGCAATACTCAGCATATCACAAAATGTTTTAAAATCACAATACTATATTGTGATAATATTGTATAAATGCGTCTCTGGTGATTTACATCCCAAATTGATTGACATAAAAATAATGGGTCACTATTTTGATAAGTTATTTTGAAAGCAAAAAAGCCAAACATTGGCTAGTGTCGTGCTTTTTTAAATGCGAGAATTGGATGATTTTGACTGTTGTACATGAACATATACTGAAAAGCTTTGGAGTTGTGGACTGTTATTAGAAAAATCAGAACATTTGAAGACATCACCTTGTGCTGCTGAGATTTACAGGGAGCATGTTTCACTATTTTCTGACATTTTATCGACAAAATGATTTATAGAGAAAATATTTGAAAGATCAGTCAAAATGAAAATAATCGTTAGTTGCAGCCTTAATATAAATCAAATAATATGAGGCTTGACAACTGATTGCACGGTCATGCATGTCCTAATCTTATTTTCTTGTTGCAGAACCAAGCCAGAGGCCGTTGATGTGACGTTTGCAGGTGAGATTACATGTCGTTTAATTAAAAGCTGCATGTCATCTGTAAATGTGCTTGTTTAGATCCAACCAACCAAGTTATAAATAGCTTGGCTGCAGTTTCGAATGTGTGGGGTTTTTTTTCAGTGTAGTGACATTATTTTAAGTAAAACCAAACCATTACTGCAACTTCTGCATTGCTACTGTACAGCTGAGACACAGCAAATTTTCTGTCTACAGTAATCAATTCTGTTTTTAGCTGTATGAATAATATGAGGCCAGAGGCTGTTGCTGGAGGTGAAAACGATTTTTAGCAATGCTTGCTGCTGCTGTCATCACACCAGTCATCTTCCTATTATGAAACCTGTTGCACATGCTCAGCTCTGCCAGTAATCACTGTTAGATGAAATAAAGTGTTGCATCGATCATGTGAAACTGACTGAAATAATCTGATGTACTGACATGAATTGAGGTTACTAATTAAGATGGCACAGTTGTCCAAATATGTCAGTGTGTCTAGTTGCCAGAAGGAAATGGTTAACAGGTTTTGATGTTGTTTATGTCTGCTGCAGATTTCGATGGCGTCTTGTATCACATCTCCAACCCCAATGGGGACAAGACCAAAGTGATGGTCAGCATCTCCCTGAAGTTCTACAAGGAGCTGCAGGAGCATGGGGCTGACGAGGTACGACAGCACAGAAACAGCACCTCAGCAACACTCTGTTCTGGGTGATTTCAAATCTGAATACCCGTTTTCACATCCATAAACTGGTCCTGCAGAGGTCAACAGTTGCTTTCAGTGATACTGTCTTTCAGGTGAGCTGTTTGAACCCACAGCCACCCTGCAAACATGCATTGCTGCAACAATAAAAGCATTGTCACTAATAAATTCAGACAAGAAAGCTGATAAGTTTGATTTCTGTCTGGCTTTGGTGTCAATTTGAGATGATAAAGTATTTTTTAAAAAAAAAGCAGAATGAGGTCATGCTATTTACACACACACCTCCACCACAAGAGCTCTGTTTCCATGTAAGGAAGAAAGCAGTCGCTGAGGCTTCTAGTAGAAACAGGAAGTGAGTTTGAGTGACTCACCCCAGGCGAGGAAGTGCTGACTGCGAGAAGCAACCACTGTGTTTGAATGTCTTGGCTGCCGTCCAGTGCCTTCCCTCCTTGTTCCCTAAAACCGAAGAGCGGAGGGATAAGTGAATGGTTCAGCAGTGTCACACTCAGTTATTCAGCCTGTGAAAAGTCTGTTTGGAAAGCAGTCAGGAGGAGGGAGTGTTATTTGTAAAGGGCTTGTTTTCTTATCTGTTCTTCATTTGACATATGTGCTTTATTTGGCTCTGCTGCTCAGATTAAAATTAAGAAGAGTACAGTTTGCTACACTTTCGGACAAATACACAAAAGAATTGGGCGGCTTTTGTAGCTTCTAAACCTGCACAAATTTTTAAAAAAGTAGCTGTAATATACAAAGCACCCATAAACACAACCATTTTACACAACTTTAAAAGCAGGGATCGTCCCGGAAACTATGTTTGGACAAAAAGGAGGAAAAGATGCTACACAACGCTATGCTACACACGCTATTTTTTCTTCAGTAATGCAACATTATGAGCAACAAATCTGTGCTGAAATTGACAGTAGAGGAGCTAGTTAACGTCAGCTGTTGATTGCTGCAAAAATGGAGACTGCATCAAGTTACATGATGATGCGTTCAAGCTCTCTTCATTAAAAATGAGCATTAGGGGAAGGTAAATTATAACATCAAGATGTGTTCAAATGTTACCGAGTCAAATTAAGTTTTGGTGTTTATTTTTTGCAACAATATAAAATAGACACACGAGAGGGAAATCTGATGTATTGTGGAGTTAAAGATTTGAAGATTTTGAATTTTTTTTTCATGTTAAAGATGGTTCTATTAAAGGTTATCATATAAATGTGTATGGCTGAATTTGTCCTTACTCAAAACTAGTGCAATAAAGGACTGAATGATTTTAAAATAGTTTTCTTATATTTATGATAAAGATTTCTTTGTTTCCATGGCACAAATGGAGGAATAAATAACAACAAAAACAAAATAAACAACAAAAACAAAAACTGGTGTTGCTGTCAGCCAAATTGTTAAACATCAGTATTGGCCCAGAATTTCACAACCAATGCATTCCTCCTGCACACGGAGATGCTATTTGTTTGGCAGTGCACCCAAAGTGCATATCACCGTTTGCAGGTGCTTTGAGAACAAGTTTCTTTGTATCTTTACTTGTGCAAGTTCGGCGGCAGTTTTCTTTTGTTGACATTTGGTGCATGATCTTCATACCTACGTTTTATTTGCATATTACTGCTAAGTTTGCCTCACTTCCTTCCACGATGACAGGTATCTATTAGAGAGGAGGCCCCCATGTTGCTGAATCGCATACCTCCTTCCTGTCATAATACAAGCCAGTTGTTGTACAGCCATTTCTTTCTTTCTTTCTTTTTTATTGGTGTTGACATTTCTGCTTGTTTCTTCTCTGCTCTAAGAACCACCTGTTTAGTCTCGGGGGGGATTCCCACAGGCTATGAAAATCACTGAAGTATTAGGAATTTTAAAAATCAAAAGGATGCTTTTGAAAAATTAATCAAAAGACTCAGGACCCGTTCTCTATTGTAGCATCAAAGGAGCAGCATCAGGGCCTACATTAAGAACTTTAATATATAAATCTACATCATTGAAAGTCATTGTCAATTGATAAAGCCTTTACAGTCCAGTTTTGGCTATATTAATTCCACTTTCTTGACTGGGATGTAAAATTTTGCTCTAAAGTTGATATTCTTTTGCCTTTTGTCTTCTGTTTTCAGTGAAGCGAGATGCAAATAAATGCTCTATTTTTAATTACAGCTGCTCAAGAGGGTCTATGGGAATTACCTGGTTTCACCGGAGGCGGGTAAGTTCTCACAGCGTTACTGATTGTTAGACTGTTAACATCAGATCAGTTTTTAGATCTCGGCACCACACAGCCACTTGTTCCTCATTTCTGAAACACATTTTCCCAGCATTTATTAGCTTGTGGTAACAGACGTTCTTTTAATGTAAAGCTGTGAAAAGAAAAGTAACAGCTGACTTTTAAGCAATTTTTAGCTGTAGATTTAAAATAATCTTCATCTACCTTTCCCCCCAGGCTACAACGTATCCCTTCTGTACGACCTGGATGCGCTACCAGCCAATAAAGATGAGATTGTCCACCAGGCGGGGATACTCAAGAGGAATTGCTTCGCCTCTGTGTTTGAAAAGTACTTCAAGTTCCAAGAGGAGGGCAAAGAGGGCGAGCAGAGGGCCGTGGTCCACTACAGAGATGACGAGTCCATGTACGTCGGGGAAAGTTTTAAAAAACCATCAGTTTCAGATGTTTTAACATTTAGAAATGCTAATTTAAGAGTTGTTGCTATAAAATAATTTACTCTCCTAGTTGGCTTATATAATAAAAAGTTTGGTTACATGACTGATACCTTTAAATATTACACAGCTGAAAAGAATATGTGGATTGACTACAAATGTTTCTGCAGCGGCTCGTCTGTATGGAAAATGTATTCTAGGCGCCACAAGGAGTGTTTTTTAACTGTTTAATCTGTGACGTGATCTTTCTTCTCAGGTATCTGGAGGCTAAGAAAGACAGAGTGACAGTGGTGTTCAGCACAGTGTTCAAAGACGACGACGACGTCATCATCGGCAAAGTCTTCATGCAGGTGTGTGAGGCTACATGTACATAAGAGCCTGTAACTGTGGAAATTTAGTGAGGCTAAACCAGACTGAACCAAGATAGAAAACAAGCAGGAGGTAAAATGGCTGGTAGTTAAATTATTAAATTAAAAGTATTTCACTGCTGGAGAGGTGGTTCTTTCATAAAAGTAGTCTGTCTTTGCAAATACTTAAGAAACTGGTGCTACATGACCAGAGAAAACTGAAAAAAAGGACTGTGGCACTCACTTTTTCTCAAGAAGTAGAAACCCTAAAACCAAAAAACCAAACAAACAAAAATCAAATACCAAAATGTACTGCACCATAACAGAATAATAAATGCTCCTGCTGGTAGGTGACGTAATGCAAACTCATCCTTCTGACATATTTGTTGCCGGCTGGCAACAAATGATCTCGTATTACAGCTAAACAGTAAGTTAAAAAATGTTTCTAAAAATGTTTGAGTCTAAAAATATTCAACGCAGTAAGAAAATCTTGGTTGATATTTGATCAGCGCTGTCTAGTTGTATCGTTTGATCGGAGTCTGGTCTGAGTTTGATCTTGATCCAGCACTATAATCTTGGGTGGCAGGAAAAACGAAAATGCAAAAATACTGCCTGTAGTTCAGCCAACAGCCCCAGAACCAGCAAAACACTGCTGTTTGGCTAAAATTTGCAGATCGATTTATGGCTGGATGTCATGAAATTATTGCTTGATTGATTGGATTTTGATATAAGAATACAATTTAATTGATTTTTTTTTTGTTGGAATATATTGTTAAATAGGTACACAGTATGGCTGAGGATGTAACCTAAAGGGGTTAAAAATGCATTTTCATTGCATCTTGACTTTAAATAGCTATAGTGGACTTGTATGTTGTATTTTACTATGCCATAAAATTAAGTGTACTGTGCACTTACATCTTTTGTGTGCAGGAGTTCAAAGAGGGTCGGAGAGCCAGCCACACAGCCCCACAGGTGCTGTTCAGCCACAGGGAGCCGCCACTGGAGCTGAAGGACACGGATGCCGCTGTTGGGGACAACATTGGATACATCACCTTTGGTCAGTAACGATTAAGCATTGGCTGAAGCTTTACCGCTGTAATTATCTAACCAATTTATCAATTTGATACTGATATATGTGTACACTGTTTTGGTGTTTTTCAGTTTTGTTCCCACGTCACACCAATGCCAATGCCAGAGACAACACCATCAACCTCATCCACACCTTCAGGGACTACCTGCACTACCACATAAAGTGCTCCAAGGTCAGCTCAACTCTAACACACAAAAAAACAGAATATCATATATAATATTAAGTAATTTATAAGGTCACAGGAATTTGAAATAGAGTGCATAAAGGTGGAGACAAATCTTAAAATGTTACCTATAAATATGTTTCAGGAATCTCTCGATGAAGCTCTGAAGTTACAGAATCAGTTCGCCTTATTATTTGATATTCAGACAGACCTTTTAGATCAGTTAATATAGTCTAGAAGTCAACGGATTAATTGATTTGGCTGATCAATCAGCGCAAATCAGACATTTTATAAACCATCATTGGACGAAATACAGCACTATACTGGAAGTCTGTGACTGAGTGAATTAAAAGCCCTCTCGCGTTTCTTGCACAGTCCAACCATATCCTAGGCTTTAGACAAATCAGTGTGTCACATCAACATGCTGAATCTTTAAGGAGGCACCTGTCAAATACTCCAAAGGAAAGCTGAAAGTCTGCTTTAATCACAGGCTACAAACAAGTCGCAGTAATAGTACGTTCAGTCCTCTTTACTGTAGTAATCCCTGCTGTGTGTGAGATCAAACGAAGCCCCTAGCTGACAGCGACTTGCTCGGCCTCCCTCAGTGATCTTACAGGTTCTCAGTTTGTGGTGTTTGTGTATGCAATACACACAAAATAAGGCATGCTTCAATTAGACCCGTCTTGACTGTAAACCCTCATCAGAGCTATTTTTTGGATGACACAGTTGAAAGGTATGCGTTAGGGCTTTTGTGTTACATCACAAGCGCCTGCAGATAATGGAATTGGATGTTGGATGCCTCAGACAGCGTGGAGTCTGCGTGGGTGAAACAAGAGATGGATTAATGGACAGCTGTGGGATGGTTAAGCTTGAGAAACACCATTGTCAAACTCGCCTTTGTCCCTGCTGCATGTTGTGTTTAAAATGCACACAAAATGTTGACATCTTATGTTTTCATGAGAAAAAGAAAAGTCTGCAAGTGCATCTTTGTTCTGGATAAATCAATGTTGGCACTTGTTTTTGTGATAAGAATCTCCTTATACAAAACATCTTCTCTTCTGCAGGCCTATATTCACACACGCATGAGGGCCAAGACGTCAGACTTCCTCAAGGTGCTGAACCGCGCTCGACCTGACGCCGAGAAGAAGGAGATGAAGACCATCTCGTAAGTAACCTTCACTCCTGTCGTCACCCAATTCTTGTTTCAGCGTCACTGCTTTTCAATTTTTAATTTCTGGTCAAACCCTGCAGAGGGGTCAGGGTTTTTAGGAAATTAGAGGCTGAACTGAGCATTTTAGAGTATTATGAAAACAAAAAATCTTAGATCAGAGGTTCTTAAAGTTTGACAAATGCCACTTTAGGAAACACTATGATGTTGCATGACATCTTTTATTTTTATGGCATTTTATTTCATTTTATACTAAAAATTTTGAATAAGATACTATATTAAAACTTTTAAGGACATTGTTATGGCATATAATACTTTTTTTAGTGTTTAAAAAAAAAGTGTTATAAATATTGTGGGGACATTTTGAGCATTTGAATATATATTATAATAAACGTAAAGTTAAGAGAAGAAATTTTGGCTAAATTTGACAGTTTGCTCCTCTAACCATGAGACACAATGACATTATTAAGTTTTTGTGGTGGTTTTTAAAGCTGTTTATCAGATTTTACTATATTGTTCAACTGTTTCTCGTTCAAGCTTAATTAAACATATTTAATTAAAATGTAAAGATCCTTATTCACAGAGTTTTAAGCTTCTCTCCACAGTAATGTTCATGCATTTGAGATGGATCCTGAATGATTCAGCTTCGAGATCCACCTCTGCATTTGTTTTCTGTCTGTATCTTTGTGTGTTTTTGAGGTGTGTGAGCTCTAGCTGTTTTTGCAGTTTTTAAAATGAGTCAGTTAGGAATTTTTACAGCTGTCTGCTTCGCTCAGACACTGTTTTTCGGCCTCTGAATACAATGGAAAAATATGTACTGTCTGAGCAGAGATACTCTTTGTTCTGTGGTTAACGTGTAACTGGAATGAGCAGGGGACCCCCATTATGGCTTGCATTTCTGTGAGCTTTCAAAGGAGAAACATTCACATGAATTCTGGGTTTGGCTGCAAAGTAGTAAAAGACGCCAGCTAAGAAATACACAACTGAAACGGAAGTGTCAATCATATATTGTTTAAGTATCTGCAGATCAAATCATACCACAAATATCCTGCAATTATAAGTGTCACTGTCAAGTCAAACTACCAAGTATCTCCACACACTACATTACTTATTACACAAGATCTCATTGTATAACAGGAGTGCCAAAACAGAAGAAGAGAAATTATTTTGTCATGAACTGATGAATACTTTGGTACCACATGTTGCAATATCCAGTTCAATAAGGACAGATGAATTGTTACAGTTTCAGTCCTTTGTTTTTACTTTAATGTTCGATTAATGTTTTTGGGCATTTAAGTCTTTCCAACAGTGAACTGAAGCTGTCTTCAAAACCATCAGACTCCATTGACAAAAACACTATTTTTTACAGTAACTGGACACTGGAGATGCCTCAGCTTAATCAGTTAGTGTTTGTTATTGTGTGACTTGGTGACTTTGAACTAACCTTTAACAACACTAAAGTAAAAAAATAACAACGAACTCATTGAGGCAGCGGACGACCAGCAGCTCTATTTTTCCGTGAGGTAAAAATAGTTTTTGTCAGTGGAGTTTGGTTGCTTTGCAGAGAGCTTTATATTGGATTCAGCTCCCTGTGAGAAATCGCAGGCTGATGGTGAGCTAAAGCAGTGAAAATATCCTACATATAACATAAACTTCAGCTGTGTTTGATATTTTTAAGTGTCTTTATACGTATTGCTGCTGCTCTTGTCTGTGCTTCCATGGCGATACTCCAGTCTGCTTCTCACTGACACTGAAATTTGAACTATCCTTTCAAAAAATAATTAATTAAATATTTGAGCCTATTTTCTATAATGTTAAGCAACTTCCAATGAAGTCTGATGCTGCAACACACTGTAGTTCCTTCTGAAGGGGTTAAAGTGTTTGTGCACCAGGGTAGACAATAACCTGCTGGGTGAAATATCCTTTGTGTGGCATCTAATGCATCTTTGTATGATTTTTCAGTGGAAGGACCTTCGCCCGCTGAGGCAGACCCCCCACCAGAGAAATCCAAACCCCAGTGGACACGCCCAAACGCGCTACACTGAGACTCAACGCCACATCGGACAGGACTCCAGGATGCCTCTAAATGCCCCGCCCAGCCCCCAAATACGTGTCCAGTCTTTTTTTTTGTTTTAACGAATAATAATGTTGGCTCTATGTAGGGAAAGCCAAGGTTCAAGATAAATGGAAAAAAGGGCATTCCTTGCTTTGCATAGTTAAAGAGAATTATTAGTCCTATATAAATATATATATGAAAAAAATTGAAATTTTTGATACGATATCTTTTACTCCATTTGGTACTCTTGCTTGCCCCTCAACCCTCACCATGCAATATCCATGTACTGGATAATTTCAATCCCCCCTTCCTCCCTCTCTGTGCTTTCATGTTGTCTGTACCATTGTCATTTGAAAAAATAAAATAAATCACTCTTACAAAAAAAAGCACCTCTCTGGAAGGTATTTGTGCTGATTTTGTGACTCTTGTATAGCTGCTTATGTTTCCATGAATTTTATCAGACCATACAGAATATTTTTGTCATAAGTGATTTACTTTCGCTTTAGTACTGAGCCCCCAAAGTGCTGGAAGGTGACATTTTTTATTATCTTGCTGAGACAAGTTAATTATCTAGTGCGCACAACTTATTTATCTTTTGTGCATAAGATGAATATGTTATTACCACAAAAAGATTGTCTTAATAATTTAATTAATTAATTTAATAATTTTAAAAATAATTTACTTGTTCCCAAATGAAAACTGACTTGCGTGCATGAGATAAAATGTATATTTCTTTGCAGTGAATATACATGCAAAATTTGCATTCATTTTACTAACCACACTTGGAGTAACTGAAGCTGGATGTTCAGGCACTGATGGTACTTAATCAGTTTTGTCTAATGTCAATGTCTTTTTTTGCATGTCACAAAAGTTGTATACAGATGTTTTGTTGTGTATAACATATAAAACACCAATAAGCTGACAAACTCTATGAGGTGGTTAACCATCTTAACTACCCAGGCGGGTAAAACTATTGACAATAAAGAATTCATTAAAATTCAGAGGGCAAAGTGAGAAATTTAGAGATATATTTTTTTTTCTAAATTATCATTTTGTCCAAAAGTATCCCAAATGGAGAGTCACTGCACCTTGAGATCGGGCTGGGCGATGCGGCTTTATATTATATCACAATATTTTTAGGATATAAAAGAGCACTTGACAAATATCTTGATATTTTGAAATGTCCTCTACACTACTAAAATGCTAAATTACTGAATCAACTGCAGTTACATATAAAGAAGCTACTGCCAGAAAATATAGTTACATAAACTACTGTTAAGTTGAATAAAATACAGTTACAATGTTGAATAAAGTAAAGTTTAAACTACTGTTACAGAAAAGTTAAAGTATTGTTATAAATAAAGGGGAAACCATGGTGCTATATTTTTGAAGGATCCAGCAAAATCCCCATATCGCTTTCCAGCTTCTCCGTGTTTTTTTTTGTTTTGGTGTTTTGGTTTTTGTTTTGGTGCTCTGCATTGTGTAGATGCCGCCTCAGCCACAGGGACGGACGCAAAGCGCTATCAGATGGTGTAAACGAAATAAATGATATAGCACAATATGAAACAATGGACTTTTTTCTTGTCAGACGACATATATTTCGTCATATTGCCCAGCCAAACTTTGTGGTTATTAAAGAATAATGTATGATAAATAAAAACTAAAAAAACAACAGCCACACAAGTCAAGAAACAAAGAGTCAGTCAATGAAACCATGCTGGATGATTTGATGTGGAAATCAAACATTTATTTACTGACAACCTCTGAGCAGCTTTACAGGATCAGCAGCAACAGTTTGATATGATTATTGGCTGAGTGACAGAAAAAAGCTTTTTAAAATCAGGCTTTGGCCACTTCGCTCTCTTTTTTGGGCTTTTCATCCTCATCTGAAGAGGAGGAAGAAGAGGAGGAAGAAGAGGAAGAGGAGGAGGAGGAGGAAGAAGAAGAAGAGGATGAAGCCTTCTTATTTTTCTTCTTGTTTTTTTTTTCTTTGTTTGCCGCAACTGGAACTGCTGCATCACTGACGGCAACCTCTGCCTTTGTGAGATCTCCGTCCACCACCTCAGGGGCTTCATCTGCTTCAGGGCCTTCAGGGGGGTTAGATTTGTTAGAGGGGGAGCTTTCCTGCTTCATGAGGTCCTCTTCTTTCACTTCCTCCAGCCGCTCTGGCCCCTTATCATCAGGCCTTTGCTGATCTGAAAACAAGAAGATGAATCAGATTTTACACAAGCTTTCCTTTAATTTGTGTAACTCTGCCAGAAACACATGCAACCTGTTTGTCAAAAACAACTAAAAAGAAATTAGATTGCCTTTTTTGTGATTGATTATTGCATTTATGATTTCCATGCAGTGTTAAAACAGGTGATTGCATGCAGTTACACGGTGCAATGTTATTTTAGTGACATGAGCAGCTTTAAAGGAACCATTTACCATTTTAGGAAATATGCTTATTTGCTCTCTGGCACAGATTTAAATGACAAGAACAATATCTGTGAGTGGTATTGATCTTCTCATTTCACCTTTGGCAAAGAGACAGATAATCATATATCCCAATACTATTTCTTTAAAGCCTCTGGAAACATGGCTTGAAATAGGAAGAATGTGCATATTATATCAAAGTAGAGTGTCTCATTAAGTATCTACAAAAATCTGAGTGAAATTAAATGTTTACAACTTTTACAAAACTGAGTTCAAAACAGCTCATTTTGAGGATAATAGCATTTCTCCAGACTGTATGGGTAACTATCATCATCTCCACGACAGCCATGCAGCGGAGCAGAGTCGCCGTGGTACAGCCCGATCTGTTCGATTCCTCTGAGTCTGCGTTCATAAATCCAGGCTGATGTGTTCTGAGCTGAGCTGCTGTTTAAAGCCGCAGAGCGTTCTATTTCCAAACGAATTAACGGACAGTTCAGTTGATTATGATTTTTGATTTTGTTCGGCTTCATCCATATTACGTAATATGGATAGGGGATAACCGCGCCCAAATCAACCCAGCTTCAGGAGACTGTGAAAAAACTAAAATGACAATATTCCAAATTTGGACTGAGGCTAATGTCTGATCATTTTTTAATGATTTTATTATGCATGTAACACCCAAAATTACATATTAATAAAGTTTTTGGTGAAGTGCTCAGTTGGTAGAGCGGGCACCCCATATAGAGAGGCTACATCCTCATCACAGCAGCAGCAGGTTCAATTCAACAGCCAAATATTCGGGTTCCCAGAGGCTTTAAAAAGCCATGTGAAGGATTTTAACTCTACATGTAGTCCTCTGAACTAGCTGTTGATTTTAAAAGTATATAAAAACATAAACCATGTGGTCATTGCATTCACATTACAATGCTAATAAGTAATGTGATCAGCCGTTTTGCTTACACCTTTCCAGCTCTTTAAAATATACAGAAAAGAGTCAAATGGTGATGATTTCTTGACTTATTTCAGCCAAAAAAGGAGAAAGTCAGATTAATCCCAGTCAGTAGTTGACCCTAGTCTGTCTCGGCAGTAGAGATAAACTTTTCAGTCTGGTCACAGTGTGGACATAAATGAGTCTTTGTGATTTTATTTAAAATTGTGTTTCAAACAAAGGCTGGATCCAGAACTTACCACTGTGCAGTGCATCTTCTAAAGAAAACTCCGAGCTGTCAGGGAAGAGGAGGATAAGTACGCTAACGAGTAAGAAACAGGTACACCATGCTTTTGTGTGTGTGTTAATGTTTTTCTTTTGAAGGGACAGTTCACCCCAAAATCAAAAACATACATTTCCTCATACATGTGGTGCTGTTTATCAGTTCCAGAAATCATGAACCAGTTACTCAAGATAATCCACGGACCTTGTTGTGAGCAGTTTCATGTAGGAACTATTTTCTTTCTACTGAACTACACCCGCCAACCGTATCACCGCACAGAAGGAAGTGTGCATCTATCCACTTGGCAAGCTAATGTTACAATTCAGCTGAAGCTGAAGCACATTTATGCTTCCTTGTAGTTCAGTAGAAAGAAAATATTTCCTTCTACATGAAACTGCTCATAACAAGGTCTGTAGATTATCTTGAGTAACGGTGTCATGATTTCTGGAGAGAGGCATTGCTGTTTAGTTTTTCAGATGTATTTTTTTGGCATTTTTAAGTCAAGTGCCACGTAGTTACATTATCTCCAAACATGGTATCTCCAACACTCTGCATTTCACACCGAAACAATCTAAATTGATAAAAAGCAATAAATATGTGACAAAATATGAATTTTTGATTTTGGAGTGAATTGTCCCTTTAGTGTATTATAAATAAATGCAGCTGCATGCATTATGTATGTAGCCACTGCGATGTGAACCTCTACATATTGTCATGTACAGATTCAGTAAAAATCAAAATGAACTCAGCACTGTTAATATAACTTCATATATATAACTATGTTCAAAACAATCTAGACTTATAAATACCTCTACAAGTAAGAGGAAAAATATGTATCTTTGATTTAGGGTTGAACTGTCCCTCTAAACTTAGTTTGACACTTAATGTCACAAGATGTTATGTACAAATTTGAAATTACACCCCACCACCAATGAATGCTATAATGTCACATTAGAACACCACAGCCTTTCAAGTCAAAGACGGGGGCAAAAAACTGCAGCTATTTCTGGACAAAGAGGTCACTGTCTTTATCAATTTTCCCCTGGGCAGAGATGTGTCTGCACCCAACAACACGATTTAATTTGAGCCAAGAGGATTCATCTAAAGCTCTGACATCATACAACCATCATGATGTATTTCTGAGCCGTCCTCACCTTTCGATGTCAGGGGTCATGCCTTGCATCAGTTGCTGGTAGTTATTGATTTCAGCCTCCAGCTTCATCTTCACACACAGCAGGTTCTTGTTGTTTTCGACTTGGCGCTCCACCTGTGCCTTCACTTCATTCAGCTCCGCCGCCAGGTTCAGTATCAACTGGTTGAGTGGGGCCAGGCGCTGACCGTACTCCACTTTGGTGCTCCTCAGGGTCTCCTCCAGATTGTGGATCTGAAAGGAACATGAATTGATTTTTTCTGCCTTTTTGGGGTCCTGTCCTCAGATGTCTTTTGTCTTTGGATCACTAACCAAAGAGACAAGACCTTAAAGGAGTATTTGAATTGAATTGCATTTACATTTTTTTTGGGGGGGGGGGGGCATTTTCCCTTTATTTCACAGGACAGTTTGAGAGAGACAGGAAAGGTGGGACAGAGGAGGGGAAAAACACGCAGCAAAAGGCCACAGGTCAGACTCAAACCTGGGCTGCTGTGGGAGCCTGAGGAATGTGGGGCGCACACTCTCCCCAGTGAGCTAGAGGTCACCCAAAAACATCAACTTTTTACCAAAACATGTATTAAAACAAACTCCACAACTTGTGCAGTATTATCAAAGACTCATTTATCCAGTCGTATGCTTATTAAACAGAAAAACCTTTCCGATGGGGAATTTAAAAAGTGAGAGTTATTCATAATCTTCCCAAAACCAGACTCCATTGACAAAAACAGTGATTTTACCTGGCTGAACACAGGAGGTGCTGGTCTTACTGTTGCTTTGGTCAGTGAGTTCTTTTGTGTTATTGTGTGACTTGCATGATTGAAATGTTTTGTTCGGATTCACCAAAGTCACACAAACGCACAGAAAAACTAACTGAATCCAACTAAATCGAGGCAGCAGAAGGCCAGCAGCTCCTGTGTTAAGTGAGGTTAAAAATACTGTTTTTGTCAATGGAGTCTGGCTTTGAAGAGAGTATTGACAAGTTTCACTTTTAGTTCGGTCCTCCTTCCGATAGAGCTGTCTATGAAATACTGAGAATACGACTGGATAAATGAGAATTGTATTTCAAAGTAGGAATTATGTAAGAGTTTGTGAAGGGAGTCATGGAAACTGAGCATAACACAGGGTGAGTAACTGACATAAAAATGGTCATTTAGGGTGTGACGTAATCCTTTAAAAGAACACATAATTCATAGCCGTGACTTTTTAGACCTTTTTCATGTTCATAGTTTGTTTCCAGGTGGCAGTGAGACAGATATAGAGATTGTCAGGCTTAAAGTATCGTGTTTTCAGTGTAATGACAGGAGAGTCAGGAATGCTTGTGAAGAGAACAGGTACACTTAAACACCTGCAGGCAGGTTTATCATCCTGGCAGGATAAAGGAAATATTTTCATACATATTTTGTTCTTTACACTTGCCAACAAAATGCTTCAAGGGTTCTAGGACTGCATGTTTTATGTCAACGCGCTCAAGTCAATTTTCAATTCAATTCTACTGCAGTGTGACAAATGACATACTGTATCTGAATGATGTGCTTACCTTGCTGTGCGAACTCTGGATCCTAATTTCCACTGATTGCTTCTGTTTGAGCAGTTCCTTCAGCTCAAACTTTCCAGCGATCAAATCCTCGTTGTTTTGGGCCTCCACCACCTTAATGTTGTCAAACTGAAGAGGAAAAAGTAAGACAGAGATGGTGAGATAAAGAAAAAAAGAAAACTATGTTAGACGTAAGGATGATGCAGCTAACATACTTTACTCTGGTACCACTCCTCAGTGTCCTTCAGGTTCTTCCTGGCAAGGTTCTCGTACTGGCTGCGGATTTTGTAGACAATCTCAGCCAGGTTGGAGTCCTGAGACTCAATCTCCACCTTCACCTCTGAATCCTTGATCTTCTCACGCAGGACATCCACTGCCTAAAAGAGCCAGGATTATAAGTTTGCTTCGTTTTTATACACTTTTGTGTTTTTTAATCATGAAGTGTTTGCTTTCAGTCTCACCTCTTTGTGCTCCTGCTCAAGCCGAGCCAGCTCATCCTTCACCATGTCGATCTCTTTCTGCATCTGCATTCGGTTCAGCTTGGTATCCTCGATGGTCTTCTTCAGATCATCCATGTCTTTTTCTAATTCCTTACGTGCCTTTTCCTCATCGTTCAGCCTGCACATAACAAGGGGAACCCAATTATTATCCATAAAAACATCACTGATGCTGAATGGGTTTCTTTTTGTTCCAAATTATGATCTGAAAAATCAGAATCAGAAAATTCTAATTGATCTTTGAGGGGATATTGTGATTTGTTACAGTTGCTCTCATGCCAAGCATAAGAAGAATGACAATGAAAATGAAGTATATAAAAAATTAGTCATGAAATTAAAAAAATACAAAAATATATGCCTGAGTAAAATAAAAATATGTGCATTACACTTCAATTTTACACTTGTATGTAAAAATATGTATGACATGCTGAGTATTTAAAGTGTGTACAAATGTAGAATTACAAAAATATACAAATGTGTACCTTAAGCTGCAGTACAATCTACAAACTGGTATGAAAACATAAATATTTTAAAAAGATGTGCATTATGCTACAGTATACACAATAAATACACAGTAGAATAAAAATTATATACATAATAATACAACATAGATCATTACAATATTATAAGAATAAGAAATATATACAAATTGTGCAAATTTATTATTGATTTCCTATGAAACTCACTTGTTCTTGAAGTCATCATTCGCCAGTTTGGTATTATCAATCTGCAGCAGCAGCTTTGCATTGTCCATGGTGATGTCTTTGATCTGAGGAGGAAAATGCATCATGTATATTACCAAAAATATTGTTATCTGGAGACATTCATTTGATTTAGCTTTATATATGATATGCATTTAAAAAATCATTATCATTATCATTATTTGATCACAGACACCACGTTTTTTAATTGGCACTTTAATACCATTCAATGGCTCTTTTATGCTTGTGGTTTTTATATATATTTATATATACCCTTTTTTATTCTTTGTTGTGTTATCTATCTATCTATCTATCTATCTATCTATCTATCTATCTATCTATCTATATATGATGCTGATAGATAAATAAATAAATATAAAATCTAAATAAATAATTAATAAATAAATGTGATGACCAACCTGCTTTTTGAGGTCCTCCAGTGGTTTCTCAACTTTATCCCAGGCACGTCCCTCAGGAGTTTTCCTCTTGGCCAAAATCTCATCAATCTGCTTCTCCAGATTGCCGTTTTCCTCCTCCAGCTGCCTCACTCTGCCCAGGTAACCGGACAGACGGTCATTCAGACCCCGCAGTGTCTGCTTGTCGTCCGCGGGGGCGGCAGGAGCGGCAGGAGCGGCCGGAGGGGAGGCAGCGGCAAGTTTTTTTGGCCCAGCGGGTTTGGCGTCTCTGTCCGGCTCGTTGCGCAGCACGTTACGCAGCCCCTCCAGGCTCGACACGGACGCTCTGGAGCCCCTTCCCCCTGCTCCACCAAACATGCTGGCTGCGGTGTTTGAAGGCATGATGCTGCTGCTGGATGAGAGCGAACTGACGGCGACAGAGAGCGTTTCAGGCTGGAGAGTCACTTCATGGGTTCTAGTGGGATACAGGTGGTTTTATACCTGACTTTTACGCGTAAAACGCCCCCAGCGATGCCATTGGTTCCTGGTGCCCAGAACCACACCTGGGCAAACTGGTTCCGACTCAAAATTCAAGTATTTCATGTTGACTTTTTCTATTTCTCCCTGTGATGTTACACTTGTCTTCTCTTGATTGGATGCATGCAGAGTTTTGGGGAGGTGATGGGTGGTCCTTGCCCACCTTAAAAGCAGGTGATCCGCAGAGCTGCAGGTAAGTTCATCACTCACTTCTTCAGCTTCTTGTTTTCATCTCGCTGTACAAGCTGCAAAATGTCTAAACCAGGAGGTTACAGCAGCCAGTCCTACTCCCCCAGCGGCACGGGACCGGTGAAAAGCTACCCGACCAACAAGATCGATCCGACGGGAAAATCCAGGGAGAAGGACGACATGGTCGGACTCAACGACAAATTCGTCAGGTTGATTGACAAGGTGTGTAAACTGTTATTATTATTATATTATTATTATTATTATTATTATTATTATTATTATTATTATTATTATTATTGGTAAAGATTTTGCAAATATTATGATTCATTTATACAATTCAGTGTTTGGTTTTTTCCCCCTTTTTTACAATGTGTTTTTATATTATTTTGTTTCTCTTATTAATTCACTTTTTCATTCACTCATTTGAACCAATCAGTAACAGTTAAAAGTAAAAATAAGCTTTTTTTTATTTTTATTTTTTTATACAATAGTTGTGAAACCTGTTTTCAGCCCGGAAGTATGATTTATACTTGTCTTTGTGTGCAGTAATTAATTCTGTCACCTGAGGCGATTAAAAGTGTCTTCAATACTGCGCCATCTTGTGGATAATTAGTTAACATACAGTCCCTCAGCATGACATATGGACTTAATGTACAGTGATGTTTTCGAGTAAACTTGGTGAAAACAATGCACACAGTGATGTTTTTAGGTGGAAAATAAAATAGTGGGGCAATAACTATTTCGCACGAATGCAGAACCAAATAATTACACAGATGAACAATTTGACACAGGTGATAATAATAGCACTGCACACATACCTGTTAGCTGTTGGGCTTGTTTTTGCTGTCAGCTTGGGAAGTTATTTCGGCTCCTGCTGCTCTCATGTTTATTAATCTTCTTAAAAAGTTGCCTGACATCCAGAAAACCAGTAAGTAATCGAGTAATATCCGCTCCGGATGACTTAATGATACAAACGAAGAAAAAAGGCGTCCTGTCTGATGAGCTAGCGGTTAGCCTCTCTGTCACGGATAACCACTCGTTAAATTAAACTCGGTTATATACAATATTCAGCTGCTGGTGAGCACCGAGGTGTTAAATTAAGACTTTTATCGACAGACAGCCTTTGAAAGTTGTGCTGCAGAAGATAATCCACATTGCGCGTTAACTTCTTTTCTTCTTTAAAATAATATTAACTGCCGCTTGCCAAACAACAAATGCTGTGATTGGTTGGCTCAGCGGAGATCCCGCCCACCATTCTAGCAGCAACCAATCAGATTGCGTCTGGGCCAGCGCCCTTTAAGAGTTTATTCTAGTGCACTAGTCTGGGCAATTAACTTTGGGTATGCGCAGTAAAAAATAATAATAAATAACTGCTGAAACGTGATTTTATTTTTTTAGATTATGCATGATCCATAATCATTCTAATTTCCAAATTACTTAATTCCACTAAAGCCAACTTCATCAAGCCAAATAATTTTCTGTTTTAATTTGTCTATTTTAATTCTTCTATTTTTGTTTGCCTTTTGATTTATTCTTTTATTCTGGTTTGATTGTGTTCAATTCTATTTTTAGTACCATTATTTCTTTGTTTACTGCTAATATTCTTTGAACTGCATTTACTCTTATTGGTACAAGTTGATATTATTTTTGTTTTTTAATTGTTTCTCTCTTGTTTAATGCTACTTCTAAAGATTGTCTGGCCTTAGTTTGGCATTATCATTTGGCTCTTATAGATGTGTTACCTCTGCAAGAAAGGTTTCTTGCAGAGGTAACATATTGCTATATAAACAAATCTATTATTATTATTATTATTATTATTATTATTATTATTATTATTATTATTATCTTTTGCCAGCAGGTGAGGCTACAAATAAGCAACAAAACCTATAGAGTGCCACAGTGTTATGACCTAGCTTATGAGGGTTTTTGATAAATTAAAGTTATTAACAAAAATAAAATAAGGGGAGGATCCTCAGAACACCAAAAGAGGTCTGGGTTAATTATTGATACATTAATCATCAATTTTTGTGAATTAACTGGCCCCTGGCTTCACATCACTTCGTAAAAGTGGCCCCAGGGCAATTAGGCAAGTTGAGTGTGGCAGCTTTACAGCCTTGTTGTGGTGGTGATGTTGAAGTTATGCAATAATGGTGTAGTTTGTTTATGGCCTAACATTATTTATAAGGCTATATTTTGCAATATTAAAAGTCATCCCTACAGCACTCTTTTTGTGCAAAAAAAATCACCTTACCTGTTATTATCAACATGAACCACATAATAATAGCCTGTGGCATCTGTGGCATCCAGCCACAGTATATATTTACACACAGCATTCCTCAGATTTAGCATGACTCAGCATGTACTTCATTGCAAGATACATGTTTTGTTGTTTTTCCTGCATATCTGTTTCCCACACTATGTCCATCTCCATCCCAGGTGAAAAACCTGGAGGATGAGAACAAAAAGCTCGACACAAAGCTGAAGATCCTCAAGGAGCAGGAGGACTATGAGGGGAAAATCGATGACATCGTCAAGCATCTGGAGAACGAGATGGAAGAGCAAATCTTGAATTTGCTCCGCGACCAAGAAAAACTGAAAACCGAGTTGCTCAAGAACCAGGAGGAGGTGGAGGACACCAAGAAGAAGTCAGCATTGTTTAAAAACCTTAATTTATCCGTGGTTATGCACAATATCTTTAAATGAAAAATAAGGACACATCCATTCTGATTTAGAAGAGTCTATTTGACATGTTTTCTGCAAACACAGTATAAACCCAGAGAACTAAAAACTATGTCAAATTCATTTTTCATTCTTTTGTTTCAGGTATGAGGATGAGTTTCTGAAAAAATCTCAACTGGAAAATGACTTTATTATCAAGAAAAAGGTACTGTCACCCTATTCTGCTGCTTGTTTATTCAACCATTTAGAAACATGAAATAAATAAATATTTTGAAAGCATTTTCATCACTGTGTGTTATCTGAGTGTCCATATACTAAGGCATGTGAACGTGTTTAATGTTTGTGTGTAACAGGAAGTAGATGAAGGTCACCTGGATGCAGTGGATCTGGCTCTGGAGCTCGAGGACCTGATGGGAAAACTGGATTTCCTTAGGGTTGGCTATGATGAGGTAATGATGGGGTTTAGTTTGTCTCCTCTCCTTTGTTTTGCTTTTTCTCACTGCTCTGCAAAGCTACATCCTGTTTGTACGGTGGCCCTGGGGGTCAAAACAAAGCAACATTTCAGAAAACACAACAGAAAAAAACAACATTTCACAAAACACAGTGACATTTCACAAAATACAACATTTAACAAAACAAGATATTTCACATAAGACAACATTTCACAAAATACATGATTTAAAGAAATACATGACATTCACAAAACAGCATTTCACAAAACAGTAAAAAAAAAAAAAAAGAAAGACAAAACACTACAGTTCACATATTAAAATAACATTTCACAAAAAACATTTCACAAAGTATGACATTTCACAAAACACAACATTTAAAAAAAAAAACATCACATCGTTGTGTTTTTTGAAATGTTTTGACACACAGGGCCGCGCTAAATTTTCCCTAAAGGGACATATAACATAGAATAAGTGATTTTTTTCCTCACTGGCTCTGTTTTTATGTCTGCCCCCTGCAGGAGATCAAGGAGCTGGAGTCACAAGTCCAAAACGAGACAGTGGTCTTACGTGACAGCAGCAAACGGTCTCTGGACATGGATGAGATCGTTGACGGCGTCCGGAATCAGTATGCCTACATGGCCGCCCGCAGCAGGGAGGAAGCTGAACACTGGAACCAGAAAAAGGTAAAGAAAAGGAAAATTATACCCAAAGACAGCAGTATTGTGTAAACAAGCCCTGTACATTTAGTTATTGATCAATGTCTGATCTTCCCTTACTTTAGATGGACGCCATGGTCTTAAATGCTGGACAACGTGAGCAGGAAGTGCGTGAAATGAAGAGGGAGATCTCAGACATGGTGCGCCACATCCAGAGGATGAACGCGGACTTGGACGCTCTCAGAAGAAAGGTTGTGATCACACTTGAGTTCAGGCGAAGGCACCCTGTCCTTCCAACCGACCTCTAAACCTCTCCCACACTTTGTCTTCATGTTAGGAGGAGTCCCTGAAGAAGGACATCGATGACTTGAGGACAGAGGGTGAAAACAACCTGGCGAAGGCCAGGGCAGACATCGTCCAGCTGGAGGAGGCCCTGAGGCGGGCCAAACAGGACCTGGCTGGACAGATCCGCGAACACCAGGAGCTGATGAACCTCAAGCTGGCCCTGGACATCGAGATCGCCACTTACCGCAAGCTGCTGGAGGGCGAGGAGCAGAGGTACGTCAGCGAGAAAACACATCAATATGCATCAGCTTCTATTCAAAGTATTCACTCATGGTGCTGTTTGTTAAAATATACCATGATGCATCGCTGCTTACGCTAACAACTGTGTGTCTCTTTGTCTCTGTGCAGAATGGACTACCTCATGCGCAACGGAGGTAAGAACCATTTTGATACGTTTTCTCACATTTCTAAACTCCAATAACCTTTTTCAAAAAAATCTACTGGAATTGCATTTTTTGCTTCATTTGATTGTTTTGTGGTGATTGTTTCTTTTTTCCCCAAATTGAAATGAGTCAAGATATTTCCAGAGCAGTTATATCTTTTAGGAAAACAGTGGTTCCCTCAGATTATTGCCTGTATTGATGAGAGAGAAAATGTCCTTGTTTCTGTCTTTTTGTGAATAATTTTCGAGTTGAACATTAATGCACAAGAGGAAAGGCTAATTTTAGAGGCAAGCCAGAAAAAAAATAAAGACACGTTTTTGTTTTTTTCTTCTTAAACATAGATTGTGGCAGATCTTCCTATAGGAAGGCCGACTAGGACACCTCCCAAAGGGCTGCCAAAACCTTTATTTTATTTTAATGTATTTGATATATATTCATATATTTATATTTATTTTTTTATTTCTTGACATTTTAAAAAAATGAATGGTGAAGTGGAGTGTGTTTGGAGAGTACGTGAGTAAGAGAAAATGAATAGGCAAAAGCTATCAATTACCACCATCAAAAAAAAAACCCTAATAAAATAACAGTTTTTGTTGTTGTTTGTTAGCTGAATTGTTCATTTATATTAATTTCTCATTTGTTTGTAATAACTACAATAAATAAAAAAGATAGATAGATCGATAGATAGATAGATAGAATAATAATAGTAACCACAACTTGTACACCGAAAAGCTCAATATACCCACAAATGTACATGTAACAGCAGCTTTTACACTTTTGACTTGAAGCAGCTGACTTAAAACTGCCCTGTCAGGATAGTGCCGAAAGGAATTCTGGGAAATGTAGGAAATCATTAACTGAGGTTTACGAGGAAGGTTTAGAGGAACACCAAATAAATAAATTTAATATGATTGTACCACAAAAAAAACCCAAAACATTTTATAAATGAATACAGCAACAAAAACAAACCTTGCATCCAATTCACACATTTCATTTTCCTGAATTTAATTTTTTTCCAAATTTATGTTTTGTGTCCCACTAAAATCAAACTTCTCTTTTACTCAGATATCTAAAAACAAACCAACCAATCCAAGTCCTTACTTGCACGCAGACGTTCACCTGCCAGAGAAGCCACGAGCCCCAGAACCCAACGTAACCCCAGCAGTGTTCCCGGCCTCCAAGAAACGCGTGCTGATCCGGGTGGAGGTGGAGGCAGGCCGAGTCGTGTCTGAGAGTTCCCATTACACTGAAGACTGACTCTCCGTCACAGCTCTGTCTGCAGCATTACAGTATATCCACAAAATGTGAATTAAAACAGTTAAAGTGAAACTCTAAATGCAATAATCATCATGCTTGGTTTGTGTGTTTTACAGTAGATTCCAACAATAACAGGTTGAATGTTTTTCCTAGAATCCGTGCTTAGGGCATTTGTTTATGTCGAGCAGTGTTTTAAAAAAGGTTTTCTTATTTTTGTTTGCACTGCAAAGACTTGTGTTTTAGGTACAGCTGGTGTGTTTTTTTCAGCATTCTTGCAGGTGTTTCTCTCTAACTTTGGTGAGCAACACAAGATTTTGTCTTTGTGGAAAAGAAAACGGCAGTTCAAAGGTTTCGTAATGAAGTGAAGGAAAAAAAGGAACCTATGTGGAGCAGGTGGTTAAAGGAGGTTTCTGTTCTGCTGGTCCACATCCTATCATAAAGGATGTTCAAAAAGATGATCTTTCCTGGGATCAGGTCACATTAAGGGGTCAGACATGGATCTGGCATGCTTGAAATAGGTTTTCATGCTGACTTTCTTATTTTCTTTCTTGTCTCTGCATCTTTAAACAATTAATAAATAAAGCGTCATGAACAATATGTCTGCTTGCTTTTTCTTTCTACATAAACACACCAACTTAAAGAAGTAATTTCAGGGATATTCTTATTGGCCAAGAGTTAGATGTGGAGACTGATACCACTCCTGTTCCTGTACAGTTCATACGTCAAAGGAGTAAAAAGATGTTAGCTTAGTTAAACCCTTCTTTCAAAAACATGGGAAGTGAAAAATTTAACAAGAAATGGCACAAAAATTTGGAA
This sequence comes from Plectropomus leopardus, assembly GCF_026936395.1. Taxonomy (NCBI): domain Eukaryota; kingdom Metazoa; phylum Chordata; class Actinopteri; order Perciformes; family Serranidae; genus Plectropomus; species Plectropomus leopardus. Next base: position 7,284,102 of record NC_142199.1, read on the forward strand.
GAAATCAGAAAAAAGTTACAAGGGAAGATAACCCCCCCAATAAGATAATGTTACAGCACATTTAATTTACTCATCTACCTCATGATTACTTTTTCTTGTTAGCTCTTTTTATGCCAATTTGAACATGCAGTCCTGCATCTGACTGACTCCTCTTTTAAAAAACCTTTAACTTTTCTTTAGAGGAAGACTGTAATTGGATAAGCCTCTCCAGACTCCTCCTTCGACTCCAAAAGACGTAGCAGGATGTAAAAAATTTCGATTTTAAACTATGTTTTTTAAAACTAATTTAAAAATATCTAATGAATCTAATTTGTGTTTTACCTTTCTAATAAATCTGTTGTATGGAAATTTTAATGTTCGGCCCCCCGCGTTGGACTGGCTCTAACTCAAAAAGCGTTAACTTTCTTTGAGGGGAACATATAAAATTGGACTTATTTATGATTGCATAATCCTCTCTTACAACTCTTTTGTATGCAACTTGAAATGTGCAGTCTCCTACATTTGTTATTATTTTTAACATATGACTGTAAATTTAGATTGCATGGACCCAGTATAGACAGAAAAAAATGCTGCCTCTTACCACTTTGTAGACAGACAGCAGTCAGTCATTAGGAGCTGGAGCTGGACAGTCTCGTCCTGTCTTCATTTTTCCCTCCTTGGCTTCCGGACGGACAATATGCTGATGTGGAAAAACATACTGGAACATAGCAACACATACAAAAGACATGCTGACGATGTATCCTGACCCCCTGATCGTACCTCATCTCTCCTAATGTCCCACAGCAGTCAAGACCTTGTTTACTTTGTAATTTGATTAAACTCTGCTTTTCCTCTTCAGTTTTTCCACACACACATACTGTATGTACACATTTAAAACCAGAGTGTGAAGGGAGGAAACAAACGTCATGACTTTATTTAACCTTTTGAAACCCGTGCAATGGCTTGGTTTCTTTCAAACCATGGGAAGAAAGCAATAGGCAACAAAAAGAGAAAAATAGCATGAAATTAGTCAAACAAACAAACAAAAAACCCACGAGAAAATAACCTGAAAATAATTTTAAAAAATAATAATAAATACAAATTAAAAAGCAAAAAATGTTTTTTTTTTTTGTTTTTTTTTTACAAAAAAAGGCAAACAACATTAGGAAAAAAGTGCTTAAAATCATAATAAATCTATAACATAATTTATAATATATACATAAAATATGTAATTCTGATGATTATATAGCTTTTCTCCCTCTTTTGAGATGTTTTTTTTAAAAAATAATAACAATTTAAAATAATCTCCTAAATGTACTAATTTCTTGCAATTTGTGGAACATTCTTAAAAAGTTGCTTGTTGCTTTTTCCCCCCAAATGTTTTTGAATGAAAACACATCAGTTTGATCAAGGTTTAAATTCTTGTGAGAGACGTCTGAAAGCAGCACAAGAAAAATGATGTCGCTCCAAGTTTCAAAAGGGTTACTCAAATCTCAAATAAAGGTCTAATTTCCCTTTAGTGGACCTTTACAGTAAATAAAACGTTTAGTCTCCAAGTATACATATTTGGATGCAGCAATTGTTTTTTTGACCTTGACTTTAACAGTATTAAACCTTCCTGTGACAGTTCATCTGGCAGAAACTGGAAACTCATTTCCAACTTTAACATGCACGAATGGTTTTCACCTCATGTTTCTTTGCTGCACGCTCTTCCTGAAGCTCCATTTCCTCGTGTCTTGTAGATGAATTAGGACTGGACGCGTCCCTCTCCCGTCTTCAGTTTGCATACCAGTATATAGATAAACACCAGCGAGGGAAGAAAGAGTAAACACAGCAGGCAGGTGGGTGACAGATGGAGAAAATCTACTGCTGCTTAACCAGAGCAGGCAGCACAAAGAGAAATGAGGACACGTGTTTGAGCAATATTTAGAAGATCTACAACACTGATTCAAGGGTGATTTATTTCAACCGTTCTGTATAATCTTATTACACTCAGAATTAACATCTTAATTATTAAATCATCTTTATTATTAGACCTGTGTCACATCAGCAAGTATCATTATGAACATGTTGGCATGCTGACAACAGGTTGCTCGAATGATGCTTTAGTCCTCTTTGGAGACAATAATGTCTTGAAAACAGCACTTCCTTAACTTCATCTGTTCAAATCTCCAGATACTGTCATGATGGAAATGTTTTGGAAAACTGTCAGAAATGGGGACCCTCAGAGACTCGAATAGGTGGCCTACTTTTGTACGGGGCATTGATAAATAATTTCCTTCTACTGGCACTGAACAACATAAGCCAAGAATAAGAGGAAAAAATGAGAGGAGAAATATTTTTAGTTTTTGTTCTGGGTTACAAGATAAAAGTTGAAATGTTAAGAATAATGTTGAAAACAAATTGACACAGTTGACACAAAAAATGAATTCTTCCTCCTCTGCTATATATTTGTTATACCTGGCCCTAATACTGAAAGTTTGACTTAATTCTCAACATTTCAGCTTTATTCTCAACATTTTCACAATTTTTCCAATTGCAAAATACAAAAGAAATTTTTCACTGATTTATTTTTTCCCTGTTACTACGACTGACAGTTTGACGTTACTCTGAGCATTTCAACTTCACTGTCATAATGCAAAATAAATAGTCTTCCTCCTCCCATTTTTCCCCCTTATGCCTGACCCTAATAATCTTCTGTAGTATGAACTACTATGTGCATCAACCAACATCATTTCTTACAGATTCAGCTTCATAAATACTCCTATTTGTCAGTATTTTCTCAGACTGCCACCTCCTCTGATCCCTGCATCCTCCGCCTCCATCTGTCTCTGAGCTTCTGCAGAAGTTTGCATGCAGGCTCTGTATACTGCCTGTTAGCGAGTCCGAGCACCAGCGGCACCACCGCCATGCTTCCAATCCCAGTGCACGACAGCACAATGTGAGTGGTGGAGCTCCACTTGGTGTCGCTGATCAAGAACGCGATGCAGACGTGCATGTAAATGAGGTAGGGGACCCAGCATGCGAGAAAAGTCAGCGACACCGCCACCAAGCAGCGTGTGTAACGCAGGTTCAGCCTCTGCTCTCGGTCCGAGGCCTGGCTTCCCCGCTCCACTGAGCGATGCAGGCGACAGATGTCCTTCAGCTGGCCTCTGGTGATCCATAAAACGTGGCCAGTCATGCCAGCGATGGTCAGAATAGCCGGTAAGACGAGTCCGTACACCTCTAGGTAGATGAAAGCATTGTGGAACACTCGCCTGTATGAGCAGCACGTGGTTTTGGTTGCTGAGCAGTTTGAAAGTGACGTTAAATTTTGGCTACTTGCACAACAGCCGCTCCAATCTGCCCCCGTCCAGTTATTCCACCCGAAAGCAGGTAAGGAAGCGTAAAGAAGTGGTGGCGCCCAAACCACAAGCAGTGCCAAAGGAAAGCTCCGATGCATCCACAAGTTATTGTAATGCAAAGGGTCGACAATGCAAACATAGCGTTCATAGTGGACCATAACCAGGTTGAAGAGGAACGCCAAGAAGAGGAAATTTGGGAAAACGTGAGCCACCAAGCAGGAGCTAAAACTCAACTCCCGATTCAGACCCATTAAGGGAATAAAAGGCAACGCCACGCCTGTGCACAGATCTGCCACCAGCAGGCTGAGGAAGAAGTAGTTGGTCGTGTTGTGGAGCTGGCGGTTCCAGGCGATGCCCAAGATGATGACAAGGTTGGCCAGGATGATGGAGGTCGACAGTGGGATGGTGATGGCATAAATGAGGTGCTCCCCAGAGAGCAGAGCGTGGGAGTCGTTGCAGTCCATCATGGGTGAAATCTGCAGGCTTCCTCCCCTTTGCAGCCTGACTCCAGTCCCATCAAGTTGCAGTTGTGAGGAAACAGAAACACTGTTAAAGAGACTAGAGAGGCCAAAAAAGGTGCTGGTAAGGGCTCAAAAATGCTCAACTTTAGATACTTTTATGGACATGGACAGAACCTTCTGTCTGTATTTGTGCATGTTTTCTGAGATCTTATGTATACAAGTGAAACCAGCCTGTTCTCATTCAAAACTGTCAAATTCTGCCACTTTTGCAGCGATTTTGGCGTAAGATCCAGACAACAAAAGCCACCTTTTGCATCTGCATGATACGCCACTGGATTGCACCAGGTGACAACATGGCCATACGGAACCGTTTGTGGTGTTATGCACCACCAGACAGGCAGTCGGCACCTGCAGCAGCAGGCGATTAGCTATTTCATGGCTGTTTCTGGTTAAAGAAAAAATATTCTACTCTTCGATAAAAAGGTCTGTCTCTGTACAGATCCCTTCTATATTGTTGCAAGACACTGATAATAACAATCCATGCCTGTGGCAAAAAAGCACTTTTTGTGGATGTAAATTGACGGTGCACAAATGCCCCATGAGTTGACATTGCAGCCTATTTTGTGGCTGCTGGCTGCAGCATACTCGCTCAATACTGGACTAATTTCGAAAAATGATGCTTCAATTAGTTGTTGGGCCACAAAAAGGGGAAAAATAGGCTCCAGGTTGAAAAATGCTTTAGTTAACCTTTAAGACAAAATATTTTACTGGGTTTGCTTCATGTATTAAATCAAATACATTGAGATTTTTTGGTAACATTTTTTTGAGAAAATCTAATTTGCTGTTATTGCTCAGCAAGCATAAACAGACTTGGAGACACTTGCAGGGGAAATGCGATTGAATGGAGATGAAAAATGAGATTTAATAGAAATGTAGCAGACTGGAGCAGAGTGGATTATCAGTGATGGATTGAGGAATCAAACCCGAGAAAGACGAGAACAATAAACTCTGAGGCTTACAACAGGTACACTTCAGATAAAGCCAATTCAAGTCAATAAAAGCTCTAATCTTACAGCTAAACATTCAGTTAAGATAACTTATTGTGACCTTTTACAACCAGTGGCACGCAGAAATCTTTCATTGGTGGGCTGACACACCCGTACTTAGAAGTAGAACTGAATTTTAGGAATTTGATGATGCTGGTCAAGTACATAGGCTCGATAAAAAATTAGGTCAACATGAGAATAAAAACTGATATACTCTAGTTTCTTATTTCACAGTTAATATTACTAATGATCTGAAGTGCACAGACTAATTCTGGTACAGTTAACATGTTGAGTTCCACAACAATCCTGTTTTTATGTGTTAAGTATCTGTATTTAGGCAAATCATTGTTCTTTAAATAGGCTGGTTTCCCTCTCCTGCATAAGACAAATATACATCTTTAATTTTAAGGAGTACATTGACCTCTGTGCAAATTGGCTTGATTTCTTTTTAAAATATGGGAAGAAGACAATGAACAAATTAGTAAAAAAAGTACAAGAAAATTACCTAAAAATTAGCACCAAAAATAATTAAAATAATTAGGAAATAAAGTAAAAAATGGATGGATTAATATAACCATTTAGCCCCATTCCAACACACTATGCCACCATGGTTGGTACCAATGGATGCCACATCTAGTTTTACATGATACCACTACATTGGCACCAGCTTAAAAAATGCAATATTCTCTATGCTAGTTATTATTTTTATCAGGGTATCATGGTGGCCGTGGCCCCTCCGTCCCCCTTTTGGGGCACCACTGTAAACAAGTATCATTGGGGATAAAGAAAGAGAACCCACATTATTGACAAAAGGGAGCATGTTTGTACTTAAATTCACTTCTACCACACGGCACGGTTCCTTTTTGTCATCTCTTGAATTAAATTGAATCCTTTTGTCAGCTAACAGACAAGATAAGAGCTGGTGTTCATGGACATGAGTCTGCTGTCATTTAATAATTTATCAGCTGGGACTCTGGAGTTACATCCCAACAAATAACTATTATACAGTTCCTGGAGATCATTTCACTAGTCTGACTTTGAGCACGTCCGTTTATGGTCAGGGGTAAGTTCTCATAATAAACTACAATAAACCACATGTATATATTACACTGTTTTATGTCTTTATGCTTTATGATTATGCATGATTATTTCTGGTTATCCGCTATCATTTGCAACTGCAGAACAATTGTTTATGTGGAGAAGCGGACATTATATATATGACATTAAAAATAAATATTGCAACATGCCAGTATTTCCAGTGTCCACATACATTGTGTATAATTTGCAAGCTTCATGACATCAAAGTCCTGCTACATGTTTTAGCACATAAATGGTGATATACGCTTAACCTTTTTTTAACATTATTGTTTTAATGTTGTATAAATATATACAACATTGTCTGGTTGCCTGGTTGTGTTGGATTTATCTGTAACCTTATCTTTTTTTTCTATTACGTTGAAATGTGTTTTAAAGCCATTTTCCACATATAACATAAAAATACGAATAAATTGTAATTCTGCAATACATTTAATATGGAAACTGATGTTATAGGTTATGGTTACTAACAATGAATGAATGAAATGAATGAATGTTATAGAGTAAAAATGATACTACTTTAAACAAAATATGTTGCTTTTTTTTAAAGCAACAAAACAAAAACTTTTTACCTTTATGGGATGAGCAGTCCAGTCATGTATCCTTTGATGAAGGAAACACAAATAAAACACAGCTTCTTTTTACTCTTCTGATAACTTCCAGGCTGTTCCCCTGCATGTCACATCCATGAGCAGAAGCCCCCAAACCACAGGAGCCTGTTTTTATCCTTTAAGATCCTCTCAGTCAGGTCAGCAGCAGCCTCACCGCAAAACTACAAGAGACAGCGCGAGCAAGTGTAAGGCTCTTCCTCTGAAGGGGAAGTGCACACTGAAGGAGGAGGAGGGAGCGGTTATCTGCCTTTTCCTGAGGGGGGTTGCCGGACTCACTGAGTATGAGGTAATCAGTGTCCACTAACTTTTACCTACCAACTGGTTTTTGTTGCTCTTCATCATTGCACTCACTTTCCTCCACCACAAATGCATTGCACGTCCATGACTGGAAGCAGGATGGAGAGCTGTTATCACGGCAGCCTGGAGATGATAAGAACATTCCTGGGTAACATCAGCTTGTCTGGCATGTGGTTTGGTTTCACCCCCTCCGTGATGGCCCCCTAAAACATGCATCACACATATTCATGGTCTTCAACTAAAAGCTCAGTTAGAGAATGAATGAATTCCTATCTAAAGTATTTCCTAAATAATAATATTTTTTTCCTTTGGTACACATTTACAAGCCAGGAAGGAGTTTCTAACTTTGAACAACTAACTGTTCAGACGTCTCTTAATTATCAAATAAGTTTATAAGCTTTTTATAGCTGTCTCAGGTGAAAAATAAGCTTAGCTAATGCTAACTCTCACAGAATAAACGTAATTAAACTTTATTTATTCCCTGAAATGTCTATTTAGTTAAAATCTAGATCTGTTTAGACACACACAAGTGCAGGAAATAACTTTTGTTACACAACAAAAGCCAAAGTGCTTTTGGAAAAAACTCAATTTTCAAAACTGCCACCTATTTTGCCACACTATAAGTAGGTTAAAACAAATCAGAAGATGTATTTGCCCCTATTGTTTGGCCATGGACTGAACTAAACATATACATACGACGGTGTGTACGTCTGAGCTCATAACAGCTGTCACATACGTCTCATGTGTAAACACAGCGGTGGATGGAGGGCGGCGGTGACCTGTTTTTGTTGGCCAAACACGGAAGACTCCTTCACTGATAGTCTGGAGCAGACCTGGAGCTGGTAGAGATGGACGAGCTCCAGTCAGATAATGGTTTTAAACAGAGACGTTCCCGAGCCTGGGAGCATCTGCGAAGACATTACGCAGGGAGGACGAGCTGGACATGAAAGCACAACATCTTCACATTACAAAGGCGAAGATGGAGCATCTTTGCTTCTCTGGGAACACTGAGTCCTTTTCAGCAGTACACAAATGATCAAATCTTTTTTAAACACAGTGGAAACATTTTGTGAGTTATGATTAATGAAAGGTCATCTACGGACCTCGGCTGGCAACAGAGATTGAAGCTTGCTCACAACAGCTGACATTAAGGTGACCAGACCCCGTTTTCATCTAATTTAGCACAAACGTCCACTTGAACTCATAGATGACCTGATTAGAGTTTGGTGGCCAAACGTCAGAGGTCAAGGCCACTGTGACCTGGTCTGTCCCATTCTTTGAATGCCATATCTTAAGAAGGCCTTAAGGGTCTTTTGGGGTTGTTTTGCCCATTTTTGTAGTTATTTTGTGTCTCTTTGCAGATAGTTTGCATCCATTTGTGGTCATTTCAAGTCATTTCCAGGATGTCTCCTCCGTGCTACATACACATATTAAGATATTTAAATTAGAACAGAACAGAAACAATAAAATAGGCAATAAAATAAAATTTAAAAACTATAAAAAAAGTTGCAATATGGGAAAATATAAAAAGGAAATATGTTATATGAGGATATGGTACCTGATTTTATTAGGTGACCTGCACCCTAGCTTGTTAAAGTACAACAGTAACCATGGTCAGTTAAACTGGAACTGTACTCATTTTTTAAGTTTTATTGATAACCCTAAATACTTAATGATATTGACCACCCAAGTGGAAAATGTTCGTCATTTCTGAAATCTGGTCATCTTAATGTGGCACCACTTCCTTGCTCCAGAGGACAATAGAAATGATGTGATTAAATTCAACGGCACAAACTACATCCTCCAAAATGATCATAAAGTTGAATCAAGAGAGACTTCAATTGTATTAGGTCACTAACAGTGCCAGCCAAATCTCTTATTTCTATTTTTCATGAGTTACTGTCCTGATCTCTGGAAAGTGTTTTTTTCCTAAGTCAGTTTTTGTGAAACAGATGTACTTCTAATGGGTTTGTTACTTGCCTCCTCTTCCTCCGACATGTTTACCTTGGCACCAGCATCCGTCCCTCTCTGTTCGGCCGATTAGTTCGGCATCTGTTGTCAGCACAGCAGCCTGCAGAGAATATGAGCTACAATTTAATAGATCAGGCTTTGGCCCTGTCCAGGTCTAAAGGTGATAATCCTTTTGGCCACTCTGCGCCTTTGTCTTCACGCGAGCTGACCTTTGAGGCCAAACACATGGCGGTGACAGATGAGGAAAACATCTTGCTGCCAGTGAACGCCACACGTGACAGGTGTTATTTTTCTCCCGGTTGAGCTCCATCCCAGCTGCGTGCAACAATACTGCTGAAAAACTGCTGGATAAGTTTTATGCAACATGATTTATATAATGCAGAAAGACAAACAATAAAACATATTATGAAAGCATAAATGTACACGGCGACATTATAAAATGTCGTGCCTACACTATCAGACCCAACAATAAATTTAAAATGCTTAAAGAAGCATGTTGGTGCGTGTTTCACCGCCTGTCTGTCCGGGTGAGTTATGCATGTACACTTGTGCACATACAATGACTGCGTAAGCTGAAGATTCAGGTAAAAGGAAGAAGCACTTGTGCACAGGATGTCTCACCGTGACGGACAGCCGGTGGAAAAGAGAAAAAATAACAGAACAATAGAGTTAACCCTTTGACATCTGGAGCAACGCCATTTTTCTTGTGGTGATTTCAGATGCCTTTTACAAATGTTTAAAGCTTTGAATGTGGACCAAATTGGTTTGATTTCTTTCAAAAACATGGGAATAAAAATAATGATTAATTTGGTTATATATTAATAGATTTAGAAATCTTTTTTTAAGAAGCAAGGAAAAAAAACATCTAAGGAAGCAAAAAAAAAAAAATATAAGAACTGTATATTTATGATTACTATAATAACATTTTAAATAATGTTACAGAAAATTATAATTTGTAAGCACTTTTTCCACGTCATTTTTGTTTTTGCTTATTATCTACTTTTTTTTTTGCTAATTTCATTTTAATGTTTTTGTGTCATTTCCACTTAAGATGTTCTTTGAATTCTTCCCATGTTTTTGAAAGAAATTAAGCCAATGTGATCAAGTTTTAAAGGGTCAAATGAGGAGAGCAGGTTTTGGCTTTGAAACAAGACTTTTAAAAATTCTGAGTGTCAGAAGGAGCAGGGAGGAGAGCAGCAATGGTGTTCGGAAACCATACGTTAGACTGAATCACAAAGAGTTTCCTTTCTTTTGCATCTGGTCTTTATCAACATCTAATACAAGGGGCTGCACACTGGGCAGTGCAGTGAGGCACTGCTGAGGTTTCTTGCGTAACGTGAGTGCAATAATATCGTGCATTTTCATTTAACAGGCTCTTATTCTCGAACACGCACAGACAGCAAACACTCACACATTCACTAATGTGACCAGCAGCTTCACCTGTATTAAAGCTCTGACATAGCAACAGGTGAGAAAGTGGCTGGTGAGCTAATGCACTTCCTGTTTGGAGGAAATACAGATCGGGGCAGTAAAGTGTCGGGAGTGCTCTGTTTTACACAGTCAACAACATCCACTTGTTTCATTGCTAGACAGAGTTACACACAGGTTTTGTTTTGGGGGTTTTTTTGTCTGGTGCTTTAAATAATTTATCGCATAAATATTATATAATTTATGAGTCTATTATTTTAAAGTTTTGTCCCTGTTGCCATAAAGTATCTTAAGTTACAATCTGGGTGCTATTTTAGCATGTTTTTGTGTCGAAATAAATAAAAGTCATTTCAGTATTGAGTGGGGCTGCAATGTAACAACTTGCTTGCAACTACTTGCTTTTGCCACTGACAGACTCAGACTGTTATTCTGATAACATTATGAGAATGATCCCTAAATAGTAGACCTTTTGTTTTAGGGTAAAATCCATTTTTTTAAACAGAAAAAGGGCAGAAATCATGATTGTTGAAGCTACCAGACTCTTATTTAAAAAAGCAGCATTTTTTTCATCATAAAACACAATTAATTCAAAGTCGACAGAAACAAAAAAAGCTCACAAAAACCGTCTTAGTTCAGTTTGAAGTAAGCTGAAATAAGCCCTTCATTAAATTTACTGTTTAAAAACGGTGGTGTGTTTGCCGATGGTGATTTTGGGGCTGCTTCTGGTCAAATAAAAGAATTTTACTGTTTAACAAAAGGTCTCAGCAGGATTCCTTTTCATTAACTGTTGGACACTTTTTTTATTAATCTGAGCCTGACAGCAGCAAAAACAAGCATATTTAACGGACATATGTTGATGGCACACAAATGCTGCATTTATGACATTGCAGCCTGTTTTGCGACTGCAGCGCGCTCCCTTAATAAAGTTCAAAAACAGTTGTTCCACTTAAGTCATTCAGACACAAAAGCCCAGGAAAACAGAGTCCAGGTTGAAAAATATCAATTTTACCACCTTAATCAGAACTCCCTACTCCTTTTTAATGTAGCTTCCTCTGTGAATGCAATGTTTCCTTTTTTCATAGCAGATTGTAGCCAATAAAGTATTTTATACTCTACTTATTCTATATATTAGTCATTGTTGTGGGAAGACAGGAGGATATATGTGGTATTCAACAGGAGTTGACTTACAGTCTCAATAGGATCTGAGTAGTATTAGAGGCACCTTAGGCTAAAGATGACCTTATCTTTTAAATTATACAAAACCAAATTTGGTATTTAAGACAGGGTATTTTGGTCTTTTCTTATTTAAGGTCAGCCACTATGACTGTACTCACCAACTTCACTTTTAGAGTTTTCTACCTTTACTCATATCTCGGCTGTGGTTTTGGGAAACTTCCTTAAGGGTCCTGTCGTCTGCAGACTGACTCAACTCCTCCCTTTACTCAAATCTAATTAAGACAGATAAAAAAAGATCTGAGTTAAATCTGAATCAAACGATAATCCAAACAAAGAAAGAGACGACTTACATTTTTCTCAACATGTCATTTTACCCCCCAAAATGAGCACTGAAGTTCTTCTCTAAACTGACACAGACAAAAATAGATGCAAGTATAAACTATTATTGCAGACAAGGTTTAAGTGTTTTAAGAGGTGAAGGGCGGACATTAGTCACAAATGACACAGTCCTTGGCTGAAAAATAAACTTTCATAGTTACCCAGAAGAAAGTATATTAGTTATTATTTTGTATTTACACTGGTGTTTACATCAGAAACTTGGCTGAAAGAAAAACGTGTCTGGAAGACAACACACACCCTCAAGGGGTAAATTAGGACTTTAAGAAATTCTGTCCAGCTGTTTAAGAAAACAAAAAAACACCAATTATGGAAGAAATTATAACTTAGATCAAAGAGAATTCCTCTTGTGTGTTGTGTTTTATATTTAAAAACATTTTGGTAACAACTTAAAAAGAGAAGTCAAAGGCAGAGGACGCTGTAATCTATCACTCTTGGACTCTTTTCCTGTTTAGTCTCACAGATTCCTGAACAAGAGCATACTTAAGAAAGTAACGACAAACAGCTTGTTTTAAACAAATTGAAACTCCCGTCGACAAGATCAAAAACTCCTTTTTTTGGGCAGTCATTTCAGATGCGTTTGAAATATCCTAAACATCAGCCACTTAAACGACTGAAGTACTGAAGAAAACTGAAAGGATTATCTTTTGAAAGCTACAATAGCAGGTCAGATAATATGGTAAAACCACACATTTTAAAATCCTGAGGAGACGGGAAACGTGTTCTCTGATATTAGAGAACAAAAAGTCTGATCGTGAAATGTCTCTGCGATTTTTCCTGAAATATTTCTTCTCTTCCTCACATCTTTTGTCTTCACGCTCTCTTTACCGATCGGGTCTTTGGAGGCAGAAGACTTTTGACTGGTTGTCTCCTGAGGCAGTTATGGCGAGAGACGCTTCCCTGAAAGATGAGAGAAATCAATATAATTTCACAATAATTGACCTAAATATCACTCTATATCCCTAAACTGTGGCAGTATATTGAGAACATTTTAAGAGACAGGACAATATAGTAAAAAAAAATCTTATTGTTACTCATATGCACGATTTGTTCTTAGTTTGTTAATGTTTTCTTAATTTTTTGCTTTCTCTGAGGAACGAGAACATTTTACGAGTGCTCCTGAGCGCTCGGACCAGGATAACAGAAAAACATCTCGCTTTTAAAGTCCACAAATTGTTGCCCAGTGCAAGAAAAAAAAAGTTTTATATTTAAGGAACGTTTAAAAAAATGCATGAATATCAATTAATCAAATTTAGATGGTGTTTTAAAGTAATTATAATTACTGGATTATTACATTTCAGGGCTAAAGAAATCCTACTGTACTTGGTGCACTGATTCCAATGACTGTAATTTCAGTTACTGTGCGCCCCTCTGCTGACCACTGATGTATTTTTAAGTACAATTACTAAAGTACTATACTTCAGTACAAATCTGAGGAACTTTCATATTACTAGTGTTTTAATTTCATGCCATATTTTACTTTTACTCCACTACACCTCAGAGGGAAATATTGGACATTTTACTCCTCTGCAATTATATACTTTACAAAGACTTTTTCACACAAACCATATTAAAGTACACAAGGGCAGCTGAAACAATAATAATTAAATTAGAAAACTAACTGGCAATTATTTTTATAACTGTTCAAGTCTTTGTTCACAGAAAATACATTTCATGGTTCCAGCTTCTTATGTGCATGTATGAGGATTTGCTTCATTTCCTTTTAATTACTTTGATTTGTTAGATTTCACTTTTTACTTGTGTCAGAGTCTTTGCACACAAAACTTCCCATATATATTATTTAGGGGGCGTTACTTGTGTTAATATGTGACTTATGATCAAGTGGGATTCATCATGGAGCACACCTGGAAAAGAGCAAACTTGGGCTGTTAAAAACATTTGGTGCATCTTGAGTTGACTTCTCTTCTATTTTCTCTTACCAGAAAATTAAGAGAAAATTTAAGAGAACATTGCTGCATAAGATCCAATTTCTCATTTGGAAATAGTCAGATAAGATTATTCTGGGAAGCAGAAGTTGTTTATTTATTTGATGTTATTATATTGATGATCGAAGCTAGTCACCTTCTGGTAATATTCTGTTTATTATGTTATTGCATTCTGCTAATTTCTCTTTCTGTGCATTAAATTGCTATGTCTGTTACGCCTTTCTATGTAAACTAGGTGCTGGTCGGTTATTGAGTGACTGTCATTATTTGCTGCACAGTTTTTTGTGATTATTTGGCATCCCTTTGTCTCCACACTCACGTGAGCACTGACAGTGTCCTGACCAAACACCCTGAAATGATTGCTGCCACACATCCAAACATACATACTTTCATATTCAGTACCTGTTGAGGGTGAAGTCGAGGATCTCTGCAGTGTGGCCGCGGTACTCGGACACCATGCTGCCAGAACGAGCGTCCCATAAGCGCAGCGCTCCGTCTAAGCAGCAAGTGGACACCACAGAAGAAGACTCTTCCCACTGCAGGTGCACGATGCCGGCCTGGAGGAAAACAAAGGGGGATTTTATGTGACGCCAGCAGCTGTGAACAGATTGCATCTTCTGCTCTAAACCCACTTTAACACGGGTTTGGTCGTTAATTAACTTCAACTTAATGGACTTGGAAAAATCCTTTAAGTCATCTTATTGAAAAAAAAAAAAATAATGAGAAACAATACAAAGTCATTATGTTTTTAGAATGTTTTTCATTACTTTGATATACTAAGTCATTATTTAGTATTAAACTCATTATTTTGAATATTAACTCATTATCTAGGGATATTAACTCATCGTGTTGTGATACTATGTCATTATTTTGTGATTTTAACTCATTATTTGGGGATATTAACTAGTTATTTTGAAACATCAACTAATAATCTTGAATAAGTACCTCTTTTAGAAAGATTATTATTTTGGAATATTAACTCATTATTGAGATATTACCCCGTTATTTTGAGATATTAACTTATTATTTTGAGGTACAGACTCATTATTTTGTGGTACTATCCCATTATTTTGAAATATTCACTTAGTTTTTGAGATATTAGCTTAATATTTTGAAATATTAGGTCATTATTTGGCAATATTAACTTACTATTGAGATATTACCTCATTATTTTGAGATATTAACTTATCATTTTGAGGTACATACTCTTTATTTTAGGATATTAATTCATTAAGATTAACTTAACATCTCAAGATACCAACTTGTAAGTCTGGGATAATAACTCATTATTTTGAGATGTTATCTCATTTTTTTAAAGAAAGTTTTTCACTATAATGGCAAATCTTTTTTGTATTTATCACGTGGGTAGAAATGGGCTTCATGAGTCTTCATTTGTGTGAACTACAAAATTAATTCCTCAGTTGGAATCACCTTAACTGGACTGCCCTGACGGCCCCAGAAGTTGCTGCTGGGAGATTTTAGGAAAACGAAATAAAGACAAATAAGAGTCCATGGCGGTATGCACTGCAAACTAAACTAAACAGAATTTCTGCTGCTGGTTACCTCATGTTGGCACCTGTGCCTCAGGACATGTGTCGACAGGTCATATATAGCCAGAGCCCCGTCCAGGTACGCCACGGCCACGAGAGGCAGACTGCAAGAGAGAGGAAACATTCAGGAAACTGTAGCAGAGCAGTGAAACTCTGTCAGTGTGGACACTTTTCTGCAGTTTAATGTCTGCTTCATTTCCAGCCAGACACATGTGAGGTCATGCTGGGTAGCTGGTGACTCTCACAAACGTGCGATTTCCTCACATGTTGCAGAATCCCACAGATTCAACAGAATTGGATTCTTCCTCGTCTGTTGACCCTTTGGCTTTGACCCCCTCCACAGAGTACGCTCCCACCACCTTCAAACACAGAGATTGGGAGCTGATGACGCACACTTACAAAGAAAACTGTTCAAAGATAATGTTTCTAAAAGAGCACAACACAAATTTCTTCTCTGTCTTTTATGACAGCGTTGTGACACCCACCTTGCCTGTGATGGTGTTGATGAGTTTGGCACAACCGTCCACCGAACCGGTCAGCACCAGAGAGCCGTCCTTGTTACATGCCAGGCAGGTCAGTGCCCCCTGGTGTCCGTCCTGACCTGTTGAACCGGACATAACCAAATCGTTTATGTTTTTGATGTGCAAACGCAGACAGAAGCTCTGATCCTGTCTGTGTTATTGACCGTTTAAAAGAGTTTTATGTAATTCATTCACAGAGTTTATATAAGCTGTTCTTGTCTGTTTTATTGGGCTGTAATTCTGTATTTGATTAAGGTCTGATACTTTTATAGTTTCACTTATTGGCTTTTGTTTATTGTAGTCTTCTGTTTGTTTTGTTCCAGGAGACAATTACCTCTCTTAACACCGTCGCTTCACAATAAACACCAGAATGACTTTCCTATTGGGGTCAGAGCAGCCGACATAAAATGCTCCTGTCACGCACTCTTATCTTGAGAATAAATATCTCTGCTTTGTCCTTCCCGATTCTGCTATAAATGCATTTATAAACGTTGACTCTTAAAGTGACCTGAATTATAAAAATCTAATAAAAACCTAACATTTGAAAGGGACTTGCAGGATGATGCTCTTTAAACTCTGGTCTTAGCTCCATGTCACTCTACATTGCTGACTCTTGCACCTACAGTCTATTTAACTTATTTTTCAAATTTTGCATACTGTACCTCTGCAACTGCAGTCACTCCGCACTTTACACTTGTATATATGTATATATGTATAGTCTCTTAGTTTTTAGTTCTTAAGCACATTCCTTTTATATTCTATTAATAATGTGTGCTCTTTATTCTCTTTGTTCTTACTGTATGGCGCTGCTACACCCCAATTTCTCAGTTTTGAGATCAACAAAGTCTATCTATCTATCTATCTATCTATCTATCTATCTATCTATCTATCTATCTATCTATCTATGAAGCTACATCTGAGAGGTGCCAGACTCACCTTTGATGACGTGTATGGCGTTTCCCTGCTTCAGATCCCACACACGCACTGTCCCATCCTCATAGCCCACCACAGCACGTTTACCTGGAGAAAAGCAAATAAATAAAACACATTTATGTCAAGACTTTTATGACAAGACCTTTGTCTTTTACTGAAGTCTATTCTGCATTTGGAGCATAGAAATAGGGATCAATAAAGAACAGAAGAAAAAAGGTACCTTGGCTGAATAAATACAGTTCCAGGTTGTAATTTCTGGAACTTTAAACGTTGCTAAGTTGATTTTAATTGTACTTTTAAACACTGCAGGGTTTTTCCTGGCTCAAAATGAGGTGGAGGTGGTGCCATACGTTCATGTGTATCACACCTCTAACTAGCTAAAAGAAACACTTTTTACAAGCAGCATATTTTAGGAGCTTTAATAACAATGGGACTGGAAAAAAGTACAATTGTTAATAATCTTTGGCCTACTATAACATTAAATATTTTTTTCACTTCATACACCGCTCCTTAATGGTGAAATGTGTTTCTTTTTGTCCCGATGCTTGTGATGTGTCATGTACCTGGATATTCAGCTGTGTCTGTAATGTGAAATCCTGGAAGATTAATGTGTGATTTTCTCTGGTGGTCCCTGTAATATTTGCTTGTTTACGGAAGTAGCAGATTACACGACCTGATTAAGCAACGTTTGAGACCGAGAGCATGACCACAAATACTGATATAATTTTGCACCTTTGATTCAGGAGGCAAAATATTATTTACACAAATGAGGAGCTTGTCACGTTTTTTAAGCATTAAAATAAAATCACAAGTATTTTAAATCATTTGGAATAAAGGCAGGATGAAATTTGATGAAACCAGCCGCCTCTTGATTCTCTATGCAGTAAAACAGCCTGCACTGTAGAGCACCCTTTATTTTGGAAGCGTCACTGTGTCTTTATTCCCTATTTCTCACCATCAGGGAGGACTTTGCCGCTGGTGGCCTGGCATGCAGAACTCTGGAAGGTTTTACAGTCTCCTGAAGGGATCTTCCACATCCACACGTTGCCGTCGTGTGCTCCCGCCAGCAGCACCGGAGCGCAGGGATGCCACTCTAACCACTGAGGAGGAAGCGGGGCAGACAACCACAAATTAACACAGATTATTTCCCTCTAATTCCTGCTGCAGCTTTCAACTGGTGGCCAGTGAGCAGATCTTATAATTACCAAGGGTTGAGTGCCTTGCTGAAGGGCAACTCAGCAGTCGTGGTTGATCATTAACTTCCTCCACAAGACCACAAATTCTTAGCGTGAGCGGTTATCCTCTCTGACTTTCTCATAAATTCCTTCAGCTCAAATAAAAGACTTTTTACAAGTGCTTACAGATGCACAAACTAAACGGACGCATATTCAGGCTGATGCAGTGTTTCTGAATTACACTCTTAAAACTCTGCACTTAAGTTTTTACCTCCAGATCTCCCACTTCGAACGACCAGATCTCCTCTTTGGTTTCTACTTTCCACACTTTAATCATGCCACTCATGTCACCCGAAGCCACCATGGAGGAGTCGTGACTGAACATGGCGCACGTCACAGAGTCTTTGTGACCTGCAGGGACAAAGACAAACAAGTGCTTTTATAGATGTAGCTTGAATGTAGTCTTATATTTCTATTCTTTGTATTTTCTCAACTCATAAAAGACATAAACTAAACAAAAGGTTGTGAAGTTGACGTGAACGCTCTCACCTGTGCACTCCAACAGAACTTCTCCATCGCTCACCCTCCACACAAAAGCCTTATCATCCTCTCCTCCGGTCACAGCCATGCTGTTGGTCGCAGGATCCAGACTCACGCAAAATACTGAGCCTGGACGGAGCAATGGTCAGTGTCATTTTAAGGTTTGAATCTGCCTTATATGAGAACAGATAATCGAGGCAAAATGCTACCAGTGTGTTTGGAGAAGGTGAGCTCGCTGTCATCCTGCTCTGCCTCCGCTTCCATCTCATCCTCGGTCTCCCAGCCTTCATCATCACCTGCATTTGCAGCATCTTCGAAGTCAACATCCTCCAAGTCATCAGCCAGGTCATCTTACAGTGAGAGAGAAAGACATTTTATTTGAGGCTCTTTCTAAGAATCAAAATGAATTATGTGTAAAAAATTAAAAAGACGATTAGGCAAGTAAAAACAAAAATTAGAATCTAAACAAAAGAAATTAAAAATAAGGGACAAACTTTGACAAATTAAATATAAGTAAGGTCACATAAATTAGACAGTGATTGCAAATTGATAGACTGAATGTAGACAGATTCATAGAAAATGTTATAACAGTATCAGGCCCTGAGCCTGGTGGTGCGAGAGCAGAAGTTATGATAATTAAAGTAAAGTTGAGGATCCTCTGTGTCATATTTCTCCGTTCAATTAACAATTAAGATGAAAGGTGATTATTGAGCTGAAAAATGTCCCACAAATCCTGACATATGCCCCTGAACATTTGTCAGACAGTAATTGTCAATTTAGATTATCATTTGAAAATAGTTACAGTCAGAGTCTGTTCTGGATTCATGAGTAGGGAAGGGGTGGTGCAAATAATTTTTGAAGTACTTGGGAATAATTATGTTTTATATTTTGGCTTAGGGGAGGGGCATACAACTTTAAATGGCTGTATTTTGCATTCATGTTAATGTGTAATTGAATAACAAAGAAAATCTTCCAGATGTTTTCTGGCACAAATGACAACAACTATATTGGCAAGAAATATTATTTTTTTAAACACTTTTTTACAAGCCATTTCATTGACATTTTTTTTTATAATATTATTTTTTATTTTTTGCTGATTTTCAGGGTTTTTTTTTTTTTTTTTTTTACTTTTCACTAATTTCTTGCTAATTTTTGGATTTGGATTTTTTTTTTAAAAAAGAAGAAAAATCAAGGCAATTTGCTCAGGTCTCAAAGGGTTAATCATAAATCGGATTTTTTTTTTTTTAAATTTGACATTTAATTTAGTGTAAATTGAGGATTGTGCAATTTAGGGAGGCTCAAAGAAAAAAATGTGTACATTTAGGGAGGTTAAAAAACACACAAACGAAGTCACACAGCTCTCTGATACATTAATAACACTCCCTGACCAAACAAATGTCTGACCCGACAATACCTGTCAAAAGTGAGTTTTTCAGTCTACCTGGACAAGGCTCCGCCTCGTTTAGATCGATGACTTCGATAATTTCTTCATCTCCGTGGAGCTCAATTTCATTTTCCTGCGTGTTATCCATGCCGTTAGCCGGCTAAAGGCTAGCAAAACAACCGAAAACTAGTACAACCGCGCGAGGAAGGACAGCCACCCTCGCTTTAGGCTAACTCACTTTTAGCTAGCGACTAGCAGAGTCCTAACGAGGTTAAAAGTTACACTTTCACTCGTCGGTGTTATGTTAATCTGAATAAAAGGCCGTTAAATATCCAACTAACTGTGTCCCATGTTTTCCTCACATGCCGCGGTGACTGGAGAGACAGACGCGTAATGATGATGCAGAAGACAGCGTCACTCCCTCAGCACCGTTGACTTCCACTAGATGGCGGTGTTCTACAAAATGACCATATGGGATAATAATAATAATAATGATAATAATAATAATAATAATAATAATAATAATAATAATAATAATATAATAACAATAATAATGTTAATAATAATAACAATAATAATAATAATATAATAATAATAATAATAATAATATAAATCAATATATTCATTGATATTTTACATACTGCTTTACAACCCCTTACACTTTATATACTATATACTGTGTAAAAACATATTATGATATACTATTATATACTATTGTAATATATTATATTATATTATGTTATATTATATTATATTATATTATATTATATTATATTATATTATATTATATTATATTATGTTATATAATTTTATATTATATTATATTATATTATATTATATTATATTATATTATATTATATTATATTATATTATATTATATTATATTATATTATATTATATTGACATAACAGCTCCACCAGTCACAGAGACACGTAAACCCCTTCATCACGTTAAGGTGGCGATTGTGGGATATGATATGAACAATATAAACATAAGTTGTATCGGTTTTTTTTTAAGTTTAAGAAGTGGTATTTTATTTATTATTGTGTAGAAATGTATATAACATCAATTTATTTATTATTACATGCTGCTTTAGAACTGTCAATACTTCTACAAACAACACAATATGATGTTGCATCATATAATATAATAATAGTAGATATAGTAGTGGCAGTAATATTATCAATATGAGTATTGTTATTACTATTATTATACTATATATATAGTAGTCATATTAGTATTATTGTAATTTGTATTAAAACTATAAAAATTTCTCTATATTATTACTATTGAGTAGAAATATATATTTTATTATATATTATTTTATTAATATTATGAATATTAATAATACTACATGTGAATTATATGAATATGAATAAGTGTGCGGCGAATTGGATGTATGATGGGGGTTCTTGATCAGCTTCTGGTGGATCTTTGTAAAATCCAACAGGGCCTGGAGACATCAACAGAGAGCTGCAACCACAGATGCTGATGTTGGCAGCAGCGGCCTGTCAGAATCTGCAGGTGAAAGCCGCCGCTGTAGGTTGATGGCAGAGGCTGTTGGTGGAGTTTTGGGTGCGTTGGCTGCAAGTTTCTCGTAGAGGCTGTGGGTGGAGGTTTGGCAGCAGCAGTCTACCCAAATCTGCTGGTGGAGGGAGTGGGTGCAGGTCCCTGGAAGAGGCTGCTGGCTGAGGTCTGGCAGCAGCGGTCAGTCAGGATTTTTAGTTGGAGGTGGCGACTGCTGGTTGTTCGCAAACGCTGTCAATGGAGCTAAAGTGGCATCTATGGCTCAGAATCTACAATTGGTGGCGGTGGCGCCAATGTGTTAAAGAAAATTTTGGTGGAGGATTGGCAGGGGTGTTTCAACATGAATTTCAGGTGTAGGCAGTGGTCTCAGTGTGCTTGCAGAGGCTGTGGGTGGAGGTTGGCAGCAGTGGTCAGTTGGACCCTTCAGTTGGAGGTGGCATCTGCTGGCTTCTTGTAAATGCTCTTGATATAACTAAAGGGGTATTTGTCTCCCAGAATATGTAATTGGTGGCAGTTGTGTCCATTTGTTTGAAGAGGCTGTGGGTGGAGGTTTGACCGTGGTGGTCTATGACAACCATCAGGCGGAGGCGGTGGATGCAGGTTGCTGGCAGAAGCTGTGGGTGGAGGTCCTGCAGCAGACGTCAGTCAAAACCTTCAGTTGGAGTTGGCAGCTGCTGGTTGCTCGCAAAGGCTGTCGATGGAAGTAAAGGGGCAACTTTGCCCTCAGAATTTGCAACCGGTTTTGGTGGCGTCATGTTGTCTGAAGAGGCGTTGGATGTGGGTTGCTGGCAGACGCTGCTGGTGGAGGTCTGGAAGCAGGGGTCAGTCAGAACCTTTAGTTGGAGGTGGCCACTGCTGGTTATTCACAAAGGCTGTCGATGGAGAAAAAGGGGCATCTGTCTCCCAGAATCTGCAATTGGTGGTGGTGGCGCCGAGTTGCTTGAAGACGCTGTGGGTGGAGAGCGTGGCGGCTTTTACAGGCTTTTCATCAGCCGCCGAGTGCTAATGCTATTTTAAGACATGCTACATTTTGATTTTGAATACACAAATTCAGATAATAAAAAATTTAGAAACATGAATCTTAAAGTAAAATATCTCAGTGCTATGAACTCTGTGGTTTTAAAAACAAAGAAGCATGCTCTGCGGTGCTTTGCAGTGGGACTACAGATTATTGATTTAACCAACCAGTCTCAGCAAGTGGCAGGAAACCACATCACAGATATGTTTACTATCATTCATTTTATTATTAATAATTGATTTATTAATAATTTCTTATGTGGAACGTCTGCTGTTGGGTTACAACTACCGCCACCACTACCTTTTCACTATAATGTCTCACTAATTTTTCACTTTCCATGTTTAATTACACTTTACTACCTTGACCCAGTCATACCAAACCGAAGCACTACCAATTACCACTATAAGCATAATAATAATGATAGTCAGTTACATCATCAGTGGCAACATGTAGATAATAATTTGGCTCCTTATTTTCCTTTAGATAAAGTCCCTATTTTGGTGTTGAGTATTTTATCCAGAAGCACCCCAGGAAGCAAAACTCTATTTAAAAATTCTTGGCCTCTTAGTACTTTTGAATTATTGCTGTAAAGTATGCCTCATAGTGTGACTGTAATAAAAACTCTGATCATGATATGTTTCCTCATCTTACCTTGTGATTATTCTGTGTTGAATCTTGCCGGGAGAACAGAAATCTCTTGTTCCCTCCATAATTAACACTCAGTGGCCCGCTCTGTAGTGAGGAGTGCATTGGGAGTTCAGACACTTCTGAATCATCACGCCTTACTACTGTCGCGTGTAGTGTCAAAAAACTGTAATTTACACATCTATTATTACGGGAACAAAGGTTAAGCATTACATTCTGGGATTTTAACTAAAATAACATCATGACGAAATTGTGCTCCTTTTAACAAAATATTATAAATGCAGTGTGGATGAACAGCTGCATTTGTAATACAATAACATTACTCAAAATCAGACTTGCTCTTTTTTGACAGAGACTTTATCATAAATGATTTGACACATCACACACGTCTAATCATGATTTTAGCAGATGTACAGTCATATGATATGTTTAGAGAGATTTAAGAGACTAATTTACCTCAAATTTGGGGGAGATGTTAAAAGCAACACAGCAGCAGAGGGCCAGTTTTCAAATTTTCAGGTTTTTTTTTTACCATTGACCAAACATTGACTTTTGTCTGCCAAACATGTTACTTTAGATTAGCCGATTTGATGTCATAAATGCATAACATTTATGACATCAAATCGGCAAATCTAAAATAACATGTTTGTTAACGTTAGTATACCTGGCATGCTTTATGCTTATGCTTGCCTGCTACAGCTTATAGATGCATATACTAAAATGTGCATCTACTAAAAGTAAATGATGGGTACAAGGAACAAAATAACAAAATACATATTCTTTTACAGTAAATTGTTGATACTGTTTCCAGCTTTCCACCATTTCTCATACCCTGAAACATCATGCAAACATCACAACTCGGCAACTTGTTCTGGAGACTCCCTGAGAGAAACTGCCCAGTGTCGCCATGTACCTTTATTCCTGTTTGAATTAGTGAAATAATAAATAATTTTAAAAAATCTATAAAATAAAACAATAATTCTAAATATTTTTTTCTTAATAATTTCCCTGGTTATTTGATAATTCACTTATTCTCTATTTCTCTTTTTAAGATAAATTTCTTGTTTCCTCATACTAACTTTTGCTATTTGTGTGCCTTTTCATTCCACGTTGCTAAAAAGTTGAAATCAGCAACAAAAAAAACCTACAAAAAAAAAGAAAGAGAGAGAGAGAGAGAGAACAACAGAAAATTACCTGAAAAAGTGCTGAAATAAAACAAAAAAATAATAATTATTAAGAAGAAATATATATTTCTATAACCTTATTTTAAGTGTTCAGTTATAATAATCATAAATACTGTTTGCTTTATACATGTTTTCCTGGTTGTCCGCTGATGATTCTCCCTCTTTTCAAAGATAATTTTCAGGTCATTTTCTTGTCATTTTTGCTATTTGTGGGACATTTCATGCCAAGTTGCTGATTGCCTTCTTCCCATGTTTTTGAAAGAAATTAAAGCAATTTTCCAACATTTCAAAGGTTGAAATGCTTGTGAAAGTAACAGACTTTAATCATGTTTATTTCTGCTGTAAAGGTGAACATTTGAACATCTGCAGATTGACTCGCTCTTAGAGTCAGCCTCAAGTAGCCATCGGAGGAAATGCAGCATTTGACACTTTAAGTTCCTGACCTCTGACCTCCTCTGTGCATTCAGGTACAACTGTGAGACTGCAAGCACCTGAACAATATTAGAAGCAGAACAGTAGTTTATTTTAAAAGGAGCCCTCCTCTCTTCTTTCATCTCTCCATCAAAAGTTCCTCAGTCTGAGATATTTTATGAACACTTAACCTAGTTTGTCTACTTCAGGTTTTTGGGGGTTTTATGTCTCTTGCTATATGCTGCTGGCAGGGCTCTGGGTGCACTGCATGCCCAAATAAGTTTTACTGGCAGCCCAGGCCCTCCTTTTCAAGCCGTCCCTGGAAAAATACAACCATCTTATGATGTGGTAAGATGTGGAAACATCAGGGTGTACGTTATTTAGACATTTTAAATCTGCAGTGAGTGAGAGATTTATAAACTCTCTGTGAGTAACGCTGGAAGGAGAAGTTGAACTTTCAGGATGGAAAGTTAGATGACATTAGTTACGACGCTGGTTATAGACGCTTCATTTCATCAGTGTGTTTCAGCAATTTTTGTTATGGCAGTTGAGCCAGCAAAGGACTTCATTCAGCTCCTGTTCGCATTGCCTAAAAGCCTTTAATATTGTTAGATTAATTTGGCAACATTAATCAAGTTTTTGGACATTTTTACCACAGTGGGTAGCAGCTGATTAAGACCGATGATACAAATACTGATCCAAGAGCTTATATTTTCCTATATAATTAAATTAACTAATTTGCATACCAAAACATGGCACTGTTTTTCTAAGAAAACGCCTTTAAAACAGCTCTGAGACCATCATGAGACACTCAGTCTCCATTAAAACCCAGACTTAGGAAATTCTTTTCATCCTAGCAGCTCCTTGAGGCACTGAGGGTTCACAAATAAAATTCAGAAAATGTCCTCATAAGTAAAAATAGACTGGTCACATCAGGACGCACGACACGACTGGATAAAGTATGAGGAGGCAGATACATCTACAGGTTTAATCCTGGTCAGGAGCATAAACTGTATTTACTGTCTGCTCAGGAGGAACAGGAAATACCATATATGCAACAGAGCTGGTTTGACCTCAGAAAACATGCGATTCAATCCCCTGAGCAACCAGGACATCCCATAAAAAAAATCAATCACTGGCTGAAAATAAGCTGGGTTTTTTTGTGCTCTTTTTAGTTATTTAGTGTGTCTTTTTCTTTGTTATCAAGATCTGTTGTGATGTTATGGACACATAATGATTTTCTTCACATTTTACTGATTATGCTTGTGTATTTTTACTTATTGGAACAGAGTGTGAGATTTAAGGGGATTTAATGACATCTAGTGGCAATAATTGCAGATTGCGACCAGTTGAGTTCTGGTTGGAATTCCTTCAGTGTTTAGGAAGTTTTTACTGGGAGCGTAATTATCCACAGAAGTGTATTCCTCCCCAAAACAAGTGGACCCAGTGATTTAAACTGGTAAATACATGGAATAAAGTAGTTTCAGGTTACAAATTATAGTTTATTCAACGCTGTTTGGCATGTCAGAGCCAGGCCTTTAGCCCTGCACCTCCTAATGTGTGCAGCCCTTTTTCTGATAGTCTAAGATCCAGACGTTACAGATGTTTTAACTGGGATATCCTGACGGATCTTCTAAAGGTAACACATTTTAAAGAAGCAAAATACATGAGAGAATAAAGAAAAAGATGACATTTGAAAATGTTCACACACTTTATTGTTTTATTTTTTGTTTTAGTTCATTTGTGCCGGTTTCTCAGTAGCTCATTTTCTGGTTCATAATAAATACAATAGAACAGATAAATAAAAATGGAATTCAATTCAACAATAAATAGGACGATATAAAATAAAATAAAATAAAATAAAATAAAATAAAATAAAGATTGTGAGGGCCTAGGGACCTGAATTTGATATGCACTGCAAAGTGGGATTTTAAATGCAGTACTTTTATTTGATTTTTTAAAAAAATTATTTATTTATTTGATGTTTCCATTGTCGTTTTGGTACTTTTGTAAAAATAGCAGCTATTCTTCCATAACTGAACATCAACCAAATTACAGTCAAATTTATAATCCTAAAACAGGGAACTGATTTGAATAATAAATATGTGATTGGCAAGTCCGGAAATCTTTTAACCACTAATTCAAAGGTGATTATGCTTTCAAGTTTAACAGCAAACTGAAGGACTGTTCAGCGCTGATAGTGGAGTTTTTTTTTTTTTTTTTTGCTCTGAGAGCTTTCCACTTTGGTTTTGTCTTTAGCCTAATTTTACCCAGACACTCTGGAACAGCACATTGGGTGGGCTTCTCTCTGCCGTCATCAGGACAGCAGAGGCAAAGAGCGACCCGTCATAAAAACATTTCTCGGTTTATCACTCCAGCAAGCTGGTTTATGTCTGCAAAGCAGGACACTCTGGGGTGCTGTTGCTATACAGGCACACACACACATGGAAACACACACTCTGTCTGACCAGGACGTGGAGCCATATTCATCTACTTTGTGTGTGCGTGTGCACCTTTACACACATGCACACACACACAAACAGTATCAGTAATAAGGCCTGGGAGCTGTTGCTGTGTGAGAGGTAATTACTCCATGCAGCTCCGCGAGGCTTTGATGGAAAGTTTTAGACTAACTGGCTCGACTGTAAGTAGCCTTGACTCTGCTTCTTTTTAACAAGAACCCTTTATGGCTCGTTTTGCTCTCTTTTCTCTCTTAAACGCTCCAGTTTCATGGTATCCTGGAAAGATTTTATGTCTCGTTTTCAAATACAACACAAGAAAATGGCTTAATTCACATAATAGTATCGATTAATGTCGGAGGCTGTTGTTGCACAGCCCGTCACATGCTGTCAGAAGCACTGTGAGACGTTTGCTTTCTTGCTGGCAAAGCAAAGCTTCTTTATGACACTGAGGTCTGCCTGCTTTGTCTGCATGCTGCGTCTGACTCATGTGGGAGCGCGTTGGGTGAGATGACGGCTTCCCTTTTCTAACCACTAACAGCCAGTTGTGTGTGCACTGCAAGTGGTCTGGTCCACAGCCTGTGTGTGATGTGTCTGCTGTGGTAGCAGAGCGGTAGTTTGTGCAGGCCGTACACGCTCGCCTGTTGACTTTCTAGCCTGATTGCTGCTCCTTTTTTAAGCCAGTGGCCAAAAACACAAAGTATTTTTGGAACATCATCACTCAGGATCTGTGTTTTTGGCCGGAGTCATGTAAGGTTCTTTGGTTCAGATGCTTTTAAAGGCATCATGCTTCAAATAAAAAGACTTACAGCTACCTAAACGGGACATAAACATGAAATGGAAGGAGGTGACTCCCCTGGATGCAAAATAGTTAAACTAACATAATCAGCGATTTGGCAACCCGAGTGTGATGTTCACTGAATTGCAAATGTGCTGCTCTGGGCAATATAAGCCAATCTAATCCCTGCTTTGACATCACTGCTCTGGACACATTCACTCACACACGCACGTATACACACATTTGAGTGTTTTTTATGCATGTCTGCGTCAGCAAAAGCTAATAGACAAACAATACGGAGGTCCAAGACTGACAGAAAAGTATAAACTTAATGCCTTTGTGTCACAATGATGGAGATTGTTTCTGAGAATAGGATGAGAGGGTTGTGTAAGTTTGTGTTAGAGTTAACATTAAGCTTTTACATGAATACACACTTCAAAGCTTTTTATTATTGTTTTCAGTATTAATTTTTTCTTTTTTTAGATATGCCAGTGCCGTCCACCCCTTTGGTCCTGACAAATATCTCTCTACCTGATGAACTGACATTACAGTTAGTGCAAGTACTCATCACTGATTGATTTTGATTTGATTTTTTGATTTTACCTGCAAAATGTTACTCAAGTGAACCTGTACTGACCACGAAGAGACTGAAAAAAGACCACAAACAGACAAAAAAATAATACAAACAGACAAAAAAATGACGACAAAAAGACACAAAATGACTTCAAAGTGACCTCAGGAGACACAAGTACAAGCAGACTCATAATTGTCAGAGAAAGAAAAGAGAAAATGACCTCTAAGAGACATAAATTCAATACAAAGAGACACAAAATAACCTTAAAAAGGCATGCAATTATTACAAAGACACAAAATCACAATAACACACAGAAAATCACCACAAAAAGACACAGAATGACCTCAAAGAGACACAAAATTGCCACAGACACAAAATCAGTACAAAAAGCACCAAATGCCCTCAGAGAGACATATATCACTACAAGAAGAAACAAACAAACCTCAAAGGGACAAAAAATCACTACAGAGACACAAAACTATCTCAAATAGACACGAACAACCACAAGGAGACAGAAAATGACAATTTAGAGACACAAAACGACAAAAAATACACAAAATGAACTCAGAGAGACATAAACCCACAGACAGATGCATAACACCACCAACTGATGCAAAACAACCATAAAGTCTGTGTGTCTTGTGCCTGTGTAGGAGAGGTGATGGGGCCTTTTGTATATCTGTGCGTCGGGCCCCGTTGTCTCATAATCCGCCCCTGATTGAAAGTGAATATGGTGTCCAGCACATAAACAGAAGGATTACAAATGGAGCCTGTGGCCTCTATGATATGTATCTTATGTTTGTTTTCATAAACAGCACGTACAGTTCAGAGGGAGATGGTCTGCAGCCGTACAGGGTTTAGCCCTAAAGAGCTTACTCAAGCACAGCAACATCAGAGATGCCTCCAAGACCGACTGCCTTACGTAACCGATGCTCATCCACAGAAATTATAATCCTCTGTTGCTATGGATACGGCTGTCCCAACGGGCCTCCCCTGTACTCCAAAAGAGGAGCGACCTCGATTAATAAATGCAAGCACAAAGCTGGGACAGAGCTAAAAATAATAATAACTGAAGAAAAGGGTCTTTTGACAGTAATAAAAGTGGTGAAGTGACGGGGGGAAGGTCAGGGCTCAAGTATGTAAGAGTGCACCTGCTCTGCTGACGTTCCCTTGAGCAAGATGGGAAACTGCCAGAGGACCCTGACCTCTGATCTCCCTGTAGAGGAGTATAAGGGAAAAGATGGTGTTTGCCTTCTTGCAGGAGAAATGATAATGAACTATGTGAATATTAATGTTTTAATGATGTTATTATAATCATGATAAATAGTGTGATAAAAGCGGTAGTTCTACCTTTCTGAGGGGTTGCTACGTGGAGAGACTGTGGAGTAGCTAATGTTAGCTCTTTGAAATGTCCTAAAATCTAAGAAACTCCAAAAATTTGAGAAATGTCCCAAAATCCTACAAATGTCCTAAAATCCTAGAAATGACCTTAAATCTGAGAAATGTCATAAAATCCGAGAAATGTTCTAAAATCTGAGAAATGTCCTAAAATCCAATAAACATCCTAAAATCTTAGAAATGAGTTGAAATGTTGAGCTTTTTCCACTCCAGGTGGTTAAAGTACAAATGTAAACTTGTCCAATCAGACTGAAATATTAACAGTTAAATACGTTATTGTAACAACTATATTGCTTTTTATATCATTAATAGTATTAAATAATCCTGGTCAAAAAAACACAATTGAACAAAGTTAAAGTTAAAAATATACCAACAAATAATATACACTATATACTGTAAAAAGCCTAAGGATATTACAGTGACACTAAAGCACCTGACCTTTGACCTAGATGAGGGTTTGAAAATATGAAAGCAATGTTTCACTCTAGCTACAAATCTTGGCAGTGATGAAGTTAAATCATGTTTCAACCACTTCCTCTCTTAGGTGGGTTGCCCTGGCCCATTCAGGTCCAGAATCAAATCCAAAATTTCTTTGAGAATGTGAGTGAGCCAGAGGAGCCTGAAGGTATGAGAGCAGATCAGAGCTGTGTAGTCTACCTGCGCTTGGTGAGTAACACCCTCTCTCCGCCTGCAGACGTAACCTATATAGAAACTGGTTAGCATATTACAGTAATCAAGTCAGCTAAACCAGGCAGTGGTGTTGCAGTTTGCCTGTGGGCGGCTGCTGAGATGCAAAATCAAATATAAAGTAATGGAAATAAAAGCATATTGGATTAGAGAAGGCAGCGGGGAAGGCGTTTAATGTTGCAATGAGCAAGAATTGGATAAAAACGTTTGTTTCATTTTGCCACTACTGGTTATGGAAAGTGTTGAATAATGGAGGGAGGGTTGGTAATGTTGCTGTAGATCTCAGGCAGCAAAATGCTTTCTATCATTGGCCATTACAACACAAACGCTATAATAACAAAATGTGAAATGTGGAGTTGATGGGCATGAAACGCTCTCTGTAACTTCTCTCAGTTTCCTTTAAAATGGCCTGTTTGTTCCTTAGTAAACAATTATAGCAAACAGTTTTGCAGTCATAGTACAGAAAAATCACAACAGAACTACACTTCATTCAAATGAGCATATTCTCAGAACATTAGTCATAAAAAAGGACTAGAAGACACATATAGTAAATTTATAGTAATAACATAGGAGACACATAAATTAGGAGACAAACATATGCATGTTTAAAATACAGGATATACAAACATACATGTATTATAACTGGAGACAAAAACATATATGTATAGTCATTGGAGAAATAAACATACATTATACGCAAAACCATAACATAGGATATAAAAACATATATGTATTCATGATAAAATTATTACAAAAGTTGTACTCAGATCAACTTGAATATCTTGGACTACCACAGGAACATTTAAGCAATACAACAATGACACCACTGTATATAAACCAAAGGTTTATAACTAAGGTCAAAACTAGAATAAGGTAATTAAAAACACACCACTGAGGTACGCAACTGTGTGATAGCCTGTTATCATTATGACAAAGCATATTAAAGCCATAATGGTCACAAAGGTATTATCAGGTTACTGTAAACTAAACTCTGAGTAGCACAGACACACTAATTATTAGTGTAAGTCTATTGTATATTATTATGGATAAAAAAAAGACTAAAAGTCAGTATTAAGATACAATAAACTCGCTATTGTTACACAATAAATCCCAAAATGAATAAAGTAGGAGTGTTTAGATACTTTATTTTAGAGGTAAAATGCCAAAATGCCAAAAAGCAAGACGAAGAGTAATCATTAAACCAGGAACTGGGGAAACGCCATCATAAGTAAGTAGTCACCTGAGGCAGCATAAAACCTAACGATAGAAAGATAAAAACATATAGATATAAAGAATAATGATAACAATAATAAATAAAAAAGGGAAAAAAATACATAAAAACAATTAAAAAGAATGATATACCAACCAGTAAAAGAGACTCAAATATATAAATGAATGAATGAATTAACAAATACATAAAGTTAAATTCAAAGCCAAACTAAAAAGGTAGGTAATAATGGTTCTCTGGTCAATAAAATGCCACAGAGCAGGATAGGATTGTTTATTGTGTACCACATATATACAAACTAATATATGTATATAATAGAGCCGTTACAGGAGATGAAAAGCAGTTATTAAAGTTATTGAAAACAAAAAAAAACATTAGAGCTGTTGGAATATCCCAGTGATAGTTCATATCATATAGGACACGCCCAGAGACATTTTCCTTATTCATGGCCATAACACACGCTTTCATCCACCACATACAGGCTGTATACTCGTAGATAATCACATTTTCATCAGGCTGAGCCCGCCCCTGGTAAATGCAGGGGCGCTCCATGTGACGCTGGGGCTGTTACAAAAATCCAGTATGGCGGAATCTGTCAGGAGATGAATTTTCTCGTCTCCCCTCTTCCTTGCGCGGAGAAAAACCCCGGAGTCTAACATGGGAGAGAAATAAAAGCCCCGCGGGACACATGTTGGGACGTTTGGCTTCCTCGTGGCCCGTATAGGTGAGCTGCTGGTGTGTTTGCGTCCTCGCGGGATGAATGTGTAGCCGAGCTGCGCTGCTTTGATGTTGATATTCAGGCAGGGATGCGATGCACAGACAGGATTCATCAAAACAATGTCCGGCTGAAGTTTCCACTCTGATCCGCTTCGGCGGCGGATCCCCGGTCATTTTTTCGCGTCTCTCTCGAGCCCGAGTCTTTTCGACTTCTGGTAGGAGCCATTTCTCATCCTAAAAGCATTAATCGAAACATTTCCACACGGTTTGTTGCACTGTAGCGGGCGGGAAGTGTGAAGGCAGCGGAGGGGGGGAATAGACAGGCGATGTTTATTATGCCGATTGTTGCTGAGCTATTTTTAGTGCACGGCCGAGCCTTAGGCTTTAATGCAATATACGTAGTGCAAACACGCCTCTGTCGCCTTGTATCCGTGTTATTGGCGAGAAAAAATGCGTAAAATGAAGGTACAGGCCTGCGTAAGTGTGTGTTTGAGTGTGTGTGAATGGTTCGGGATGGGCGGTGGTAATTCTCTGCATGCGTCAATCTTTTTTTTGTGAATGGGGGCGTACGGGTTGTTGGAGCTGTTAAAGCAACATCAAAGCAGCATATTACGGCTTGTTTAAAGTGCTGTTATGCAGACTAAATGGTTTGTAGCAGGAAACATTAGACAGAGGTGATGCATTTTTGTCGTTAGATGTGTTTTGGAGTTGGGACTGGAGTGCATTAGGACAGCTGAGTGTACCCACCTTTTTGTGACAGTCATAATTAATGCATTATGTGCTTAGATTTTTGAGAATTACAGCTAATTTCCCCCCATAACTGTTTTTTTAACCCATTTTTTCCAGATCTGTGTTTTTATTATTCCTCCACTTTGGGCTTCAGGGCTTGTCTCCCCAGATCTGTCACCCTGCATCAAGCAAGCTCTTTTTAGGGACAATGGCCTAGGACACACACACACACACACACACACACACACACGAATACCCCTCCCGAGACAGATGAGATGCCCTGGGAGAGTGGCGTTGCATGAAGCCCCCCTGGAGTGTCAGCTACTCCCCATGACACACACGTTCACCCCCGCCCCACCCCTCCTCGCCTTTGCTTTTACATCACAAAGCGCAAGTGTGCGTGCACTGTGCAGTGACCGACTTTTTTGGGGGCAATTTGTCCTGCGGCTGCACTGTCTGGCCCTCTTGTCTTGAGACCCACCCCCCTCTAAATGCACACACACACATGCCTCCATGCTGCTTCAGAGGACCTCTGCAAACACACACACACAAGGGCGTGAACATGCACGCTAACCCCACGCCACCACCGCCCCCTCACCCCCTCGCCCCTCACCCACCTCGCCCTCAGGCAGTTTTACCCCTTTCTATTTGTGGTGGTAGAGTCGACTTGATGCTTTGGGCTCGAGCCGTGATTACGTCTGACACTCCTGCTCCAGGCTTGAGGAATTCAGGCTACTTTCCGAAAACAAAGAAAAGAACAATCATTTATTTTCAGAAAGGCAAAAGGACATAATTTCTCTCCAAAACAATAAAAATAATCAAATATTTCTGCTAAAATTTGCATGTTCACGATTCTAACAGCACATTCTAGAAGCATTAGTCATAACATAGGAGATACAAACAATAATGTATCATAATGTTTGTCTCCTGTGCGGTGATACAAACACATGTATCACAGCACAGGAGACAAACATAAATGTATCATAGGAGACAAACACAGTGTGTATGTTTCATCATCATAGGAAATACTAGATTCTAGTATCACAGTATTTTTCTGCAAAATCTTGTATTGATGCAAAGACCCTAAGTATTGTTTTTATTATTATAAAACTTATTCATATTGCAAATGCAAATTAAACTTTTGGTAGCCTATTAGACCGATTGCTTTTTCAGTCCACATGATATATTTTGCTGCATTAAAAATTACTGAAGTAAGAAACTTAATTTTTTTTTCTTTTTTCAAATCAAAGTTTTTATTATAGTCTTAATTATTTATAGGACAGCACAAGCATGAAAGGGGGAGAGAGAGGGGATGACATGCAGCAAAGGGCTCTAGGTTGGAATCGAACCCGTGGCTGCTACGGCGAGGACATAGCCTCTGTACAGGGGGCGCCCGCTCTACCAGGTGAGCTAACGGGCGCTCCATATAAGTTGTGAGAAACTTCTTAACAGATAAAACAGACACTGGCAATTTTTTCCAGTGGTTAGATGATTTAGAGTTGAAAAAAGGTAATAAAGCTCAATTTATCGCAATATATATTATCACAATACTCAGCATATCACTAAATGTTTAAAATTGCATCCATCACGACTAAAGTATTGTAATAATAATGTAACGTGGGGCCTCTGGTGATTCCCACCCCTAGGAGTTACAAACACATATGTATCATAACATAGGAGGTACAAACGTATGTGCATAGTCACAACTTAGGAGACACAGACACAGTATGTGTGTAGTCATTAAGGAATTCAGGATAATCTCTGAAAACAAAGACAAATACAATCATTTATATCCAGAAAAGGCAAGGACATAATTTATCCCCCAAAAATAAAATAATTAAATGTGTCTGCTAAAATTGACATGTTCATGACTCTAACAGAACTGTTCCGCCCGTTTCAACAGTCAAAGTCGTACCTTTTCCATATTTTTCTTGATCTAGTCAAAAAGAAACTATGTCTGGGACAGGCAATTTATTGCCCGATTGGTTTACAGGTTCTTGCAGTGTAAGCACGACGTCGAATTTGAGGTCGTATTGAGTTTTCAGCGGTGGTCTTGGATCTTCTTTGCAACAGTATTTTACTTTTAAAAGTTCAGAGTGTATTTCAAGGGGCTGAGTTCCATAATTGGCCAGAAAACAGGAAATATAAGCCTCATAGGCATCTATAAATTTTAAATGATACTTTTTTACAAACATAGTGAATTTCATGTACTTTTACTAATGTCAGAAGACAAGTCTTTGGTTGCTTTTTTTCAGTCATAATCCTTAGTTGCAGGCCTAGATTATATAATGGCTTTGATGGACATAAAACTGTATTTTTTCACAGTTATTTTAACATTTGTGAATGTGCAGGCCATATCAGCTCCATGCGAGTCCGACAAGAACCGTTGTCATCTCCAAAGTAGTGTCAGGGAAAGATCAATACTATAAATAACTGAAAAATGAGCTCTGTGCGTGAGATGTTAACAGGGAAGCACCTCAACTCATACCAATATCAGTGCTCTCTTTTTTACACATTTAAAATCGTTGTTCCTCATGCTCCTTTTTTCCCCCGTATAGGTTGCATCTAGACAGCGAGCTGCCACTCTGATTGGAGTAGCCAAATCTAAAGCCTCATGGGGATTGGCTGCTGCTGCTGGAGGTTTGCTTCCCATTTCCAGCCTTGAGGGATTCTTGACGGACCGAGTTTTGGATCAGCTTGAACACAAGCATTCAGAAACCTGACACACTTCACAGTTTTGGCAGGATAACAGACTGCCACCCTGTAAATCACATCTGCACTTGCACAAACACACATCTGTTCTGCAAGACACACACCAAGCCGGGCGCTCACCTGCCGCACTGAGTGGACACCCACCTGACCGACCTGTCAGCCATGACCTCACACAGCCACCAAGGTAAGATCTCTGGCATCACCTTTGTACTTCTTGTTTCCTTGTCCATCAGCATGAATCCGTTTTTTGTAGGTGGAAATAAAGATATTTTACACACTTCTTTGTGCTAATAACAAATGAATGATACAATATTGCAATGTGACTAAAGAGTTTATTTTGGGGTAATTTCAAGTTTTATGTGACCACAGATTGCATAGTAAGATTTTGCTGATATTGGCCTCTTATCAAACAAACAAATATCAAAATCTGCAGTTGAGTTTTTAGCTGTTTTTTTATGTTCTGGGAAATTCATTTTGGATAATATTTGGATAGTCAGAATCATCTGAATTAACTTGCTCTTAGCTAGAGCCCTGGAGTGTTAAGTTTTGTATGAAGGGGATAACATCTCTCATTTATTTTGTCTTATTTTTTTCCTTTAATCTGACCCGGTAGCATCCAAACTGTTGCAGAAAATCTCCGAATCTGCCTGTAATTTAAGACCAAGATTATTCATTTACATCTCATAGTTTCAGAGAAACACTTGGGCATAAGAAGCCTGAGCCAGAGGTTAAGGATTCACTAATGCTCCCTAGATTTTATCAGTCTGAGTTTTAGTAAATACTTTTTGCATTTCAGGACAGTTTACAGTCTAAAAAAAACTTTAAATACTTGTAATGTGTTGACACAAGAAGTGCATAAATACCACTGTGCAATACTGACAAAATATGCAATATTAAGCTGGAAAAAAACATTGTTAACACTTGTTTAAAAAGTGGCAGAGCGGCAGACAGTAGATGACATCTTGCAGCATCCTCTCTGCCGATGCACTAGCTGTTACGTGTGGAGTAATGAGGATTTAGCTCCTCGATACAGTCGCATTAAGGGATATCTCTCTGCAGCTGCCATGTTAATATATATATATACACACATTTTGATTTTGAGCACAGACAGATCGTGGCTCGCTAAAACGCAATAAAACATTTTAATCTGGTCTTATGACTGTTAATTGGCTTGATTCAATATGAATGAGCTCCAGAGGGCGAGAGGAAAAAGTCCAGAGCGCAGGCTCATTAAGAGAGCCTACTTTCCTCTTTGACACCCAATCAAGCTCAGTTTAGAAGCTCGGGTTTTGGCTAGCTGATAAATTATTCGGTAAGCAGCTGGCAGATGAAAAGGTTAGCTCCCTGGCCTGGTCGGTGTGGTACCTGACAGAGTCGACTGTGTTTACTTTGTACACCTGGGAGTGTGTGCACTATAAATACCACAGCTGAGGTAACCACCGGGCCCCGAGGGATACGAACGAGCTGCAGCCTCAGCCGGCGCCCTCAGCCCTCCAACATCTCCATCACTGACACATCTGAACACACCGCGGGCGGCACAGCGGATATTTAGTACTCTGCCGCACACGTGTATGCTGAGAGGAGACACTTTGTCCACAGACGTCTCGCTGCAGTGTCATCTCACTTTCCCAGTCCCCAAGCAGAGCCAATCGCATTACATTGTTAGATCAACCTGGGATTAGTGTGGCTCAACAGTTAACACTAGACAGCCCATTTTAATTCCTTTACATGTTCACTCATCTCTTCGCCAAACACAGCTGACAAATTGAAACCGTGCTAAGCCGAAGAAATGACTGACAAAAGCAAAGTGATATGTTAATGGTCAGAGGTGTGTTTATCACCTGGAAATAAATTTATTCAAGACGCATTCAAATAATATTTGGTAATCTGTTTCTGAGCATGTTTTAACTGCACTATTTGAGTTTTTATAATCAAGTCAGAGAACAAAAATGTGCATCTTTCTCTGATTGTTTAGGAGATAATTTTATGGCAAATCCCTACTTTAACAAAGTAAAAGTTCCTCCCATGCTGACACTTTTTTTTGCACTTTTTGATGAATTTATTTTATTGGCAATCATTAAAATAAAACTCCGATACAGATAATCGTCAAAATGCCAAATATTGGCCCCAATAATCGTCCAGGCAGATAATCTGTTGACCCCGAGTGTGGATCAAGCTTCAAAAACAATGGATCCTACATTTCCCATAATGCATCTCAATAGCATCTTTCATTAAAACAGCCTTCCTCGACAAGCAAACTAAACTCGTGTAAAATTGGCAAAAAAAGCCCCAAAAAATCAAATTAAACCAGTCATGCAGACTCATGCAGTCTTTTTATAGATCAATAATTGCTTTTAATTTCTAAAATGTTTTGGAGATGATACCTGTATCATTATTTTATCACAATATGACTCTGTTGGAAGAAGACAAACAGAGGTATTGAATCAATGCCCAGATCTGCTCACAGCCAAGGCAGGAAACTTCACTCTTTCCTGGCCAGGGGCTGCAGCAGCTGATGGAGCAGATAAACTAACCAGCTCCTGTCAAAATATAATAAGATTTAGCCATTTTTAATTTCCCACGCTGCTCTCCTCTACCTCTCATCTGCTTCCCACTAGAGGGCCAAACTACCCAGAATCTGCTTGTCACCCGCGTTAACTCACCCCTCACCAAAACAAAAATAGCTGTGATCTTGTTTGAGTCCAGGAGAGACGATTCATAGCAGCAGCCGCTGTTTCTCACTGTCTTGTTTGCCTCTGAAAAGCCTTCAGAGGAGACGATCTCGGTCCTCAGAGTGCTGCCAAGTGTGGGCGTCAATTTGAGGTGTTGCTTCTCTTGTTTGAATGACAGCTCAGAGACACACTTGTTGGATGTCGGTGTACAGAGAGAGACAGAAACAGGCAGCCGAGAGACATTTAAAGATATGAAATGTGAAAAATGTGCAACAGTATGGCCTTGTGGCGCTTGTCGGGCTCCTTTTTTTCCCACTGAAATGTTTATGGCAGTGATATTTACAGAAGTGAGAGTGTGCAGGGAAAGAAATCTGTTGTTTTAGAGACACATCAATTGTTCTTTTTAGAAATGGATGCAAAGAAATTGATCTTGTGGCTTCAGGTTGCGTGGGGGTTGTCCGCCACTGACACTTTTTAATTGAATATGTTTTATATTGAGTGTAATTAAACAACATTGGCTTTGTTCTCGGGGTGAACAATGAGACTTTCAGATCCACGGCTTTGTTGTGCTCTTGTATTTTCAGTGCGATCCAAAGCTGCCAACTCTTTTTTTTCGGAGCTTGCACTTATTTCCAGTCATGTACCAGCCCTCTAAGTAAAGCCTTGAGTGTGTGTGTGTGTGTGTGTGTGTGTGTGTGTGTGTGTGTGTGTGTGTGTGTGTCTGCATGTTCACAGTTCATGCAGCAGCTCCGGGAGCGTGCGTGTGTGCCTGCCTGCTTGTGTGCCACTTTTGTAATCTGTAAATGAGCTTACTAGCACGCACGTTTTTTTGATCCAGGACTTACTCATTTTCTTTATTACAGCAGCAGTGGGATTTTTAGATTAAATATCATTTACCATAAATCTCTTCCTAGAAAAGTGAAACGTAAAATGCTTTGTCTGGGGTTTATGTTTCCCAGAACAAAAGGGGGTCAGGCTGGCAGGGCCCTTCGCATCAGTCTTTTTTTGCGGGCATATCAGCAAACATGCTGGAGTGTTTGCACAGGAGTGATTACTCTGTGTACCCAGAGCTTTAGCACATTAGCCGGCGACATTTGTTTTACACTTGTGCTTAGCAATGAGCTAACATATTGACCATGTTTGGTTGAACAGGGCGGTTTCTGTAAATGTCACGCTCAGGGTGGATTGCACTTGTTGATAGCAGTTTGGCTAAATATGGCGGATATTCAATAAAAGCTTGAACACGCTGCAGCACAGATTCAAAACGAAACATGTTCATTAATTAGCGCCACCTGCTTGCCAAAAATATTTGCGAACTAATTTGTCTATGAATCAAGAAAACGGTTATAATTTTCAAATGTTTTCATCTACTTGAGAGCTTATCATAGCAAGTTAGAAGCTGAACATCATATTATGTTTCTGTGGTTACCGCTCTGTTGAACTTTGGTTTTGAGCAGGTACATAAGTGACAAACTTGCAGCAAAATCATTTAAAGCATGTTTTGTCAATTAATAATTGTCTTCTGTTTGTGATTCATTGACTCTTTGAAGGTTCATTTTGCTGTACATTAGCATTTAAACAGACATGTCTAAACTCTGAGTCTGACACTGCTGTGCACCACATAGGGCCCCTGAGGTGAAGACGTTTTCCTGCGGTTAATAAAGGGTGACTTAACAGTGTGATATGTAGTGTTACAGCCATTTTTATTGTTTTTGCAATTTACTTAATGTATCCTGATTTTAGTGCTTTGTAAGCAAGTCTTTGTTATTGATATATGCTTTTATAAATAACAAAGATTACACAGTTTTTAAGCACATTAAAAAAGCTGTTAAATGCAGAACTAAATGAGGTGCAATAAGGGATGCATTGCTTTTTCCGGCTGATGCTTTATTGTTGGGTTGCTATGATACAAAACATCCAAAGAAGTAAAAATGTTGGCACAAGGTATAGTAAAGTAGTAGTTCTGGTCCAAATAAATGCTAAAGCACATCAGAGAGGGGACGGACTCACCAGTTTTTGTGGGTTCAGTGCTCTGGATGTCTTGGTAAAAAGTGACAGTTATAAGCGGCTGCAGTGTTTTAACAAAAGCTGAGCATTTTTCAACTCTTGTCGACTAGGAAACAATAGCAAACGTGCAACACTCGGTGCAGAATAGACACTCAGTAACTGGTCATGCAGCTGGCATTTGTAGCACAGTATAAACATGCACGCTCTTTTGAAAAAAAGAAAATACATAAACGTAGCAGTGGCGGTGAATGCTCACCATTCCCTGAGGTTAGCATGTTTGCAGTATTGTGGTTATTGGTTTGTAACATACTTTTGTGTACATAAACAATAGTAAGTATATTTTCTGACCCCCTGAGCTGTCATGACCACGTCACCTCCTCAAAGTCTCTGTCAGTCTGAGACGCAAAACCATGGTCGCCTGTGCCAACCTCAGCTCTACCGGGATCTGCAGGCATAATGAACCTCTCAAGTATTTGTTGTTTTGTTACTTCACGTTGTGAAAACTCATTATGTGGCATTATGTCACATGCATCGTCTTCCCTAGATAACGCTTGAATTATCTAAATGGTAACAACAGCTTGCTAACAAGCTAATGTTAAGCAGGTATAATGTTTTTGTGAGTATAAAATTTAATTGGAAGCCATACAAATAGTTAATGAGATATTTTATTGTGGATCCAATAGGTGGATTGACTGACTGACACCACTAGTATGACTCACA
The DNA here is from genome assembly GCF_026936395.1 of Plectropomus leopardus. Lineage (NCBI taxonomy): Eukaryota > Metazoa > Chordata > Actinopteri > Perciformes > Serranidae > Plectropomus > Plectropomus leopardus. The sequence goes on from NC_142199.1 coordinate 7,325,421, forward strand.
AAAAGCCCAAACCATGTTGGACCAATAACTACGCTGTCATCCATCTGTAATGGTACCACAACCACAGTGCTTCATATAGTGTGTCCCAAATTGCACATCAGGCAGAAGACTCATGACCGAAGACAATAAGTATTTATTACTTATTGTCTGGGTTGCTCTTCGCTGTCATGAACGTTATTATCACGACTGCATTGATTCGTGGGATATTTAGCCCGGCATAGTGTCTAGTGTTTGCATACTGTAATATCTCACCAAAAATAACATGCAAGTCATGAACTAATGGTTTCATACGAAGGTTTCAGAGAAACTAAAAAAATCTCAGGAGCTAGAACTCTTGTGCTGAATAGCATGTTTGAATGGACTTTTGGTCACAGCCAGGATCATCATGAACTGTTTCCCATGATTCTCTGGGGCCCCTCTGTGGTTGTGGTCACTTGCCAAGTACCCCTTATCAGTTCCTGGGGACGATCTGGGTGTCCAGATAAAGAGGGGGACCACACAAACCATAATCCGGAGAAAAAGAAAGGACAGTGACAAAAAAAGATCAACATGTGTAGATGTGTGAAAAATGTCCTCAGTGATAAATTAAAGATATGATGGTGCAGTGGAGGTGAAACACATGTCAGAGAAACATAGAACCTTTTTAAAAATTTAAAAAAAGGGGGGAAAAAATGACCAATATGTATATATATATATATATATGCATTTACTGGACATTTCCCTCCCACTTTTATATAATTTCCTGGTAATTTTTCTGTAACTTTTTACCAATTTGTTAACAGTTTTTAGGTCATTTCTTGCTAGATGTTCATGTCCTTCCTCCAGTATTATTGAAAGAAATCCAGTGTGCTCAGGCTTCAAAGGGCTGAGCTTAAAAATGCAATAAAAGACATATTTTTTTTAGATGAATATGTTTATTTTTACGAGCACAACTCCAATGTTTAGAGTGCCGTTACCATTCCAGACTCGAATCTAATAACGTATCTGTCATATTTACATGGAAAGAAAAGAGTTAAATCCAGATGACAGTATTTAAATCATGTTATATTTAGTGTTGTTTTCCCCTGTTGTTCTTGGAAGGATTGCTCCTTATTCATCATTCACATTGTTCGTTTACCGTCGTAGCAAGCCAAACTGCTTCACCTCAGATGCCTCATTGTGAAATTGATGCAGGCAGGATGAACTGTAATTGGAAATGAAGACATAAGTTTTAAAGAGGCGAGGCAGGCTCCTCAGGTGTTACAGCGTCTTAATAAAGAGGGAAGGTGATGCCACGAGCTGGCAAAGATTTGTTTTTGTCTTAGTCAGAAGTGCACCGGCTTTCCAGGAAAGTCTGCAGTGTTTACCACTGGAGCAAGAACTGGGTCTGCACATGAGTCATACACACACGCACACACACACACACACACACACACACACACACACACACACACACACACACACACACACACACACACACACACACACACACACACACATATTGAGGCCAGTAAGTGGTTAGTAAGTAAGTGCCAGGTACTGCAAGTGATTATTTGTGAATGAGAGGTTTGAACTTTACATTGTCGTATGCAAAAAAAATTCAATATTACCACATTTCCACAAATGCTATGAAAAGCACGTCTGCAGCAGGATGCAAACTGTTCAGATTAGATTTTTTTACTGCTTTATTTTGCAGGGTCTGCGTGGGTGTGAGCGCCTTTTATGGTTCTGAACCGGTGAACTTGACACAGTGCTCCTTTCCTCGAAGGCTCAGTGGTATCTAGGTTACAAGCGCAACCGTTTCGAGGTTTATACAGCCTTGAAAAACAACAAAAACAGTGAAAAAAATAAAGTAAAATAAACACTAATGAGTGAGGTCAGGAGATTGCATCGTTTGGGCTGGTACCCAAGATTAGCCTCTTCAGGCTTCAGGCGCTGGTAGATTTATTTTATGGACACTGGTTAAAGAAAATACCATCGCTTTTGGAGTCGACACAGCTCTGTTTGTACACCCGCCAGCTTCCTGTACTATTTCTCGATTGCATGCAGTTTCTTCACTTGAAACTAAATTTATACACAAGCTGCTGTCCCAGTCAGCAGATGCACTAAATCAAGATGTACAGTATGAGGTGACAGTAAAGCTTGTATGGCCACATGTTTATTTCCTGGTATTTTCTTCCTATTAAGCAATTTTAGGCATCTAGTAGGTAGAGTATATGCATAGAAAGAGAGGTATCTGAGAAGTTGATCTTAAAAATCAGGGAAAAAGGTAAGTAAAGTAAAAGGTCAAATAATATTTTATTATTAATTTCAAGAACCTGCAATCGCAAAATACATGTCATAGTTTTATATGTCAGTGTAAATGTAAGTTTGCCTTCAAATATTCAGGAAAAACTAAACAAAAATGTCTTTATTTGTTAACAACCACAGTAACCGGTAACAGTTTTCACTCTCAGCCATGCTCGGTATTTCCATTTGCAACAGTATGACGTCATTATGTCAGTTGGACTATTGCTGTTATCACTATATGAATTTTTCCTATCGTATTAGAAATTATACCAGTATACTGGGAACAATATGATACGGCACAATCCTGACTCATAGTTTTATTTACTTACCTTCATCAAGGCAGTTGATTTCCCAGATTTATTAAAGTAAGATAAGCTTGTGAGTTTACAGTTTAACTTTCTCTTAGAAAGTGAATAAACTCCTCAAAATGTTATACTCTTCCTTTTAAGTATCATCATTTGTTTTTGTCTGAATACCAGTTTGAAACCGGGTCTGCAGCAGATTGTCTTTGTGTGTGTGACTGTGTGGCACTTTTACTATCTGGTCAGTGGGGAGTTTTGGCAGGAGTGGCGAGGGACTGCTGCTGACGTTAACAGTACTACAGACACTGTGGTGACACACACATGTAAATACCCTGGTGGAGGTGGTTCCCTCGCTGGTGGGAGGAAGTTGACACAAAGGACACAGAATGCTGTAACACATTGCACATTACAAGCGTGTGTGTACTTACTAATACACACCGCTTTTACTGAGCTTTAATAAAAGGGACCCAGACGTGTTATAGATATCAAAGAGGACCGATTATCCTCATTTTTTAGGTTCATAATTGTATTTTGGGTTTCTGCTAAAACATGTTAACATGTTTCACTGTTCAAAAACACTTTAATTTACTCATACTGTCTGTAAAATGATTCGTGAGATCATCACATAGCCTAAAATACTGAGCCTGATCCCGACCGAGCCCGACCAATGCCCAGTTATTCACATTTCATGAATGAGACCCTACGAGTATAACGGTGCTTTCTACCCTGACAAATCACCTAGTAAAGCTCAAAACAGGAGGAATATGATCGAAACCGGTGAAACTTTAGCAACATGAGCAACCAAGATTTCATGTTTCCCTAACATTATCATGTAGCTATATGTAGTGTCGTCTGCATAATGTAAACACAAGTAACAGAGCAGATGACCAATTAAAGAAATCATCGCCAGCTGAGAGCAGCTTGTCTTTAAAGCGGAAAAAACATTTGAAACCGAGTATTCAGAGCAGTCTTTACTCACAGGGATTAATAATACATACTTTTACCTTATTAATGAAATCTTTAGGCCACATTTAATATTAATATCTGACAAAAACAGAAAATAAGGAAAAGTCGCCTTTAAAGCTTGTGACCTCTTGGATTTTCCAGCTCTCTCTCTCCCTCTCTCTCTCTCGAAGTCTCATACTTTCAAGGTTATTGTCATGGCCAAAATCTAATCTTGTAGGTTTATTAGGGCAGCCTCTAATAAAACTCCTGCACCATCACTCTGCTGCTGACAGCCCTGTATTTCACACTATCAGACATGGCTGGGACAGAGAGAGGATTTGGCATTACCATTAATGTTTACTTGAAAGTTCATATTTTGTGATTTTGGATTGTTATTTTTGACAGCCAGCAGCTTTGGGTTGCTTCGGTTTAATGTGACGGCCCACTTTTGGGTCTCAGCCCTGCATTTGATAAACACTGCAGTACAGTGCGCTCACAGATCTCCGGATGCCTATAAGTCCATATTATGGATTTGCTTTTTATTACACCTGCCAGATACTATTAACAGGGCAGCAGTGGCATAGAGATTTAAGGAAGAGACTTGGGACTGGAAGATCACTGGCTCGTACTGTCTGCTAAATGGAAAAAAGTGAATGAAAGTGAGGAACCTCAGGTGCCCTTGAGCAAGACACATAACTCCTGACTGGTCCAGTAGAGCTGCCACAGTGAGGCTGTGGTTTCTGTAGGCATATATCAGCTATTAACCCTCTGAAACCTGGAGCAACATCACTTTTCTTGTGCTGCTTTCAGATGCCTTTTACAAGCATTTAAGGTAGAGCTGTCAGTGTTAACGCGTTATTTGTGATGTGATTTGAGTCCGTACATAATATGTGTTTTGTTTTGTTTTAAATTGCACTAATCGGTGACTGACATGTCTGTCTTTAGAGGCTGTACGGGGCTGAGTTGTAAAGCCAGTGTCATGAAACTAGAAGACCTGAGGAATCCAGTGGTATCAATCATGTCGTGCTGCCTTGTCAGGAGGGGGGGGGGAGGGGGGGGGTGATTTTTGTTTACTTTTTACTTTTTTGTTTTGTTTTGTTCTTTTTAAAAAAAAATGGATAATTTTGTTGTAATTTTTACTATTTTTTTTCTAATTTTTTGGGTCATTTTGTTTTTTTCATTGCTCTTTGCCTTCCTCCCATGTTTTTGACAGAAATCATGCTAAATTGCTCAGGTTTTTTAAAACTGTGAAAAAGGAAGCTTCTTAATCAATCATCATCTCAAAATTTTAAAGTACGTAAAAGCGTCTCTGCAGTGGTTGCCTACAGAGACATGAATACAAGGCCAAAGTGTACGATGGTTCATGCATTAAATTTACATTTCTCTCATCCTACTCTCCATTCTGGACCCGTTCAGTGACCCCTTTTTATCCTCTTATCCAAATGCACGCCATCACACATCACAGCGCTCAAATCCAGGGGTGAAGGGGTTAAAAGTTTTCACTGCAATAAAGAGGGCCCGGCTTATCCCTGAGTCTATTTTTAGCAGCACACACACAAGATATGCGCACGTGCATGCATGGCGAACAAACAATCATTATATTTGGTCTCCCGTGTTGATTCTCCTCTTCACGACTGAGCGGTTTGCTGCCGTGTGTCGTGCGGCTAAAAATGGAGCACGGGACGAGTGCATGCGTGACATAACCTGCCTCTTTTGTGTGGCGGTCAGTGTGATACGAGCATGAGCCTCATCAAGGGTAATTTTGAGCCTTATTGTCACGTTTTTGTCTGCCATCCACTTGTGCCGACATGTTTCTCTCCTACAAAAACCAAATTACGAAATTGTGGCAGATTGCAAAATGCACTTCAGCGGCGTGTTCCCACCATCGCTGAACCGAGCCTAGGCTCCTGCCAGCCAGACAGTGCGTCAGTTCTGTCCTCCCATGTGCCACCAACTTGGCTGAACATGACTAACAGTCCATCCCAGAACAAACCCAGGGGGGGTCTCTTGTGCAACGAGCGACCCCCTCGTGCACAAGCTCTGCTTTGTCCTTGTGCAAATGGAGCGCAGCACCCATCTCGTCCTGCCACACCCATTCCCCCACAAAAACAAACATCTAATCACGGCCTTTTAGGCTTGTTTTTAATTGGTATTAGGACAGAGACAGCACAGAGGGAACATGAGCTAATGAAAGGAATGGGACGCATCTTTTGTCCCTGTGTCTTTTGTCTCGTCCCAGCCGAGAAACGGGATACACTGTGTTCTGCCAACGAGCTGTCAGCGGCAATTACGGTTTACACTGCCTCCTCGGAGCCCTATCCTTGTGCCTTTTGACATGTCGCTCCACAGTGCTTGACACGGAGCATGGATGACTGGCCTAGGCACCAAGAGACTACCGTTATGCAAGCAGACCAAAGTGCGATCACTGCAGGGACTAAACACACAAACACTTGAGAAAGTCACAAAAGATATAACAGATCTTAAACGCTGTACCTGTTACTCTGTATGCATAGTAGCTGCAGAGCAACTGTCATCTCTCATGTTGTGGGTGTTTGTTATTGTGAAGCATTAGGCCCAGCAACCAAGGCTTTATAGTTGCATCACAGATCTCCTAGCAACCATGTGTGGCACCATCATGGACGTCCATTCAGAATCGGCTGTTCACAAATAATCATTAAAATGCATAAAAAACATTTTGTGCAGTGTATGTGGAAAGTGGCATGTGCAGATCAGTTCAATTGTTTATGCATTTATCCACTTTTATATCTAATTGTTGCTGCGCGGAGTCGCTGCAGTCCATCCCAGAATGCACTGGGCAAAAGTCTCACAGATCAACTTATGTGGTTAGAAATGGCGTTGTGGCATTGTTTGATTATGTCGCTTATTCACCAGCAGCATGCATTATACTGAACCAACAAAAACTTCAAATCTTAAGGAAAATTAACACAGAAAAATGTTTATACTGCAGTTTTAGATGCAGGAAACCCACCAGTGATTTAACTGGTAGTTCAAGTTGTTTTTAGTTTTATATAGATAAAATACTGCTATTTAAAGGTCCAGAGTGTAGGATTAAAGGGGATATATGGGCCGAAATGGAATTTAATATAATGAGTATATTTTCTTTAGTGTTTAATCATTTAAAAATAAGAATTGCTGTTTTCGTGACCTTAAATGAGCCATTTATATCTACATAGTCAGCAGGTCCTCCTCTACAGTGCCCGCCATGTTGCCCCTTTGCAACAATGATCAGAAAAACACTGATCAGTGTGCATTCCTTTTTTAAACCTTCTGTGTCGCCTCTCTAAATTGTGCTTTTTCGGGTTCATGAATGCATGGTTCTTGCATAAAATGTTAAACTTTTGTTGCAGTTTGGCACTTTGTTGACATGATAACGGCATTTAGGGGGCCTGAAAATGCAGACTTTTGAAATCGGGGCCCTTCTGTCACCATGTAAACTGGCAATGCAAGGATCCTGTGAGGAGGGTGACGTTCTGGCCACACTTCATGCGTCAGCATTTCATGTCAGACAAATAGCAATACATGAGTAGGAGGACAGCAACAACAACAATGGCGGACTCCAGAGCTGTGTTTGTGCTGCTGACTCTACTGAGTTAATGAACGCTCCTCTGCAAAGTGTAGATTTTTTGCACCATTTCTGTGATCAGCGAAGAGGTTTTCCATCGTCTTCTTGTTAGTTTATACTAAACGCTCTGTAGAAGAACGGCTTTAGCGCAGGTGAGTGGTGTTCTTCTATGGTGTCCTTACACTGCCAACTAATGGCCCGGCATGCATACTGCAGCATTTTTGGTTGCTTTTGCGGATCCGTGTACACTACGATCGTTCTCACAACGCAGATTTTTTTAAAAAAAGGCAAAGGAAAAAGTTTTCCATTTTTAGTAGGGCGGTTCTCATCTAAACGTGGCCTAATTCCCCCTTCGTCTAAACTTGCACTCCTTAAATCAGGAATAAGCTAACTAATCACACACAAACCCAACAGTCATTGTCATGTTAAATTCATAAATCTGACATTGCCATAAAACAAACCTTTTGAGTCTGAGTCTCACTTGAATGCATGTTTTGGTGACTTAAATGGTGCATTTCTCGCTCCAACGTCAGTCTCCTCATTGGTCCACTGACCTTATGACTGTAATGCATTTTGGACGAGTAACAGACACCCGCAGTCTAATTACCAATTCCCAACTAATTTGTGATTTTATATCAAATGGCAGCATTCACGGAGTAGCACAAAGAAGCACTTAGACATCGCACCAAATTGCATTACCGCTGTGTTTTTCGGACGCTCCCAGCATGAAATGAGGGTCAGATGGTCGCTTCCGACTGTTCACAGGGCGCAAACTGTTGGCGGCTCACACAGGGGTCACCCATTCTCTTTTATCAGCGGCCATGACGTCAGCCGGTGCCCTCGGGGGAAGCAAATTTGCGACCCAGAGGAAAAGGCTCTTCAAGGAGAGGCGTGTTTGATTAATCGTATTGTTCCTGTCTGGTTCACCTTGCTTGCCGGAGTCACCCTGGACGAAGCAGCCAGAACGGAAGTGCGCTGAATGTAATGAGGCCGGAGCATCCTTCCTCTCTTTCTCTCCGTCACTGTCCCTCTTTGTAACAGCGGCACAGACAGACATCTCATTTCTCCCCGCACAACAAAAGGCCTCTGTCAACATACAGTCCGGGGTCAAGTCTCGCCTGCCTCTCTGTCACAAAACTACATTTAGCGATGCAGCAGACGGAGCTTTCCACCATGTAGCTCCTGCATCCCTCGCCATTCACATCATAACATACATGTTTCCAATGAGCGGTAGCTGCATTAGCTCGAGTTGACTGACTCTGCCTGAGGCTGGCCGAGGCTATTTATAGCTCCCTGTCTCCCGATGCTTGCCCAGTGGGACCAAGAAGAGAGGAGGATGGAGAGAAGGAGAGAAAGATAGAGAAGGAGCTGGAGGGAGGAGGGGGCTGCTGGGTAACTAGGCTACATTCAAGATTGATGGACGCTGTTGCCAAGGTATAGGGCACTTCTGTGAGCGCGCGTGGTGGTTATGTATGTTGTTGCTTCATTACGTCCCTCTACACAGGGTTCCCACAGATCCTTAAAAGTCTTAAAAGGCATTGAATTCATTAAAGATAAGGCCTTAATTTGTATTAAATTGTCAAATCAACCTTTCAGAAATCTTAAAACATGTTTAGGACATGGAAAGTAGGATTTTATGGATCCTTTTCCTCATACATTGCATTTTAACCCTTTGAAACCTGAGCAAAACATGTGAAGAAGACAATGAGCACCAAAAATGACTCAAACTAAGCAAGAAATTAGTGAAATGAGTAAGAAAAAAAGAAAAAGAAAGTTAAAATACAAACAAACAAAAACATAACCTGGACAATGTGCTTAAAATATAATGATACTTTGGTAACATAATTTTAAATATGTATTTATGAATGAATTATAAATATAGGTTCCTACCAGCTCTTGTCTTCCTAGACATTTTTAAGCTTTTAAAACAATTTTCTAAATCTGCTCATTTCTGCAGTTTGTGGAACATTTCTTACCAAGTTGCACATTGCCTTTTTTATTATGTTTTTGACAGAAATCACACCGATTTGCTCAGGGTTCAAAGATTTAAGTGCTTTTGAAAGGCGTCTGAAAGCAGCACAAGAAAAGTGATGTCATTCCAAGTTTCAAAGGGTTAAAATCTCAAAATAATTGTTGACATATATCTCTAAATATCTCTAATATCTATTTTTTTTAAAGATTGCTTTTGGGGGCATTTTACCTTTATTGATAGGACAGTTTTAGACAGACAGGAAAGATGAGAGAGAGAGAAGGGGGAATGACATGCAGCAAAGGGCCACAGGCCGGACTCGATGCCGGGCCCCTGCAGAGGCCTCAGCCATATTCACACTCTGCCTGGTGAGCTAGAGCTCGCCCCTAATATCTATTTTTTTTATAATTTGCCTCGTGCCTTTCGCATTAACTTTGGGCAGATCAAGGTCAAGAAACAAACATTTGGCTTATGTTGTCCATAACCCTCATTTTTTGTTTGTTCATTTTTTTTGTTTTGTTATTTTGGTTATTGTAAAATCTGTCTTAAATTCAATTCAGAATGGCATTTAAAAAATCTTAAAAAGTCTTAAATATATTGTGCCACAAACTGTAGGAACCCAGCTACACACCTGCGCTCCCTCTCCACGTGCGTCTCAGGTATCAGCGGTTTGGACTGGAAGCTCACACACTTTGTCTAACCAACCGCAGACAAAGACATCCGTCCCCCCTAATTCCCCACACTTGAGTTGGGGATGTGAAAGCGCAAAAGCTGGCGTAGAATTACTGCGAGCCACAGGTGTCATCACACACCTCATTTACATTGCAAAATCCGGTAGCGTGTGTGTCATTTGAATTGGCTCGTCAGGAGATATCAACTATCATTCATGTGTTTGTTTTCTCTTAATATTTCCTCGCCTTTTACATAAAGTCTGACATGCACAAGACCACAGATTTGACCTGCATGCCGTCTCCAAAATTTGAATTCAGTCGCACTGGCTTTGAGGTTGTTTTTATTATCTTGATACACCATTGGGTGATATATGGCAGCTACTGGTGAAAAGATTAACCCTCACAAACCTGAGCAAATTGCCTTGATTTTTTTCAAAGACATGGGGAGAAGGCAAGGAGCAACTTGAAATGAAATTACTCAAAATTTGCATGGAATTTTATAAGTAAAAAAAACAAGGAAATGACCTGAAAATAAGCCCAAAAAGGGTCAAAATAAGAATTAAAAAACTGGAAATTAACTGGAAAAAGTACTATGTACACTTGCATATACATGTTAAAAAATACTCATGATTTTATCTCTCTTCTAAACTAATTTAAGGACATTTTCGCATCACTGTTTCCTAATGTATTGCAAAATTTGGAAACAAATGGGCACCCGAAAATAAGCCAAAAAAAAAAATACAAAAGAAAAATGCTCAACAAGAAGAAAATGTTGAAAATTAGCAGAAAGGGTAAAAACAATAAAAAAGATAAAATTAAAAAAAGGAAAAAGAACTAAAAAAAAATGTGAATATACATGCACATACACATATTTAAAAGAAACTTTATAAAATTTTATGTGTTTTCTAAACTAATTTTTAACTAACATTTTCTTGTCACTGTTTCCTAATTTCTTGCAAACAAATCTTTCTTTGCTGTGAGATGTCTCTTGCTCCTTGGCTTTTTTCCCCAAGTTTTAAAAGATATCAAACCCATTTTTTAGGTTTCAAAGGTTTTAATGCTTGCTAACAGCACAAGAAAGCTGATTTCAGTCCAGGTTTTAAAGGGTTAAGGTAAATAAACACATGTGCGGGACCAAACATGAGGAGTCCACACCCAAAGTCCTCACAGGGATCAGCGCATCATGGGGTGCAGCCATTCATGCAAGGTGGTGCGAGACGAACACACACACACACACACACACACACACATAATCAAGGCATCCTCCAGCTTCATGGCTAATTAAGTGTGTGTGTGTGTGTGTGTGTGTGTGTGTGTGTGTGTGAGTGTGAGTGTGCGCGCGCCAGTCTGGTCCAGAGAGAATTCCAGAAATAGATCATGCACAGTGAGACGCTCGCCTGTTTTTTCTCTCTTTTATTCCTCCAAAGGGATTTTACATGGGTTTTCATCTTGCATCCAAAGGAATAATTGCATGTTTGTGCGCCTCAGATGTCTTATAGCCTTGTGCTGGGTATATAAATATACGGATCAGGTGCTCATGATTGCTAAAAATACATGCATATATGGGGAATGTGTGCAAGAAGTCGCAGATTTGTGCTGTTGTGATGCATGTCAATTCCATGCTCTCCTCCTTTTTTGCGCCTTTTTTTTGTTTTTTTCTCCATCGCCTCACCTCCCTCTCCTTACCTCTTTCTTCCCCCCTTCCTCCTCCTCCTCCACCTCCTCCTACTCCTCCTCCACCACCCCTCTCTGTCGCTCTGCTTTTTATAGCCATGTCTTCCCAGGGCTCGGCAGCTACAAAAGCCTTTTCATGTTGCCACTATAATTACAGCCTACACATTTGCACACACACACACACACACACACACACACACACCCACGGACACGCATGCACACAAACACGCGGATAGGAGCGCAGCAACAGAGCTGTGTCTTTGTGTCTGCATGTGTGCGCTCTCCACATGTGCTGTTATACACAAAAGGGTGAGCTATTTTTACCTCTCTCCCTCCCTCGCCACCCCCCTCCTCTCCATCCCTCTCTGCTGCTGCCAGCCACATTTGCTATGCTGAGCACAGGCAGTATCAGTCGAGCCCCAACATCCCTCCGCTCGCACACTGAACTCACACACAAGCACACAGGAGCCGATGAAGGCTGCTCCCTCGATATCCTTATTTTAGAGCACCTCTGCAGCCGAGCATCTCTGCACATTCACTCCGATAGCTGGTCATGGATCAGGCGGTCGCTCAGGTGGCGGTAGCCACGCCGTGGCACATGCTGCAGATGACCTGAAGCCCGCCTGCCCGCCAGCTCGCTCGCTCACTCGCTCGGACTGTGGTCTCAACCGCCTGATTTGCAGGTTTAGTTGCTCGTCTCAATGTTGCGGACCATATTTGAAGCGGAGTGTGCTCTCTCTCCCACAGAGGGGATCCTGGGAAAGGAGCAGCCGCTGGAGGTTCTGAAGACATCGGCGCTCAACCACATCCCAACAGGTTGGACACTGTGTGTGTTTGTGTGTGCATGAGCTTCTGTGAGCCTGTGTGTGTACGCACCTACGTGATTTCACTGTTAACCACATCCTGTGTGACTTTGCATGCATAAGTGTTGTTCCTGTCCGATTGGCGTGATTTTTTTCTGTCCAATTATTGTCCTCACTGTAAAGACAGTTGACTTTTTTAATGTCAAAAACAAAGATGGGTTTTGTAAGTCTTAAAAAGAGTCCATGCTTACTCCTGTGTGTTTTATTTATGCAGTGCCATTTTGTTGAATGGGAACACAGCCGCCTGAATGTAGGCGCTCTGTTTGTGAGCTTATGTAAAAATTGTTGTTGTCTCAAGAGGAACGGCTGCCAAAAATATATAGCAAAACAAGCATTTGTGCATATCTTGGTGGTGTGTTTGCAGAAACTGAGATCGTCCCAAAACAAACCTCAAAAAATAGGTTTCTCTCTCCAAATCTCCATCTGCTGCAAATATTCAAAGTGTGCTGTATTTACAACACTCAAGCTCCAGTGAAAATGAAGATACAAATCATAGTGAGTGAGGCAGAGGAAGGAGCAGAGATGAAGCTGTTTGGAGGGAGGCAAGAGTACAGAAATGAAAGGGGCACAGATGGAGATGAGGTAATCTGAAGGAGAAATGAGTCTGAGGTAATATATGCATAATGCATTATCTAAAACCATAATGAGGAAGCTTAAATTGTTCTGTGTGTTTCATTTTTCCACCACAGAGAACCATTTAGATTTAAAAAAAATAATGGAAATAATAAAACTTGCTCCCCGTGCTGCTCTTTAACTCTGTGTTTGTGTGATGCCACAGAGCAGCAGTGAGCAGCGAGGTGCCGTTAAACACCCGCCTGTTGCTTTGAAAGAACAAATAAACAACAGCTTCTTCCTCATTTTGACCCAAAGTATCTTCATCCTATCCCGAACCTCACTGAAGCCTCACATGTTCGCTCATGTTGTTGTCGGGGTTGTGTTCTGCGTGCCTCCGGCAAGGCTGATAAAATATTGAAATTCACTGGAGTGACTTCATCAGATATTCTTGAAATCTGTTGTCTTGGATACAGAGCTGCCGGGGGCCTCCACGTTGGTAGCGTGTGTGACCCGGACTGTTTTAGAGAGTGCACCTGTCGTAGAGCATTTACGCTGCAGCCCTCCACTACAGCCTGGAACTGTTTCCTCATAGAAAATGCAAAACCCAATTGTTAAATACTTTGACATCTAATCTTTATGTAATCAAATTCTGGTGGATGCATTTAGGCACAGAACATGAAGTGTTTTCTTTGGGGATGCAAAGTAGAGGTCGCTGCACCTGCAGGGAGCTTCATGCCTCAAAGTAAACACCTGAGTTTCACGCAAAGTAGTGCTGATTGTTTTCAATGCTTCTTTTGACACCTTGAACTTTTTATAATTTATTTGACTACAAACTTTTTCTCATGACAAGGAAGGAGAAGCGTTAGTTCATGAATCAATGAACAGAAAATTAACAATTATTTCGGTCCATCGGAACATCTAATTCTTTAATCAGGCAAACATGTAAATCAGTCGCTGGTTCCAGCTCCTCAGCTGTCAGATTTCTCTCTTGTTATAAATTAGATTTTTTTTTGCGCTGATGGTCTGACAAAAATATAATAGTGCCGTCTTTGGATGGGCATCATCCACTACTTTCAGACATTTAATTGACTCAAAAATGTACTGCTACAGCTGATAAAAGATCAATTAGTCTGCTGATAACCGTCATGGTTGATCATTGATCGCTTAACCACTGAGAATATATTTTAACCGGTTATGAATGTTGGTCTGCAGTTAAATTTTTCTACTTTTCAGTTTACTGTGCTGCTCTTCGACCGGGTCTGGTGGGAGCTAGCTAGTGGCACCGCTCATTTTACAATTACTGCAACTCTTGACTCACCAGCGTTGCCGTGGAAACACTGTGCGCACTCGCCCTGGTGAATTAGTGGCACAGTTTTAAGTTGCAAACCCGCTTCTACTTTATCACTGTTAGTACCGGGGTCGTACACACGTTGCGTTTTTTGCATGCTCATTTCTTGTTTCAATGGAGAAACGCGGCAGGCTCATTCATAAGCTGCACCGATATCGTCACGACGTGTACGTGCTGATGAGGCCTGTTTTTCAGGGCGTGGCGGCTGCGCCCTGAGATAAACAGAGTTGAACGCAGCATTGCATGTCATGTGATGAGGAACAACCAATCACATCCGGCAGACATCATTACTTTCTTCCAAAAATATCAGACTGAGAGCAGTGGGCTCCGTGTATCCGCGTATTAACATGGCCAGTTGACTACGTCTCAGCAAAGACAATATGCAATAAAATAAGTCAACACATTTTCATCACAAAATATTCCAATTTCACCACCTTTAAATGGATAGGGATTCAAACTGCGCTGAAACGCTCAATCTCACAGAGTCAGTGGAGCACTTGACTTTGAGGAAAGGCCTTTTGTATTTCACGTTATTTTGTTTTTATCTTAAAATTCAGCGGTTTAGTCACAGGTTTGTTTTTACAGTTGTTTTGATTAATAGTGAGGATGTTTTTAGTGTTTAATCTTGTTATTTATTTTTAGATTTTGCACCTGAGATCTCTGAGAAACACTCTCGTTCTGCTCTGCATGTAAATGTAGAGCAAAATAACAATAAAGCTAAACTGAATTGAATTGGTTAATCAGTTTTAGGCTATCAGAAGCAAAATTTACAAAAAAGAACCCTTTGTTAACTGAACTATTAATCTTTGGTCTTTAAAATGGCTTTGTGGAGTGCAAAAGCTTTGCATTTCATAACATTGTAAAATCACAATTTCCGTGAAGCACAGGACTTCAAATTTTGTCTGACAAACAGTTCAAAAGTGTGTTTCATGTGATCAGTTTGCTTTTCGCGGCCAGTGCTTGACTACAGGACTCACCGATCACTGAGGCCGGACATGGTTAAAAAATACAGAACCATACTCTCAGACCTGAACACGTTCCTGCACGTACTGCACCTCAACCTTCACACGTCGTCCCCCTCTACGTCTCACGTGTTATGTCTCTGCCTCGCACTCACCCGTCTCCTTCCTCTTAAGCTGCGGCGCTGCAGACCGTTGCATGATGTCATTGAGACCGAGACAAGTCAGAGCTTGCTTTTGGCGCAACAAGACTGGCTGCACCTCTGCACGTCCGTGCGTCACGCCCTCCTCGTTCCTTTCCCTTCTCTGCCAGAGTTCTGTCTGGTATTTTAAGAGGTCACAGCGATCACAATCTTGCTGTAACCAGGATTATCATCTCCAAGAGTTTTGCATGGAGGCAAAACTCTAATTCACAGCAGCTGAGAGAGGCAGCGGGAGAAAGTAACGTAGGCGGATGTTCACGCAACCCACCCTCAGAGACCAATCAGTAAGCCGACCGCAGCTATTTTCCACCATCAACAGATGTGCTACTTGTTGCCTTTCATCCCGTCCCGCTGCTAAATTCACTGTGAAGCCCTGCGCAGAATATCTCCTCTTCTTTGTCATCTCTTTGACAAAAAAAAGATCTCAGGCACATTTCACTGAGGCCGCTCTAAACAGCAGCGCACTGCTCAGTATGACATCTATTAAGCCTAACGAGTGCGGAGCTCAGGCAGTCGGACCGTGGGATATACAGTCGGCGAACCGAGTCTCAAATCAGAGACGGCAGCCCTCTGCATTGTCTGGTATAAATAGATCTGCAATTGGAGCCAGAAGAGTTGTGGAGTGCGCCCGAGGGGTTGTAAACAGATTGTGATTTGTTGCGGGGAGATGGAGGGAAGAAAGGTGGGAGGGAGCTAGTGAGCAGGCGAGGACGCAGAGCAGGGCCGGAGGAGAGGGCGAGGAGGAGGATGGAGGGAGATAAGGAGAGGAGCCTGCTCAGAGGAGAGGAAGAAAAAGCTCCAAAAAAGAGTGAATTAACCCTCAGTAATTGCATTAATACACACAGGGTTCCCACAGTCATGGAAAACCTGGAAAAGTCATGGAATTTCACAATTGGATTTTCCAAGCTTGGAAAAGTCACGAAATTTGGTGTTTGTAATAAGTTAAATGACATTAATGTAACATTACGCTGAATTTATTTTCTGTAGCTGATGACATAATGTAGCTTTAATATGTGTCTACGTGTCGCAACGTTTTTTGTTTTTCTTTTTGCTTTTTATTTATCACGAAAGTTTCTTCATTTCTCCCTGCGTTCGTCTCTCCCTTCATGTCTGCCCAGGGGGAAGGTCAAATTATTTTTAGGGGCATACACTTTTAAGTGGCTACATTTTGTATACATTGTACAGCAGATTTTTAAAGTGAACATGCATTTTTTCTATAATTGGTGTTATTTTTTTCTTGCTTCTTTTTTTATTCAGTATTAGGGGATTTTAGGATTTTTTTCCCTATTTTTTTTCCCAAAAGAACATCATGGGTTTGGAAGGCATTTATTTTAAAAATATTTTTTTAAAAAAATTAAAAAACTATAGAACTATAGAAAACTATAGAAAAGAATGCTGTCAATTAAGTATTTATTAAATTTATTTTGAATTTAAGAAAACTGGTTTGGAGGGCAAGTTTTCTTTAAAGCTCACCAAAACTGACACCATTCATCACAGCCAGAAACTTAAAAACAAAAATTCGCGAGCTCGATTCTGGCCTCGGCACTTTGCTGCTTGTCAACCCTCTCGCTCTCCACCTTTCACACTTGTGCTGTCCTATCAATTAAAGGCAAAAACGCCCCAAAAACATCTTTAAAAACCCAGAAATCATTTGATTTTTAAAATTTCCAGAGGTCCTTGAACACATCATTGAGGAAACTATGTGTGAATAGAGTTTGAATTTATATGTTTATCTTATATGAAAAATGTTGGGTATGTGGTGCAAGAAAAAAATATTTTTCGTCCTTGAAAAGTCATGGAAAAGTTTTGAAAGTTTGTCCATGTAAAATGTGTGGGAACCCTGTGCATAGCAGAGGAGAGGCACTTTTGTGCTGAGATGTTTAAATCATGAATTATCATTATGCAACCGTTGTGGAGATTCCCTCTCATGCTTAAAAAATGTTCCATATCAAACTGAAGGAAACTTTTAAGCGCTCAAAGGAAAGAAGAGAATAGGAGCAGACGTGTGAGGTCTCTGCTCTGTTTCTGCAGATTCTAGAGTTTGACAGACTGAAATTGAACTGAAGTACTTCAAACTCATGTTGGTCCGGGTGTCAGTTGTGTAACACTCCTGGAAGCTCCTCTGCTCTCCCCCGAGACGGCACGTTTGTCTTTGTTTTGGTTTTCTCAGAGTGCCCCCATATTGTCTTGTATCTGGCACAGATCAGTAAACTGAGGTACGTGTTTGACGTCACCGCTCATACACAAAGATGTGCTGATATCAGAGTTTATCTTTGTCAAGTGGCAGCCAACTTCGTCTAATGGGATTCTCAGTGCACCGTCATGCGCGGCTCTGGGCTGTTCAGTTTGTGTTGTGCGTGCTTTGACCTTTGAGAGAGCAGGATTTTTTCTTTTTAATGAACTATTGTGTTTTTTGTTGAGCTTGACCTGTGATTGGGCTGCTGCCAATGATTATTTTCATTATTGATTTATCTCCTAATTATTTTTCTCGATAACTTAATCATTCGTTTGGTCACAAAATAGTGAAAAAAAAAAACTTGTTCACATTGCTCAAATATGTCCAGGCAACAGTCCAAGACTAGAGCTTTGATCAGGCTCAAAAAAATTCAGGGAGAACCTACACAGACTCCATAGTTTCTGTGCAAGCCTGATTAAAAACACACAAAAACATATTTAAACATTTTTTATAAGCTTAAGTAAACTAGGGATGCACTGATAGTGAAATTCCAGGCTGATATCGATGTTTATAAGAACAATTTTCATGAGGAAAAAAGTAATGCTTGCACACTTACTCAATACCACACAAGTTTACTGAAGACAGCGTCTCGGTCCTGCTTGGATATTCTTCAGGTCAAACATTTCAATAAATGTGTGTGGCATGGTGTAAGTGTGCAGGCATTAGACCTTTTTCCTCATGTGCTGTTTTTTTCAACCTCTAAAAGAACGATTTTTGCCAATGGCTTTTACTGATGTTATTATGTTGTTTTTCTTGTTTATCGTGATTATGTTGTGTTCGTCCCAAACACGTTTTCTATTGTTCTTGGGCTATGACGTGTGCCCTTAGTCTCGAGCACTGCTTTTTAGCCTGAGCAAACTCGACCTGACACAACAGAAAAACACTTTCACAAAAAAACACTTAAATCATCAATCGATTATCAAAATAGTGCCAATTAACATTTCTGTCAATCGAACAATGAATTAAACAACCAACATTTTGTCTCACAGTTGTTCTAATTTTAGCCGAAACAGTATGAAGGTAAAGTAAACGTTTTCCAAACTTACTTTCAGCAAAAAGATTTGTCACTAAAGATTGTGTTTAAGGACTTTTCTTTAGAGGATTTGTTTTTTTATTTGCATTTCATAAAACCAGATATTAGAAATACAGCAGATGTGGCGATGGGTCAAGGACAGGGAAAAAAGAAACTTTAATAACTTTATTTAGCAAGATACAAATTTATCAGTTAAAATAGAATCACACAAAATTACCAAATCAGTACAATAATCATGTAAAAAGAAAACAAACAAAAATAACACGTCAGTCGAAATGTACACATGCATGTACACATATATGCTTAAACAGGAACAGGGTTCCCATGGTCATGAACAACCTGAAAAAGTCATGGAATTTCACAATCACATTTTCCAAGCCTGGAAAAAGTCATGGAATTAGTCAAAATTCTTCAAAGTTTTGGATAAGTCATGGGATTTTCTTCTCTATAATGAAATTATAACAATGATCTTCCCCTGATAATCTTCTAATCTAAAAATAGATTATATATCTGATATACGTTTTGTTTACTATCACTTACATTTCTACATATTCGTCCTTAGTTTATCTCTCCCTTCCTGTATGCTCGTTAGCTGAAATGATGTTTGAAAAGAATTTGAATCTGAAATGTTTAAAAAAAAAAGCGCCGGGCACGTGGTGCAAGAAAACAAAATCTGAAAAGTTTGTCTTTGAAAACATGGGACCCTGAATGACATAATTGTGTTTAAAAGAAACAACAAACCTGTATAGAATACTTATCCCTCGTTTTATTATGATCTCCAGTATTTAAATGTCTGGGGAGCCTTCCTGCGGGGAAAGTCCTTACTCGGCTTCACCTGAAACCATTTTGTGGTTTCATTTGTTTGGGAAATGCAGTCAAATTCCAGGCCAGGAATTTGAGCACACGGTATTAAACCACTCGGGAGAGAGAGAGAGAGAGAGGGAGACAGAGAGAGAGAGCGGTGGTTATTATAAGTAGAGGAGGGGGGAAACCAGAGGAGACAAGCAGCTGAATGGGACGCCTGCGAGCGAGTGGGAGAAGGAGGCAGAGATATTCGATGCACTACAAGCGGCGCAGAGGGTTTTCCTTGGCCTTAGAAGCAAGGAAAGCAGGTCGAGCGGGGAGAAGAGCAGAGAGGGTGAGAGGAGAGAGAGTGTGTGTGCGTGTGTGTGTGTGTGTGTGTGTGTGTGACGTTGGTTCCTGGAAAAGCAGAGGGCTGCAGAATAAACAGGCTGCATGCCTGAGACTGCCCTGTGATGTCACCACTGGGCAAACGAGGGATGAGGGGAGGAGAGAGACAGGAGAGAGAGAGAGTGAGGAGAGAGACGCCCATCAGGTTAAACAGGAGAGGGGATGAACGAGGAGCAAAAGAGGTGAGGAGCAAGGGGAGAAGTCAGATGAGCAGGAAAAAGGAGTCATTCCCTGTGAGAGACTGACAGAGGAAGGAAGGAGGTGCAGTGATAAAGAGGAGGCTGCTGAAAAGAGGAGGAGGAGGAGAGCACTGATGGGTACGTTTAACGCCACCACCTCTCTTTCCCTCTTTTGTGCAGCGAGCAATTAGCGCCGCCGGTGTGACAGAGATGCCACGAGAAGGTGTGTTTGTGCATTTGCGCGTGTCACCGCCAGTAAGTGCGCGAGGCTGTTTGTGTTTGTGTCAGGGACTCAATACCCGTGGAAGAACATTTTGTCCGGGGAGAGTGTGTGTGCGTTTGTGTGGATGAGTTATGGATTTGCATTAGCCACGATTGGAGCCGCAATGCTTTGACAAGTGCAGTTTTCTGTCATATTCTCTCTCATGTCCTCTTTTTCTTTCTTTTCCTAAAAGCTCTGATGTAAAATGATTGACTTGCTCTCATACGAATGATACAATGAATATATGTTATGAAAAAATGGCAAAAAAGAAGCAAAAGTTGCCCGTTTATAACAGACGTCAGCGGTCACAGCGCCTGTTTACCTTTGACGTCAGCCTGTAACTGACCCTGAAGTCTTAATATGGAGTCCTTGCTACTTTCTGCCTTCAGCCAGGACTCCCTAATAGTCAGCAAGACTCAGGAGCTCAAACTGCAAAGTGACAGAACTGCAAGAAGCTTTTCTTTTTAAGCCAAAAAACCGAGAAGTTAGTGAGAAAACAAAATCAAATGTCGTCGAAAATGAGATGTTTTCTATAATTTTCAGATCCGACATCAAATACAAACTTTCTTTATAGAATGATTCACGATTGTAGGAGTCTGTCGACACTACAAAGCCTCCTCTCTCCTTCCATTCTCGTTTAATCAACTGCCGAACTGTAACTGTCGTCGCCTCTGAAACGAGCAAGGGCCAGAGAACAGCCAAACCGAGGGCGTCACTGCATTTGATTAAATATTGGGCACCTTTTTAGACAGATTCACAAATGACAAAACGATAGATGCAGATGAGATGAAGTAGATGTCAGTCGGCACACCGAGTCCGGCATGGAAGTTAAGCAACCTGCTGCTGTGGAGGGATCAGCAACAAATTGTATTATAGCCAACCAAAAAAATGTCTCATAGAAAAAAAAGCAATATGAGCTCTAAGTGTATGCTGTATTGAGAGTATTTTCACCGCTTTACCTTAATGTCAGAAAGTGATTTCCAACTAGAAAATGAAGCAGTTATATCGCTCTCTTTAAACCAGACTCCATTGAGAAAAACAGTGATTTAATGTGCTTCGATCAGTTCGTTTATTTGTGCTTTGTGTGACTTATAAAAGGGTTTATTTGAATTCACCAAAGCAACACAATAAAACATAGAAAGCGAGCTGATTGAGGCAGCAGTAGACCAGCAGCTCTTGTGTTCAGTGAGTCGAAATCACTGATTTTGTCAGTGGAGTCTGGCAGCTTAGACATTAACGGCTTTCCTATTGGAAATCTGTCCTGTAAGGGTCAGTTATTTCATGGGTGTGTCACTATATTTAGGAATCATTCATTCACTGTCAGGTGTTGCGAGACGGAGAAACACTGGCAGTTTTTTGACTGAAGTGTAGTGACTGAAGTGAAGTGTTTGAAAGTGAAGTGTAGTGTCACGCTATTGTGGTCGTGAAATATCGTTATTTGTATGTTTATGGACACAGACTGGAGGGTTCTTGCATGTTTCCATAGAAGACCAAAATAATAAGATTTAAACTGCACCAAAGACAAGTAGAAGAAGTGGGACTCTGTTTTCACCAGACCAACAGCAGTTGGAAAGTATTGAGGTTTTTTATTATGCCAATTTTTAAAATTGCAAGTGAAACTTTTGGTAGCCTTCTAGAAAAATAAAATCAATGGCATTTTCAGTTCACTGGATATATTTTGTTGTAATAAAAATGATTTAAGTAAGATAACAACAGATACTGACAAAGTTTTTTTTCTTAATTTGCAATTGAAAAAAATACATAAATTGGAATATATGGTATCATTATACTAAAAAAAAATATTTAAAAAATTATAGTTGTGTTGTATTGTGACCTAAGTATCATGATAGTATCTGGTGATTCCCACCCCTACAAACGATCCCTTTAATAGTGGAAGAAAGAAGAAGTCAGAGGTGAAAAGTGGAAAGAAAGAAAGCATCTTATGACAGGAGAATGTCAGACCTCGTGTCCTGAGGGTTGAAACTGACTTATTTTCCCTTTAGTCGCATTATAAGCAGACAACTTTGCCACTGACTCACTCACATGTTGTCATCCCCCACATGACGCAGCCCTTAAGGACCCTGTTGCATGTTGTTGCTGTGTTCTCCTAATAGTGTGGATGGCCATAGCGGCGGGGGTGCATTTCACCTGCTGCATGAAAACACAAAAGAGGAAGTAGGGTATTTAAAAGCACCATATGTCTTTATTGGCGAGTGTTTGGATGCACAGTTATAGTTCATCTGCACTGAGAGTGATGTTTCCAAGCAGC
This sequence comes from Plectropomus leopardus, assembly GCF_026936395.1. NCBI lineage: Eukaryota > Metazoa > Chordata > Actinopteri > Perciformes > Serranidae > Plectropomus > Plectropomus leopardus. The sequence continues at coordinate 7,347,931 of NC_142199.1, forward strand.
AGTCCATTTAAAGGATCTTCTGCGAATGCTTTACGGCTTTATTTTTCAAACGTGGCACGTCCCGGAGAGTGATTTCTCATACATCAAGCTGCGGCCCAGCAGATGCAGGATACCTGCTCTCAAAACTTGGACTGGAAATGAAAAGATATCAGCATTTTTCCAATAAAAGTGCTTCTAGCAAGAGGGATGTGTCTGTTTTTGTTTCACATCCCTCAAATCAGCTTGTCATAGCGGGCCAGAGAGTGGCTGTTTGACAAGTGAAGCATATTTATGATCATTGAAGCTTTCTTAACCCTTTGAGACCTGGAGAGACATTTCTCCTCTGCATTCAGACGCCTCTAACAAGTGTTTAAACCTTTGATCTCAAGGCTAATTGGCTTGATTTAGTGTTTGGCAACATGGGAAAAAAGTAATGAGCAACTTGGCAAGAAAAGGTCCTGCAAATTGCAAGATTTAGCACATTTAGAAGAATATTTTTAAAAGAACATGTGGAAAAAGTCCAAAAAATTACTATAATAACACATTTTAAATTAAGTTATGTTTTTTAAGCACAAAAAAACAGGGAAAGTAAAAATACAAAAACAAGGAAATTAGCTGACAAAAATGCTAAAAAAAAATAATGATGTAAGATCTTAACCAATGTTACAGAATTCTACTTATTTGTAAAGCATTTTTAAAGTAATTTCCCTGATGTTTTTTTAAGTTATCTTTCTTTTTTGTGCTTTTTTTTTTTTTTTAAGCATTTTTTTGTTTTTATTAATTTCCTGATAATTTCTAGGTAATTTCTTCTTAAGCTGCTCATTGCCTTCTTCCTTTTTTTTTTTTTTTTTCAAGAAATGAAGCCAATTTGCTCAGGTTTCAAAGAGTTAAAGTAGCATTCTCACTTCACTTCTTTTGACTATATCCAAGTTAGTGTGCCATACTAAAAATAATCCTGAGAAATCTCTCCAGTGCTTCAGTTTGCCACTGGACAATGCTCGCTGTGTGTTTCACATGTACAGTATAAGTGTCTCAATGTAAGTATGCATGTGGCTCCTCTATTAAGTGCGGCAGTGATGGTGTGTTTGCCTCTTTATTAACACAAAGTTCCAGGCAAGTATCTCTGGCTCTCGCCGCGCTCTCTGTAAACATGTAGGTAAATAATCAGCCAATCGACTCCTATTTATTCAGATTTAATGGGGAGGAAGCTGCGTGATTGGAGGGCTTCCTGTGCAGTGATTTGTGGGTGGCTGGTCCGGCTCAAGGCCTGCACCTCACGGGGTCAATGCAATCTTTGTCAGGTGTCGCTGGGCTTCATGTGTAACTGCAGCATCAGTCATGGGTTGTGTGTGTGTGTGTGTGTGTGTGTGTGTGTGTGTGTGTGTGTGTGCAGCATATATATATATATATATATATATATGTATGTGTATATATATATATATATATATATGTGTGTGTGTGTGTGTGTATCTATATAATTTTTTTTTGCAAAGAGGCATCAGTGTCACGTTTTCATTGCTACAGATGTGTTATTGATTCCCATAACAAGATTATGTCATTAGCTCATTCTCAAAGAGGTCAGAGGTCAGGGTTAGCTATCGAAAAACACTCTACTATGAGTTCAAAAATAGAAGATGGATGCCAGCATGGGGGCCACAGCACCTTTAAGTGCCAGCTGATTGATTACTTTTGACAGATGCTAAAGATTTACGCCTTTTGTTTGGGATGGCGGGTCAAATAACAGTCAATACTTCTCAATTACAGACATCCATCATGTTGCGCATGAAGGCGTTTTTTATTATCAGGTGAAATTTGATTTAACACTCTAATATCATTATCTGATCAGGTTTGGTGTAAATCTTGAAAGCAGTTGTAATTTTTTGTCCGTATACCGTTAATTATGAATTAAAAAGTCTAATTTGTGTTTTATATACTGAGGTTGTGTCGGGTTCACATTTGAACTAATACTGGTTCCAGTTGGGGTACATGGAATTTGTTACTGGTACTAATGGTACCTTTATTGGGTACTTTACTTTCTCTTTAATAACAAAATTTATATTTTTGGACAAGCTGACATTGTAAATTAAAGACAGTTCTGCTCCTTTGCTATTTTCTAATCAAACAAGAGATCAGACGCTGAAGCTTTCACTGCAGATCAGCTCTGCGGCGATACGTTTTGGAGGAGGAGCCATAGAGCGCCGTGCTGTGAGGCAATAGTGCTAACCACGACGCCACCGTGCCGCCCTGTATTTAGGATTATTACAGAAAATAAGCTCTGCGTTTAACAAAGGTTTATGATACTTTGATGTTTTGTTCAGCAACATAATGAAGACCACTTTTGGGGGTTTTTGAAGCCTAAGTGCAGTTGCCAGAAGCAAAAAGCTATTGCCAGGCTATAATGAACTATGCTGCGGTCGCATCGCCACTGCTACGAGTCCGTAAAGCCATGTTCACTGCTGCTTGATATGATGACATTTTGTAGGCTCATTTAGCCACTTGTTAGCAACCACCATTTTTGATATATAAAAACTTCAAAGTTTGCATATGGAGTATTTAGTGAAGTATTTTATGTCATAGAGCATCCAGATGCACACTCAGGTCCCAATGCTTGACATAGATGGATTTAACATTAATCTGTACCCTGTAGCAGGGAGTGTGATACCTAACCCTAATATGTAGTCACCATACTGTTTCTAAATAGTTGCAGCCATGTCGTTCCCTCTCTTGAGTTGCAGAAAAGCTGGTGAAAATGAGAGAACTTAGTAATTAAAGCCTCAAAGCTTTGAATCGCTAAATGACGATGCTCAGTTCTGAATCTCTGAGCAGGTACACTTAAAAAAAACCTTTTGAAGAGCTTTCATTTAATCCCATCCAGCTGCACAACGCCTCTTAATGCAGTTGTGCTTACGATGCAAACAGCAAGGTGTGATAATATACAGGTGCACTGTATGATTGCAACACCGTTCCAACATCTCCCTCCTTCCTTACAGTGGACATCAACTCGGCGCTGCCCCTGCGTCTCCCTCCAGCCGCCATCCCCATGGACCTGCGCGTGGACCATCACCAGCAACAGCAGCAGCAGCAGCAGGTGTCCTCGCTCTCGCCGCCCGGTCAGCAGTCGTCCGGCCCGGGCCAGGCCGGCGGGGGCGTGGTGGGGGCGTCGGTACGCGAGCAGCAGCTGCAGCAGGAGCTGCTGACCCTGAAGCAGAAGCAGCAGATCCAGCGTCAGATCCTCATCGCCGAGTTCCAGCGGCAGCACGAGCAGCTGTCCCGCCAGCACGAGGCCCAGCTTCAGGAGCACATTAAGGTAAATCATTTACATTTCCGAAAAGTTAGTTGATAAGAACATTGGTGGAATGGTACTCAAGCAATTTTAGTTAAATTTTGAGGTACTTTACTTTAGTATTTCCATGTTATGTCACTTTCTACTTTTACTACACTAGAATTTGCATTCAAACGTTGTAATTTTAATTTTACAACTTTGATTTGACGGCCTTAGTTATTAGTTTGTTTGCAGATTAACATTATTGATCAAACTATAAAATATGATGTATTGTTGTTGCTTTAGCTACCAAACTCTATAACGCGTAGTTAAAATTGGCCGAAACCTTGACCAGCTTATGCATGAATTCATTCATTATTATCATTAAGTAATATATTCATTATTTTAAAACGGGCAATTCTTTGTAACGAGTACTTAAAGTTTATTTTAATGTTCGTACTTTCACATAAATTCCTTTTTAAATGTGGGACTTTTATTTGCACACTTTTACAGAGCGAGATGTAGGATATGAGTCAAGCCTTAATTTTTGTTTTAACTTATTACATGTCCTTAATTTTGGTTTTGACTCAAGGATATCAGTTTTGGTTAATTTTGCTTTCAATAGCTCAACACTCATTTTCCAAGAAATAACTGATTTAATTTGTTTTTTTTGGTCTGGTGCTCCATTAACTCAGTGAGCAACATTTCAAAGCGCTGTCCATTTGGAGGTGGTGAAATTTTATTGTTCTTTGTTGTAAATGTATTGTCTTTTATTGTAAATATTATTTTTTATTTCTCAATGAATATGACAACAAACTTAACCAAAAATAAACATCAAAAACTTCTCTCATTATTATTTAAATTATTTTATTTGATCTTCTTTAAAAAAAAAATGATGATATATTTTAAAATATATTTTAATTTTAATTTAATATATTTTTGATATATTTTAAAAATAGTGTAATGTGTTATCTATCACATAAACCGCCTCAGCCCTATGCACAACACAGAGCAGCCGTGTCTAGCTAACCTGTTGCATGAATACCTTAATGGCTTTGTTGTGGTACAGCGTAGTACTAGTACTACTACTAAACTGCAGAGTAGCAAAATTAATCTAAAGATCTAGTTGTGTCACTGGTCACTAATATTTGTATTTTGACAAATAAATTGGATTTAGACAAAAATATTTTGAGAATATTTTTCTTCAAAATTGAGTAAAAGCTGCATTTTTACATGAAATTTTCTCAAATTCTTCATGTTGATATGCAGCATATCAGCTTCCTCAATGATGGTAAATTGGGTAAATTTGGTCTTGGTTTTCCAGGAAAAACAGTATCGTCAGTCATTAAAGCTGCACACAAACAGCAGCTAACATTGTACGTAAACAAATACAACCAAATCTAAGGTTTCAAATGAACTCCTCCAAGAGGCAACAGTCCAAAATCACAGCAGCAGCCTTGCAGCCCAAACCTATTTCAAACTTTACCAAACAAAGCCGAGGCAGCGCTTGATTTAGTCTGCCACAGGATTCTTCATTAACAGAGTGAACTCACCAACGCAGAGCAGCTCCGTCAGCTTTAAATCACTTTGTAAAGAGGGAACAAGGAGGCACTTTGGCTTCATTTGCTTCAGCTTCAGGGATGGATAACAGCAATAAAAGGATGTGTTTAGATCCAGGAAATGTGTGAAAGACGAATTTTTGTAGCGCTGGCGATGCGTTACATAACTGCACCCTTATGCAGTAGCCTTACTTTAAATATCCAGTAACACTTGCTGTATGTTCACAAGGAGCATGTTTGAATATGAAGAGCAAATGTTTGACTCTTTCAGCGGACAGAATGTTTTCAGAACATTATGACACTTTGACTTGCTTCACATGTCGAGCAGTATATGACATATAACATTTGAAGCTGGGATCACACGCCTGTATCATAGTGACCTGGAATTACAGAGCGAATCTAGATCAGCACGCCCACGCTCTGAAGCATTAATACATCGGGGCCCCTGAGAGCAGCGCGGAGCTCCTGTGGGGCTGAAATGTCATATAAAAATATTCCAGTGTTTGTTCTTTTTTAGAATATTACGGCTGTAATATGAATTGTAACGTACGCAGATTCAGCTGAACTATTTTCTTTTTTCAGGACTCAGAATAAAAAGTCTAAAAATGGATTGTGGGGGCAGGAGATTAGATTGCTGTGTGCAGGATTACATTAGTTTGAATGTAATGATTTTAATTCCTCGTGCAGCTCAGTTCATACTGGAGGTCTCTTTTCTTTCTTTCTTTCTTTCTTTCTTTCTTTCTTTCTTTCTTTCTTTCTTTCTCTCTTTCTCTCTTTCTCTTCCCTTGCTCTCTTTTTTCTTAACCCTATAACACCTGGATTAACATCAGAGAACAATGGTTTGATTTCTTCCAAAAACAGGGAAAAAATAATAAGTTACTCAGCAAGAAATGTCCTGCAAAATTAAGTATAATAATAATTAATAAAAAATAGTAAATAGTAACAAGTTAATATAAAATGATCTAATATATATATATATATATGTAAAATTATAAAAAAAAAAAATAAAATGTATGGCAAATTTTTGGTGTAATTTTTTTTTCTTTTTTTTTCTTATTTCCAAGTGATTTTCTTGCAACTCTTCACTAACTTCTTGCAAGTTTTTGGGCAATTTCTTCTGAAGTTGCTTGTCTCTCTTCCAGCCAGTTTGCTTGGTACTCAAATGGTTAAGCCCCTATCCCATTGCACAAAAAAACTTAACATTTGGGGTTTTAATGTAACAAGAAAGCTAAAAATCGGCATTCACGCTCGGGTCAAATGCCTGCAGTAGTCACGGGTATTTATATACTATATAAATACTATACTATATTATATTATGATTAAAAAATTGTCACAAGCCGTCTAATGTCACAAATCTCTCCATCACCTGATGCTAAAGCTCTGAGGCGCAAGGTGTCTCTCCAGCCTCATTCCCACGGCACAAAACCCCCACAAACACCTGCTAACATCTGGCTTTTAAATGCAATGAGAATGAGCACAGTCTGCATTCACACCCGGGTCAAATGACTCTGGCTTTGATTGGTATTGGTGGGAACAAAACACTCGCGTGAGCGGTTTATCTGTGTTTGAAAAACCCGTGTGCACGCGCTTGTTTTGGTGGTAAAGCAGTATATCACGTGACGCTGACAGCCTCCTCCTTTCCTTCTCTGTAGTTCATCTCCTTCACATTTATGGTTGCTTTCCTGTTTCCTCTCTTACTTTCTTACTGCCTTTCTGTCTCCCGTCTCTCTTCTTATCCTCCATTTTCTCTTCCTTCATTTCCTTTCTTGCAGTCATCTTGTCTTCCTTCTTTTCTTCTTTTCCATCATGCTGTTGTTTCTGTCCTCTCTTTCTCTCTTCCCCCGTCCTCCTTGTCACTCTATCCACACTTTCTACTTTCCACCTTTTTCTTTCAGTTGTCCTTTTTTGTCCTCTCCTGTCTTCTGTCTTTAACATTTTGAATGTCCTTCCTCTCTTCCTTCTTTCCTTCTGCTCTCTTTTTTCCTTCCTGTCTGCAATCATTTCTTCTCCTCTTCAGACCATCTGTAATGAAAAAGTCTTCTGCAGATGCTTCAGGCATATTTCACATTGTACTTTGCTCCTGCTGCTCTGTAGTATTTATGTCCTACAGTCTCTGTGCTTTGTCCTCTTGTGGGACCGTCATGTCCCTGCTGTCTTGTGATGTTGAGGGATGAGTGATGCTGTCTGAAGGGGCCGTCTGGCTTGTGGTGGGGCTGCAGGACCACTCAGGTGGAGACCTGTGACGCACAGCCTGAGCAGGGAGGCCCGGCCTCAATCAGCCCCATTCACAGCCCGCTGTGTACACACTCACGCACACACATCCTCTCGAATGTCTGCAAACACACAGTCACATGCAGTTTGCTCCCACACACACTCAAATGTGCATTTCTTGCATGTGGACAACAGGGAACCCTCATGAATTGAAGCCTGAAGCTCTTCACAGTCAAAAGGGGAATTCTGTGTGTGTATCTCCGGTCTTTCGAGCCACAGGGGTTTTGGGTGTTTGTGTGTGTGTGTGTGTGCATGTGGGTGGGGAGGTTACTTTGAGCCTTCCCACCCACTCAATCCCCAATCCCCAACGTTGATTGAATGGCAAAAAAAAGTACGGAGGCTCTGAGCTGGAAGCGAGCCAGAGCGCCGATGTGCTTTTCTCACGAGCTCCGCCTCACCTTCCTCTCACCTTCAGCCACTAATTTATTCTCAGACTCGTCTCAAACATTTGATTGGCCCTCACAGTCAACACAAGAGCATGTCTCGGCTACTGAGCGCCTATTTACCGCGTTTAAAAGAAGTTGATTACATGCAGTTACAGTAAACTGATCAAATATTGCCATTGGGCGTGTGATGATAAGGCGAAGAAGAGGGTTCCTTGGCACGTCAGAAAGAGGTCATTATGGAGTCGGCGAAGTGCAAGCGCAGACAGCTTGCCTATTTATTGTATATTACAAAGACATTAAAGAGTAATTGGGACTCTTGATTTGGTGCTGTAGGTCGAAGACATGTCTCAAAGCAGCTTTCAGTGTGCGTTTGTGTAATTGATGCTCTTATCCACAGTGACTCACTGTGAGTTCTGGGTCTCGTTCAAGGACAGGACAGGATGAGATGAGGAGGTGTTTGTGAGCACATTTTATTTTTGACCTTTTCGGTTAAAGGGCGAACGGAGTCGTGTTTGTTCCTTCAGTGTAAAAGCCAGAGGAAGGTTTTGCATTTAAAGCATTTAACAGATGCTCTTCTCGCTCTTTTCTGAAATGATGAGGAAGTGAGCAGATTGGATTATGTGTCTTGCGAAAGCCTCATCGCCGGTTAAATTGTTTATATTTATTTAAAGGCTTAAGCTTGTGGCCTGAGGTTTTTATAGAATTGCAAAGGTTTTATTTTATTGCTTCAAACAGCTGTCAGAGTTAATTATATCAGATGGCGACTTAAGCAGACCATGAGTTGAATGTAAATAGATGTTTAACCCTTTGAAACCTGGATTGACATTAGTTTTTCCTGTGCTGCTTTCAGACGGCTCTCTTGTATTCAGGTATTTAAACCTTTGAACCCTGTGCTAATTGGTGTGATTTCTTTCAAAAATGTAAGAAAACAGGACATGAACAACTTGGTAAGAAATGCTCCACGAGATATTTTTTTAAAAGCTAGGGTAAAATGTCAAGGGCAAAAAAAAAGAAAGAAAATAATATTTCTATAATTACTGTTATAACATAATCGAAAAATGATGTTACAGAATTATAATCATTTTTAGGCAGTTTTCCAAATCTTGTTTCCTTTGGGTTTTTTTTTTTTTTTACTTTTTTTTATTTTCTAATTTTCAAGTAATTTTCTTCTTTTTACTTACTTATTGCTATTTTGGGGGGGTAATTTCTCCTTTCGTTGCCTTCCTCCCATGTCTTTGAAAGAAAAAAGGCCAATTTGCTTGGGTTTCAAAGGGTTTAGGAAAGTAATGAATTAACTGCATCGGAAAACAAGAAGTTATCCCGACGAAATGATCTTATCTCGCAGCTAAGAAGGATTAAAAAGTGTCTGCTGATATACAATGTTTGCAAGAAGTTTTAATATGTTGCTGGAAGTTTTTACTGACCTCATTCTGATGTGTCTTCCTACAGCAGCAACAAGAGCTCCTGGCGTTGAAGCACCAGCAGGAGCTGCTGGAGCACCAGAGGAAGATGGAGAACCACCGTTTGGAGCAGGAGCTGGAGAAACAGCAGCGGGAGCAGAAACTGCTGCTGCTCAAGAACAAGGAGCGGGGACAAGAGAGTAAGTTTCAGAATCAGTAATGAAGCAAGATGGTAAATTTAGAAGCACTAAATCCTAATTTTGTCCACCAGAACACTAAAACAGCTCAAAACTTTTTTTTTTCCATATCCGATATATTAACATATAACCTAAAGTGCACAGTTGAAATTGAAAGGTCCAGTATGTAGAATTTGGAGAGATATGTTAGCAGAAATAAAATGTAGTATAATAAGAAAGATTTCTTTTGTGTGTTATCACCTAAAAATAAGAATTGCTGTGTTTTCGTCACTTTAGAATGAGCTGTTTCAACGTTTCCTCAACGTATCCAATGGTTTGCATGCTAACCTACGAAAAGGCGCACACAACAGTTTGAATAGTTTTCTATGCATTAGCGCCCAAGCATGTTACGTCCTTAAAGGGGCTTTCACACCACCACGTGGTTCTCGCCCTGACAACCGCCTAGCAGGTGCTGGGCGAGCGGCCCGTCATGTGACATGCCTACCATCATCGGAAAAACAGTGATTTGTAATGTGAGACTGTTTCATTCAGTGTTTTTAGCTGTTTTAATCACCTGGTCTGTTTGTATTGGAGATGAAGATATCTCTGCAGGTTATTTGGCTCCCCAAACTTTTAACTTGGAGAAGTTTCAGCTGGTTAAAATCTGCAATTCTTACTGCGAGCAGCCACCAAATCCCCCTAAATTTTACACACTGTTCCTGTAACCCTTTAAAACTTGTATTGACATTAGTTTAGAACAGCAACAAATACTGGAGGAAAGAAAATAAGAGAGAGCGGATGTTAGCGAGATGACTGTAGAAGGTTTGATGCCTCTTCTGCACTAAAGATACCAGGGGAAACAGAATAAGAAACAACCCACTGTTTTCACTCTTTAACCTGAAACTGCCTGCTGTCTGAATGTATCAGTAGATGTTTTCGGGACCCCCACACTCCACTGCAGACGATACACAAAAGTTGAGTTTCCCCTGTTTGGTGGGTCTGAACTGCTCAGCAAGAACTCTGCATTCAAAACGCTCCATGGTTGAAAGGACCGTTGAGATCAGTATTCACTGTGTGTGTGTGTGTGTGTGTGTGTGTGTGTGTGTGTGTGTGTGTGTGTGTGTGTGTGTGTGTGTGTGTGTGTGTGTGTGTGTGTGTGTGTGTGTGTGTGTGTTTACATGTCTGTGTATTTCCATTTTACTTGGAGAACCTGTGTATTTACCGTGGTAAACGAGCTGTATTAGCCGGTGGCCTTGGCGAGGGCTAAGCCAAGTTATTACCGCTGCCTGCTGGATGTCTCTCAACAGTTCATTGAAAGCGAGTGGACAGGAGTCCTTGAGAGCAGTTTACACACTATATGGAAAGTGGTTACAGATCCAGGCTGCATCCGTGTGAGTCGTGTGTTTGTGAATGTGAATTACTCATGTTGTGGGGACATAATTTTGCTTTCACAGTCACATTATGAGGACAAAATGCAAGTCTCTAAAGACTTGGGTTAAAATCAGGTTCAGACAAATTATGGTTAAACCTTTGAAACCTGAGCAGTTTTTTTTAAAAACAATAATGAGCAATGAAAGAAGAAATGTAAAAAAAAGAAGAAGGAAGAAATACGCGCATGTGCATTAGTAGAAGAGCCAATACAAAACGGCCTCTCTCTGAAATGACCTGTCATTGATCAGAGTCTCCCTTCACAAGCTAGAGTTTCTAAACCCTGAAAACATAGCAAAGAGGAGCTGCAGAAGTCTCTAAATTGAAATATGTTCAAAGTTTGTTTTGGGATTTTTGCTAAATTACATCAGAATAAAACTCCCTACCTCAGCTTTAATTCACTTATTGTGTTCTTAATGGATGATTAATTGCTTGGTCTTCAAATATCAGTTTTATAAAGCCTAAGGTGATGCCCTCAGACAGTAAAGTACCCAAATAATTAATTTACACTTACAATAAAACAGAAAAAGGTAGCAATTTTGCAAAATGGAGAGGCAGAAATTTGATTGAACTTTTATCAAAATATTTTCAGATAGATTTTCTTCCAGTGGCTCTTGATAAGGTCATCGCCTGATATCGTACTCTGCTGTCCTCAGTGTAATAAATCCAAGAGATCCCTGCAAAAAAAAGTCAAAATTTGAGTTATTATAAAACTCAAACTTTTGGTGGTTCAGTCATTACAAACTCATGCTGTTCAGTTAAATTTAGGAATCCTAAACTTTCCTTTGTGGTTTTTTTTTATTTATTTCAAATGAAAAACTATTTGAAAGGAAATAAATTGTGAAAACTGGATGCTGAGTTGAAAATGTTCCTTGTTTGAGTGTAATTTTGGTGATTGAATCATTTCAATCATTCAAGTGCCCATAGTAACGCTGCTTTTTTCACAGGGCTGTGACAGTCAGTTGGTGCTACTAGTTATTGCACTTAAAACATGCTACAATTTTTAAATTGTAAAAAAAAGAAAAAAAAAAACGTTGTTTTGGGGCCAGCTGGCGTATAAATCTCAATTTCTTCTTCTCTTTTTAGGTGCTGTGGCGAGTACGGAGGTGAAGATGCGTCTCCAGGAGTTTGTCCTGAACAAGAAGAAGGCGTTGGCCCAGCGGAGCCTCAACCAAGGAGGCCTCCACAATGACGCGCCCTACTGGTACCGGTGAGTCACAGTTATTTCTTGATTTAAGTAAGCTGAAGAAGCAAAGTTGAACCTTTAAAGCTACTTTAAGATTGAACTCTCAGCTGATGATTTTAAACGGTAGAATACGGTAAAAGCTAACTTTAGATCATTGTTATTTCTGTCTGATTGCAGCTGAATAATGTATCATATGTGTCATAATCTATCAGTGAGCCTCCCGTCTTCCTCACCTGCCACACTGTGTGAGCCTGACAGGGTTATGAAACAGATACACTCACATTCACACACAGGAGGGCAGGATATTGGAAGCTGATGATAGGGGCTCTAACACTGAAGGCTCAGCCTTGAATGCTTATTGTAGCCTCTCTGCAGCCCTTTGCAGGTGTGTACACTTGCTGTTTCCTCTTTGTTCGCTCTGTCACGTGCTTTCATTGTGTGAGTAACATGGAAACATGGTTATGCAAACCAATGGCGGTTACTTGAATTAAATACTACATTTCTTTTTAGTATTTGTATTGCTTGTCTCAGATTAGAGGTTATTTCTCCTCCCTGGTTTGCAGCTGTGGAGGAAATATTCAGGTCCTTAACTTATGTTAAAGTAGTAATGCACTAATGAAAATCTTGGGGATTGACTGATATGTTTTTTAGGGACGATTGTAAAACCGATTATTAGTAATCACCAAGACTCATAACTGATATTTGGAATCAGTATACATTTGGAATAATAATGAAAACCTTAGTGCATCCTGTTTAATTTCATTTTAAAAACCAACCAATTAGATAGTGCTGTTTATGGGATACTGAACAAGTCAGTGGAGAGATGACTGCAGACAAAGGCAGGAGATTCATTTATTTTATTGGCTATCAGATGAAAAAAAGGTGAGATGATCATAAAAATGCTGAATATTGCAGCCAATAATTGGTTGAGTAAAAAATACTAATAGCATCATGCTTTAGAAACTGATTATTTGTTTTGTATGAGAAAAAATTACAAACAACAACAACAGAAAATAGTTACCATCAGATCAGTGTAGTGGAGTGAAAAAGTACAACGGCTGATATGTATTTGAGTACAAGTATTGTAAAACAGTAGACTCTACAGTACAGTAGGGTCGGCAGGTGTGAAAATGTTTCAACCAGTTTGATAGTGAGCCAAACGTGGGACCAGTATACCAAATTGTACCACAGCTCCTGAGTGAAACATAATGACACCGTGTCTTACGTGTCCACGTAGCTGTCAGCTGTGTGCTTGAGATCAGACCAAAGACGTAGACGTTTAAAAAATGGGTTAATAGCCAACTTTCTCTCTCTATGTTTGTAACGTTACTGTTTTTAAACAGAAAAGACATGTTTTATATTGGAATATTTACTGGAAAGTTCATACTATATAGCTCAAGATGGCACTTTCAGCCAGTTAGGTCTCCTTTTTCATCAGCTTAAAATGTGAAGTGTTGTCATGTTGGCACAGGTTTAGCTTTTGTCCTCTCGTCACCCCAAAAAAACACATGCGCATTCTGGCAAACAAACACAGTGTGGCTGCTCAACCCTTCCAACTGCAGACACTGACATGAGCTCAGTAGATAATTTCACACAGCAGACAGTAACGGCTCAGTTAGTCTGTTTATAATCATAATATTATATTAATCACATTATGAAATTTGCCAGAACATTTGCATAAAATCATACAGTTTTAACTTCCTACACCACACTGTAACAACAGAGCCGCAAATCGTCACAACGTGCAGTAAATACACCAGACACTTTCCACTACCGCTGCTGAAATAGCTAAAAAAAATATTTTAACATCGTAGTTGAGCGTTGGACATAATTTCCTAAGTATTTTCTCAATGATTATGCATTTCATTCGGCACAATAAAAGTACTAACACCATAAAATGCAAACACATAACAAGATAAACAATGTTACATAATCTTGATGTGTGACCCAATGAAACACCCACAAGCACTGACTTTCAACAGCTCAAAGTAATACAAACTTTCTCTTTCTATATCTGCCCGTCTCTCCTCTTCTATGCCTTTCTCTCTCCACTCATTGGACTCATCTGCCCCCTCAGTTTTGGAAGAGATGCGTGTGTACATCCGCTTGTCAGGAACATGCATTTGGTCCGAAGCCAGCTCGGCTTAACTTTGCCTACAAACACCACCTTATTCTGTAGGCAGCGAGCAGATGGCAGCACATGTCTGCGGCCCTGCCAAAGGATTTGCATGATGCGTTAATCATACAGATCTTTGACAGCCATGAAGTTAGTGACTTTGTTTCGGATTACTTGTGCAGTCACATGTCCGCATAGTTATGAGCCTTGTCTCATATGATTTTGTGATCTTGATCACACCTTTAACACTGTGTTTTTGTTTTGCAGCAAAACTCAACATAGCTCTCTGGACCAGAGCTCGCCTCCACAGACTGGTGTTTCCACCTACAATCACCCTGTGCTCGGTGTCTACAACCCCCGGGACGACTTCCCACTGCGAAAGACAGGTACATCACACACTTACACACTTCGTTTTGGATGTGCAGAGCTGTCTATTTCACATTCAGAGAGGATTACACACACACACACAACTGTAACGCCCAGTAGCCGCTATGCAGACTCACGTCTAGCATAATTTAGACGGCATCAGAGCTCTGCACCATTAATCACATCCACATTAGGCTGTCAGGGTCTCCCAGCGTACCCCACATGAGAGTGTTAGAGAGAGTAGAAGCGTAGGTGGTTCAAGAGTTCAATAGAGTGAGAGTTCGATCGAGGGAGAGAGGTTTTTTAACATTTTAGCACCTGATGTTTATTAGATTTTAATAGTTTCTTATCCTCAGGGGTTGTTTTAAATCAGCTGTTGTTCTGCAGCGTCTTTAGAAACTTGTTCTTAACACTGACAGTGCTAATAATTACAGATTATATCAAACTTGCTCTTTTTAGAAAATAATTTAGAGAGGACAGTATATGTATTTAGCTCACGTCCTTTCAGATTTGAGGCTTTCAGCAGCACTCTGTTGTTTGCTGTTGTACTCTTCTGTGTTGCTGGACCTTTCTGCTGCCTTTAATTTGTTTGATGATTGCATAGTAAAACTACCTGGCTCTGACAGATCCTATTTGAGGGCTGCGTCTGTTGGGAACATCTCTTCAAGCAGTGCAACAATTACTTTTGGGGTTCCCCAGGGTTCTGTTCTCGGCCCTTTATTGTTTTTAATCTGCATGATACCTCTGGGTCAAGTAATTCACAACCGCAATATTTCTTTTCACTGTTATGCTGATGATTCACACACAGTAAACCCATTAGACCTCTGTTCTGTTTACTCACTGTCTTGGACATGCAATATTTTTTATGTTAAATGCTGATAGGAGATGTGGCCGAAAACAAATATAGAACATGCAAGAATTGATCCACTACTAATGGGTGTATGCTACAAAAATGAAATCTTTCTGTGTTTTTTCATGACGCAAACTCTTATTTGTGTCTTTGTGTCCATCCATTTAACTCATTATTTGTTGCACTTTATAAAGATAGCATACCCTATGCAATTTGAGCCCCTTTCTGAACCCAGCTTTTAGCCACACGATAAATTTTGGTGGCAGACTGAATTTTAGCTTCGTAGGACGCTGTTTTTTTTTTAAGATTATTTTTTGGAGGATGGAGTAAAACCAGCGGTAGCGGCACAAGGGGTAGCGTGAATCAGTCAGGTGAACCACACCGCCGTCAACTGGCACTTGGATGTTCGGATGAATTTCTGACATGTCAGAAAGTTCAATCAGCCATTGTAGGCTCTTGCACAGTTGAAGCAGAGGGCATGAGTCGATTCCCCAAGACCCTGCCTTTCAATCAATCAATTGTACATTGTAGCGGATAGCCGGCTAGTTTGTTGATGCGACTGACTTGCTAACTCGTGTGTGTGTGTGTGTGTGTGTGTGTGTGTGTGTGTGTGCGTGTGTGCGTGCATGATAGAGAAAAATTGACTTTTTAAGCCTTTTTGGAACATCTGTCTCTCCATCGTTGTGAACCATATCACTGCTAACAAGCAAACTTCTGCCTTTCTCCAACCCCTGAGCTTTCAAACAAATCTTTATTGACAGTTGTCAATAGACTGAATGGTCCAAATGAGCCGTCTAACAGTTTTATGGCCTATTTTACACATACAGTGTGAGCACTCGGGTCGTGGATTGATGATCGCACATAAATCGGCTTTACATCGCAGACAGTTTACACGTACAGTAGGAGATGGAATTAAACAACACCTTTAAAATGGGCTCAAATTCAGTTCAGTGTTTGCCCATCTGAAGAAATCAACTGATCTCTTTCATCTTGTAAAAAAACAAATTTCAACTATATTCTGGTCCAACAGGAGGTCGTAAATACTCTGGGGGCTTCTAAGTCTGATTTGAATTTCACAGCAGCCATTTATTAACTCAGGAGCCTCAGCAAGAATGAATCAATTTCTTTAAATTACACTTTTATTCCTGTTTTTTATGCCCAGACATGCACCTCATAATTATTTGCTGTATTTTCCAAGAACTCAATTGACCACCTTGATCTTACAAAAACAGGAGGCAGGGTAATTACATGTCCTGATTTAAACTGGCTTTAAATTAGTTTTATTTCACTTTTACTGTAATCTTATTGTCCTTTATCTGTCCAGGACGTTGTAATCTTGTGCTGTACATAAAAGTAAACGCAGAAACACTGCTGTTTCAAGCAGTGACTGTACCCATGCAGAGAGCACCATGTTTTCTTTTAAATGGGTGACAAATCTTGTCAAAAGTAATTTCAGCGCTGCGGAACGTACCACTGGAATAAAATTTCCTTGCAGCCTACAATCTAACGTCTTCTGGCTTCAAAGTACAGAAGCCTCTACAGAGTAAAACCAGCTGTTTGCAGTGTGTTTTTGTCAGGTGTGTGTACAGCTCTGTGTGCGTAAAGTGAGAGTGGTGTGTGAGGTGGTGTAGCAGTGAAGCAGCGGTCGTCTTACAGTGCAATTATTCACTTAGCGCAGCGGCGGCTGCAGGCGGCTGCAGCCAGCGCTCCAGCCCTGTTGACTCTGCCGTCGGGCTGCTGGCTGCGACGGCAGATAGACCACAGTTGACACTGGCCCACACAGCCACATTCCACCCCGGGAGAGGAGAAGAGAGGGAGGAAAGAGGAGAAACTGAAGAGTGAAAAGGGAGGGAAGAGGAGACCATACGACAGTGATAAACAGGAAGATGGAGAGAGGAAGATGAGACTGGGAAAGCTTTTGGTGGCTTCACTGACCATTTAAATGACCTCAAAACACTTTTTTTTTGTCAAGCAAAACCAAAGTCGAGCAACAGAACAGGAGAGTACAGACCAGAGGAGCTTGCAAGCAGGATTTAACCATTTGAAACTTAAACACACTGGTCTGTGCTCTTTCAAAAACATTAGGGGAAGGCAACTCAACAAGATGTAGCCCAAATATTAGCAAAAAAAAAGTAAAAAAGCATTTAAAAGCTTTTATTGTAGTGGCATATTATGTTATGTTTCAAAGCCCTGAGGTAGACAAAAAATGTTTGTTTTTTTTTAGATTATTTTTTAGCTTTTCATGTCTTTATTAAAGCACAGCTTTAGAGTGACAGGAAAGGGGGATGACATACAGCAAAGGACTGCAAGCTGGAATCGAACCCGGGCCGCTGCAAAGGATTCAGCCTACAGAGGGCAGACACTTTAAATGTTGATAATGATTTAGCCACTATAATAAAGGCTTTTTTATTGTACTTCCCCCACGTTTTTCTCACTTTTGTGCCTGGATTTCCTTCCTAATCAACAAGTTGTGTCACATTTTCCATGAGCACCTGACCTACCTTTTATTATACAGAGCATCTCTCCTTCTTTCTAAGTACAAAATAGACAGAAAATATAGTTTTCTGAATTTTCTTTCCATTAAATAATTTTTTTTCCAATAGTGGTCCCTTCTTTTTGAAATCTAATTTTTAGGGTAGTCCCTTGTCACTTTTTACTTCTTATTTTTAACGTGGTCATTGCCCCTTTCCCCCCATGTTTTCAAAAGAAATAAAACCAATTTGCTCTGGTTTCAAAGGGTCAAATACTTTCTGAAACGCATCTAAAGGCAGCTCAAGAAAACTGATGTCACTACAGGTTTTAAAGGGTTAAACTACGTCCAGTAAGTGGTAAAATTATGCTACACTCCCGAGAACTTGCTGCCTGTAGAGAAAGGGAAAAAAGGCGGGAAGGTTGCAGAGAGCGAAAAGATCGTCCCTGGAGTGTCAGTTCGTCGCTTGCTTTCTATAAGGCTGAGGATTGTGAGAGAGGAGAGAACCTGTGCCACCCTGATATTTGCCCACAGCGATGACGTGCTTTGCGGGGTTTACTTATGGTAATGCCAGCTCCGGAGAGGTTAGAGGCTCTTTTATATCACCGCCGGGCCATAAAGCAGAGGACTGGCACCCAGGGCTCCCAGCAACGGTCAAAGGAAGTAACAGCGCTCTTTTGTGCATCTCCCATCTCGTCTTCTACATTTTAGAAATTTAGTGAAGCCGTTAAATCTCATCCAAAGCACAATGAGAAAAGCGCGACAACAGATTAATATAAAAATGCTTTATGACAGTAATTGGATACAGCTCTGATACGGTGTAAGCAGAGTGAACAGTAAACAGTGAAATAAAATTACAAACAGTAATGCTGAATTATGAGCTGCATCGCTCACTTTCAGTCCAACTAACAGTGAAAAATACTGTAGAAGAAGGATATTACAGAGTATAAATACACTGAATGGATACTGCTGAAAATATGCAGACCATAAAAAATATCAAAAATGTCAATCTTAAAGGGACAGTTCACCTCAAAATCAAAACTACATATTTTTCCTCTTACCTTTTTATTTTTATCAGTGTAAATTGTTTTGATGTGAGCCACAGAGTGTTGGAGATATCGGTTGAAGAGATGTGGGGATGATGCATGATATCAGCAAACCTCCCATTAATTTTTACTTTATCTTGTGTGTGTTTGCCCCCTTTTTTTAATCATTCTGTGCCCCATCTCTAAATTTGCACTTTTTGCAGGTCCATGAACGCAGTGCAGCTCCTCATGATTTATTTTTATTCCTCAGTACCAAATTGAGATGTTTTATTTGTGGTGGCTGCCACGAATAAATGAATGTGTGGAAACCCTGCTCATGATAAACATAAGCTGCATTTACACTGCCTGTTCAAGGTGGGAATCTCACACCGTTATGCCGCCTTGCTGTTCTGTATATGACGTCTGACTTTGTTGCGGCCCTGTAGCACAATCTCTGTGTTCAAGCGCCTATATAGAAAGAGAAAGCGGGTGGATGAGTGAATCAATGCGCTGCATATGGCACAACAGTGAAATGAGATATTACCCATTTTAAATAGTCAACTTTGCATTAAAGTTGCAGTGATTGGGCAAAATTGCAACGCCATGAAGAATTCACAGAGATTCGCTGAATCTGTGTCAGTTGCTGCAACATGCTGGAGGGACGGCCTCATGACAAAATGTGATCATCTGAATGTGTAGTAGGAAAAGAGTTGCGTGACAAGAGGTGTTTCCTGGAAAAGTGGAAGCCTTTAAAATCATTAACTGTTCATATACAGTGAACATTTCAGGGTGAGAGAGCATCACATACAATATGCCTTGTCTGGAGCATGTTCTTACATACACATGAATGCCTCTGAAAGATGAAGACAGGGTGGGAAAATTTGAGGCCCTTTGACTCTGTGCTCTTTGATGAGGCGGAGGTAGGCATACTGTTCCTGTCTTTTCACTGATGAGCAAATGTGTCTTTTTGTAGCCTAACTGGGGCAGCCAGCCCTTCACATGGACACAATGGCACATAGGCAGACTGGTACTGTACAATACATGGCGTTGGTTGATAAGCAGACTGAGAAGCCCATCCGAGAATACAAAGCAACATGCGGCTGTCTGAATGCAGGATGTCACTCACATATGCAGCCTTTAACCTCTGCTGTGAGGCCCATGTCAACATGCCGACAATGCTCCATCTGTGCATTGATATCATGTATCTTTGCAAGTGCTCATGCTTCCCTACTGCGTGTAACCAAGCCTTTACATTTGCACAAAGTAGTTCAAAAAAGTGATCAGTTCATGTGGAGGTCATGAACTAAAGGTATGAGTTCTAGTTATAGACTGCAGTAATATTCATGAATGAATTTGAACACCACCTTCTATCTTAAAAGTTGTCTTTCTGTTGGTACCACCTTCAGTTTTTTCTTCAGTCGACTCAAAGAGCAGTGAAAACCTCTGTCCCATCCATTTTGTTTCGACTCTCCCTTTTCTCTCATGATTTGGGGTACATTTACACTTTTAAATTTTGTTTTCGAAAAACCTAATTAGTCCTCCTCAACAGCCTAATTACTGTCCCTATTTTCTCACTACAGACACAGATATTCCTCAGATAAAATCGTGGCAAAATAGCTTTTATCATTTCACATTAATTGCTGGAACTTTTTTTGTTGTGACATCAAGGTTGTAATATCATATATTCAGCCTTGATCGTGACCAGAATTGTGTAAAAAAATGTCCTCTTTAAAGTCTGCGTGAAGTAAAAAGAAAGGTGTTCTGAGTTTGTCTTGCTGCAGAAAACATGTGTTATTAACCACTGAGCCAAATTTGAGTGATTAACCCTTAGGGCCCCCTTTAATATTACGCACACTCGCCTTGCTCTGCACACAAAATGCGCTTTTTAAATCAAGCTTTAAAAAATATTATACATTAATATTATTCACTACTTTCATTGAGTTAATTCTTGAACCAACATCAGTCCTAATCATAAATATTAAATATTAATACATTTTCTGAATTAAATCATTTAAATACCAAGTTTTTAGATTTAAAAATTCCCCACAAAAACTGAATTATTTTCAATATACGCCACATGCAAAGGTGTTTTTTTAATATTATTGTGACAGCCTGGGATATGTTAATGATTTGCAGCAACATCGACTGTGTCTGTTGTAGGTGCTGCAAATTTCACTTTTTCTGTTAGAATATCACAGTATAATGGTATATGGTAAAACAAGTCAAAAAGTCAAGTTTTTGATCTTAACTTAATTTTGACAAAATCTTTAGTCACAGTGTTTTGGCTTTGTTAGGTAGAGTTGTCCATTATACCCTGTTTATCTAGATTTTTGTGGCCCTCAGTTTTATTTTTTACACAATACTTTGTCATCTTAATTGTTTCCAAAGATCTGAAAATCAGATTCAGCGAAAGGCAGCTTCAGAAATGTTTATTTGTAGTAAACTGTCTCTACTGACATTAGTTGGTCTGACTCCATCTGGACTGATTTCTCTCTCCCGCTTTGTGCTACTGTACTTTCACACTTTGTTCACACTCCACTGTTTTCCACACATCTATTTTTACCTGACACTGTGAATGACAGCGAGTGCTTGATGAATGTTTCTTAAAAGGTTTTTTTGAGGAAGTTTGCAGCAGGTAGAGAAGCGTTTCAGTATCTGTCCGCTCAGTTTAAAAGAGATATATTAGCAGATTAATGTGGTTATGTCATTATCAGTTAGTGGATTTAGCTTTCCTGTGATGATTAAAAATGGGATAATGAATAGTGAAATTATCTCAGGCTGCTGATTGGCAGAGTATTCATTATCACTCCTTATTATTCATATTTTGACACTGAGCGTGAGCCTCCATGGCCGGAGCAAAGGTGACATGCCGTTCCCTTCTCCATTGAAAACTCTGTGACAGCGTTCACAAAAGACCAGAAGGCCTTTAGGCAATCAGACATGGCTCCCAAATTGGAGGTAATTGCTTTTTAGCCGCAGTGTCTTTGGGAAAGTGGCTCAGAATTTGGCATGTTCAGAAAGCACTTAAATAGGCGGGAGGAATCGTACAGTGAATGAGCAGCGGCGTGTAACAGTTTGTCCACCAAACAGGTTTCGTAACAGAGCGGCTCTGTGACAGATCGATGTGCGGAGCTCCCAGTTTAAGCTGAAAGCCTGTGAGACTGTAGCTCAGGTAACTCTCCCACCCTTTGGATTGATTGGTCTAAAGCTGCACATCTGTCTGTTATCTGTTAAACATCAAGGAGGCCTGGCAGGGGTGTTGGCGTCTGAGCTTGAGCTGCAGGAATCAAAAATCACCCAGTTATCAGAGGTGATAGAAGATGCTTATGTTGTAATTTAATAGCTGACAGTCCCACAGGGA
This sequence comes from Plectropomus leopardus, assembly GCF_026936395.1. Taxonomy (NCBI): domain Eukaryota; kingdom Metazoa; phylum Chordata; class Actinopteri; order Perciformes; family Serranidae; genus Plectropomus; species Plectropomus leopardus. The sequence continues at coordinate 7,369,766 of NC_142199.1, forward strand.
GTCATTTATTTGCACAAATAACACAGCAGAGTTTGACTTTTCTCAGGCTGCGACAAGAACCAGTGACACACCTCATTATGAGTACAACAGGTAATCAGACACAGGTGCGGCTCCCATTTAACAATCATTAACTAAGGCTACAATTAGTCTTCTTCATAGTCTGTTTTAGTCAAACTTTTCTGCTTCCCTTTCAAAATAAAAGTTCTTTGGCCACGTCTTGTCGACAGAATCCCATAAGTTGTTGACGCAAGGCATTTTATTTTAAATTATTTTCAGGTACGTGTAGTTGAGAATGCAGGGGCTGAACAACTTCATAAATGAGCAGAATATGTTCTTATAAATGTGGAAATACAGCACCCATAGCAGCAGGTGGCCCTGTAGAAGCGCCACAGCAACAACGCTGAACACCACAAGCATGAAACACGCTGCAGTTCGGCGAGGTTGCCATCATGCACATCTTATGCAGCCAGTGTGTTTCTGGTGTGCCGCTAGCTCAAAACTAATTTACTTAAGGAAATCCCAGAATTGGGAAAAATAAAGTTAAATGTGGTTCTTAATTTTGCTCTTCGGAAGTGGAAAAGGTGGTGCATCAGTAAAAGTTTTGTAATAAATTATGAGAACGTGAGCTTTGTGAAATGAAAGGAGAGGCTGATGCTTCTTTAGATGGGTATTTACTGATTGTCAAACCCCCTCCTCATCTCTGTACCTCATGATAATCATGTTTTTACGCATTATTCCAAACTGGTGTATGTTTGGACATTGTTTTAGGCATCATTCCTGCTCCGCTGGACAGAGCAAATTCTTTTCACCATGAACTGTATCAGTGTATCATTCAGACTATGAACGAATGAATGAATGAATGAATGCATTAAAATGTTTGGCTCGTCTCTCTCCATCCCTCCTGCAGCCTCGGAGCCCAACCTGAAGCTGCGCTCCAGGCTGAAGCAGAAGGTGAGCGAGCGGAGGAGCAGTCCGCTGCTGCGTCGTCGAGACAGCCCCATCACCACCGCCAAGAAACGCTCGCTCGACATGGCGGGTGAGCAACACACACTCACACAAACATACAGTTGTCAGATGTTCAAAATGCTGTTTTATTTACGGCTGCGGTATTTTCCTGTGACTGTTTGATTCGTGTGTGTGTGTGTGTGTGTGTGTGTTTTAGACTCTGCGTGTAGCAGCGCCCCCGGCTCAGGCCCAAGCTCCCCGAATAACAGCTCCAACAACATCCCCAATGAGAACGGCATCACTGTGTCAGTCTCCAACAACTCGGAGGTAACACACTCATAACTATGATACATGAATTTGCTGATACATTGAGCTGTTATTAACTCACAGACATAAAAAACATTCTGTGAACTCTTCACTTACTGTACATTTTCTACAGTTTATTCTTGAAGTCCTACTTTCATTCTTTATTAAAAGGCAGTTCTAAAACCCTCAAGTCCTCAGCAGCATCCTGGGAGTTACGACTCATAAGGATTTGCAGTTTTTTTGGCTTTTACTGGAAGTTTTAGCATCAAGTGACGGCCAAGGTGCTGATTAATTTCTCCCCTGCAGCAAATAAAACAGTTGGGAAACACTAAATACTTTTCATTTTAGCATAAAACTTGCCAACATTTAACTCTTTGAAAGCTGGATTGCTTGCAGTTCACTTGTGATGCATTCAGACGCCTTTCACAAGCATTTAAAACCTTTGAAACTTGAGCAAGCTGGTTTGATTTCTTTTACACACATGTAAGAAAGGCGCAGAGGAACTTGCCAAGAAACATCCTGTAAATTGCAAGAAATCAGTGAAAGGGGACAAGAAAAATAATTTAAAGAGATAGAGGGAGAGAAAGAGAGAGATGATTAATGATTAAGAAAAATGATATATTTACTGTATAAATATCTTTTGAATTATAATTATATATTTGAAATATATTTTAATAATAATATTTTAAATATTTTTACATTATGTTAAAGAAAAAATACATAGCATACATACATAGCATACATACATAGCATATCAATATTATTTAAAAAATGTATTTTATTTTTTTATTTTTTCAGGTACTTTCCTTGTTTCTTTTTCCTTTTTTTTCTTTTGCTAAATTTTCATGAATTTTTCATGTAACTTTAACTAATTTCTTGCTAAATCTTTGAGTCTTGTAGAGCTGCTGTTTGCCTTTTTCTTGTGGAGTTAAAGAAACAGAACATGAACAATAGACAGCCTCGGTTCAAACGTCTTTGCGTCTAACATTGGGAAGCAGTCTTTAGTTTTCCTGCACACGTATCAGGAGCTAACCTGCAGAAAAACTCACGACTTTGTGCTGTAACTTTTATTCTTGTTTTTTATACTTGTCTCAGTTTGGTTTGTATTTTCTGTTTTCTCGAACTTCGATGGCGTATTTAACTGTGTTTAAAGTGTCCTTTTAGAATGTGATTTTTTAGCACTTTGTCTCTCTGCTTTTGATGTTTTATGCAGAGCACTTTGAATTACCTTTTTGCCAAAATATGCCGTATAAATAAACTTGCCTTGCCTATGAGATGACCCTTAATAAGCCAGAATTATGAAAAATAAACAACGCTTTCACAGAGAGTGCATTCACCTAAATTATAAACACATTTTGCTGCCTTTTGCTGTCAGAGTTGCTGTGCTCTTTTACAGGTGCTTTAAATAGCTTTTAAACTTTGCAGGCGATAGCAGGTACAAAGGCTCTGAGTGAGGGATGATGGGTCTTCAGCAGGAGGACGGCCAAGGAGTTGGCGAGATGCTATTTGTGGCAGCCATTAGGGGCACTCAGGTGGTGTGGAGGAGGCTGATGGCCGTGACGCCAGCCGGGTGCAAACTCTCCTCACGTGTGGACGTCCGCTGGTGTCGTGTTTTTGCCCGTTTGCTGTCCTTCTTCCATGATTCAGTTAAATCATTTAAATGTGCTTCCCAGGCGTCTCTGGCCCAGAGGCTGTGCAGCGGTGCTGAGCGGGGCTCCGTTAACCAGCTGTCCCTCTACACTTCACCATCCTTACCCAACATCACCCTGGGGCTGCCCGCCACTGCCACCGCCACTGCTGCTTCCAACGTAAGGAGGAATCTGCTGCCAAGCTGGTGGAATTACTCGTATTTATCTGTGAATCAGGAGTGTGAGCATTTATTTAAAATCTCCCTGCTCTGCTTCTTTTGAAGGTGACCTCGGCCCAGCAGGATGGAGGTCTGCAGCCGGCGCTCTCCCTCAGCCCTCCCTTCCTCTCCGGTGGCCACTTGACCCCCTACCTGGCGGAGGCTGGAGCGGGAACGGGCGGGCACGGCGCGCACAGTCCGCTGCTTCAACACATGGTGCTTATGGAGCAGAGCCCGGCACAGAGCCCCCTGGTGACAGGTAGGAAGAGTTTTTGTGCCTTAGAGACGGCGATAACCGGGGCCGGAGGCATTATATTTTATGGGTTGTCCATCTGTACTAGGGCTGCAAATTGTCAGCACTTTGCTTAATCGATTAATTGGTAAATTAACAATCCATTAATCGTTATTTGAAGAAAACATAAAAACTTTTCTGATTTCAAACAATGCCAAATGCATTTTTTCCTCAGTCAAAGCTAAAATTTATTTATCACTGAAATTTTACATGTTCTATTAAATCCTTAACGACCGATTAATCAATCATCGATTATTGTAATCATCTATAATCTGTATGTACATTCTTGTGAACACGATATCTCAAGAACACCCCGGGGTCACAATGTCCTCATAAAATGTGTTATAACTTTGGTTATATAGCAAACGGTGCTGATTGTATGGATCTTCTGTGCTGCCGTGTGGAAAATGTGAGTGAAGCATCCATGTTTTCTTATTCATTAATGTAAACTGTAAGTGCATGTTGGCTGGTGAACGGTGGCAACAACCGGCAGTGGGACTTCCAGTTATAGTAGTTCTGATAAAAATTGAAAGTAATGAGATAAAAAACAGCAAATCACCAAACACAACTGTGACTAAAAGTATTATTCAGCGTTGAGATGTGTGTCCATGGTACACAGTGTGCCCCCTTACGCTGACAGACGTCCATTCACAAGCTCAAACTAATGAGCTCCTTTCATATGTCAGCGTATGCGACGAGAGTGTGACACGGTTTCATTGTGCGCCCTTTCCCATCAGCTCATTCATTGACTACCACTTTGCTGCTATTTTCAGCGGGGCACTCGCAGTGAATGGGCAGTGACGCACAGAACAGACGCATGCATGCACAAAAAACTTACGGAGATGGACGTGTGCACGCCCACACATGGGCCTGAGCAGACAGTGAGTTTTCACAGCCCGGATGAGGGAAAGTCATGTTTTTAGCTCCTCCATAGCTCCACTATACCACTTTGTAGGTATGCATCGAGCTTTTCCAGAAACAATTTGCAAACACTCTGCTTGTCAAGTCATTTTCTCCGATATTCACTCAGAAATCAAGCTTCTCAGATCATTTACCCGGCTCCACTGAGTCTGTTTTCTCCTCACCCGGACGATGCGCCGTAAAATGGACTAATCTGTTCACTTCTTCCTGCTCGTATCATCACAATAGAAGAATCGCAGTATGGCAGCACAGATGGCAGTTTTTATTTGGTTCACAAATACATCTGCTGACTAATCTTAGGTCCAACACTAAGAAGAGTGAAAGTAGGAATCCATGTGTTGATGGGAACGAATCATATATTTATCTGGCATTTTAGGATTTTGGCTGGAAGCTTCATCAGGACAGCTTTTGATAAAATATCCTGGTTTTCTTCACTGTCATCTGACCTCTCATCCTGGTCCTGGCTCAAAACGAGGTCATGGCTTCAGCCGGCTCAAGCATCACTTTTTTAAAAGCAACATATTTAAGGAATTCTTATGATTATATGCATGTTTGAAGTGATTTTGGTGACACTACATTGTATAAGAATGTTTTAAAATATGTTTTTCCAATGAAGAATCCCCCAAATTATGCAAAAGCACATTTTTCAAAATTTATTTTTGTAGTATAAACCAAAGATTACCATTGATGTGTGATTTATTACAATTTATAAAAATGAAGTTACTGAATGTTTTTGTGGTAGTCTCTCTTTATGGTGTTGTACTTTGTAGACGTTTCCTGCACATAGAGCGCACCGTTATTTGTCCAGCTCAGAGGACGGCTTGTTTTGATGAAAATTAGGTTATTTCTCGTTTACTTGACTACAGTTGGAAAAAGGTGTTGTTGTGTGTTTTAACAACATTTTCAGGAAGTTCGAATATCTTTCTAACTTTACTGACTTGCCGACTTGTGTTTAAAACTCCCAACTGACGGCTGAAGATGAAAACTATTTTAAAACATGGAACTGTAGAGAGAAGGAGACTAATGATGAAGTCTGTCTTTCGTGTCTGTAGGGCTGGTGACAGCTTTTTTGCTGCGGTCCAGTCAAAAACAGACAGCTCTTTTCTACCTCTTTGGCAGTTTTGGTAATGCCTTTCCTGTTGCACTGTGCTGATTATGATACAGTGCCACTACAGCAGCGTAATAATGCAATCGCACTTACAAACAGCAGATATCCACCAATTGCAGATCTTGTTATGAATTGTTCTCCATGAAGACACCCCTCAGAGTTTTGGCAGGGTAAAATTGGACACCACCTCATAATTCTCTATGAAGGAAAAACGCTGCTCAGTGTGGCTCAAAAAGACAATGAAAGCTTCTCCTCACTGTATGACCACGAGACGGTGTGTTTCGGGTGTTCTGGAAATGACATGTTTCTTTAAAGCAGTCTCCAAAAGAGGCCTTGCAGACACAGACATATGCATCACTAAGACACACAGTCTAAATACTTCATAAGGTTCGAGGTTGTGGAGCGGCGGCAAGTCAAGTTATTATCAAACACTCGTCACTGAGAGCTGCAGCTTTCTTTAACAGCTACATGACTGAAAGTAGTTTGGGCTCAAGACCTACCTCCCCCATATGAAACGTTTTGTCTTTTATAGCATAAAAGGCCGATAACATCTTATAGTAGAAATGGAGCTGCGCTGTCACTGAGGTCACTGACATGAAATCTGACCGTGACTTCTGTGTAGCCAAACCTTTAGAGATATATGTGACTTTTCTGCATTAAAATACCTAAAAATGAATAGAGCAGTGTTATTTGTGTTGTTGAGTTGTGTTCTTCAATTAGAAATCTGTCATTTTAATCGGTGACAGTTTGTTTCATTTGGTCACTGTTGCTTGTCAGTGGCGTCATATCCCCTTTGCATTGCCTGCGTCCAGTTTGAAGCCACTCTTTTATGATGCACTTTGCAGATATTTGTTGTTTTCAACTATATATTTTAACTAGATAAAGGATTTAATGATTTACTGATTTGTAACATAAAACTGCTTTATTCAGTGTTTTTACCGGTTTAAATCACGTGATCTGTATTTTTGGAGAGGAAAGGACTTCTGCAGGTAATTCAGCTCCTGGTAAAATCCTCCTAAATTAACACAGAAGGAATCCTAACTGGAAGAAACTGACTGCAGCATTAGCGGCAGCTTGGCTCCTGGTCCTGCTGTGCCAAACAGTGTGTGGAAGCACTGATTTTTAGCATGAAACTCCTTTTGTCAGTGTTTTTGCCAGTTTAAATCACCAGGTTTGTTTGTTTTGGAGAAGAAGAGACCTTTGCAGAAAATTGGGCTCCTGGTAGAAACCTCATAAACTGACTGCAATGACAGCATTGCTCTGCATTTTACTATTATTTTGACAGCACGTCGTATATTTAAGTGTACACAGATTCTAGAGCTTTTATTTTTTGATTTAATACTTGAAGAAAGAAAGCTCCCCTGATGGATGCCAGTTTACGCTCTGTGGTCTTGTGCTTCACTTCCTTATGTAACCAAAGTCCTCCCTGTTTGTGTCCCAGGTGTCAGCGGCCTCTCTATGTCACCAGCAGCCTCCATGGCCAAGCTGCAGCGGCAGCACCGGCCCCTGGGAAGGACGCAGTCGGCCCCTCTGCCCCAGGGGAGCGCCGCGCAGGCTCACGCTCAGGCCCTGGCCCTGCAGCAGCTGGTGGTCCAGCAGCAGCACCAGCAGTTCCTGGAGAAGCACAAGCAGCAGTTTCAGCAGCAGCAGCTCCACATCAACAAGGTAAAAGAACTTTTCTCCCGTCCTCTCTGTTGCCACAGTGGCAACACTTACATGCACACCAATATTTCCCTGTTATTCCGAACATGACAATATCCTGAATTCGATGTGGGTCGTATAAATAGCATATTCCGTGTAAATATTCAGAATTTAGTTCAGTTTCTGATTAAGACATGTGGAATATGCCGACATGTTTTGGTTTTAGGAGCGTTATTTAGGCATGCATGCAGCCAAATCGGAATATTCGTCTCAACCGTGTTTTTTTACTGCAGTTTGTGACACCAACCGGACTGTTTGCGATGTTTGTTGCCATGGATACGTTGTACACAAACCAACATGCCAACAGTTTGCAAAGCTATGGGGTTGAGATGTATGTAAAAGAAAATCCTAGTCTGAAGGAGAAACACACCTGCTTTTAAACTTTTTTAAAGACTTGGACATCAAGAGGTTTTGGGATATCACCGACCTTTTCAAGAAGATGAAGGAAGAGAAAAGGGCGAGTCAAACAAGTCTGCCACCGGTAGAAAAAAAATCTTATTTTGATGCAAAGAAGCAACATGACAAGCAGCTTTTCCATATTTTGATGTGATAAACAACATGGTAATTCAGTTCTCTTCAGTTCAATTCAAATCACTTTATTTGTTCCTGAGGGGCATTAAAAGGCACAGAGAGTAGCACACAGAAACAGGACAGCTTACGCAGAACAATTAACAGAAAAAAGGAATAAGACACAAAGAAGATAAATTGCATTGCTTTTGGCAAACCTTAATGATGTGATTTCTAAAGTGCACATATTTATTAAAAAGTTCAGTTACAAACGAGTTTATTTGAAAAAGTTCATGTTAGTGCACATCAGTCGAAGTGTGCACAAATATTAATTTTTATTAGACATGCAAACAGTTTACAGGAATATTGTAGGAATATTGTCTTTTTAGTAAAAACTGGACTATTGTGTGGATGTAAACACACTCACTGTTGTTAAAGTAAAACAGGGAGACTTTTCTGTGACTGTCAGGCTAAAAATAACAAATCTTAAAGTGGAGCACGAAGCCTCCAGTGTGCAGGATTTTCTAAACTCCCATGATTCAGTTTGAATGCAAATGAAGATCACTGTACTGATGGAGGAGGCCACAGATCTGACATCACATTCAAATAAGCTGATAATGAATTAGGGCTATAAGCCACCGTGGGCCAGCACAGCAGCTGTAGTGTAGTTGTTTGTGTAGGCGGCAGCCAGTAACACAGCCAATAACGTGTTCGCTGTGGAGTCTGTGAAGTCCTTGATTTTATTCTGCCGCTTTCTTTTCCCTCTGTAGTATTTTTGTTTGCGAGTAGGCGGAGGCAGGTATGGGTTAACGTGTATAGCAGTGTGTGTGTGTGTGTGTTTGCATCCACGTCTCTGTGACCGTGGCCGAGACAGTTGCCACGGACTGCGAGGTAAATGTGCGCTGCCATGGCAACAGAACGGAAGCCCGTGCCTTATATGGTCACGGAGGAAAGCGAGCAGCCGCCGCTCTGGACGGCTTTACCTATTCGAGCAGAGTACTCGCTGGAGGAGAGGTGGGTGGATGAAACAAGGGATTTCCTCTCCTCCTCCTCCGCCTCCCCCCTGCTCCGCTCTTCTCTCACTCCCTCCATATGTTTCAGAGCTCTCCAGCGGCAGCTTTTCACACAAACATCTCTATAACAGCCTCTGGCACGTCAAGGACGGATTCACAGGGAGTTTTTGTGAGGACAAGAATGAAAATCTGCACTTCAGACAATGTTTTATTCTGTGAATTGACTCAGAATATGAGATGTTACTCTCAATTCTTTGATGTGAGCAGTGATGTCATCTTAACTGCTTTTTAGAAAATAAAATGACAGCAGTTCTGATCATCTTTTAATCCGGTTTCAAGTCCTCATTTATGAGGATATGCTGTTTCTCCACGTAAAGTGATCAAAACTGAATATATTTCAGATTGTCAAACTAGGGATACACATATCCGATGTTTTCTCTACTGTTTAGAGTCTGATACAAAAACATTATATAGAAAACAAGACAATAAGAGCTCTCTTTGTCTTAAATTTAAAGGAACAGTTCAACACTTGGAGGATTATATTTTTCTGTCTTTCAACCTGCACAAAAACTAAAGTGTAATAAAAGGACAAGTTGTGGTTTTACTTTAGGGTGGGTTGTAAAACAGATTATTTTGTGGTTGGGTGCCGTGATTAACGGAAAGTCTTTGGGTTTTGGAGTGTTGGTTAGAAAAAAAAAGATGTTATGTAATGCACTTTGGGTCCTGTGAAATTAAAATGGCATCTTTAACATTTTATAGATCAAATAATTCATTATTGAAGTGCTTGAATTTTAATAAGGGGAAAAATCAAGTACTTGAATACCTTGAAAATAGCCCCTTTTCATGCCTCCACACCAGCGATAGCTGCCACCAGAAACATTATATTTTTGGGAAGTCCATTCATTCGGCAGTCCCATGCGATATCTCAAGAACACCTTTAGGGAATGTCTTCAAATTGGCTTAAATGTCCACTTGGACTCAACAATGAACTCTTTAGGATTTAGTGGTCAAAGGTCAAAGGTCATTGCTCCCTTTTGTGTGTCTCATTCTCGTGAATGCGATATCTGAAGAAAATATTGAGGGATTTTTTTCAAATTTGGCACACATGTCCACTGGGACTCAGCAGTGAACTGACTAGTTCAACAAAGTGCTTGAAACATAAAAATGAACACATGCTGTCTTATGTTGGGACCATTTTTTTGTTCATCAAGAATCAGAAATTGCTCTGCTTTTTCTGTATTTAAATCCACATGTCTCCTGGCGTGCTCGCCCTCTCTGTTTTTCTTGCCTTAACAATGTCCCACCTGACACTTTAGTTTACTATTACTTCGCTCAGCTCTTAAAACCCAGCAAAACCTGTTCAGCTACATGCTAAACTTAGCATGACTTCACTTTAACAGCCTGCTTTTTTCTGTGTGATTTGTTTTCCTCTCTCCTCAGCTGATATCTGATATAAAAGGGCCACTGAAAACTAAACGTGAAACTTCAGCTCCACCTGATGTTGTTTCATTGCACTACTTTGAGATAGTCCTATCATAAAGATGACTTTTCATCATTGAGGTGACAAGTCTGTCCGTTTCAGGCAAACACAGCGGCGGCAGGCAGGGGGAAACGCCTCAGTTGTAGTGAGTTTCTATGGTTACGCCAATGCCCTCGCTCTGAAACTTTATCTTGATTGAAACTTTTGGAAGGGCGAGAAAATAGCGCATTAAAGTTATATAAGCAACATAGCGCTGAAATGTTTAGTTGAGGATTTTATGTCGTTATGGCTAAAAAGATAAGTAACCATTTCATGAAAAAAGAGACTAAACAAATCATTTCTTTGTGTTCAATAAAGTTAGATTTGAAAATGAAGTATTTGCTATGACTTCAGTCATACCAAATACTTCATTTTCAAATCTAACTTTAAAAATAGTGCTTGAAAAAGTACTTGAAACAGAAAAATCCACACATTATTTATCAATTTAACCAAAAGTGTCACTCACAGAAACGTTTTGTCTTTCTTTTGTCATGAGGGTATTTTATTTTTTTCTCTGATTTATGATGTAACGACAGACACTGGCTGCATTTGTGATCATGAGGGAAGGATCAGATGAAGAGGAGGGAAAGTGGAGCAGAGGAGGGCAGCAGGGTCGAGGGAGGAGGTGAAAAATGGGGGAAGAGGAGTTTGTTTGGATGCAGGAGAGATAACAACAGTAGAGTAGAGGAGAGGGAGTTGATGAGAGCTGGCGAACGCTCTGACGTCAATGCTGCACCAGATCTGTGCCAGGGGACCCAGCAGCTCACAGCTCTGGGAAACACACACATACACACACACACACCTGTAGCTCACTCCTGAGACTCCCAGCACACCCTCCTCTGTCTCACTGCTCTCTTCACATCATAAACACTCACACACTATAGAGGCGAGTACTCCGCAGCCTTGAATGGCACTTTGAACGCTTCATGTCAGCGAGAGTGAATGAACACACAACTGAATCACCGCTCGGTGAACAGCAGGCCCCCAGAATGAGTCGATGAAAAGCAGCACAACAGGGAGTGTGGAATGTCTCTGTTCGACGAGACACATTTTGCCCCGGAGTACAGACGGCAGAGCGGCCACTCACATTCAATTACGACGGATAGGTTTGAAATGAGCAAGACACCCAATCTGACTGAGTAATCCAAATTAAGCTTGTTAAAAGAAGAATGCTCCAGAGAAAGGAGTGATTTGCCAGGAATTTGATTCAGAGGAGAGCGCGCCCGTTTTGTTTGAATGCAGCCGCACACGTTGGAGGGGATTTGTCACATCCTGCTGTTCGATTGTGAGTAAATTTCACATCGGAGCATCATCTTTTTCTCCCCTGCGGTGTCACACAGATGATGACCAAGCCCAGCGAGTCGCCGGTGGGCCGCCAGCACCAGAGCCACCCAGAGGAGACGGAGGAGGAGCTGAGGGAGCACCAGGACGGAGGTGCTCTGCCGCCGGGGGTCACCATCAAACAGGAGCCGCCCGACCCGCAGGAGCTGCAGGAGGAGGCGCTGCAGCAGCACAGGGAGCGGGAGAGGCAGGCGGAGCAGGAGCTGCTCTTCAGACAGGTGGGGAGCTGGAGAAGTTAAATCTGCTGTGAGGAAGCGTAGGCTGAGAGAATCAATACGAAGTTTGGGAAAATTGATTCGGCTCTAATGTATTGTGTTCCTGGGGAAGTCCTGAAGAGGTGAAAACTGAAAAACAGACACACAAATGTATTCAAAGGTGTCAACATGCTCCTCTTCATGTGTGACATTTTCAATCATGCTTTTTAATGTTTCCATGAGAAGAAACAGAAACTTCAGCAACCTGAACTATGATAAACAGAAGTACGTATGAAAGATGACAAGATGGCAAAAAACATTCAAGAACAAATTGTTTATACAAAATAATAAAGTAAAACAAAATGAAATAAAATAAAATAAGAAATAAATAAAGTTAAATAATTGTAATTAAAAAAAGCTCACCAGAATCTGCATGGAGCCTTGTCATCCTCCCCCAGCATGAGCTCTCCTGCACAGGATGTGTAAAAGGCCACTTTAAGCCACATCAGTCAAAGTGTAAGAAAAATCAGTCGATCAATAATCAAACAGAATAATAATATTAAAAAAAAGTATAAATTCATATAATAGATATATAACAAAATAAAAAACAGATAACAGAAAAAAAGAATTACAAGAACAAACCTTATACAAGTAAATTAAATATAATACCAAGTCATGAAAATTCAGTGACATTTCTCGCCAAGTTGTTTATTACCTTTTTGAAAGAAATCACCCAATTTGCTCTGGTTTCAAAAGGGTTAAATAGCTTGTAAAAGGTGTGTGAACGCAACACAGAAAACCGATGCTGATTTAGGTTTCAAAGAGTTAAAAAAGTGAGAGAAAATCGAAGCTGTATCATTTGTTTTGGCTGCCATCTCTTGGCCATAACTTGCACTTGCACTGGAGAATATATTGAAGCAGTTTTTTCCTCCTGTAGCTTCTTAATGTATTTACATTTTAGGCATTTCAATGAACAACTCAGCGTGACAACTGCAGAATTCATCTTCTTTATTCATGTTTGTGTGTGAGCAGCAGGCGCTGCTGTTGGAGCAGCAGCGGATTCATCAGCTCAGAAACTATCAGGCCTCCATGGAGGCTGCCGGCCTATCGATCTCCTTCCCGGGACACCGCCCCCTGTCCAGGGCCCAGTCGTCCCCAGCCTCGGCTCCCTCTTTCCCGATCAGCGTCCCAGCCTCTGATCCTCCCGTCAAACCTCGCTTCACCACAGGTCAGCATCACCGTCCTCTTTCACTTTCAAAAAAACTGCTGTCAAACTGCCAGAAATGTTTATCTCCAGGCCTCCCTCTGGTCTGCCTCAAGCTTTCATATGAGAGCTTTTTGGCTTTCAGTTTCACTTCCTTCCTAATTCACTGGGGACTGAAAGGAGACGTTTCCATCCAAAAAAGCAGGTGAATTGGCCAAAAAATGGTGTAATGGTTCCAGCCTCCATCTGGTAGCTGTAATAGTTGAGCTGGAGGAGTTCATCTCGCCAAAACCATTTCTCTCACTTTTTTCTTCCTCACAGACATCTGACTCTTTAAACAGAGATAAAAATATAAAAGGAAGAAGTCATTCTTGAATAAAGAATGAAGCTCCAAACAGCAACTTTTTGTATTGTTGTTAAAATAATGTTAACACCATGAAGATGCCACACACTGTGGCAGTTTGTGCATTCATGCACCAGAGTTGAAGATATTTTTAAACCAGTTTGGCCTACTTTACTCCCACTCTGTTCCAAACTGCAGCGAAAATTTCGTAAAGTTTCAGCAGCTGTTTTATATGAATGTGTACCGGTGCTCGTTGAAAACGTGCCGGTTCAGACTCGAGGCCTAAGGAAGCTCGAGCTGTCGTCCCCCTCGGAGTAAACCACTGACTGTTTTATTTTAAACAAAAGTGTCAGAGGAGTGCTGCACAGTTATGATTCAAAATGTTTTAATATTGAACATGTTGTGTGTCCAAAATGCACAAAAGTCAACGCTGCACGTCCTTGGGTCCACACTCATAAACCCGCAAGGTGTGAAGTAAATTGGATGAATCGTTCTCAAGATATTTGAAGGACACACAGACAGAAACACAGGAAGACACACAGACAGGCAGACTGCTTTATGCCGCAGAGTATCTTCTCCCAAATCAATATCTTAAACGATTAGCTGACTACCAGATGTCTGTAGCCTTTGAAGTGAAAAAAATGAAAAAATGTTTGTTTTCACAAATATTGCTAAAAACAAACGGCACCATCCGTCTTTCCTGGAAACATTTAGGCAACTTTACTCATATGAAAATTGACTTTTAAACATTCTTTTTCTATAATATAATTTAAAATTTTATTATAATTATTATAAATATAGATTGGGGATCTCTACTAGGACAATATATGTCATATCCCTTCAGCAACTTCAATAAAAATTTGACTTACCATCTGAAGAATTTCTTTGTTATCATCAAGTTCGTCATTTAAACAAAGGTGAAAAATCTCACCACAAACACTCCCTTTTTAGTGACAGATTTATTCCTACTGAAGCAAAGAGATACAAGACATTTTCTGCCGCATTTATACTCTTTGCTTTATGCCATAGATCCCTCAGATATACTATTATTATATAATGTTACACAGAAATAGGAGCGAGATCTGAGTAATGAATATATTGAGGATGAAGCAATAGCCTCTGCCAAAAACACTTTTATTTGTTACTGTATGACAGAAACTCAATGTAAAATACTCCACAGATCCCACATAACACCTTTTATTCTTAATAAAATGAACAACTAGATCTCTCAACTTTGTATCAAAATGTAAGAATAATATTGAGACATACATTAACAATTTTTGGGAATGCCCTAAGATCTAAAAATTCTGGAGTAATATTGCGCAGGAGGATCCCTTACCCTAAAAACTCCATTTAGAGGAACATAAAATAAATAATATTGCTACATTGTCACATTTAAGAAGCTGGAACTCAGGAATATTTAGCATTTTGCATGAGAAAATGACAAATAATTGATTAGAAAAACGGTTACTGGTACATTTTCTGTCAGTTCTTGTGTATTGTAAGTAAGTTGTGTGTTTCTGTGTGTTTCCTCAGGCCTGGTGTACGACTCTCTGATGCAGAAGCATCAGTGTATGTGTGGGAACACCAACAGTCACCCCGAACACGCCGGCCGCATTCAGAGCATCTGGTCCCGGCTGCAGGAGACTGGACTCCGAGCACAGTGTGAGGTATGTTATCAGAAGAAAAAACTCCACACTTAACAGCAAACCAAAGTTGTAAACTGCATATGAAAGTTGTATCCTTCTGTGTGTGTGTGTGTGTGTGCGCGCGCGCGTGTGTGTGTGTAGTGTATCCGTGGGAGGAAGGCCACTCTGGAAGAGCTGCAGACGGTTCACTCTGAAGCCCACGTCCTGCTGTACGGAACCAACCCTCTCCGACAGAAACTTGATTGTAAGCTCTCACACAAATACACACACATACACACAAACACACACACACACACACACACACACACACACTGACTGTCCCTAATTTAATGTTTATTTCCTAATCAACAGGTTCAATCACCCCCATGTTTGTACGGCTACCGTGTGGAGGGGTGGGGGTAAGTGACTCACATTCACATGAATTAAAACACAGTTCTCTCGAGTGATGCAATCTATCCAATAATAATATTAAAAATAATCTGCAATGTAGTAATATTTAAAAGTAATGCAACTTACAGAGATAGTTCAAGACAAATAAATGCACTAGAGCTTCTTAAAAACTGCTGCACTGCACACCAGGGAGCTCTTCCTTTCAGGACCAGTTTACCAAAATTAGCCAAGTAGCTTTATATGAGCAGATATTTGATAGAAATACTGAGAGGTGGGAGAAATGTGTTCAAGAATGGGGAACAAATATGGCATATCTAAGTTGAGATCACAGGAACTGACCCCTGCGTGTGCTGGTATCACAACAGGCCTATTTATTACTTGAAATGTTTTACTCGTGAGTGAAATTTTTGGTATTTTGATATTATTAAGACCTGTAGGTATTTTTTGGTGATTTTATTTATGTATTTATTTTATATTAATTTGTTTAATTTATCTGTTTATTTGATGTTATTAATTAAAAAAGCATTTTTTATTTTTTATTTTGTTTCTTTATTTTTGGTTTGTATTGTGCTAAAATATGTGAAAGTCTTTATAAAATATAGATTATTTAAAAAAATGCTCTAATATTGTAAATTAGTATAATAAAGCTGCTGTGTCACTGCAGTAATACATTGCCTTAAATTTAATGTAGGGAAAAGTTAATTAGAAAACCGTTTCTAGAAATGTGTCACAAAGTGTGTGTGTGTTTTGTAACCTCATAGATGAATTTTCTTTCCACAGTGTAGACGTAGCTCAGGTGTGAGATTAACACGGTTCTTCTTTGTGTTTCTAGGTGGACAGCGACACCATTTGGAATGAAGTCCACTCCTCCAGTGCCGCCCGACTTGCAGTCGGCTCTGTTGTGGAGCTTGTTTTCAAAGTGGCGACTGGAGAACTGAAGGTATCACACCTGTTTGTTTACATTATTTATCACCACAAAACACTTCTTTAACGTCTTCAAGACATTATGGGGATCCTATCAGCTTTGAAAATGCTCTTAAGTTTGTTGCTCAGAGGAAAATAAATTGAATGCGTTTGGTAGGCTGTTTCAAATGATTCCAGTCGGATTTATTTTATTGTAAATGAAAAAATAGGCGTCTCTCTGAGGCTGCAGCTACTTGTCATTATCCATCACTCTGTTGAGTACCACATCAGTTCATTTAATACAGTTCTGTTTGTTTCCTCTGATTCAATGCTACAGTGGTGCTGCAGATAAAACAGTTGTGCTCTTAGTGCTTTAGTGCTTTATATAGGATTGCTTCCCATTCAGAATTTTATCAACCCTTTGAACAAATCAGCTTGATTTCTTTCAAAAACACGAGCAACTTAATAAGAAATTCGCCTAAAATTTAAGCACAGAAAAGAGTAAATTTGCAAGAAAATTACCTGAAAAAATATTCATATTAAAATGTATAATTATAATAATCACAAAAACAGTTTCTGAATGTTTTTTAATAGAATCTTTTAATAATTATCTCTCTTTCCCTTTTTTAACATTGATTTCCAGTTTATTTTCTTTTATTATTATTTATCATTTCCTTTAAGCAATTTCTTGCAAATTGCTCATTGCCTTTTCCCATGTTTTTGAAGAGAATTAAACCATAAAGGAGTCTGAAAAACTGATGTCTATCCAGGTTTCAAAGGGTTAAAGTCACCCCTTGTTGTGTTCTTGGTGTGTACTTGGCTACATTACAGTGTTTTTAGCGTTGGTTCACCACTACTCAGTAAACAGGGGAAACACTGAGTGGTGATCATTGCCGCTGTGGCTAACAGGTTCCTGTCGCTCCTGTCTGTCTCTCCAGAACGGTTTCGCTGTGGTCCGCCCTCCTGGACACCATGCAGAGGAAAGCACTCCCATGTAAGGCCACAGCCGTCACCACACTCAGCTGGAGACACTTAATCTACGCATACACAAATACCAGCGCTGGAACAGGCTCGTCTGGAATAGAAATTACATAAACCATTGAGTTTTAGCGCAGAAAGCGTTTATTCTGCTTTATTTATTTTTCATATCCTCCTGGAACATTTTTTAAACTGTCTGTAAAAACATAAAAGTGGAAAGTGCTTGATAACCAGCAGGACGACTCAGCCCTTCCTCTCCTTGCTGCTGTTTCAGGGGTTTCTGCTACTTTAACTCTGTGGCCATCGCAGCCAAACTGCTGCAGCAGAGACTCAACGTCAACAAGATCCTCATCGTGGACTGGGTACGTCTGTCTCATGTCCGTCATGTGATGTAGTGAGAATGTTATGCAAAGTTTCCTCTATATATATCAGCACACAGTATCATGTGTACTATTTATCCTCAGGATGTTCACCATGGCAACGGCACCCAGCAGGCGTTCTACGATGACCCCAATGTCCTCTACCTGTCCATTCATCGCTATGATGATGGCAACTTCTTCCCTGGAAGTGGAGCACCTGACGAGGTGAGAATAGTCTGTGACTATTATCTCAGTAACTGTCATCAGACGTGAGCAAAATTTTCCCAGTGCATTGTGGGAAAGATTTTACACAGCATTCAGCATGGAAACGTTAAACACTGACAAGATGATTTTACTTTGAAAAATCTAGGAAACCGATTGCCTTAAAAAATGTAAGTAAATACAACTTGAGTTAATAAAATCTTTCTTAGTTTTGACAAATTTAGTAAACCAGCATACAGTGGTATATATCTGTATTCTGCTGGCTGAATATTAGTCATATTTGTATTTTTTAAATATTAAAACACTAAATCCTCTTTGTCATGATCAAGTTAAGTCAGACTTACTTAATTTACTGTGGTTGCAAACATTTAGAAAGAACAAGGTAATTTCACTTGTCATTTTTAAGTTGCAACATCTACATGAAATTAAGTATATACAGCTTAATTTCAAATGAATGTAACACTTAGCTCAACTTGTCAGATTTTACAGTGAAGTTCGCCAATTATTTTGCTGTTGTGCGTAATGTTGTTTAGTAAACATCCTGTAATGTAATAAATGTGACGTATATGTCTTAATGATATTTAAAGAGCTGTAAAATACAAACAGCAGTATTCTCATATAAAGTTATATGAAGTGGTATTGAAAATCAAAAGCAAAGTAAGCTGCTAACAGCAATTTGACTTGATATTTTTCAGTTTGTCGTGTATGTGTGAGTCACTCGTGTGCGTGTCTCTTCAGGTGGGCAGTGGGCCCGGAGTCGGGTTTAATGTCAACGTTGCCTTCACTGGAGGCCTCGATCCACCCATGGGAGACGCAGAGTATCTGGCTGCCTTCAGGTACCAAATCACACAAAGATGAACCAGCGATGACAAATTCTCTGTCTTTATAGCCGTTGTCATAATTATACTTCCAATACTTTTTCACAGTCATCATGCAAGTTTGGTCAGTATGTTAAAGGCACAGTTTAGCCCCAAATCAAAATTCATATTTTTCCTCTTATCTGTAGTGCTATTTATCAAATTCGGATTGATTTAGTATGAGTTGCAGAGTGTTGAAAATAACGGCCATAAAGATGTCTGCCTTCTCTCCAATAAAATGTAACTAGATGGTACTCGGCTTGTGCTCAAAGCACCAAAAAATACATTAGAAAAACTCAAAAGCAATGTCTCTTTCCAGAAATCATGATACAGTTACTCAAGGTAATCCACAGAGCAGTTTCATGCTGGAACTATTTTCTTTCTAACAAACTACATCCGCCAACTGTATTAACTGTATTGAGGCAGCTGAATAAATTAAATTCATTCGGACAAAATAAATATTCAGCAACAGAAGCTACTGTTTATACACTAAATATACATTTTATGTAACTGCAGAGACACTTTGCAAGTCACTGTGAAAGCTATTTACCTCCCAAACTTTTCACAACTCGATAAAAACATCTTTGCAAAACAGTGTTTTTCTATAAATGCAGTGAGTTTTTGAATGGTTTATTCAGCTCAAGTACTTATGAAGAAACACTTGTTTATTATTATTATTACACTTGTTAATATTAAACATCACCAAATTTAGAGATAGATTAGTTCAGTTTGACAGCAGTGTTAGTTTGATCTCTGTCCGTAGAGAAGTGCTTTATTAGTGGTAGGGAAGAAAAACTAGTGAGGATTATTTATTATAAAAATATAAATATAAAAATTATATATTTTTTCTAATGAACTCATCACATAACAACCAATCACATGGTCTTTCACATGTTAAAATGCTCACCTCAATTTCTTAAATTTAAATTTAATTTAATTTAATTTGATTTATCATTTATTTATTATCACAAATCACAATTTTCCTCAGGGGGCTTAACAGCATACGACATCGCTCTGTCCTTAAAACTATTTTAAAAAATCTTTAACAGGTAAAAAAAACGGTAGAGACTTCAAGAAGAGCACCTGAGGAGGGATCCCTCTTTTAGGAAGGACAGACGTGCAATAGATGTTGTAAAAAACAATAAAATTACAATAGATGACAAAATGATACATAGGAGAGAAAGAGAGGGAAGGAGAGAGGTGTAGAGATGCATCACAACAATAATAGGAAAAATAACATATAACAGTAGTAACAGACATCAACATTAAACAGTAGATTATGCGATCAAATGTCTAATTTTCAAAACTCAAAGACATTGAAGGTATAAGGTAGATTTATTTGGTCATTTTTTCAGCTCATAAGACAAATAAAAGCAGCAAATGTTTGATAGTGGTCGGTATTTTTGGTTGAAAATGAGACAGAGGATTGACAGATAATAACAAGACACGCTGCTGAATGGATCAGCTGAGGAAGGTGTGAGAGGAAATGTTTGCAGGATGCTGAAATGAAGCATTTGTGCTGCTTGTTTTGCTTTCATGTGAAAACATTGTCAGTTATTCTTTATAATCTTCAAACTCCACCCTCCCGCTCTCAGGTCAGTGGTGATGCCCATCGCCAACGAGTTCGCCCCGGACATGGTGCTGGTCTCTTCTGGCTTCGACGCTGTGGAGGGACACCCTCCACCACTGGGCGGCTACACTTTGACGTCCAAATGTGAGTTTGAGATTATCTGAAGTGTTTCTTATCTCGGGTTGCAGCAGTGACCACACAAAACAAATGAAAACGTGGTTTCTGACACACTGCTGAAATGTAAATGAAATTCAGCTGCAGATTCATTTGCAAACGTTCTCATGCTTCCTGTAACCTCCCCTCAGGTTTTGGCTATCTGACCAGGCAGCTGATGACCCTCGCTGGAGGTCGGGTGGTCCTGGCTCTGGAGGGGGGTCACGACCTCACCGCCATCTGCGACGCCTCCGAGGCCTGCGTGGCCGCCCTGCTAGGCCAGGAGGTAAGGAGGTCACTTTGACAACTCACAAGATCTGAATCCTAATTAATGTCGTTTCAAAGAGCCGCTGCTGGAGAGAAGTGCTGCGTGTTTGTCTGGTTATCTGCGTTATCTGCATTTACTCATTGAAACTGAAACTAAATATTTTTGTCAACAGCCTTTTTTTTTCATGACTAAGACAAGAAAACCATGATGTTATTAAGCATTAAAAGCAACGTGGCCACAAAATATTAACTTTCTCTCGACTATGTCGACTGAAATGTGCAATATAATCTAAAGACCAACAAAAACAATAAAATGTTAACAGTTTTTATTGATTAACACTAATAGAAAAATCTTTCTTTAAATAATATAAGACTAATATGTACTAACTCTTCGTCAGCTAAAACTAGACACAAAAATATCACAATGAGGTTGATAAAATATGATAAAAACTAACCACACCTGCAATAAAGGACTAATACTAAATGAAAAATAGGACTGATGTTTTTTGTATTTTTTTGTATGTGTTTGTTTTTTCACACTTTGTTAGATTTTGAAGAAATATAAACGTTACATACCCATATCAATACACAAACATACACAAGACAAATAAAAAATGAAAATACATTAAAAAATAATTAAATAGATGAAAAATACTTAAACAAAATAAAACATAAAGAAATAAATAAAGATAATTAAAATACATTAAAGAATTAAAATTAAATAGAAAGACAAATATGAAGATAAAAAATAATAATGAAAAACAAACAAGATAAAAATATGTTAAAGTGATAAAAATGTTTGAATGAATTTTACATTATTTTAACAGACCAACCGCTTGTGGAAAGTATTGAAAATGCAGCCTGTTTAATATTGTGTGTTTTTTGTCTCGTGCAGCTGGATCCGCTGCCAAAGGCCGTCCTCGAGCAGAGGCCCAACCCCAACGCTGTTCGCTCTCTGGAGAAAGTCTTAGAGACTCACAGTGAGTTCATCACACAAACTGAAAACACTGAAACACACAGACAGACACAATGTGGGATTATAGAAATCTGTAAAATTATAACAATATTTCTTTGTCATTGACTGGATAGTGAACTTTTCTAATACTGTACTTTCTGTACCATTTAGGTAAGTACTGGCGCTCGGTGCACCGCTACTCGCCGCGGCTGGGACTCTCCCTGCTGGAAGCCAAACGAGGAGACTCCGAGGAGGCTGAGGCCGTCAGTGCCATGGCCTCTCTGTCTGTGGCCAACACCAACGCCATGGACCAAAGGTAAACGATCACTGCTGGTGTGGGAGAATCATCTCAGTGAGTCAGCATCTTAATATTTATAAGCTCTTAACTTTCAGCTCTCAGAGCTCTGTGCTCCTCTTCAGATTCACCGACTAATTTTCCTGTATATGTCGGTGTGTTTAAGTCAACTTAAGAATCACCTTGTAACAAATAACAGTCGGAAATATATCTCACCCAGAGTTTTGGATTTATTAGTTGGTAAGATGAAAATAAAATGTTCAAAACATTAAAATACAACCTTAAATTAATATTTAAAAGATTAAACATAGATTATTATTTTTTAAATGTATTTTATTATTATTTTTGTTTATTTTTATATAAATGGGAGAGTGCACATTAATTTTAATTTTCAAAGTTGCCCTTAAACAAGTCTTTATGTGCTGCTATTACTGCTTTTTTTAAATACTTTTATTTATTTTTTTCACTGCTGACAGAAACCAATTTCATTGTCCCCGAGTACAATGACAATAAAGATAATGTATTCAAGTCAGCCTAAAAAAAGGATATTGAGTTGAAATAATTTCTAAGCATGCATAGCAATTATAAAAAAGTAAAGAAAATGAATAACACTAGATAGAGATAGATTAAAACATACAAAACCAAGCAATAAAATTGGAAAATGACAAAAATGACTGTTGGCCTGAGTGTAGTCAAAATGAAAATCAAAAGGCCCAAAAATGTTCCTCTCCTCTTGAAACATATTTGAGGTTTTTCAGAGCGACCTTTCTATATGTCGGTGAAGGCTCAAACTTCTGTGAACAGAAAAAAATGTTGTAAAATGATTGGTAACAAATGATTGGTGTGTGCAGGTCAGGAGGTTATTTGTCGTCGTTTAGTTTAAGACGTCAGTCCGCAGAAGGTTTGGAGGAAACGTGACGAGCAGCTTGAGGTTTAAAATCTGTGAATGTGTGTTTGTCCAGCAGGCCGGAGGAGGAGCCCATGGAGGAGGAGGAACCACTGTAACGGAGGGAAACGTGAGGGTGTTACCATTGACCTCTCCGGAGAAGAGTCTCGACTGATCCCTTCATTTAGTCCCCCTAACCCCACTCACCACGTCAGTCACCTTGATTGGCGGCCCCTCGGCCGAAACGAGGGAGAGGGGGTGGGCTCAGCCTCAGAGTAGGGAGCCAATCAGGAGACAGAGGACTGAATTGGGAAAAAAAATTAAACATAACAGCGCTGCTTGGCAGCACTCGCGCAGAGACACTCATTTTTTTCTGTCAGTCTTCGCACCCCCCACGTTAGCCCACGGCGGCTAACCAAGTGACCACAGCAGCGGGGAGAGGGGCGAGCGTATTTGGGGCGAGATCTGGTCTCGTCACAGGAAGGTGTGATGAACTGCGGAAACATACGGTGCTTTACACAGCTGCCCTCCGACCACAAGGACACCAGGGACAGCAGACGTCCCCAGCTGTCGAGCACAGCTCGGGACTTTCTTTTCTCTTTTCTCAACTATTTTCCCGACGAAACAAAAAGGGCATCGCGGCAACTGAGATAATATTTTACAAGTTCACTGTGGTCTTTGGTCGGCCGAAGTTTGAGTAGGCTTTTGCAAAGATTTGATGACGAGACTTGTCGCCTCGCCGGACCAGCCTGTCGTTGAAGGTTGACGAGTGAGAGGAGTGCCTTGGTGAGGGTCCGCTGGATTTCAGGATTGTTCAGGAAAAGATTGCCTTAAGTTAAAAAAGATTTTTCTCGCCGAGGTCGTGAGGGAGGGAGACGGAGCGTTTCCGGTCCTTTCGAGGGCGAGAATGACAAAGCAAACAATCTTTCAGCATGTTTACTTGGAACGTGACGACGACAACATTTATGTCTCTCACAGCCTCTCTTGAAGACTTTACTTTTGGATGGATCTATTTTTCTGTAAAAAATGGAAAAAAAATGCTTTGTAAAGGTAGTTGCCAGCTTAGGTAGAGAACGGTGCAAACATGGAGAGCTTCAAACAAGGAAATTAGGTTGTCAAAAAGGTTTAGCCTTTGATGTAGCTTCCCTTTAACTGAAGTCATTGCTTTGTAAACACATAAAGCATGCATTTGAGCAGAAAGACCAGACATTTCGCAAGATTTTTGAATGTTATCCAAAAAGAGAAAGCCAAGCAAGAAAAGCCAAAGCATGAGTTTGCATATACAGTAGTACTTTCACTCCACTTAGCTGGCAAACATTTCTCGTATTGGCCCTTCAGATAAGGCTCCCAGTACCCAGTTCAATGTTTACTAATTTAATCTCCACATCGAGCGAGCGTTTCTTTACCCGTGCCGATCGGCCTCCCATGCTTTGCCGGTTGGCAACTACCTTGGTTGCTAGTGTGAGCTAAACATTAGTCATGTATATTGAATTGAATATATTTTGAGGGGCAGTAATCGAGTATTGCCTGTTTGTATCTACATGTATGATTTCCACATCAAGTTGTCAATTTACAATATCAGAAAAAAAATGTGTTTGGTAAGCGTGTCCACTTTTTATTTTTTATCGTATAAGATTATTTTTCTAACTTTTTTCATCCATAGATTTGTGTTTTTATCCGTTTTCTGGATAGTTATAGGGCTGCCATTCACATACTTAGTACTATCGTCTTCAGAACTTTCTTTCTTTCTTGTATTTATCAGAAATAAGGAGCAACACTTTCTTTCTTTCTTTCTTTCTTTCTACGGCTCTCTCGGCCTTCCTGCATTTTCATCAATTGTGTATTTATAACATGTACTGTTTATAGGAGATTTGTATATGGAAAATTTATAAATGTACTCTAACTAATGACAGCTATGATATTGTGAGCGAAAAACAGTATGGTGTATGATATTACTCCATGGACTTTTAAAAAAAAGCAGCATATTTAACTCGTCATCGACTGCACTGTTTTGCCCTCAAGTGAGATATGTGGTCATTACGCGGCACTGCAATTGACTTTTGAACACCTTCAGAGTAAAACATTTGATCACTTTGTTGCCTAATTGATACATTTTCCTCTTGTGCGTGGGTGATAATGCACTTATGTATGGAAGCAAATGAGAGACAAAAGTATTTTGATTTTTACAATCAATTAATACTTAATATTGAAATTCAAACACCACTGGACTCATAGCATTGGAATATTTTACTTTGAACACCATTTTTAAATGTAGTTTTTCTTGTTTACCTCTCTAAAATTCAACTATTTCTAAATCTGAATTTGTGAGAACAAAAGCAAATCAAGAAATTTCAATTTAGATCAAAAAATTAAAGAATTTACAAAACAAGACAAAACAAGATTTTTCAACTCAGTTTTTTTAATCTAAATTTGACCAATAAATTTTCAGAAATCTGAATCTGTTTATAATTCTGAAATTATAATGTTTGTATTTAATTTGTGAATACTGATATATATATATATATATTCAAAAAATTAATTTGGGCAAAGTTACATTAAAAATCTTGAAAAAAATAGAATTATTTAAAATTCATATTCTGAAACTTTAATATCTAGATGTGAACTGAAATCTCTTAATTAACAATTTGAATTTTTTTTTTGTCAATGTTCACAAATTCAGATTTAGAAATTGCAAATCAAGAAATCACATCTTCCAATTTTAAAAATTAATTCATAACAAATAAATTCGGATACATGGTTTTCAAAGTAAAATAATGCAATGCTATGCAGTCAGTGGCTATTAAAGCAGAAATTTTTTTGTCTCTTTTTTGTTTTCATACTTACCTTACGACTGTGACAAAATCACACATCCAGAAAGAGGTTTAGAGGCCATTTTATGTAGCTAGCTGAGTTTTCCTTGGAGGGAAAAGAAAAGTAGGGGACACTGACGTCCAAAATAAATGGATTTTAACGAGTTTTGGATGGAAAACATCAGCTGACAATTTAAGAATCTCTCTCTGAGCATGCGTTGCACTATCATGTATGACTGTCTGTAGCATCAGTGTCTCCTGCTTCTCTTTTCCTGCTCTGATTCAACTAATCTGACAGTAGTAAATCTAATTACGTTTAAATTACCCCCCATTTTTCAACTGCTTTGTCAAACACATGATTAAAGATCATATTTATTTTATATCATTTTATAAACTTGTAAAATTTGAGATTAAGTTGATATTTTTTCATGTCTAACACAACATTCCACTTGTTACTCATTTAATTTGGCTTAACTTTTAATTTAACAACATTTTTTTTGTAGAAACTTTAATACTATATTTTTTTGCCGTCTGCTCGCGCCAACTTTAACTCTTTGCATGGTTTGTGAGTCAGCATGCCTGCTTGTCTATGTAACAAAAATGTATTTGCACAATAGAAGAAGAACACTGGAGGACTTTTGGAGAAAAAAAAAATAGAAAACCTCCCACGGCAACTCCCGAGAGCACCAGGCAGGGCGGTTTTCTTCCTCTCTGGTGTGCAAACAATTCAGAAGACTTTGTCCAAATGACTCCACTGAGAAACATTTGATATTGTTCTTATTGAATATCGTTTCCAATAAGTGATTTTAACATGATTCAGCACTTATGACATGTATGGACTGTGTTAAAGAGAAACATGCTCTGCCAAACCTCTGCTACATCCACAACTTACAAAGACTCTCCCAAAGAATGTTCCTCTTTCAAAGATTTCAGAGCGGGCGCTGTAGAGAAATGACGGTTGAGAAAAAGGTTTGGAGACAAAAAATAAAGGGCATCGTCGTTTGATTGTCACACTCACCTCGGCCAGTTCTATATATATAACCACTGTGGCTCAAGAGCAATTCTTGGTTTACATGTAAATGGATAAAAACGTTATTTTTTGTTTGTTGTTTGTCTCTATTGATGAAAAATGTTATCTTTCTTTGGGACCTACGCTTTGGACATTTCATCTCTGACATCATCTATAAAATATATTTCTGAAAAATACAATCTGTGATTTTGTGTTTTTTTCTTTTTTATCATATAAAAGCTGTCAAAATGTTTAAAAAAAACAAAAGGACAAAAACGGTCAGGATTGGGGAACTTTGGTGCCATTTCAGGAGTTTTTCCGCATAAATAACAAGAAATCCGGGCATGTGAGTTTGGGTGTCTTTCTGCGTCCATAACTGATGTGAAATGATTATTCAAAGTCCATGTTAGCACAATGCAAGCGTAAATAATCAATAGTGCTGTTTTTTGCTGAATTCCTGAAATGCATTTAGAAAGAGGACAGCTGCTTTACCTTTGTCCCATCTCAGATATCTCCACTATGAGTCCTCGACGTTCTGACCTGTGCTGGATCTGAACAGTAAATTAGTGTCCCAGCACATGACAGCAGTAATGTCAGAAAGTATGTCACCACTGAAACAGAGAAGACATACGGAGGAGCATCAAGTCTCAGCTGACTCCTCGTTAAGAGAAAAATTTAATTACAGAATCCAATATCACAAGTGTCCAAAGCAGCAACAATCAGGTGACCTCCTCCTCTCTAAAATGTCACCAAAAATCCTGTTATTATTTCCAAGAGCCCAAGCTGAAATATTTAAACAGCTGGTTTTGCTTTACCAACTGTCCAAAAGCTAAATAATTTCATGCATTATTATAAAAATGAAAGAAACCAGCAAAAAATAGTATTTTAAGAAGCTATAAACAGAGTATTTATGTATTTTTTATTTAAAAATTACTAATTCAAATATATTTTGTATGTAAACAAATATGAGACATAAGCATTTTAATTTTAATAATCACTCAAAAAGTAATATTGTAATTTAAGTACCATTGAATATGTAGCATTGGAATATTTTTCTTTGAAAAACATGTCATTTGAAAGAATAAAGAATTATTTTTTTTGTCATCTAAATTTATAATCATTGACAAAATTATATTCATATTCTGCTTCAAGAATTTGAATCTAAAAATGTTATTGCTACAAAAACAGTGGTGTTTAATTTTCAGTATTTCTTTATTGGTTGTTAAAAAATAACTGACTAGGTCTCTTATTTGCTTCAATAGCTTTTGACATCATGCAAGCACTACATTTCCTTTCTCATGAAATAATAACTACAAGCTCAGAGGGAGGAGAAAAAAAAGAATAAATAGGAGAAAAAAAAATAGCATCACATGTACAGGGCCACATATGAATAAAAAGATAATGACAATAATATGAGAAAACACTTTATACTAAAATGTATTGAAGAACAATTGAACGTCAATATCTGCGTGTTTCTATTATAATGAATAATAGCTGCATAATGAATAATTCATATATTATGTTCAATTAATAATTAGTTTTGGAGGTTTTTAAGGCCTACATCCTTTAAATTTTCAAAACAAAGTTACAAAGTGATTTAAAAATAAAAACGGGATGAAAATAGTAAAGCAGAAGGACTACAGAATATAAAATATTACACCTTAGGAATAATAAAACAGTACATCAAAAGGAAAAATGTGATTTTTTAAGATAGAAAAAAACTAGACATTTAAAACGATATTTTAAATAGTTTGAATTCTTTCCTAATATTAGAAATAGGTCTCTGTATCTATAGTAAACAATACAGCAGCGTAATAAGTGTACATATGTCAGTGGACTCCTACACTGGCCAATAAGGGGAGGGCACTTCCCTTTTACCATGCAAATACTAACCTGTTATTTCCTCTCTGCCCACTGTCCCCAGTGCTGCACCAGTGCAATGCCAGAGCTGCAACATTAGCACCATCATTTTCCCATTTTCACAACCCTTAAGTGGGGCAACCTGTCGTCTTTTTTTACTCTCCTTTCTTTTCTTTTCTTTAAGCAAGCTGCTGCGTTTTTTCGGACATGCCTAACATCGTGCTTTTTAGCGGGAGCTCGCACCACGACCTGTCCCAAAAAGTGGCTGATAGGCTGGGACTGGACCTGGGAAAAGTGATAACGAAGAAATTCAGCAACCAGGAGACATGGCGAGTAGTTTGTTTATTTGTACGCGGCGTTTTTGATTGTGTTGGTTTGTTAACAGTAACATGAGATGGTTGTGTCTGCTGCTAGAGCTGCTCGTGTAGCTCCAGCCTCGGTATCACATGTGGTTAGTTAGCTTGAAGCTAACAATAGTTTACTATTCAGCGGGTAGAGCTGTGTAGTCTACACGTGACAAGCTAGCCTCATGTAAACACACCAGGCTAGTAGCTGATAGCAGGCTAACATCAGTGCGTCCTTTACCGGACAGCTTTACCAGCTCCTGTGATAAAGCATTATTTTAGCTGAGTTTTTAGCTAACGTCACCAAATCTGCCTTTTACAGCTGTTAGCCGTTAAATGACCCAGAATTAGGGTTGTCGCGAAATCACGTAAAGATGTATTTTTGCGTAGCATGCTAACTACGCTAACGTGTGTTTCTCCGTGTGACGGGCTGATTTATGGAGGAGGCACAAAAAAGTGAAAGGCCAAATTTTTTTTTAACATGTTTTACAAAGTGTTCCCCACAAGCACCCTCATGTACTCCCAACTATGTGGACTAACCCTTAATGGGAGACGAATTAGCTGCTTTTTGTTAATGCCCCCCTTAAAATGTTAGCTTAGAGCTAGAAAGCTGCTAGTTTTGAAGTGGGAACAGATTGTTCGGGGATACAAAATTTGACGTGACACCTCTTAGCTAGACGGACAGCGTCAGCTAGCATTAGCACTGAAACCTGTTGGTTGGATTAAAAAGGGATTAAGGCATCGATGCACTTTATTAGACAACGTGGTTAAGGCACAAATGCTGTCCAATATATGCCAAAAAAAAACATTTTAAACGGAGGGAGAAAACGCTAACTTAAGCCATGTTAGCTGCTCAGACAAATGTATTAAATGTCAAATATTGTCAATAAACTGAAAGAAAAACTTGCAGTTCTTAAACGACAATTAAACGACAACCAGTTGTAAGAAAATATTTTGGTGAACTGATTTTTTAAAATAAATAGACTTAAAAAACAACTGGAAAAAAGTTGTGCACTTAATAAACTAACTAAAATAAAATGAAAAAGGTGTACAGTAAATGTCAACAAACACAAGGAGGTATTGGTGCATTTTTTTATTATTATTAATATTATTGACTTTACTGTTCTAAGCTTATCAAGTCTTGCCCTTGACAAATACTGCAAAATTATATATTTTTTAAAACAAATACTAAAACTATTACTGTTACTATACAATAAAAACATAGTTAGCTGAAATAAAAATGAAAATTACTTTGGGAAAAAATAAAGACTAACTAAAACGATTATGTCAACTAAAATAATTGAATTTGTCTACACAACAAGCATGAAGAGGCATTGGTGCATATTTCTTGTTACTGTCTACATGACTGTGAGTCAGTTTCCACAAATTGTTGTTTGAATTTTATTTTTTTTTTTATTCTTTCCTCTCACAAATACCTCTCACACAATAATTGAACAAAAAAGTAAAGCTAAACCAATAAAAACTAAATATTTTGAACAACAAAAACAAAACTGAAATTCCACTCTAGAAACTAATTGAAACTGAACTGTAATGATAACAAGAAACAAAATGAAAACTACTGAAAAATACAGAATAACTCTGCATTTTTTGCAACAGTTATCTTAAAGCACATGCACTTAATTTGTTCTCATTTCCAAAGCAGCTGAGCTAACCATGAGTTGAATTACAGACTGCACCCACAGCATTTTTAATATTAGCATAATAAATTACTTAATTACTTTTATTGCTTGTTGGCCTCCATAGGAGTCAGTTAAGGTCAAGTAGGGCTGCAACTTAGAATTATTTTATTATTTATCTCCCTATTAATTTATTTCTTAATATATGAATTGGTCTGACAATAAATGTAATTTTCCAGAGCCTAAGGTGACAAATGGTATTGTTTATTTGACCAACAGTCCAGAAATCCAAAGAATCATTGATTGTTTAGTAATGGCTGCAGCGCTCGGACCTTGTTTGAACCCTTTTGCAGGATGACCTTTCAGCATCTCACTGGCCTGTTTGCTCGACTTTGTTATCTTGAATTTATCATTTCACTGTGAGATGCAGCTGTAAAGTCAGCATGTGTTTAAATGTATCTGTGGCTTTCTAACCGTCTCATCTAAGTGGGTTTTGTTGCTTTGATTCAATAACAGGAAACTCAGTGAGCAGGGTTTTAACATGTCAGAGTTAGATTTAATTCCCTCTGCGGTTGCTCACTGATGCACTCACTACATTGTAATGCACTCTGGAAAAAGCATCCTCTGAACAGCATATGTTGTTTTCTAATCTTTGTTTTGCATGAAACTAAAAAGTGCTTCCAGTTTCCTCGTTTTAAATGGGGCTTGTAAAGGTGTCTTTTTGACCCCTTTATCTCCTATCAGACCCTCTCTGCTGCAGATGTTTCCACCCACAACTCTAAAATCCAGGGAAAAACTCAGATTATCCGTGCACATGTTTCTCTCTAGGGAACACAGCTGTTTGGACGACACAAAGTGCAAAACAGAGATTATTTTCTCGTCCTCACAGACTATCAGGGAGGTGAGAATGATACATTAATTACGGCTCTTCTCACAGGTTTTACCAGGTGACTCGCGGGTCAAGGACCAAACACTGAGGGAGTGGATTCCTGGGAAAGACATTTTGTTTGTTTGCACAGAGGGAAACTTGTATGGCAGCTTGTGTTTTAATATTAAGCCTTTGAGAAAGTTGTCTTATTAAATAAAAAAGGCTTTTGCACACAAAAAACATTATTCTTTTCAGAGTAAGGTATTTAAAATTTTTGTTTTTTTATTCAGGGTGTCTATAAATCTTAAAAAGTCTTCCTATGAATGCCTCAGCATAATACCTTCAATGCTAGAATAAGAAAAAAGATTCATTTGTCAAAAAATCGGTTTTAAATCTGCTTAAAAATTTTATTGCAAAGGTCTTAAAAATCATTCAATTTAAGTGTCTGATATCTGAAGAGTAGACACCAGTAGACACACGGCCTTTACTCAATGAAATACCTCACCCATATCCTGCAAGTTCAAACAATGCGAGAGTCGTCCTTTATTCACAGCGCTTCACTACCTTTACAGACAGATTTGTTCGTGCTTTAAATACTTAAAAAAAACAAAGGCCTTGTGACTGCAGGCTCTTTATTACTGTACATGTCCAGTGATCAGGTGACCGGGGAGGACCCGGTCTTCCCCCCACACAGGAATGTTTCACACACACATGCTGTCTGCTTTGGCTGCTCTGTGTGTGGCAGGTTGACTGTGTGTGTGTGTGTGTGTGTGTGTGTGTGTGTGTGTGTGTGTGTGTGTGTGTGTGTGTGAGAGAGAGAGACTGGCAGCTCAGTTTTTACCTCTTCACAAGTTTTTTTTTTCTCAGTCATCCACGGATGAGCGGAGGGACTCAGCCCAAACTTGTCTCTTAACATTCACAGCAGCTCAGTCATACGTAACTTTGTGAACACTCACTGTGCATACATGTGTCACTGGAGCTTAATTACAAACTTTGTGATATTTAAATTAGGAAATTGATTGTTGCAAGATATTATAATTGCCGTCCAGACGGTTTTTCATAACCTGTCATTAATAATGAATCAGTTTCATTTAGACATGAAGTTTCCAGGTTCACATCAGCCTGAGATCTCTGCTGACACGTTTCCCTCTTTATCGTTCAAACAGTGTGGAAATTGGCGAAAGCGTCCGCGGCGAGGACGTCTACATTGTGCAGAGCGGCTGTGGAGAAATCAACGACAACCTGATGGAGCTGCTCATCATGATCAATGCTTGTAAGATCGCCTCCTCGTCCCGCGTCACCGCCGTCATCCCCTGCTTCCCCTACGCCCGGCAGGACAAGAAGGACAAGGTACACACACACACACAAACACACACCACCGTCCTGTTTCATCTCGTTAAACCTCTTTATAACGACACTTTAAACTCCCCTATTTTAGCCATTATAATAGAGCTACTTCTAATGAGTATGCTTGTTCCTAATTAATATTTAGATTATTTTCTTTATCGTTTTTTCTATTAAACATTAAAAAACAGTGTGAAAAGCCTGCTACAATAGCCTAGAGCCTCAAGACGCTGACGCAACCAACATTTCCAAACCCCAAAATATTACATTTAATATAATGTAAGAAGAAGGAGGGCAGCAAACCCTCACATTTTAGAACTTGGAAATATCACATATTTACTTAAAAAAAATGAGTGAAACAATTCACTGATTATCAGAATAGTTGCCAATTAATTTTCTTATCATTGCAGCTCTAATTTCATAATTGTCTAATAAATCATTTTTTAACACTTATCTACTTGTAAAGTAAGTGGGTTTTAGTGTTTATTAATGTGTTTGTCTACATCTATAACTCCTCTTGTTGAGGCTGCTGTAGAGTAAATGGAGTAAACCTTTTTTTATGCTTCTTTTTAAATACATAAATCTGTTTAATTCACATGTGGCCAGGGTTTCCTCAATCTTGGAAAACCTGTAAAAGTCATGGAATTCCACAGTCTTGTTTTTGAGGCTTGGAATCAGACATGGAATCTGTAAAATTATGGAAAGTTTTGGAAAAGTCATGGAATGTTGTTGTGTGTAATGAAATTGTTGCTGTGCTCCTTCATAGATAACCTGTCATGTAACGTCGCATAACGACAAACTTATTTTCTGTCTGTTGACATAACGTAGCTCGAATACGTGTCGATATGTGAGTTTCTTTATGTTCTCTCTGCATTCTTTCTCAGAGAGATGGAAGTTGTTGCTTTGATCGTGGTAGTTTATAGGTGACATGATCATATTTGTTTCTGAGAAAGTAGAAAGTGGTCTGAGGTGGGACCTTCAGCTGCTCTTATAATAATTTGAATTCAGCGAGCCCAGCGAACTTTCTGTTGCCATGCTGCCATGACACACATTTGACCGAGCTCACTTTGAATACCGGCGTTGTGGTTTACACCGGCTGAATCTGAGTTTCTGCAGCCGTCTTTGAGGCTCTGTTTTTGGAGCTTCCATATAGTCTCCTTGCGGTGGTGAGAAGTGGAGGACCTGCAGGTCTATATCCTCATAGAATTCTAACTCTTTCACAAACACCTCAAATGTCCTGACATCTGCTACATCGCAGGTTTTATGAACATTTATACTTTGTGCATTCAGGCTAAGAATGAGTGAATATGACAAGCATTGCGGCTGCACCCTTAAGATGAACATTAAAAGTTCACATTTCCCTTTCAGCGCTGCAGGTTGACATGTTACGTAACTTTACAGTGATGTATTATTAGGAAAGCTTGCATGTACACTGTGTACACGCTGTCACTGCGGCCTCCACTTTGCAGTTTGAGCCGTTTGCTGCTCTTGGAAAATCTGAAATTGAGATTCCAGTGGGCTGAGAAACTGGTTCACACAACCGGCTTATCTTGTAAATCATTATCTTGTGTTGCCTCAGTTGTTTATGCAACGACAGCCGCAAATCAGGTCCATGTGAAGCAACAAGAGAGCTCCACGAGTCGGCACCTGAAGAGAGAGTTTTACTATGAGTCCTCTCCTGTTACTCCTCTTCTCTCTCTCTCTGCCTGCACATAAGTTATTCAGTATGTTTTCTTTCATTTTAATCACATAACTGAAGCATCTGAGGGTCAGAGCTCTGCAGACACTTTGAGACTTTGGACAAAGATTTCACTTTGTAAAACACTTGCAGGCGTTCTGCAGGACTGTTTATTCTGTTTACACGTCCTTTTCACATTTGATCCTCCTGTCATTATAGTGCATTAATATTCTTTTCTTTTAAACATGTTGTACAAAAGTAAGGAAAAAAGAACACCCTGCAAACATTTTCAGTCAACAATATAAGTATTTTATGTCCCAAAAGGAGTAGAAAGAAGTGAGTACTTATCATGTCCTTCCTCTTCTTGAGTATATTTTCAATAAACCAAACCTGTATATTCCAACTTTCTGCTCCAGGTGTCACCAAACACCTCAATAAAATCAATAAAAACGGTGGGATTTCTTGGCACTAATACTTCAGATATATCGGATATCCGTGTTAATCGATAAACTGCTGAGAATATTTCTTTAACACCCTGCTGTACTACAGCAAAGCTAATAAGGTATTTATGATACACCGGTTAGTTCGGTGCTGCTGCTGCATTTCACCACCTGCACTGGTTTGGAACTAGCGAGCGGCGCCACTCATAGGACGGTGTTGCTGTGGAAACCTTCAGTCTCCTCACAGGTCGCACTGATGAGTACGCAACTTCATTTTGACCCGAAACCCCCTTAAGCATCGTTAGCTGTCTCTGTTAGCAGCGCAGCCAGTGCCGCCAAGATAGTTCGCATTGCTGATAGAGTTTAGCAGCTCAAAATGAAGTTGCTTACTAGCTGACGCCACCTAGGGGGAGTCAGGAGGATGGCCGCCATGTTTCAGCAGCAAGGACCAATCAAAACTGCAGAGGGAGCGGCCCCTAGCTACCGTCAGGCTGGTGCACAGTGCAGAGCAGCCGAGGCTAATGTTGGCTAACCAGTGTAGACCAGCCGGCTGTCTGCCTGCAAAGCCACAATAAAATAAAAGACAAGACATCATAATATAAAAACAAATATAAATACAGTTTTTGCTTTGAAATGTGGCGCTAAATCTCACCGAGTTGATTACCAGACTAGAAGTGAAGCCGTCCTGTATTTCACAACATTTTTTCTTAAATCTTAACCAGCTCTGAGGCTCAACGCCTGATGTGTACGTTTACGCGGCTTTGGCTTTTGTGCAAACAAGCCTGTTGCGAAAGGTCTGGTTTCTAGAGTGACAGACCGTAAAGGAAAGACAAAGTGTCCTTCAGTAAAACAGAGCCAGATGACAGAGCTCTTACGGAGGAAATCGCTTCTGAACTTCCCATAAAATCATTTTGACAATTGATTTGCATGAAAAA
This sequence comes from Plectropomus leopardus, assembly GCF_026936395.1. Lineage (NCBI taxonomy): Eukaryota > Metazoa > Chordata > Actinopteri > Perciformes > Serranidae > Plectropomus > Plectropomus leopardus. The sequence continues at coordinate 7,405,415 of NC_142199.1, forward strand.
GAAAGCGGAAAAACCTTCCAGTCTTTTTAAAGCTCCAATATTTTTTTTCTCACTTACTTACCTCAAGCGACTGTGTCTTGATGCTTGTCCCAGAGTCGAGCACCCATCTCAGCCAAGCTGGTGGCAAACATGTTGTCTGTGGCCGGCGCTGACCACATCATCACCATGGACCTCCACGCCTCACAGATCCAGGTCAGTGCACCGCTCATCAACTTTAATTCTGTTTTTAAACGTCTTCTTGGGTAAAGAAGACTGTATAAAGTTGGTAATATATTGAGTCGATGTAACAAACTGCTCTAAGCTTTTATTTAAACTTTTGTGAAACTTGGTAGATATTTCTTTATGTTTATTTGTTGTTATAACCACTACAGTTAAAAGACCAGGACTAATTTATAATGTAATAAAATAACTATACGTATCATTTGAGGAGCTCTTTTGTTCGCTGTAAAACGAGGGAAGGTGGCATACTGTTTTATTATTATTATTATAATTATTATTATTATTATTATTATTATTATTGTTATTATTGTTATTATTATTGGAGGTGCAATGAGTGCCACAGACACATCTGTTCCTAAACTGAATTTTGTAAACCTAAAATTGAATGCAGTACCTGATGTAAAATTGTCAGTAACTGTTGTGTTTTTTTTTTTTTAAGGGCTTTTTCGACATCGCTGTCGACAACCTTTACGCAGAGCCGGCTGTCCTGCAGTGGATCAGAGAAAACATCCCGGAGTGGAAAAATTGTATCATTGTGTCTCCAGATGCAGGTGGAGCAAAACGGTGAGACGCAGTGAGATTCAGTGACGCCTGCAAAACGCTGCTGATGTGCAGTTTGTTTAGATTAACTTGGTTTGCAGGTTGCACCTTTTTGAGGGCAGCTCCAGCTGATTTCTTCCTCAAGGTCAAATCAAGAGTCAATAAGAGTTTTTGTTTGACAAGCAGTTAAAGATTCTTTCTTCCTGTTTCTCTTGTCCAGTGTGACGTCCATCGCAGACCGTCTGAACGTGGACTTTGCTCTCATCCACAAAGAGAGGAAGAAGGCCAACGAGGTGGACCGCATGGTGCTGGTGGGTGACGTCAAGGACCGCGTGGCCATCCTGGTGGACGACATGGCCGACACCTGCGGCACCATCTGCCACGCCGCCGACAAGTCAGTGTCATTTAAAGGCTTTTATTGTGTTTGAGGAGTTATGGACATGTCAGGCCTTTAACCTGAATTGAAACTGGATCACAGTCTGTTAGCTTTTGCACAGCAATGTTGTAACTGCAACCTGTTGACACCAAACTGATAAGCTGCTTTTATCAATTGAGACGTTGCTCTTTTGATCCATTAAAGAAATCACTGCGTCATGAAAATGTCACAGAAAGACAGAAGACAGTCTTTCTGTGACACAGAAGAAATTGCATTATAAAGCAAATAAGTTCTGCATTTCAATGATTATTTAATAATTTTATTTTTCCTTCTTTTAAAGGCTGATTGATGCTGGAGCGATAAAGGTGTACGCCATCCTCACACACGGCATCTTCTCCGGTCCGGCCATCTCCCGCATCAACAGCGCCCCGTTTGAGGCCGTGGTGGTGACCAACACCATCCCACAGGAAGAGAAGATGAAGGCGTGCCCGAAAATACAGGTACACACATCACACACACAGGTTTCTGGCTTCGGACGTGTGCAGTGTGTTTGTTTTTAAGGCTGTACCAGCACTTGAGCAAATGTTGTGTTACGTATGACAACAAAAACTACATTTTGGGCACCTAGGAGCCTCTCTGCGGTAAGCTGCACTACACGTCTATGGAAAGCAGCAGTGGCGGCTTCGAGCTGTGTCTGTTTGATTCTGCAGCAAAGTGCGGCCAAACTAAAAGTTTGGGATAGTTTCACTTATAGCTGCAAATTTTGGCCAGAGAATTCCTGCAGCCATTCACAAAAGCCCTGTGACCTCTGCGACATGCTGACCGATGTTAAACCTTCAAAACCTGAACAAATTGCTTTGAGTTCTTTCAAAAACATGGGAAAAAGGTAACAAGCAACTTGCCATTTGGAAAATAATTTCCAAATTTTAAAGCTAAAAATTGAAAAATGTCCAGAAAAAGTTATTATTATCATAAATATGTATTTAAAGTTATGTTACAGAATTTATTTCTCTACAAGCACTTTTTCAGTTAGTTTTCTTGTTGTTTCATATGGCAAATTTTCAGATCATTTTCTTCTGCTTTTTACTAGTTTCTTGCAAATTTTTGTGCCATTTCTTCTTAAGTTGCTTATTGCCTTCTTCCCATGTTAAAAAAAACAAACAATAAATCCAATTTGTGCCAACATGCCAACAACATTGTTAGTCCCTCCGTGACACTCATTGGTCATTTTTTATTTCCACCAAGGAACCGCTGTTTTCTTTCACAATGCCAGATGAATCAGTCAGCGCTGCAGAGTCAGCCCATTCAAAGGTGTGGATCCAGGCAGCCAGTAGTCAAGCCCACGATATCACTGCAATACTGATATCAAATTATTTGTTTGATTTTCTATTCCACCCCAACTTACAATTTTGCCATGAAACTGAGCTACAGTACCTCATCTGTAGTGAGTAATAAACAATAGGGAAAAAAGTATAAGCTGATGAAATTTCATCAAATATTAACATTTGTGATGTAGAACTTTGTTTCCCACAAAGAACTTTATTTTAAACGACAACAGTGACATCAAGTGGTTTAACCGTAAACTGATATTTCTACAGAGTAGAAACTGGTTCCTTTTTTGTTTCAGTGTTTGTTTCTTAGTTAATTTAATTTACTGCGCTAACAATGTTAATTTTCATTTAAGTGGTTCACAGACCTGCTTCAGGTTTCTTGTGCATTCTGCGCTCTGTTTCTTTCTCAGCTCCTCGACAAGTTTTTCCACCTCTGAGGCCACATTTACACTCGGTATCAATGTCCTCTGTTACTGGACACATTTACGGGACATTCACATCTGATCTACAGGTCCCACAGTTACTTTAACCTCAGGAACACCCAAAAGCTACAAATACTTTTCCTTCAGTGTCCCTGAGACGGGGAAAAATGCATGAAGTGTTCGTCCCACATGATGTGTTCGCGGACCAACAGAAATTTGAAAATCTAATGATAATTTCTGTTTTTACAGTTTCTGGCTGTGAAAACTTAAATTTTTTTCATTTTTTAAAATTTTTTTTGGTGGGCTCATGGGTTTGGAAGACATGCTTTCTTTAAAAATGTCCAAACATTTTAAAAGATAAAAAAGATGTATCGAAATGTTTAGAGAAATGGAGAATTGCCTTTTTTTTCTTTTAAATGACCCCAAAAAAAATTAAGGAAATAAGCTATTGCCAAAATGTTTTACAGAAAAAGACAAAAAACATTTGAAGAAAAAAATTGCCCACAGTTCTAATGAATCTATTAAAATTTTAATAGTAAAAAATGCCAAAAAAAAAAAAAAATTGCCTACAGAGGTCCTGGCTAAGCCCCTAATATCCTTAAATCCTACAAACGCACTTAATTCCTGCAATATGTTTTATTTCATTCTGTTGTAAGTTCATGTGTGATTTAGATTTTGTCAAATAAAACTGAATACACGGTCATTTCTCTTTTGTGGCTGAACAGCTGGGAACCACTGCTGTAGACGTCACATGAGCAGAAGAGACTGAAATGAAAGATGTAAAACTCAATGTGAGAACGAGGCTTTATTTCCCTCATGCGTTCGACTCGTTTCCTCCAGGTCATCGACATCTCCATGATCCTGGCCGAGGCGATCAGGAGAACCCACAACGGCGAGTCAGTGTCCTACCTCTTCAGCCACGTACCTTTGTAAAGAACAGAGCCGGCGGCCTCCAGCTCTCTCTCTCGCTCTCTCCCCTCCTGTCGGGCTGCTCTGCTGGCACTTTCCGCCACATATCCTCCAGCAAGGCTCGAAAAAAAAAAGGCCTGATGGTTTTTGGCCATGTGACTGTTTCAAGGTCACGTCCACATATTGTCTTTGACATTCTCACCCAGGAGACAGAGGGAAACATCACCTCCTTCTCTGAAGACCAAGTTTGTATTTATGAGTATCTCTTCTTTTTTTCTTCCTGTTTATTATTTCCTCATGATCGGCACGGCCTTCACTTCAACCAAAGGCTCCGTTATGTGTTATTTGTACCTCATGTTGAACTCACTTTGAATGAAGCATCCCTTAATGTCTGATTAGAAATATTTTGGCCCTTTTGGCTTCACAAAATCAAAAAAAAGATAAAAATGTGAAAAATTTTCTCCCTTAAGTGTTTGCTTTAACAGCACCTAAAATAACAGATTAACCCTTTACGAGCTAATGCTATATGGATTGTAATGCTTAGTGCTATTATTGGAGCACAAGTGGAAATGTGCCGACACAAAAAATGAAACTTAATTTACTCACTTTTTATTTTTAGTGAGCGTCATGAATGTGCTGAAGCCTCGTACCTCTGCGGTGTCATTCCTCCCTCAAAAAGCTGCTGTCGCCCAGTGGTGGCTCACCCCTACAGCAACCTTCTCCTTCAGTAATTGTGCTTAAAAAAGATATGGAATTACCTTTTCTAACTCTGACAGGTCTGTTGTTGATTCAAAGTGTTGAGTACGAGGTGTTGTTGGGTGCTTCACCCATATTCCAAAAGGTCATGAAAAGAAATTGAGCCCAAAGCTTGTTATAGTGTTTAAGGTTTCAGCAATGATGAAAATGGTGTTATTGTCATCGTGTTTGAATAAAACAGGTTTCACATGTTGCCTGTAGCTGGATTAAAAAAGAAAAAAAAAGATGGGAAAGCGTGATTTAATTTTTTTTTTTATATATGTAACACTTCGAACTGTTTCTTTGACAATAAAGCTTTGACAATGGCTTACAGACGCTTGCCTTAGCTTTTTATTTATCAGAAGATTTAAAGGGATATTACAGCAATATTGTTTTGTGTATTTTAAAAGTTGGTGACTTTCTGGGAGACACACTTTCTTTCTTTTATTGTAAAAATGAAGAAGTGGATGTCAGGATACCCTGGCTTCCTGAGTTGTCTTGAGCACAGATCAAGTCTCTAGTCTCCCCCGAAAGGCTGCATCCTAAACATCCCATAATGCAACTCAACATTGTCCCTCTCTCGTAAATGCTGTCTTTTAAGTCAACATCCCCAGTTTGTCGTGTTAAAATTTGTGACTGAAGCTGAGATAAGCCTGATGACATCACATTATCATCATACCAGGTGTCATTAATACATTTGTGTAAAATCAGCAGTTTCCTTTTATTAGAGAAATAATTAATACAATTATTTTAACACATTTTATACAATTATTTTAACACATTTTGACAGCTTTTAAGCTGTAATTTTGTCACTTCATAAATTTGAGCTTGAGGGTTGTGGCTTAAAGCTCTGGAAAATTTGAATTAAGTGGACCTCATGCAAAGTGATTTTTTAAATAACATAATTTGAAATAGTCATACCTTTATTCAAGTCCTGCATTCATATTCAATTTTCAGGTACTCGAGTGTTTCCATTTACCTCTGCTTTGTATGTTTTCCTCTTTTTTAGCTGACAGGGTACTTGTTACTTTAAAGTTTCAGTTAAATAACTGAGGCTCAAAGAGGTAAAACTGGAGTTTAGAAATCTTTGTATGGGTATTTAAAACATTTGAATACCTCATCTAGAAATAAAGAAGAAATCACATGCAAGAATCTAAAAACTGAGAAAATTCTTGATGAATTAAAGTCGCAGGGGTCCGCATTTAACAACAGCATAACAATTTTATAACATTCATTTATGAACGCCCCATGAACGCATGGACAAAAACAGAGATTTTAGTTTACTGAACACTGGATGCTGGCTGTGGAGAGAGCATCAATGAATTTTCACTTGTTCTTTAGTTCCTTGTCAGTACTAAGAATACTGAATAAATGTGTGTGACAGTTTGTGAATGGACATTTTAATATAGTTTTGCTGCTGTTACACGTGGACCCAATTGACTTCTATTCATCACGATTTTTTGGACTTCAAAGGTGAAGGCTTGCAAGGCAGCATAATGTGAAGTATGCCTTTGATTTTAAAGCATATACTTCAAAGCAAATGCTTGCAAATGTACAGTTTTATACACAGAGCTAGATGGTGATAGCAGTCTTACATGGTAAAATACATGTATTTTTTTGTTTGAATGCATGACAAAAGAAACACTGAATTATCTGCTGAGACATGAACTGAGGATGAATGTGAAGCTTCCACCAGGGGGCGCTCTTTCTGCATAAATGTGCATCCAGAGCAGCTGCAGACAGATCACAGTGATGAGGAGACATAATGTGCCATTCAAGTCAACAAGAGAGTCATTTTCACACCAAATGCCGATGAACTAATGGTACACTTTAAATAAAACTACCATGTCTATGTTTAACTAAAGTGTAGGGATGATGTGCTGACATAAAACAGAAATAAAATAGTTCTGGAGTGAAAAATCCAGCTTCAAATGGCTGCTGTAGAGCAAAAAAAAAACAGAAATAAACCCGTTTATTTACATTTTACGCAGCGGGAGATGATTTGAGGCTCCTTTCAGGGCTGTTTCAATGTGCTTTCTGCAAAAGGATGGAGGGTTCATGCCTCTCCAGCAGGGGGATGCAGGAGGATGGGAACTGGTGATGTCAGATGTCATTAGCATATTTCTGACTATATGTATTGCTTGCGCAAAGACGCGCCACTACTGCTGCAACGCACTGACCAGAGACCATCCAGCCATCAGCCAACACTTCGGTAAGATCCATTCAACAATTACATTTTATTATTTGGGCTTTTAACGCGTGCAGATAGAGGAGATTAGTGAGAGGAATTTGGCACATGCGCTTGGATAAGATGCTGCGCCAAATTAGGGACAAAATATTTGATAATGAAAGTTTTTTTGCATATTGATGAATAAAACAGAGCTAAATGTGACAGCAGATGAGACGTGCGGTGCGTCTTTGTCTTACGCGCACACATTCACGCATACCAGCCTATTTCCTTTGTTTGTGCTCGAGCTGCATGGTTCCGTTTTTATTAAAATGATGCTTTTACGCGCATTATTTGTCTATGAGTAAAGCATGGAGGGTGTTTGTCAGTATATTGTTGAAAAAGTGGAGCTGAACTTGATTTTTTGGGACTTAATGAATGTGCAAAATGCCAATCTGGGCGGTGGTTCCTTCAGATCGCACCCCAAGGGGAGAAGTACGTGACAAGTGAATTTGCGGATGTTGCCCAGCTTCCATGTGGACTCTCATAAATCGACATTTTAACACTGGGTTGCATTATTTTCCCCACGTTTAATGTTATTTTTATAGAATATTTGCACACAAGTAAGCGTTTTTTCTCCCTTTTTTGCATATTTTTTTCTCGGTCAGCGCAGCATGGGAACTCCTGTTGTTATGTAAATGTCGAGTTTGGACTGGCTTCATTGTCTGGAGCAGCCTGTGTTCAACATCCCGTCTGTGTGTGTTGGATAACGGGGATGGATGGCAGGCGAATCACGCCGGGGCAGAGCCGCGGGCGAACAAAAGGAGGCGGATGCACATGAGAGGGAAAAGTAGTCCGCGGTTGCGCATGTAGTTTAACTGATTTTTGGTCACTGAGATTTCGGCAACGCCCTTCGACCACATGCTCCTGTAAAAAAAAAAAAAGCATTGTTACCGCATATAATATATACACATTAGGGTCTGTTCGTTATTCATGATAAAGGAGGGGGTAGTGCCAAAAAGGGGAAGCACTTAAGATGATTTTTTAAGCACTTAGGACGGAGTTATGGGTTTTGGTTTCTTTTTATTTGGCTTCATGCAACCTTAAATGGCTGTATTTTGTATTTATTTTAAATACTGTAGGGGTTTTAAGTAATATTTTCTCTAATATTCTCCAAAATAGCACCATTTATGATAAAGAAACTGTGAAATATAGTTCTTTATGGTGAAGGGAGGGTCATGCGTTTTCCCTCTGGCACTCAGGAAGGCTTGAAGAAAAAAATATTTGCAGCTTCAGGGACAAACCCCACTCTGATAAATAATGTACAGTCCCTTATCAGAGTGGCTTTTAGCATTTAATCCGACATGTGCTCTTTGTTAACCCTTCAACACCTGAGCAAATTGGCTTTAATTATGTTTGAAAAAAAAAATGTCAGTAATGAGCAATGAAAAAAAATGACCCGAAAATTAGCAAACATTTGGGAAAAGGTACAAGAAAATTAGCTGCAAATTATTTAAAAATAAAAATAATAATACATTTGAAAAAAAAACAACAAAATAAAAGACAAAGCCAAATAGTAATTAAAATGAAAAATTTATAATAATTCTGTAGTATAATTTTAAATATGTAATTAAAATAATTATTTTCAAAAATCCCGAGCTTTTTTACTTTTTTTCCCTTAGATATTTTACCCTAGCGGTTTAAAAAAAATAATTTTCTAAATCTAAGAATTTCTTCCAGTATGGCAAACATTTCTTAGTAAACTGCTCATTGCCTTTTTTCCATTTTTTAAAAAAGAACTCACACCCATTTGCTCAGGGTTCAAAGGTTGAAATACTTGTGAAAGGCAGCTAAAGGCAGCACAAATAAAGTGATGTTGCTCCATGTTTCGAAGGGTTAAGGTGTCGATTTGTGATCTTACAGACTACCTGCAACAATGAGTGACAAGCCCGACGTTACAGAGGTCACCACCTTCGACAAGTCCAAGCTGAAGAAGACGGAGACGCAGGAGAAGAATCCCCTGCCTACAAAAGAAAGTAAGACTGAAATTCCTGGGGAGGGGTGGGCATCACATCATTTATTCTGTTTCTGTGCTTGTTGTTGGCACCTGTGTTGTAAATGGAGGTTGGTTCAGGAGTCTCATATCTTCCCTCTCTTCTCTCCCGCAGCCATTGAACAGGAGAAGGCAGCGTCATGAAGCCCCTTCCTCCCGTCATGCACTGTACACCCCCTCCTCCTCCCGCATTGCCTTGTTTTCAGTCACTTCTTTTAGCTGTATAACTTTGTAACCGAAATTATGAAACGACAACAATAACCAAGCTGCACAGCCCGTGGACGGGTGATGCTTTCGCCAGGGCGGTCGGCCCCGTCCCCTTCGGCAAACACCGCCTCGACCGCCTTCAAGCTTTCTGATGACGAGGAGGATCTGTCTGAGGCGGAGGAGGGGAGATGCGGAAGGTGCACGTCTCTTCTTCGCCGTAACATCAACGTGCAGCAGTTAAGAGAGGCCTAAAGGGACGGGGCGTGGCCTGCGTCCCAGGAAGCTCATCACCGTCTCACACACCAACCACCGACACCCAACTTCCTGTGTGGCTGCTTTTGCGCCCTGAGCTGAGGCGTCAAGCTTTTTTGTTTTTATTGTTTCTTCGTCTTCTAATTTACGGAAATGCACAACTTTGTTTGTACGCTGGCCAAAATGTAAATGCCCCAAAAATTGTTGTCTGTCACAATGTTTTTTTTTCTTTTTGTATGTACACAAGGATTGAAAAAAGTGTAACGGATTCCATCTAGATCTGGGAGATGCTTAAATGGACCTTATTTACGGTTAAATTTGAACGCCCTTTTGTCGGAGTGATTCGGGATAGCTTTTGTGTTGCAATCTGTCTCAAATGAGGAAAAGGAAAAAAAAATGAAACACCGGCAATTGATTCCATTTGTTTGCTTTGAACAGATCGAAATTCTTTGGAGTTTCAGCAAGTCATGTTACTCTGCCACAAACCATTATCAGAAATGGAAAAACCGTGAAATGTTGTAATAAAAAAGAATTTGTTACTAAAGAATTGTGCTGCAGAGTGCTTCTTCTGAACACACAAATCCTCACACACACTGCTGCACAGTTTCGTAGCTTACAGTTAGACTGCTCGTCTTAGTCTAACCCACTTTTCACATTATCTTACACTCTGCAGATGCCAAACAATCCTTTAGCATTACTTAAGGGATGAGGCTGCGCACTATTAAAAGGCTTAAATGTCTCGAGCCGCGCAGGGATTTACCAGCACAGGAGATGAATTTTGTATTGCTGTGTGTGTGGAAAGAGGCAGGGAAACTTGTCGGACCACCTGCCATGAGGGTCTTTTCCTGACGAGGTTGTGAGCACCACTGTCAGCACAAAGCTCACTTTTAAGCCAGTTGTTATTGCAGAGAATCCTGATATCCAGCAAGTAGATTCATCCCACTGAGGACCTTAAAACCTCTAAAAGTAAGATTTACTTCCTCGCTCTACCCTCATTTTAAAGGACTTAGGGACTGTACTTATCAGAGTAGTGGGGTGGCTGGGTGTGACTTCATTTTTTTCTTTCTTTTTTTTTTTTTAATATCATGATATCCCTGGAGCTACAAATATGTTTTCTTGAGCCTCCTTGAATCTCCTCTCCCACTGCACCAAAACCCCACTAACATCTGGCTTTTTTAATGTCATGGTAAAGGTTATAATCGGCTTTCTCACCCAGGTCAAAAGACTCAGCAGTAGTCAAGGGTATTTAGCTCTGATTGGCTTCAATTGGCATTGATAGAAACAACATCCAGGTGAATGCGCTAATTTTAGCCCCTTACTGGAAAGGTGTAATGGTATGCCAATGCAAAATGCCCTCTGATTGCGTCAAACATCGATCCAAATTAGTCTGAGTTTGAAATAAAGATTGCATGAGTAAGAAATATATAAGAAGAAACCACTGTAAATTTTTCACTACTTTTAGCCTGTTTACCCACAAGATTTAATTTTGCGCCACCACAAACTAGATGTCTATGTATAAACAGCACTAAAACGTCAGTCCAAATTATTCAAGTTTGAAGTTGTTACAATTTTTAGCCATGCAATGGCACGTCACTGCAAAATACCACCCGTCTATGTCCAAGCAGCATACCCATATCAGAAAGGTATACTCGTCTGCTGCAGAACCGTGTACACAGCTCTGCTCTACTGGCATTGGGAAAGGACATATTTACCCAGTTCAGCTGTGTTTAAATAACCCGTGTACATGCACCAATTTTGGTGAATATCAGTGACTGGGGAAAATTCATTCATTCACCGTACAGTGTCTGGCGATGACAAATGGTGTGTTTTTTTGGAAATTTTTTGAGAAATGTGCCATAAAAATCACTTTTGGGTTTTGGGGTACTGAGCTTATTTCAATAAATAAAAAATACAACAATTTAAAGCCAAATTTAAAAACTTATCTGAAGTGCCTCCCCTGTTTTAAATCACCCTCTCCCTTACTGTAAATAACGAGCAGTCCCTTAAGTCCCATTAGTTAAATGCATGAAGAAAATAGGAACAAAAGCGCATCAGCATTACTCATGCATCTATTAGCTGGTGTCATGTACTGGTGAGCAGTGGCAGTGGCTTATGGGACAGCATGCCTTGACCCAGTGTACAGCCTCAGCAGGGAGATTTACTCAGCCCTTAGTCCTAAATTAGCCACCACCTACAGAGCCTTAATGTCATTAGCACGACATTGCTGACATTTCCTGTAAACTCCATGCATTTAGACAGTATCTATATGGTAATGTGCTTTTTTTTTTTCAATTGAGATGTGACTGAGCTTTAAGGGAGGAAATGCCACTTTAATGTTAGTCAGCATGGATGTTTCTATTGAATGCTAAAGCTATCAGCAAGGATCACGTGGGACACGCATCGACATTTTTAAGCCTTTCTGTTAAGTTGCATTTGTGTTTTTGCATAATTATCAATGCTAACATCAATCTCAGACCACATAATAGTTCACAACTTGTACATGTCTGTGTAAGTGGATTGGCACTAAGTCAGTTGCTCTTAATAAGGCATTAATCTGCACGGAGGAGGAGGAGGAGGGGCGGACGTGGAGGTTAGTGGGCTAGCAGGGAGCCTAGGCCAAAGCCTTGCAGGTCCTCCCTCAGATGGGATTAACGCGTATGCTGCATGGCATGATGCAGGCCCTGCATTACAGAGGAAAGTGACGGAGGATTTAAGGTGGAGCGGCAGATGGGGTGGAGTCACTGTCCAATGCCTGGTAACCCATGGCAACAGCTGCTGCTGAGTCACTCATGGGGTTTGGGAGGCGGATGCCTGTTATCCTCGTGGAGGCTGTTTCTCCCTGGAAAGCATTTGTCATTAAAAAGACATGTTGTGTCGAACAGTTAGGAGATTATGAATGCAGCACATTCGACATATTTGACCATCTGTCTCCTGCAGCCTTTTGTCTCCACTAAAGTCATGTTATTGAAACTGGCCCCATTAACCAGGCGATTGATTAATACTGGTTACAGAATGTGCCACTGTTGAAGCTCAATCAGCAGGCTGATGCAGTACCAGTTAAATTGTGGCCACAAACACTTTTTATAGCCTTCTGGTGTCAGTTTGTTGATCAACCACTTTGGTCCAGACTGAAATATCTTCCAACTATTTGATGGATTGACATAAAACTATAGTACAGATTCATGATTTCCAGATGATACTGGCTTTGGTGATCTTGACGTTTCATCGAGTGTCACTATGAGGTTGACATTTATGTTGTTTGGATAAATATCTCAGCAACTTTATAAATGGACTGGCACAAAATTTAGTACAAATTTCACAGCCCAGTCACCAAAAGAATTGTTGATATTGTACATTTCCACACACCATAGCTACATTACATCTGTACGTTTTATACAAATCATACCAACATTTCTAAAGTGACAGTTAGATTATGTGAGCCGACTCTGACATCAGGAGGTGGAGGGAACGGTGGGTGGTGTGACATGTAGATGAGATGGCTGCCAAGCTGCAAACCACTGTTTAAGACCTACAAAACAAAACAAAACAAAACAAAACTGGTAATTTTTTAGAGACATCAGCAGCTTTTTCAGTGGCAATTGCGCCTCCAACGCGGGTTGTTTTTTAGGGTTTCAATGCACCATTTCCTGCTGTGTTTTTTGGCACCAGAATCAGGTGTTTTTTTGCATGACATAAACTGGGTGTGTGTTAGCAAGAGTTTGGCAGCGTTTACAGCTGTGATAGTGAAACGGGTAGCAGGTGTTTTTAGTGAGACACTGATGGCATTTCCAGTTGTGATTGTGCCATCAAAAATAATTGTTTTATTGTGAGACATTTGCAGTATTACCATATGAATTTAGCTACCAAAACTGGTTGTTTTTGGCAATATGTTGCAGCATTTCCAGCAGCAATTCTGGCACCAAAGCAGTTTTATTTAGAAAGACAATGGCAGCATTTCAAGGTGCAATTTTGCCACCAAAATTGTTTATTTTTAGTGAGACGTGAGCAGCATTTTGAGCAGCAACAGTGGCACCAAAACTGGTTGTTTTTAGCAAGATGCCAGCAGCATTTCCAGCTCTGATTGTGCCACCAAAACCAGATCTATTTAAACAAGACATTGGCTGCATCTCAGTCATAATTGTGCCGCAGCATTTCTAGCCATGATTGTGCCACCAAAAATGTTTTTTTAAGCCAGAATTTGTGCCTAAACATGACCACGTCAACCACAGCATTACTGAAACATCAACAAATGTAAATGCTCAACATACTGACTACATAATAACATACAAATGTTACATATCTATGTTTACAGAAACATATCATGACAACATGTTAAGCTGATTGGGTTGAATTTCAATGTGTACAATACTTTGGTTTGTGACCAAATGCCTGCACAACTAATGTACCAATCAGACTCAGACGTACTTTCTGTTTGCTGATAATTATAATTTCCTAGCTTGCTGAAATTCTGACGTAAGACAGCGAACATAGTAAACATTTTATTTGCTGAACGCCGGCTGATAGCACATAGCTCAAAGCGTCACAGACACACCAGCATGTCTGCAGAATCGTCTGCAGTCAGCTGCTTATTGTTGGAGAGGAACTGAATTAACAGCCACACATCAATGCAGCTCATTCACCAAGTCTTCTCTTGTTATCTGCATTATATACGTATAATCTGCAGGTGGGTTTTCCACAGACCCGACCGACCAAGTCAATTATCTTCCTATCACTTGCTCGCAGAGAAAAACACAGGGTCTGCCGTCGATTTCCATGGCAACAACCCACCCAGGAGCTACATTTGGCATTGCGAGAGAAGAGGGATGTGCTGCACATTAACACCTGACCATTAGCTATAATACTGAAATATCCACGGTGGCTGCAGAGGTACGAACAGATGTGGGGGACTAAAAAGGAAAGACATGTTTATAACGTAGTTTTTGTGTCATTATTACGATTTCCTGTCCAAACCATATCTCTGTTGATTGCCTGCGGTGTCAGTGTTGAATGCCGGCTATCTCAGCTGTCAGCAGACCACATGTGAAGTTAGCTGCACCCTGCAAACATGCAACATTTGTTCCGTGTCTGCGTCTGTGTTAGAGGTCACCAAGTACAGACGCTGCAGCTTTGTAGCGACACATGGCCATGACAAGCACATGAGGTATGAGCAGCTATGCTTTAAGGCTCGAGTTTCGTGTGTATGTTAGTGCAGAGGATGTGACATCAGAGTGTAATTTTATACAGACATCAAAGTGTTTAGGGACACTCACATTGACTTATGGGTGAAACTGAACCTTAGATCAACAGAGGAATGATTTTTAGGGGGATTTTATGATCATGTGCATAACAGAATAGCATGACGTATTCATCCACACAAGTCAACGCTGCTACAGATGTTTATCCACAACACATGTAGAATCAATCGTGATGTTTTTTTACCCGTCATAATTGTCCTATGAAATCCATGTATCTCCAGGACATCAGGAGCCATATCTTTAGTATTGTGACGTTGCATTTTCAGATATTATAATATGTTTTTAAATGTTTTGCAGTTGAAGGTGCACAAGGCTTTTTGAAACCTATAAAAGAACGTTTAATCCTTTAGTTTATTTTAGAAATTCTTTCATGTTTCTTACTGGACAGCATCAGTGTGCTACATTAAAGAATAACTTTGGTATTTCTTCAAGCTGGGCCCTATTTTCACCTGTTTTTGTCTCCATATGACTGATTAGAACAATCTTTTTTGGTCAAGTATTTAGGGGGGGGGCAGCAGCAAAACTAGCTGCAATGTAACAACTTAAGAGAATTGCACACCTTCAGTGTACGTCCACTATAAGTACTTGTTTTTGCCACTGACTCAGATTGTTATTGTAAGTGCCAACAATATTATGGAAACTATCCCTACAGAGAGAGACCTTTTTGTTTCACAGTATGATCCTTATTATTTGTCCAGAAACAGCATGAAAATCTCCATACCCACTGGTCTCCATTTCAATAAACAGTCAAGTTATCATCGTAAAACACACTTCATTCAAAGTTGACAGAAACAAAATTATACTCACAAAAGCTGTCTTTGTTAGTCTTTTCACTATTACAACAACCACCAACTCTTATTTGGATGAAATTTAAACTTAATTCACCCAATATATTTTTGTCTGTTAGATCTGAAGATGGTTCCCTTTTTTGTGATTCTTCCTGAAGTTTCTTCCATATTTCATAGGGAGGGATTTCCTTTATTCTTGTCTAATGTGGACTTGGAGTTGCTATGATTAAGGGCTGAATGGTCTTATGAAACATAACAGCGAGTAATTCTGGTATGTTGACTTAAGAAAGTTCACTGGTTCAATTTACTGGAAAAAGTTACCGTCTTACCTTTTTAGCATGTGTATCGAGTCAGTTGTTGATATTGATACTGGAATTACTCAGTGAATAAACATTCATTGATATGTCTTTGTGCAACAAAACAGGCCTCGAAATGTTTCACCAGTCATGTCCTCTTTGTGCAATGTGTTTACAGATAAGTGCAGCTCTGTGTCCGGAGTTAGCAGGAAAGCAGGAACTAACTTTTTATAGCTTTTTTCTCAACAAAGACACAAAGTGCTCTGAAATAGAGACGAGCAATGAACCGACTCTGAGCTGTGAGAAAGAGCAGATGTGCAGCGTTAGTTACAGAAAGAACAGAAACCCCTCTATAATGTTGGTGTGAACTCTCTCATTGCATAAATGATAATTACATCAGATCCTGTTGTTTGGTAAAAAGCTGTTACATTAATTACACCATCAAACTGATGCATCTGCGTGCAGCTAGCTTGTTAAGAGTCGGTGGGGCAGAGAGCGGGCGTGGTCCTGCATTATGGCGGCCTGTCAGTAGCTTGGGTTGATTATCCCAGACATGCTCTATTAGTGTGGCCCCAGGTGGGGCCCGATCAATGCTGTCTAAATGGTGTTCCCCATTGCCTGTAAATGCATTAGTCAAAGCATTGCACGAATCGATGCAGAGCAGAGCGCAGCACATCACAGTACGTCACATCGACTCGATGTGACTTGATGAGGTGAAAATATCCACTCTGAAGTGACGACCGAGAGTGTGAACAAAAGAGTGACTTCTGCAGACGTGCATGCGTGATCACACATGATCCCATTAACATGCATGTGCGACTCGCCTTGCACGCGTGCATGCGTCACTTCTGTGCACCCGTGAGGTGTAAACACAGAGAAGCTCTCAGTGGCTGCTCTCCTGAGGGCTGATACAGAGCGACAGCCCTGACATTTCCTCCGAGCAGAGAGGCGGTGGCTGCCGCGGTGCAGACGTGACGCTCCCTCCCTCGCCGCAGGCACAGATCTGGGCCACTCTCTGCATCTTTTCTTCCGCCTCCTCTCAGGAGGTGATGTTGCTGCAGACACCTGGCACTTTTGATTTCTCTTTTGCAAAATGCCACAGAGAAAATGTCGACTTACAGAGCATTGCAGCAGAGCCTCTCTTATTAATGAGACGCTTTCAATACTGCAGTTTAATTTTTTATACGTTCGACATATAGGCAGGCAAGATGTTGCATTTTTTATCTTTTTTACATTTGAAGAACCAAAAAAGTCCTCTACAAAAAGACTAATTTCTGGAATCTTTAAAAAGAACATGTACTTTACTACGCAGCATCACAAAAATGCAACTTCCTCTTTTTATAAATCTTAAAATAAAATATTGCTGCTTTACATGGACTAAAATAACCAGGAAGCCTTGATTTAAAAATGTTTTTTTTTTTATAATGTTTGTTAATCAAAATGGAAACTCCATCAAAATGGAAGTTAAAGGCGCCAAGAGACTCTCGAAGGCCGTCGCTTGCTGGAAGAATGTTGATCATGAGCGTTAATTACTCTGTTTGTCCCAGAAGAGAACTGCTTAATTACTGCCCCCTTGCTAATAACAAGCTCATTCATGTCACGTCCTAATTTGAGTTTTATTCATCAGTATGAGAGCAAAGGTCGGGAAACCACTCTGCGTATGTAAGGGCTCATTCCTATTTCATATTTTTGCCCCGAGCCCTCGTTGTCAAGTGCCACCTTGCCCCTCGGAACAGAGTTACAAACGTGATATGCCATTGCTATGCTGGCATTTATGATTTCTCTTGTGAGGGCAACAGGAAGCCTTTTGTGGTTTTGTAACTCATTCACAACTTAAGTTTCACGCTATCAGTCAATCAAATTAAATGTTTATTATCAAATTGAAAATGAACACTGCTTCATTATCCAGCCACTAGCGGTGCTCTGTCAGTTGAGTGTTGAGTTCACTGCTACGAGCTGCTTTTTAAATATCCTGTGGTGGGCAGCATGCAAAACACATCATCAAAACGTCACACCCGTCCCGCCTGTGGTCCTGTCTTGTCGGGTGTCCTTTTTACAAAGATAACAATTTCATGCTGTTACTACTTCCACTGTTGACTAACTCTGTACCGTAATTCCACTGTGTACCTTTTATACAGAACAGTGAGGTGGATGTCTTAAGACATTACAATAGCTAATTTAATTTCTAAATCTTTATTAACAAGGAAAATAAATTTGTAGTGCAGCCATCTTGCTGATGATTTCACATAACACTCAGTTTGGACTGTGCCGTAGAAAAACCTCTGTTTGGAGCGCCATGTAACCCATACCAACATATCCCCCTGCAACAGCCCGTATCCTGTCCTATGAATTTGCAACCTGTGAGTGACATTATGTACTGAATGTAAAGACACAGAGATTAGGTTTGGTAAAGTTACTGTGGTTGGATTTAGGGAAAGAAACAGGGTGAGGATGTACCTTAATAGTGCAATAGTAGAACAGACCGCCCTTACACTTCGCCCTAACCCTTGACGTGAACGTGTAAAAAGGAGGGTTAAGGACGAAGTGGTGGGGGCAGAGGTGTATTGTGATTGGGCCAAACTCTCAGCTCTGACTGAAAGAGTGAGATCACAGATATAAGGTGGATGTTCTTGATGCTTGGGTACATTTGTTTTGCATGGACAAGTGGTGAAAACTTCAGTCTATATGTGCCTCAGCCAGACTGATATATCTCTCTGTTCGGCTGTTTAATATCGGGATTTTTCAGCTCTGCTTGCAGGTGAAATGCCCAAGGACACCTTTTCAACCCACGGTGTTTGTGTTCCCACAAACAGTGATTGATGAGTCAGTTTTGGAAAGGCGCCTGAGCTTTTCACACTGTCCTATCTCGAGCTGTGGGCGCCTGCGTGTGCTTGACAAAGTTGCACTTTCATCCTGCTGTAATTAAGAGAAGTTGCTGGCTGTTTGCCTCAAAATAAACCGGCGATGAATGGTGTCTCTCAGTGGAGGCTTGTGTTTGTATCATCTGGGTGACACTACCTCTCTGTTCTTCTCTCCACACGCCTAAAGAGAGGGTTGTTATTAAAAACATGAAGCATGTAAAATGTGCTTTTTGCCATCTATCAGCTCATTATCTTTATTTGCAGGCCCTGGGGTCAATGCTCATGCTGCTCGAGATAGCACTCAAAGACTGCCGAGCCCGCTGCTCCTCATCTCATTTTCTCCTCAATAAAGCCTCCTCATGGTGTTACATCATATGTGACATGAGACGTGCAGAGTTGCTCAAACAATGTTGCTCAAAGGCTCCATTGTGCAACACCTCGCTGGGGTTTGAAACACACACAGGAGACAATCGCCACGGGCTTCAATGAATAAGATGTAAAATGGTGTGTGTTGCACGACATCCTCTGAGAGATGTTTTAAATACAGTTTAACTAGAACTCAGACGGCTCCGTCGACACCACACCCATAATCCACTTAGCCTCTCGCCTCTTTAGTTGTTCGACATGGTGTTTATTTTCTATTTCCCGTTGGCGAGGTCAGTCCAGTGGCGGTAACGCCTGCTGGCATGGCAGTGAGTCACAGTGGGCCAAGGTCGGGACCGAAGCTGTATCAACAATAGCAAAGCAGCACACTTACAGTGCAAGGTAAGAAAACAAAGAGGCTGGACTCCTGCCATCGTTCAAGAGGCTGCGAGCATGCACAAAGCATTACTGTAAACGTTATCAGTGAAGGTTACCCCCAAAATCTAGAGAATCTGCTGTTTGTATAAACTAAGCCAAAGATGACTGATGTAGTTTGATCCATAAAACGACAGCGGCTGTGCGAATCTGTGGTCGGCCACATATCCCACGTTAAAGTGGGAAATGTTATCTTAGGTATTTAACTTTAGATGCCATTTGTGTCATCATACTATATTTCTAATTAGCATAAAAAATACATGTAGAATTATTTTACATAATTATTATAATTTTTAGCCTGTTTTTAAGGTAATTTCCCTGTTTTTGTTTTTGTTTGTTTTGCTAATTTTCAAGTATTTTTCTTGGGTTGTTTCTGCACATTTCCTGCAATTTCTGCAAAATTAGCTACGGGGTATTATTAGATATTGTCAAAAACTAGGGGGAAACTGTGTTCTTTTACTTCTATATTTAAATTATGTTACCAAAAAATGTTATTTTTTAGACTTTAGGGTCGTTTTTTATTGCCTTATTATCAAGAAATCAAGTAACGCTGCTCAGCTACAGCCAGCAGACAGGTTTCTTAGCATAAAGACTGATAGCAGAGGAAAACAGCTAGGCTGGTTCTGTCCTGCACCTCGAGACCTGACTAATAAACACTTTAGGTTTGCAGGTCTGGTTTTCTTCAATGTTTTAGGACAACAGTGGCTCGTTATGCAGCAAAGACAGTCATGGTCGCAGATATTTAGGTGTGAGATAGACTGAAATGTGGCCGATCTGAGCTGAATGCATTATGACCGCCTCACTATATATGCAGGGAAAGTAAATGACCAGAGTGTGTTCTGCTGTGCTGCGAATAAGATTATACTTAACACACACACACACACACACACACACACACACACACACACACACACACACACACACACACCTGCGTTCATGCCCACAGACCCAAACACACTGGCTCCTGAGTGCCGAGAGATTTTAAAAGCTGATTTTCCCCTCGTTAGTGGAAACTTTTGCCTCATCCTGAGATTTATTGAAGCGTTTACATCAGAGAGCAGGACGCTGGGAGTGTGTGCATTGAAATATAATGATGTCATTGATGTTGTGGCTCGTTCTCCCTCTGCTACGTGTGCAGGTTGGAGGCTCATGAAGGCATTTTTTTGTTTTTGGAGGCAGTTTTATTCATCGCTTTTACTCTGGTAAAACAATGGCCGAGCTGGTGTGTATTTTGTTGAGCTGGAGGTCAGCTGCTGCCTTCGCTGTCAACAATCCAGTGCAGTCAAGGACACAAAAACATTAATTTACCAGTCTCTCCAGGCATCCGAGGAATTCTGCACCACATGTTGTTTTGTCTAAAGGAAGCGAATACTCGCACTGAGAACGCTCAGGAAGCTGCATGTGTGATAAATGTGGAAAAAATGACAGTTTTGGGATCATCCGGCACATAGAGGCGTCACACTGAAGCCCCGTTTGAAAGTTACTGAATCTCTTTCAACCTCCTGGATCTCTGAGCCTGACCTTTGACCCTGCTGTGGTTGGCAGTGACTGAATCCAATTTCCCAATAGGGATCAACTGACTGAAGATTTGTTATCATCACAGTAGTTTGCAAAATTGATTTGGAGCCGATTTTTTCTGTCTCAGCAACCAAAAGTCTACACTTAATCTGGATGGTGATTTTTCAGATGTGGTCTTTGTCTGCTTTGATGCTGCCAGAGGTCACAAGTTGAACCCAAACCCACAACTTTGCAAATAAATTTTCTTGTCTTAGTCCACTTCGGGGTTTTTACCCCACGTGGAGGAATGATCGTCGCCAAATCTGCTCGGCCTCCTGAATGTCCCAGCATGCCTTTCCAGCACTGTGGTTGTGTAAAAAAATGAATAAGGCCTTTTGTGCGCTCACGGCGTCCAAAAAGGGAAGTCTGGCTGCACTTTACTTCCTCTCACATTGTATCAGTTGTTGCTTTTGTTGCTGCTTTTAGTTTGTGTGATTAAAAGAAAGAGTTTCACCTCTATGTTAAAATGTCACAGTGTTAAATTTTTTTAGGGATAGAGCATCCTGCACGGGGATGATTAGGCTGATAAGGTAGAGGAAGTTGCAACATGATTCAGATGTCTTACAGGTTTTTATACTTATTTGGTCCAATTTGTGCTGGCGCACATGTCAAAGGGATGTGAAATAGGCATGGGCAGATAATGAGACAGTGGGCTCCTCGGCACAGATGTGCAAAAGGCCCCACCACCTCTCCTACAGAGGAGCCAGATATACAGACATTGTGGAGGTTTTGCCTTTTTTTTCTCGCTTGTTTGCTTCTCTTTTTAGTAGTTTTGCAACTTTTGTGTTGGTCTGGTTTTTGTGGTCATGTTGTATTTCTTTGAGAAATATCTCTGTCTGTTTGCAGTTGTTTTATGCCTCTCTGCAGTTCCTTTTCTTTAAAGTCATTTTTTGTCTCTTTTAGGTATATTTTTCTTTGGTCCCTTTGTATCTCTTTTATGGTCATTTTGTGTCTTCTTTGTAGTTCCTTTGCATCTCTTTCTACTCATTTTGTCTCTTTGAAGTATATTTGTGCCTTTTTTAGTCATTTTGTGTCTCTTTTAGGTCAGTAGGTTTAAATTTGGGTGACATTTTGCAGGTGAAGGGCAGGGGGCCCCTGACACTTTTGGCCCCTGAGCCTGTGCCCTTAGGCCCGTTCAGTACTCCATCCATGAAAATAGCCATACTGAAACATTCTCACCACCTATTACATTGCACTTGATTCAAGCAGTGACTGGCATCATGTGTAGCTGAAGTCAGAGTGGTCCATACACTGTCTCCATGGCAACAGACATGGATACGTGGTTGAAATGATGTGCAGCCTGTCGCTGTTTGATACCCGCTGTTAAACAATGGCTGTATCTCATGCAATGTGTTCATTTGGAGAGGATTAATGCCTCCTCATCAGGGACGAATAGTGTGTGTGTGTGGAAACTTGTTCTGCAGCAGCAACAAAATGCTTTCTGTTCACTTTGTATGCAAACAGAAAAAATTGCAGTGTGCTGTCTGTTACGTCTGCACTGCAGTCTGAATTAGCACCAGTGTGCATGCTTTACATGAGCTGTTTATTGATTTATCGAGTCACAAAAGAAATGACTTCACTGGCTACGATCACCAGTGTTTATAAAGAAAAAAATCCCCAGACTGTGACTCACTGATTCTGTGTGAGCCATTTAGGTCAACACCCAATCAATAAAGATAACGAGACCTGATTAACTTACAGTGAACATAGTAATCTCAATTATAAGAGTACAGTCAGTATTATCTCGGCTGTTAATCTCGGAGGATAAAAGTAATGTGGACCTGAACCAGCAGATTTATGTGGATATGCTGTGTTATTCTCATTACAAAGAAATCATAACGGCCTCTACTCGTGAGAGTTTTGTGTGTGCAGTTTGGATTATGTGCAATTATATTGCAAATAGTGCTTTTTTGTTCATATGTGTGCTTTGCTGTGACTGTGAGGGTATTTATGGGCGGAGCATCTGACTCCATGACAAATTTTTTGTTAGGTTGATGATGTCATTTCCTCTGTGATTTGCTGGGTTTCTTCTTCTGTCATGAGGCTAAATAGTTTTTGGTAAAATGTATTGTGACACACACCTTCAGTGCATTATTACAATTATCTGAAATAAGGTAATGATAATTTATAATATAAAAATAGAATTGAAAAAAAGGATTGATCCTTTGGTGACACTGACAAAAAAAAAAGGTCTTTATTGCCAAAAACAACAAAAACAACTTACAAGTAAAGTAAATTCCTTGGTTAAGGAGCAACTAAAGCTTTAAATGTCATTCTTATGAAGCAAACTATGTTGGAACCTGCAGAAGCTCTCAATGCTTCTGCAGGTTTCAGCATAAAACCCCCTGGACTAATTCTTCTTGTTGTTACTTCACAAGGAAGTCAAGGAGCTGATTGCTCTTCCTGTTTTTGGGTGCAAGTCTTTGGCTTAGCTGCGCTCCATTCTGCCAAGTTTCCTCCATCTGAGTGTCAAAGGTGAAACCACGTCGTTTTGAGGTCGGGATTAATGAATTATGGAGGTTTGTGGTTTGTTTATGGTGGTAAATAGTTCCCATGAAAACAAGAAGGCACAAAATGTGAAGAGGTTACACATGACTGAAGTAATGAGAGAGGAGCGTACTGAGGATCCACACTGACGCTGATATGTGCAGAACACATGCTAATGCTGCTTGAACTGTAAATCAGGACTTCCAAACTGCAGTAATTCCCTGAAATGTCCGCTTTAAAGATTTGAGCCGTTGCTGGGTGAATAGAATCCCAGATGCCTGAGTGCCCCTCCATCTTCGCAGGGGGAAACAGCTGGTCCCTGTGTCTTTTTGTCCGTTGAGGCCCCCTCCTTACATAAAGGCTTTAGTCAGACGTGTGCCTACATTCCCTCGCCCCCCACCTCCACCATCCCGACCCAAGTTCGACTGGACTCCTGCCCAGATGAGCACCGACTCGCCCTCTTTGTCTGCAGATCTGGCACATGACCTGCTCTGGCAACTGGCACCGTGGGCCGAGATCCAAACGCCACCCACGCCCCTATTGTTCCCAGTGGCCCCTAAAAAACTCCCTGCGCCCCGGCGTAGGCACAAGGCCAAGGCGGGCACAACAACAATGGCGTCAGTGCTCATGTGTTGTGAGTGCGCAGTAACCGCTTCGTTGGAGAGTCGCAGTGGGCACGCTTTTTGCATTGTTGTCGTCTGGATTGTCTCTGCGTGAAGGAATTAAGACAAATTTTCTCTTGAAATGATGAAAATATTTTGACAGCAGCAAGACTCGCATTTAAATAATCGCGATGTCTTTATTATGTCTGCCACGGAGGTTATGTTTACGGTTTGTTTGTTTGTTTGCCAGCAGGATGACGAAAATCTTTGGATTATCAGACAATGGGCCCCTGGGCACAGAGATGCAAAAGGCCCCAAATGTCTCATATATAGCAGCAAGGAACAGCCTTAATACTTGTTTGGCGTCAGTTTGTGTCATTGTTTTAGCATCTTACCGTAGTTTTAATGCATCTTTTTGTGGTTTTGTGTCTCTTTGATTTTTTTTTTAGGTAAGGTAATTTATTGTCCCTAATGGTCTTTTTGTGTCTCTATGAGGTCATTTTGTGTCCTCTCTTAGTCGTTCTGTGTCTCTTTGTTGTAGTTATGCATCTCTTTGAGGTCATTTGTTTTTTTGTTTTTTGAGTTAATAAAGTGTCCTTTTCGGTCTTTTTGTGTCTGGTTGTAGTTATTTTGTGTCTCTTTGTAGTCGTTTTGTGGCTATTTGAGGTCATTTGTTGTCTCTTTGTAGTAGTTTTGTGGTTCTTTGAGGTCATTTTGGGGGTTTTTGAGGTAATTTGGTGTCCTTTTTGGTCTTTTCATATCTTTATGTGGTCCTTTTGTGTCTTTGCAGTTCCTGTGAGTCTCTTTGTGGTTATTTTGAAACTTTTCAAAATTGCCTTTTCCTTCATTTAAAAAAAATCAAATCAGAAAATTAAAAGACAAAAACCATCCAGGGTGAGATACAAAAAAACCCAAACAGATTTAGAACAGAAGAAGTCCACCATACAATATCGTCCATTTGGTTTTTTTTTTTTTTTAGTTATTTATTTGTCTTGATTTCTCATCAGCTCTTGTCTGTGATAAATACAGTAAATGTAAAACATATCATCATGTTTTATATTTATTGTATTATATATATATATATATGATACTACTACTACTACTACTACTACTACTAATAATAATCATAATAATAATAATAACACTACTGCAACTGGCCCCCGGCCCTGGGCAAACAAAGTTGAGTATCTCTGATCTTTACAAAGGTGTGTTTTGTTTAGAGTGGCGGTCTGCAATCAGGTGAAAAACCAGGTGTGCAGGATTTTGTTTAAACCAGCCCTTAAAGCATATTTTACAGACCCAGTGCCTGACACTTCAACCTAAAAGCAATGCATACCAAAACCAAAACCACTCGATTCAAAAAAAGCACCTAAATATCGCAGAGTTAACCACCTTTTACCACAGTGACCTGTTGAAACCTCGGGCTGAGCTGCCACTGTGCACCGCCATGACAGCAGCTCTCACCTCTCCAGAAACAGCTGATCTATGTCAATACAGGCAGCGTGCATTCGATAAAAAATTTGACACCACATTAGAGGAGACGTGAAAAACACATTCTCTCAGGAGAATGTAAACGTTTATGTTGGCACGGAGGAAACTGAGGTTTCATCCCATCTGTTACACAATAGATTAGCATTCCGATGTAGTTCGGACCGTGCTGTGGATGTAGGCGGGAATAACTGATGTGGGAGAGGAGGGAATGTCAGCTGTGAACTGGAATGCCCCCGACATGTTGGAGGATCTATGAACAAGAGAGATGATGGTTGGTTTGTCCAAAATGCTATAATTTTCCTTTAAGAATGATTTAAATCTAATATAAGATGCCAAATGCTGTGAGAGCATGAGGATGTGTAAAATGAAACGCATGCAGCCAAAATATTTGCCAGCGAGCGCCAACTGAGTGAATCCCAGCTCAATCTCCCTCTTGTTTTCATTTGATTAAGACAGAGTATTTCTCCACACCACGGCTTGTTGTGAGCATTATCTGGCCCTCAGCTCCGATGAGAAATCTGAGACAAAACAGCAGAGGATTAACATGAGAAACAGAAAGAGAAAGCCGGGCGGGGAGGAGGCACAGCGACACAATCCCAACGAAGCCTCCTCTCCTCCTTCATCCACCCTCCCCCAGCCTCTCCTCCTCAGAGGTCAGAGTGGGGTTGATTCCCAGAAACAGGCCCACCCTCGATCTCTCTTTCCATAACAAATCTTCCCAAACACAAGAGCGCTCGTAGCCCGAGGAGCTATGAAACCAATACAGCTCTGGCATGTTGACGTTGAATTTGAGGAGCGATACGTGTCGTCTAATGCCTCTTTTGGTTGCAATTTTAGGGCTCGTTACACAATGCTGCTTGAAGTGATTACCATAAGTCATAAAAATTATAAGACTTATCCAAACAAAGGGCTTTTATCAGCGTAACTTAGCATGGAAAAAATGACTTAGTGAATCCAGAGTGTTCTCACCGACTTTGAAGTTCCTGTTAAAGGAACAATGATAAACGGTTCAGTAAGTGTGTTGACATTTTGATGGTGAGTGGAGACGAATACAAAAGCAGTTTTAAACAGCCTGGAGCTAAAGTGGGCAAACTCAGCAGGTTAAGCACAGTGGTACCCCTAACTTTCTTTAAAAATAGATTTTTATAGATTTAACTTCACAGTACAGTGCTCTCCACATTTTCAAAGACATCTCAGATTAAAAACAAACAGACAAAAAATAAATACATTAATAATAAGAAAAATAATAATACTAACACTTAATAAATAAATAAATAAAAATTGACAATAATTTAAGTAAAGAGAAAATCGACTAACATAAACTGAAACAAGCAGATACATTAAGAAAGGTGACCAATTTCTTTCAAATTAGACGTTAAAAGTTTTGTGCCAGCGATGCGGGACTGAGGAAGGTTTGTCATTCATCCAGTGCTTTAAAACGCAGTGAGTTTTTTGCGTAGTTTTAAAATTTATTCAATTCCAGTGCAATAATAGTCCATAATTTTGAGATTTAAGGGCATTCCCACAAATTATGAAAGTATATCCCAAGAAACAAGCTATGCGCACATGATTGTAGGGGTGTAATGATATGTTTTTAAAAGGATGCGATGCTTGTTACGACACATGGTTAGCAACACGATAAAAAAAATGATATGGACTCATTTAGAGCGTTATGATATGATATGATACGATTCACTGACTAGAAATCAATATAGTAACATATTTTTTTTATGGAGGGATATTTCCTCTAAAACTGTTGCATGCTGGTTGACCATCTTGCATGCTGGTTGTTGTCTTTGCAGTGTGTTCATGTGCAACTTTTGGGGCCAAGACACAGACGACATGAGGCAACGTTCAGTTGGCTTCGCCGGCTCTAGTTCTTTGATGTCGATCTGGTGTGTCTCTGCCTTTGATTGTTTCCAAATTCCTCTCAAATCATGTCAGCTTTCTCTCATTTGGAACAATATTTGGATACTATGAGTTGATCTTTTGCTCTGTACATTATTTGAACCGTTTTGAAGTCAAATCTTTGAATTTTAGTGCTTTCAATTTGATAAAGTGGGAGTTTGTTGTTTCTTTAATAAGTGGTTTTATTCAGGCAAAATGGATATTTGACCCTTTAACCTCACGTTTACATTCCACCCAGCTAACAGAGTGATGAGATTAGAGGTCGACTCAGTCCTGAAGTTTCCCCACAATGCTGTCTCTATCAGCTTCTCAGCATCTGATATGGAAACAATAGGCTAATGTTAGCGGCTGGCAGCCTCTCACATTCCTGCATCCAGCAGACGCATCGGCCCGTAGACAACCTGAAGCCATTAGAAGTGAATCAATTTGCACAGTGACGGGAACAGCGCCGCTAAATGCATTCTGTCTTTTGCACATCTATGTCATATCAGGGCTCTGCAGCAGGAGCGCCTGGTTGCCGGGGGGGTGTAATGGTTTAGTTGGATTGTGAGGCCCGGGCTCGGTGCCGATAAATAGGACAACTGGTGCTTCTAGCTACAGAGAGGCTGCATGTCGGGGAGCTCTCTGCTCCGCAATGGCTTTACTTTTTTTTTCTTTAACTTTGAATAGAAGGGACATGATGATGCATGTTCCCGACAGCAGCAAGAGCTCAGGATGCTTTTATGCTTAATAAGATTTTAAGTGTTTCCTTAAAAGTGTAATGTTTGATGTTTTCATTCTAAATGAGTCATTGGCTGCCAAGTGTGTTCTTATAGCGACAGATTAAAGGGAGGGTTAAGTTTTTTTTTAAGTGGGTTTAGATGCGGTTGCGTTTTAACTGGCAGTGAGTTCCTCAGCAGACATCAGACTGTCAAAGAAAACACTTATCCACCCTGACAACATGCTGATCAGATAGAGGAAAGTGTTGCCAGATATTTCAGATAGACGAGCAGGTCCTGTCGAGCTCATGCCGCGTGTGTGTCTACGTGTCCTCAGGCTGGATCTTATATAAGTCCTGACAGACAGAGAGATAGACAGTCACAGAGATGGTTTCTGAGGTACCCCGGGCTATACAATCCAACCAAGCTGTCAGAGCTAATGCTGACATGACTTGCCGACATTTCAAGTATTTTTTTGACACTGTCACCCATTGAAATGTATGTCAAGTTAGAAGACAGGGTTCCCAGAAAGGACACAAATACGAGCTAGGAAGAAATGTCAGACTACTTTGACTTTGCTGTAGTTTTAATGAAGCATCAACCCAATCGCCATAATTATGCGTGGTTGGGTTTAAGCACAAAAACCACTTGGTCAGGGTTTGGGAAACATCATGTTTTGGCCTAAAATACCCAGTTAGGTTGCCGCAAACAAGGCTGAACATGTGTTAAACCATCGTTAAAAATATCCACTTTTTTGGTCTCTAACAGTCGTCCTCTGCTGTCTGCTGCTTGGTCACCGTCTCGGCTTGAAGTCCTGCCATCAGCAGTCTCTGCCTCCTTCTGATGAGAAACTCAGCTTATTCACATGTAATCTGAGCTACGTAACACATGCAAAGCCCACAAATGCGTCATCTGTGTGCAGAAACATACAATGCCAACATTTTATTCTGGTAACTGGAAAGTAAAATGATCAATTAAAACTGACTCACCATTAAGGGTTATTTTAGGAATTACACTAACATCTAATTCAGCAGCTTGCAGCACTATTGAATTTGACTGAAGGCTTTAATCTGTAAATAAAGCAGCTGTACATGAGTGGGAGTGGACGAAGCCTGGAGGAATTGAAAGCTCGTGGTTAAAACACGAGAAATAAAGGTCACAGGAAAGAGGATCTCCTCGCAGACAAAAGGAGAGCAACCTGTTTTCATGGGAACTGGAGCAGCGGTGGGGATGTTGTGTTTTGTTTGCTGGGCCTGTGGTGCCCTGCCAAAACCACTGTGTAAACTTCCTCTGAATATTAAATCATACTGGGATGTAGTTTTGATTTAAAACGAAGCAGCGGGGTAAAAAGCAAAGTAAGTAGGGCCGTTTTTGAGATCATATTTCAGTGAGTGCCATGCCTTCGACTCCTTATAAATTATACTTGTTAAAATCCCTCAGTAGGCCTGTTACGTCTCCCCCTCTGTTTCTGAGATATGTTGTTGAATAATGGCCACAAAAGTGTTTTTGCAGAACATTATGATGTCACAGTGAATTTGACCTTTGACCTATGACCACCAAACTCTAATTAAGTGGACGTTTGTACCAACTTTGAGGAAATTCATTAAATGCTTTCTTGAGATATTGGGTTCACAAGAATGAGATGAGCGAGGTCGCAGCGACCTTTGACCACTGTGATCTCATCAGTTCATTGTTGAGTGGACGTTTGTGCCGAATTTGAAGAAAAATTCCCTTAAGGCGTTGTTGAAATATTGTGATGACGGCAATAGGACGGACGGACAATCTGAAAACATAATGCCTGTGTCCACAGCTATCGCCAGCACCAAAAATCCTTGGTTAAGTTATTTTTCATTCCTGGTCGAAATATGTGTTTATATTCCAAAAAACAGCGAGTTCCTCTCTGTTATGAAAATGTTGATCCAGGATTACAGCTCAGCTCTGTCAGGCCATATCAGCGGCCACCGGCAGTCATTTTAATAAACATACAAAGGAAGCAGCGGAGAATTCACTTCATCACATGAACAGATTGCAGATTTAAATAAGACTCTCCTCCATTTATCAACACTGCGTTGTCATGGAAATGCTCGCCAGGGCCAAAAGTGAGCAGATGGCTTGAGAAATCGATGGCTGCGACTCAAACTAGCTGATCCGCTGATTTGCTTCGGGCCCAGGGGGAGAGTGTTTGGGCTCGCTCTCAGCTTGTGTTTCACCGGTCATGTGTGGTTGTGTATGTGTGTGTGTGTGTGTTTGTGGTGTAAGACGGGGGACCAACATGCACAGACCTGCCGCTGTGACCCAGTGCAAGGGTTTGTTGTCTTGTCATCTTGTCTGGCTCAGAAATTCAAACAAGTAAGAAACTGTAAACAGTAAGTTGACACACCTTTTAAAAGGTTTGAGGTGAAACTTTCTGAGCTGCTTCAAGCTTTAAGTCAAACTGAAATTAAATGTCATGGTTGAAATCAGCATATCTTGAGTAGACTTTTGGTAAAAAAAAGAAGACATTTATTTCATGTTTGTAATAGTGCTTCAGTTTCCACGACCACAAATGCACAACTTGGGGTTTATGTTGTTGTTGCGTTGTCACATCTGTGATTTAATGGATTTCTGAGTGGATGCATGTTACTGCATGTATGTATCCCACTGGCTTGCTCATTGCTGCCACTTTGCACTGCGTTCATATTGCGGTTGACACTTTCATGAGGAGATTGTCCGCAGCGTGACATTTTCTGTAGGTTCACATGGAAGTTGGCTTCGTCCTGGTTCCCTCGCCAAAATGCCTTTTGGATTTTCCCATTGGGTTCAGGATTATTGCAGAAAATAAGCTCTGTCGCAAACAAACATTTATGATACATACACATTTTGTTCAGCAAGATAATCTTGACAAATGCACACCACTTTTGCAAAAAAAATGCAAAATGCAGAAGCCAGATGTAAAAAGCTAACGCTGAGATATAAATGAACTACACCACAGTTGCATGACTTAATGTCACCACCACAACAAGGCTGTAAAGCCGTGTTCTGCGTGACGATGCTCTGTAGTCTCCTTTGGCCACATGTTAGCAACCTCCGTTTAAAGACAGATAAAAGTGAGTGAGTGAGGTATTTACTGACATATTTTATGTCATGGAACAAAACATGAAAGTCTCTTAAGCTATTATTTTAGGTATTGAACCAAAAGCCCATTCAAAAACCTGTTGACTTCGAGGGGACGGAAAACTCATTTTTGGGTTTTACTACTTATTCCTGCAGCACTGTAGCCTGAATCACTGTGACGTCACTCTATCAAGAACAATCACTTCTAAAAAAATGGCAGTTGATTACTTTTGTTAGATATGTGAAATCGCCAACATGTTGATTTCTGTTATAGTTAGTTCGTAGTCTATTGTATGTGCTGTGTTGCTTTGCTATCATTTTTAAATCAGATCTACCAATATGGAAAATAAACAGTGTACCGCTGTGGATGAGGACTGTAGAAAAACATATTTTATATGCCAAAAAAATCTGCCCAGCTTTAACTTACACAGTAATCAATCAGCGCTGTGGTAGACCAGCAAATCATTGTTCTGCTAAATAAAATGACTGTTTTTGTCTGATGGTTTTTTTTTTACCTTGCCGATTATCTAACGGCAAGGTAAAAAAAAAAAAAGATAAAAATATTTTAAATTTAGCATACACTTAAATTGATATTGATGTTTTAGGTGGGCCTTTCCTAGGTGGTGAAAAACTGACTAATTGAGGCAGTGTTTTCTGAGTGCAGTTTAATTTTCCGTACGAAATTCAAAGATTTTCTTCCTGTAAGTTATTGTAAATAAACTTTGTGATTCGTCTATAAGTGCA
This sequence comes from Plectropomus leopardus, assembly GCF_026936395.1. NCBI lineage: Eukaryota > Metazoa > Chordata > Actinopteri > Perciformes > Serranidae > Plectropomus > Plectropomus leopardus. Next base: position 7,437,204 of record NC_142199.1, read on the forward strand.
CGAAAATCAAGCAAGCTAATCCACTGTTTTCCATGAAAATGGCTTTATGAAAAAATAATTGTAACATCCATGCTCTTATGCAGTCTTTTATAATCTGCTCTTATCACTGATACCGTCCCTATCAATCACTAATATTTTCCCCTGAAACACTGTGGCACTTTTATTTTGAAATCTTCTGCACAAATACAGATTGATCTCATCCTTTTTCTCTTTGTTTATTGTATTAATATCAACAGTGCTGACAGACAGAAAAGCAAACAGACAGTCTGCCCCTAATGCAACTTTCCAATATTACCCATAATCCTCCGGGATGCATCTGTGCAGTTTGGCCAGTCCCAGTTGTCATGCTTAGAAGCAGCCAATCAGACCTCATCTTATGTAATCCCTGCATCCATCTAGCAGCACAGGCATGGCAGACAAACTGTGGAGGAGTGGTTTGCATGTGGGAGCACACACACACACACACACACACACACACACACACACACTCCCATTATTTTATATTTGAAGTGATCTTGAACTCGACTGCCATTGTCCCTCAAGACACATTTTTCTCTCCCTTTGTCCGTCAGTCTTTCAACCCTTTTACACACACTCTTTCTCTCTCAGACACACACACACACACACACACACACACACACACACACACATGGTCCACCCAGACCAGCCATAATTGCGAACATTCCTCCTCCCCGAGCCAGCGTCTCCTGTTGTGCATTCCTCAGACATTAGACCGAGCCGCTGCGGCAGATGGGAAATACTGTATGTGAATTAAGAGTGACGTATAATTCTCTGCATGTTTCAGATGCTATGAATGACGATTGTGTTTTGCTGACTCTGTGAGGCACTGGGCATGTGCAGTATGATGCCTAGAATATATTTGTGGAAAGTTACACTTTTATTTTATATGCAGCAGGGGGATTATGGCTGTAAAATGGTTTCATAGATTCTTCTGCTCACAGTGATTCTGAAGCCCATTTTCCATACATTAACATGCTTTTAGAGGAGAGACAGTTATCACGTGCCTTATTTTCCTACCTCTAAATACTATTTGCCTATATATGATTTAAGTATTGCGTGTTCGTTAATAACTCTTGAACACAGTTCTAAACTACGACAACTAAAACTACGACAGGATGTGCACCATTTTATCTTGAGATAAGAAACTGAGTTTCATTCCCTCCTTTGTGCTCTTCCATTGACAATGCCAGACCAGTTGCAAGAAGTTCAAGAAAGTATTGTACATTTCCGGAAAACCAAGGATGCCTGATGGCATGACAACCAGGCAAGGCAGCTGCAGACCACTGTTTGAGACCAGTAAACAACAAAACTGGTCATTTTTAGACATCTGGACCATTTCCAGTGGTGATTGTACCACTGGCATTTTTTTTTTGTAAAATATAAGTGCATTTCAAGCCATAATTGTGCCAGCAAAAGCAGATGTTTTTTTTTTTCACAAGCTTTAATAGTGCCACTAAAATGTTTTTTATTTAGATTTTTGCAGTATTTCAGCTATTTGTGCTACCGAAGGCTTTTCCAAGACATCCATAACATTTCCAGCAGTTATTCTGCCACTTAAAGCAAATTTTTACTGCGGCATTAGCAATTCCAGCTCTGAATGTGCCACTTAAAGTGGAAGTTTTTTCACAAGACTTCGGTAGAATTTCCAGTTGTGTTGGTTTCACCAAAACGGTTTGTTTTCTGGTGATATTTGACGCCATTGACAGTCATGACTGTGCCACCAAAAGCAGGTGTTACTTCGCGAGACTCTAGCAGCATATCCAGGTGCAATTTTGCCACCAAAAATTAGTATTTTCAGACAAAACATAATCTTTTCTTCATCATTACCAAGTGTTTTTTGTGCCTAAACATAATCACACATAACAATAGTGTTGTTGAAATGTAAAGAAACCGAAAGTTTCAACACATCTGCTTCATAATAGCATACAAATGTTACATCATGTATGTGGTTTGCAGAATATTAAAATTCAACATTTTTTTCTGCTGATTGGGTTGAATAACGCTCCTCAGTAGTCGCTGTTCTTGACCCATATTTGAGGTTTTATCTGCAAAGTTAATCCTCTGAAGAGAAAGTTTCATCTCGTGGCAACTGAAGTGACTCATCCGTCTGCTCACCACCTCCCCTCCTACTCCCCCGTCAGCTTCTTTCTGCCCGTTGTCCTTTTTTCTCGCACTGTACAGTATTAACATACCCGTGGCGGGAAAAGCCAGGCGTGCCATTGTCTGATTGGGGGGCACCGTTGGCTGCAGACAACAGCCGACCAATAAGAGGGACCCCATGCTGCGACAGCTGTCGTGCTGTTTCACTGATCTGTGGGCATTCCTGCTCATTAGCAGCCTTTGTTGTTCATCCTGAATGAGTGTGTGTGTGTGTGTGTGTGTGTGTGTGTGTGTCTGTGTGTATGTGTGGGCGCACATACATGGGTGATGAATTGACTGTGGCAGGTAAAGTAAGAGGAAGAAAATGAATATGCATGACTTCCTGGACTGCCAGAAAATAAGTGTGAGGGCATCTTTGTGGCTGAAAACAAGACGCCTGTTTGTGCACAGCAGGTGCAGCGAGCATTATCAACGCTTTTCACGGTTTGGAGTGTCACCGCTGTGAGACTCCACCTGGGGTCAGGGGTCCGCTCTCTTGTTTTCATAGCCTGGGCGTCCAAAAAAATGAGCTTTTCTTCCTTCTGGGACGTCCACATGGAACACACACACGCTGAAATCTGTCGCTCTTACCTCATTTTCAGCTTCTTGCCAAGTGCCAGCGTGCAACCATATTTGGACACAAATGAGTGTGCTCCATTTTCTGTGCAGGAATTTCCCGATCTGGGTAGTTTATCTCGGGTAATCGAAGCCGTGATAAGAGTAATAGCCTTTCTAAAGGAAGAGGAAGAAAGTGGGGAATACATTCTTCTTCACATAGCTCCCATCCTGTAGTCTGAGAAATTAAACTCACTTAAAAAATCTAGCACATTGATGGCCGTGAAAAAGATAAGTTAATAAAGCTATTAGTCCTAATATCTGCTATGGTCCGAATATAATATATGTAATTGTTAAGTTTACTTAAAATTAAGTTGAATTTACTTCATTTTGTGAACTTGTTGTGATGTGAAAAGGGCTAAGGCAAATGAAATTAACCCTTTGAAACCTGGATCGACATCACTTTTTTGTGCTGTATTCAGACACCTTTCACAACTTTTTAAACCTTAGGGCCCTTAACTTTTCTTGTACTTTTTAAATACATTTTAAAGTGCAAAAAAAGCAATGCCAAATATCTGTCTATCTTCCTTTCTGTTTGCAGAAAGGAGGAATACTACAAGAGATTTCTTTTATTCAGTACTCATCCTTTACACACTTTTAGTGTGAAATTGTGGCTCAGTAAAAGAAACAAGGAGCAATAATTGGAGAACTCAGCTGGTTTTTGAATTTACATACCCTCTTTTTGGGGTTTCAGGGCAGATATAATGGTTTCCAAGCATGAGGTCAGCTCTAAAGAATGTGGGCTGTCTCTTCCTCTGTTACACTGAAACCAGCCAGATAACCTTCCCATTTACACGGACAATATGTTACCACATCAAGAGGGATTTTTTCATTTTTTTGACTGCACCACACGTCCCTGAGCTGAAGAACCTCTGTTTTTGGTACAGAGAGCAGTCATTGTGTCAGGAATGTGGGAGGAATGGTGGTTTATTAAGGCGAGGACATTCAGTCACCCAGCAGCATCCAGCTTTGTGTTTTTTAAAAGAAAATACCAAAAAAGGCATAGCTTTTTGCCATCCGATATATTATATCAGCATAACTGTATTTCTTTCATATATTTAGATGACTCTGTGTTTGTTATTTATCATAAAAAGAAAGAAAAGTGTGCAGTTTTCACAGTAATGTGTCACCCCGTTTGTTGTGATAGTGTGGGCGTATTAACAATCTCGATTTTTTTGAAATGCTGCTGTTTTGCTAGGTATCATGATAGGTAAAACCTGCTTGACACCAAGCTGTGGTTGTTTTGTTTTGATTGGCTCATGGTCATAGAGATGTTCAGCAACTTCTCAAGAAAAACACAGAGACTGAACATGTAGTCGCCACTGTGTGACTGATGCAAGTGTAATACGCTTAAAAGGTTACCATGAAAGTGTGCAGGCTGTTTTCATGCACTGTTAGTTTGCATACCTGAAAAAAGTAATTCACCAGAATGCGTGTACAACCCACCTACTCAGGAAGGCTGTGATCACATGATCAATGCGTTGATGCGAGTAAGAAGGAATTTGTTCATAGAGCAACATGCTGCATAAAAAGGCAGTTGGGGTGGTGGATGTGTCAAACACACATAGGACTTTCCCCTAAGAGACCGCTGTTTGTGTCCGGTGTAAAACCATCTGAACTTGAGTTTTATTTATTTTAATGTGCGTTATGACCATGTTTTTTTTCCTGAACTAGTTCATTTTTGCAATCCTTAACCTAACATACGAAACTTAATGTTAAACATGCAAATTTATGTAATGATATGATGCAAAACCATGTTTCTTTTCCAAAACCTAAACTATTATCCTATACTTGCCTAAGCTTGCATTTGTCCTTGTCAAATAAACAACTATACAAGAAAAGAATGAAGAAAGAAAATAAACGAAACTGTGCATGAAGTACGTAACATAACAATGCCATTAATGAGCTAATTTGTTGCATTTGTGTAAGATATCACACAAACCATGCTGGGATGCATTCATTTTTTAACACGTGCACAACCAACACTCCAAGTGGATACAAGATGGCGAGGTGACCATCAAGCACACGCCAAGCATTGTTAAAGCAAGTATATCTCTGGCCTAAAGGTTGGATTATGCTTAAAAAATAAGTCATTGTAGTCTGTTTTGTATAATGATATAATTATTCTCTGATGTTCTGTCGAATCATGGGAGCCTCATGTGTTCCTCAACCTGCCTCATCTTTTTTCAGCTGCACTTGTTAACTTCCTGTTTCACAGCACTTCATTTCTCAAATGGCAACGCATCTTATCTGCAGCTCTTTCAGAATGATTGACTGTAGGAAAGATGTTTGCTGACACCAAAACCCAAATTCTGCTGTAGATCTTTAATGTTCTTCACATGTTTTGTTCTAAGAATTTGCAGTAGTGTTGCAAAGGTCATAATTAATGCGTTTTAGGACTCAGAAATGTGACACAAATGTGTGTGAAAAGCAGAACAAACTGAATTGTTTTTGCCCAAGAGGTTCAGAATGCATTTTTTAGTCAAAATGGCAAAATGGAAGGTTAACAGCGTCGAGTTGTCACTTATTTGTGACTGCTGATAACAGAGAGGAAGAAGGCGATGAAGAGGTTTAGATAGAGAACTGAGAGCGACCTTTCAACCCAGCTAAACCATCTCCACTTCTGCATTTGCCCTCGTCAAGGAGGAAGTGGGAGCGCTGACTTCCTGCTGCCTGCAGAGGTGGGCGGAAGGGGGCGGGGCCTCCTGCATCACCAGTCTTTCCCAGAATCCCTTGCATGAATTCAAGCAGCAGAAAGACAGGAAGTGTGACCCGCGCTTGATAACAGCGGGGGCGGCTATTTCTGAAAACGGGCGAGCAGAGAGCAGACAAGGAGGTGTCTGTTCTTTTTCCTGTTGGTTGTTTTGTCAGATGTGAGCGGCTGAATGTGTCTTTATGTGTCAAAATGAACTGTTTGTGCTCTGAGGTCGCCACGCCGAATCAGTGACACACAAAGAAATCTCCACATGAGCTTTCGAGATGAGTTTGGATGTGTTTTAGCAGCTTGAATCTCTTCTTTTTCTTATCACTGAGGTGAAATCATCACATCTTTGCAACCTGTACAATTAAAAAATTAATACAGCTCAAGTTATCAGAGGCCAGAAACGTCTTTTTTTCCTTGAAGGAGAGACTTCAGGCCTCAAAATGGCTGACCCCATCGCCCCCAGATATTGTCATTCATCTTTCGTAGCAGACAAGCGGAGGTTTAAAGGCTGCTGCTGCTGACTCCACATCAGTCTTGCTTTGATAAAAACCTGATGTGGAATTTTGGCCCTCGCCTCCTTCCTTCCTTTTTTCTCTCTGGGATGCCAAATAAGGCGAGATTGCCACATCTGCTGAAACTCGAGGTCTGCATTGTCGCTCAACGTCTCGGCATCTGACTGAAAGAATGAAGGAAAGAGAAAAAAAAGTGTGATGTTTGCCCTGCTGACTTGATCCCCTTCTTTTACTATGAAATGCATGACATCATCCAGTTTCTTTCCCTCCTCCCCCTTTTTGCTCTCTCCTCTATCTTTCCCCTCATTTTTTTCTATCATCTGCCTTTTTTTCTTTCACATGTTTGCTGTTATGTAACCGTGTCGAGGCAGCCAGGGTGAGATTGTGAACCTTTGCACTAGCGTGGAGAAAACATTTCCCCTTTTGCAACCCGGGCCACAGCTGCTGTGTTTCACTGACTGTCAGTATCAGAGTACACACGTTTAACCCGAGACTTTCTGCACTTCTCTTGATATGTTTATCAAGAGAAGTGTAAATAGCCTAAAATGGTAATTTAGAAATTATCAACAGCTGATGTAACTGCTGGCCTTTAAAGAAGTTATATGATAAATGTGTCTTTGCTTTGACAATTATAAGGAAGTTTGATGCACGAGAAGTGATTGATGCTTACTGGAGGGTTAAGAATAACATTTTGTTGATTTTATAGATTATTGTCAAAAGTTTTCTGCACATTTGATAAAATGATATCACTTGTTCTCAACGTATCCTGATACAACAGTTTGTATGATATCTCAGGATAATGCATGTACAGTGATTACTATGATATCTAACACATTAGGGTCCCATGAATGGCATTGTCACATGACGTACTGAAAGGTTCACTTTGACGATTTTTAACCAGCATTGTGTCATAACAGAGTGGGTAGTTTGTATTAATAAAGTATGGTAAACTTCTTTCCATCTACCAGAAACTCAATAACCCAGAGAACTGCAAAACGTGTCATTTGGTGAAGTTTTGCTGGCTCTCGGGCTGTTGCTGAAACTATAGGCTGTATTTTTGCATTTTTATATTCATTGATTCTATTACTGTGTTGCATATTTCTCACCTCAAATGTTTTCAGAAGCATCTTTTAGCTTGATTTTTTTACTGTTGTGCAAGATTATTTATTACCAGCGAATACCACAGTCATTTTTCTCTATTTTCTCTGGTCATGTAACAGCAGTTTTAAAAGTATTTGTGTGTGTCTACTGCATATACAGCCCAGTTTTATTAATACACCATCTTTCCAGCAGTGAAATACTATTTTATCGTAAAGCTGTGTAGGCTAAGGCAAGTAAAATTACATTGGTAAGGTTCAGGAGAAGAAACTTGGTTGTGATGTTTGTTATTATTATGATACTTACTGAGTTACAGATGGTAGTTTTAGGAAAGGAAACATGGTTAGGCATTGCCACATTAACATACTTAACGTTACATCCCGTAGGTTAGGTTTAGGCAAGTAAAGATGTGTAGGTTAGGTAAGAGAAACTGAAGTCACATAGGTTGGTTTTAGATTCAGATTCAGATTTAAAAAACTTTATTGTCTGTCGTGTCATCTTATACGTGGCTCAACATACAGTGCAAAACAAACCCGGACAGTACAACGTGTACAGCGTGTGTTCCTAAAAACAGAATAAATACCTAATACAGATAATTTAGAATAAGAATAAAAATTACAATATACAACTGTGTACAAAGTGACATTGTGTTTATGTAGATGTGTGGATCATTACCATTTATTTAAGATGTTTATGGCAGTGGGAATGACAGAGTTTTTATTAGTGTTTTTCTTGGTCAAGGGGACCTAATAGTGTTGACCTGATGGTAGCAGCTGGAAAGACTTATGCAGAAGGTTAGTGGGATCTTTTGTTATGTGACTCAGAAAAGAGACATGGTTGGATATTGCTATGCTATGTACTTAAAATAAAATTAAATAGGATTCACATGTTTTCACTAGGGACACAAAACAAACACCAGTCTCTTGGAAGAAAGTCCTGTGTTTGTTTGACCCATCCACAACCCTAACCTTCAGACTTTCGCTCTTTATACTACTTCCTCCTTTAGTCCGGTCAGCCCATTCGTCACTTCAGCCTTTCTGATTATGTGGATTCTACGAATTACTGACTCATGATAACATGGGTTATACATGAGTTCTGGTGCGTGCTACTTTTTATAGGCACACATATCAACAGTGCATGAGAACAGTCTGTGTCAATGCAAAACATTTTTTTTTGGTTCTTATTTCAAGATAAGGTCAAAATAAGTCCAAAAACAAACATTTTAAGCAAGTTGCGCTATTTTTTTCCCTGCTAGAAACTGTTGCCACTTTCTGTAGAGCCTTGAAGCTAGACTACACGTCTGCTCACCATCTTCCTGTTATGTGTTACTTCCTCTGAGCTGTGAACCAGAACATTGTGTGTTTTTTTTTTTTACTTTAAAGTTCCCCTTTTTGGACTGAGACGGGTGCTACACGCTGGCTGAAAGCGAGGAAGTGAGACGCAGCATTGTGGTTTACCTCAGATGAAGCGAGTAACAAAGGACTTCAGTTCAAAGCCAAGGCCAATGAAAAGAGCATGACCTGCTCTCTGTCTTCAGATGTCCCCACTTAGAGTGTGTGCATGTGTGTTTCATCATACCAGCCTTATTGAAAGAGCAGCTTTCATCCTCTAAATTGAGTTTTAGCTGCAGAAAGGACTGAAGTTCAGTGGCTGCCACCTCTGTGTGTCACAGATTCCACATGTTGAGCAGTTCAGAGGTTAACTATTTGCAGGAGTAACAGGACAGGAGGAGAGCAGAACCAGTCATCAAATGTGTGTGAATCCTGATTTTAGAGTGTGTGTGTGTTCATACCGAGCGTGTTTGGAAAAGTTTGCTTGACCTCTTCACTGTGGCCTTTACTCCTTATTACAGAGGAGACAGACATTTTTTTTTGCTTTATCCTCTCATTATGAAATAAATGTTGATTGCACAGTATAATGACTGAAAAATCATGACAGCATGAGTGTTTAGATCAACGCAGATTCCAACACGTTCTTATTCAAAATCATCGCATATTGCCGCTTTGACTTCCATGTCTATATTCTTGCTATATTCTTCTTCTTATATTCTTGATATCCCTCTGCGTCCGCTGTTGACGTTCTGGTATGCCGCTACTGTGATGTCAACAAATGCACATGATGGGATGATGCTGCATGTGGTTATGTTTAGGCAATAAAAGCACATGGCATCCAACGGTGGGACATCAACAAATGCACATGCTGCCACAGATAGTGAATATCGAACTCCCACATTAAAGTTTGTTCGATCTATCCAACACCCTTACCACGACCCTAAAGGGACCTTCGTGCTCCACATATTGTTACCGACAGCGTTTCAACCTGACGCAGACAGTCTGTGCATCATGCTGCTGTGGCAGGTGCTGTCCAGCGGCGTTTAACACCGCAAACTGTTCTGGCTGACCGCACTCTCAGCTGATGACGTCCGGCAGTGTATCATGTGGACATGAAAGGTGGCTTTTGGCTTTATGATCTTACGCCGAAAGCACTGCAAAAGCACCAATATTTGGTGACTTCACAATAAGAAGAGCTGGAAGTTCTTTGCAGTTTCTATCCCTGCTAGCAGAAAAGGAAAACTGTAGAACAACTGAAGTAACTGTTGAAAACAAAATGCAGTACCGTTGCGGCAGTGGTGCCAACAATAATAGCACTTACAAAGACTCGCTTTGTTGACAAGGTTTTTTTTGTTTCTAAATGATGTTTCATTTATTATTATTATAATTTTCAGCAAAAAATATTTGATAAAATAACAGCTGAAAGTTGAGTTTAACGACAGAAAAGTGAGCAAAGATCTTTTTTAAACAAACTAAAACTCTTTTTGTTTTGGCTCCTCTACAGAGTTTTGACATTTAAACAAGAGGCAGTGATACTCAACTTATGGCCCACAGGTCAAATCTAGCCCATGACAGGACACCGGGCTGTCCGCCAGCCTTTCTCTTAATCACTATGAAAATAAATTGCTTCACACTAGGGATTTTGGGGATCAAAATAGAGTTTGTTTATCTTTAAAAAAGTCAGTGGAGGATACATTGGAGAGTCTGGGGAATCCTCCCCCGGCCTGTTTTTGTTTTCAGATATTATTTATTAATATTGTTTATCAATTGGCCCCTATCCTCCTGTCATTTTTGCAAAAGTGCCCCCCAGGCGAAGCAAGTTGTGAATCCCTGGACTGCTGCCATGCTAGCAGCTCTGTGAAGATGTTGAGCACACTTAGCTTTGAGCTAAATGCTAACGTCCACACCCTAACATGATCACAATGTCAGTGCAAATATGTTTAGCATCTGTAATGTTTACCATGTTCACCATCTTATTTAAGCATGTAAGCCATGGATGTATGACAGGATTGCAAGCTAATGATGTGATAAAATTGCCTTCATTTCCTAAGAATCTCCTGAGTCAGCAGCTTTAAAGAGATGTGTATAAAAAGAGTCATAAAGTCAGCAAACAGACTCATTATTGTCAGACTGAGTTTATACAGCATCTGTGTAAAGTTTGCTAACTAGCTAACATAAGCCACTGGTCATAACAGATCAAGTTAGGCTGCAGCTTCCAAAATCCTCAGTGAAATACTATGAGTGAGGCTGTGTTTTATTTCTTATGAGTTTATCTTTTGATCTGTTACCTCTTTGAAAAATCACATAGTGTGACCTTAACCTTTACTGGAAATTAGCAAGAAATTAGAAAAAAAACAAGAATTCTATCTTAAAATTAGCACACAAAACAAACAAGCAAAGCCAAAAGAAAGAAAACATTAACATTAGATATATAAATAATAATAATAATACTAATAATAATATATAATATAAAAATAAATAAATAAATGACTAAATACATAATTTAAAATATTTTTCTAAATCTACTAATTTCCTGCAATTTGCATGACATTTGTTGCTAAGTTACTCATTGGCTTTTTCCCATGTTTTTGACAGAAATCAAACCAGTTTACTTCAGAGGGTTAAAGGTTTAAATACCTCTGAGAGGGGCCAGAGCGCAACACAAAACAGTGATGTCGGTCCAGGTTTCAAAGGGTTAAACCCCGCTACTTGGAATTGAGAGCAAAACTGCAAATTTGTCGGTGTTTTTATTTTTGTTCAGACTGTAGGTGTGTGATTGCACCCTTATTGACACGTAATCTGTTCACAGCTTTCTCATCTCAAACAGTGTGCGTTTATATACTGTGTGTGTGTGTGTGTGTGTGTGTGTGTGTGTGTGCATTTATGTGTGTGTGTGTGTGTGTGTGTGTGTGTGTGTGTGTGTGTGTGTGTGTGTCTTTATTGATTACTTAAGAGAAAAAGAGAGAGAGGTGGTGACTCCTGCTCTCAGCTGGCTGTTGATATCTTTGCCACATGACCATGCAGGAATTTGTGGGACTGCGTGTGAGCGTGCACATGCACACAGTAAACGTGTGTGTGTGTGTGTGTCTGAAAACACCTCATCCCACACTTTTAACACTTTTTGTCTACCTTCTACTTGTTCTCCGAATGGTGCATCTATGAGATGGCTGAAATTCAGGCGCCGAGAGGAGAAACAGAGGATGTCGGAGGGAGGGTAGGAATGTGTTTGGTAAATCTGTGAGGCGTTGAGAGGAGCAGTGACGTGGAGGAGGAGAAAGAGAGGAGAGGAGAGGAAGGTGAAGAGCAGGAAATAAGTGAGAAAGAATAGAAGGAGGAAAGGTGGAGGAGGTGAAGAAGTGTCCTGTCCACACACAGGCTGCAGGCCCATGAATCTTAACTGTGGGATATCTGGAATTCAGACTCAATCACCCAACGGAAATTACCAGATGAGTGGGGGGAGGGGAGGGGGAGATCACAGGCTAAAAATGTAAAAAGGACAGTACATGCTGCTTCAGTCTTTTCCGTTTTGGAAAAATACTCAATGAAGTTTCATATTTATACTGCAGATATGAAGCCTCTTCCTCATCTTAATTCTTGCAACAAAAAGATAATAAGAAACGAATCATTATCTCATGAAAGTGGACTTTAAACAGCAACATAATCATCTCAGGAGTGTCAGATATAAAACAAAATCTGTATCTTGCTGCTGCGTCTTATCAGAGGATCCGGGTACAGAGGAGGCCACATTAGGCGAAGGCTTTTTGTTACAGTGGTCATTTACTCACAGGGCGTTGCCCTCTAAGACAAAAGCACTCTCAGGTCTTATCTTCAGTGTTCTCAATCACACCTGTTTAAACGTCATCATGTAGGTAGATTTTTAACTGTGTGTGCAGACTGACTGTGTGGTGACAGCTATTTATGATGTGGGAGTGAAGCTACGTTTGAATATATGTCAGCTTGGCATGTGAAATATATGTATATGTGGGTCACACCAGTGATTGGGCTGCCTCACCTGAAGGTTGGGTTTAAAAATAGATACAGTTCAGAAACAGTTTAGATTTTAGGATTTCAGGACATTTCTACTGCTTTAGGATGTTTCTAGGATATAAGGATATTGGTAAGATTATGGGACATCTTGAGGATTTTAGGACATTTCAAGGATTTTAAGATGTTTCTTGGATTTTAGGACATCCTTGAATTTCAGGCTATTTTTTAAATTTATTCTGTATGTTTAACTGACTTTAATTGACTTTGTATTTGTCTCTGTTAAGCATCTTTAAGCATTGTGAAAAGCGCTCTTTAAATAAAATGTATTATTATTATTTCTTATTATTTCTCAGATTTTAGGACATCCCAAGATTTCAGGACATTTCTAGGATTTTAGGACATTTCTAAGATTTTAGGACATAACAAAGGTTTGAGGACATTTCTAGGATTTTAGGACACCTCTAGGACTTTAGGATGTTTGAAGTCTGGGAATTAGTTTTTTCTCCCTTTATATGTGTTACATTCTTGCAAAGCGTGACTAATAATAAATGTATTTTTTTCTAATGTTAGATGTAAGCATTGCCTGTAAACCAGAAAAATCTTAGAGCTCATGTTTTCTTTGCTTTGGTAGATAACATCTGCTTCATCTCCTGTTCAGACAGATTTGGAGCCAGCCTGGCGCAGCCTTAGGCCAATCACCTAATATGTTTTAGATGATGAATGACAAATTGTGGAGACTTCGAGCTTTACGCAAGGATATGATGACCTCTTTTTTGGTCGTGCACTCTGGTGCAGAGGACACAAAGGCCAGCATGAACCTAGTTTAGTAAAAAGAAAAGCCATTGAGGCATTTTCAAGATGGCTGCAGGTGATGTGAAACTCCCTGTTGAAGTATTTTCTGTTGGCAAAAAGGTAAGGACTCGTTAACAGACATATTGATGCCACACCATCAAAGCTTATTTCTCCACCCTGTAGTTAGATTACATATGCGCTGTGTCATGTTTCATTGCTCTATTGGTTGTCGAACTTGCGTGCGGTTGCAAATGCATGATCTGCCTAATAAACAAGAAGGACACGCTGCCAAGGCCAAAACCCCATTCATGCCTCTACCCCGTAACTCGGATCTGCTCCAGACTTTGATGGGTCCCTCCCTGGCCCGTGCTACAACCTTCCACCAACTTTCATAAAAATCATGACAGCAGATTTTCCATAATAGTGCTCTCATACAACTAAAGCACAAAAATAACCTCATTGGCAAAGAGCAAATGGTTAAACATACAGAATGATGTAAAACATTGAGCTTGAAACAGTAAAAATAACAAAATAAATAGATAAATAAATACATAAATAAATATTTAAAATGCAGTAAAATATACTAAAATGTATCAAAAGACAAAAATAAAGAAAATTTTATGAATGAAAGTATGACATAGAGACATAAAGTCTTTTTAAATCTCAGCCATGGAATTTTTAAAAAAAGAAATAAAACAATCAAACACAGTATTTCTCAGTTACAGTTGTTAAAGACGGGGCTTTTTCGGCTGCAGCCTCGCGTGGTCTGGTGTGACCGGTAGCTTATGGCGGCTAATGTTTGCTGATGTTATAGATAGATATTTGTGCCATGTGATTCTTTCTTTTAATCTCCTTATGCTCAGTCATCCTCCCTAAACGTAACTGCTGGCTGCCAGGTGTGAATCTATTTTTACCCATAATCCTTTGCATCATGAGTGTCATTTTAAACTACTTTTTCGCTCTCTCAGAAGGACTCTTGTTGCTGGCGTTATCTGGTGATCCGCACAGCTGAACCAAACTTTGTGCCGTGCTCGCCCCCTCACACCTGTGCACAGTTTGCTCCCCTCCACTGTGATCACATTACTGACCAGGAGCACAACTGTGAGCATCATCCAGGGAGGATGTGGTTATTTGTGGTCCAGGGTGGCGGTGGATTTCCCATAAGGCCAAGCATGTGTCCAGTTGGTGTGTGTGGGAGAGAGGGGGTTTCATGGGAAAACAAATGTGGGGAATCAGTGTGGGTAATAGTTTATTCATCAGGGGAACATATGGCTGTGACCACAGAGGATTGGTACGTCAGAGAGCAGAGTCATGAGTGGCAGCATTAAAATCAATTCATATTTTCCTTTTATCAGTAAGGTCACTGCTTTTGTTTTAATTAGTTAACAGAGCTTGTTAAATAAACTGGCAGTTGGAGGATGCAACTTTTTAAAACCTAAGTAAAATGGTTTGGTTTCTTTGAAAAACATGGAGAGTAGGCAACAAGCAACTTAACAGGATATAATTAACAATTACTGAAAAAGTTTTAACATAATTTAAGTATAAAAATGTTATAATTATTAATTATTATAAAATAAAATAAGAATACGTAGAATAAGCAAAGACAAACAAAAGAAAGTCAACAACAAAAAACAACACAAAAATGACCTTAGAAAAGTGCTAAAAAATGTGTATCTCTCTCTCTCTCTCTCTCTCTCTATATATATATATATATATATATATATATATATACACACACACACACACACACACATATATATATATATATATATATATATATATATATATATATATGACCATAGCCTTTTTTCCCCTATGTTTTAGAAAAAAATCAAACCAATCTGCTGAGGTTTCAAAGGGTCAAATAGCTTGTGAAAGGTGTCTAAACGCAGCACAAGAAAAAAGACAACCAAAAGGAACATAAATGTCTGTGTTACTGTATCTCATGATTCTGCATTTGAGTCCACTGTACAGCAAATCACAAATGAGCTGATATCAGCTATTCTTCCTTTTTGTCTCTGGTTTCGACAAGAGTTTTATCAGAAAAGGACAACATTATGATGAACCCAGAACAGACACAACAGTCTCTGGTCTTTGTGGTTGCATGTTTGGGGTTTCCTGCCTGAGGCAGTGCCAGACTGATAATAAGAACGAGCTAAAGACTGTGACACTTTGTCTGGTTTATAAATCCTAAAATAGAAACACAGAAACCTTTCAGAGTGTCAGTCACAGCAGAACGAAGCCAGAGGCGGACACAGAGAGAAAGGAAACAAAGACGGAAAAAAACATCAACTCCAGTCATCTGTTATCACCCTCAAGGTCATGATGGGTGGGTGTGATGGCAATGGGTGGGTGTGATGGGTAGGGGGCAGCCAGGCAACCCCCCCCTCCCCATCACACACAAACTCTGTGGCGCGCACACACACACTCTGTCAGGAGCATTAAGCACAGATACAAGAAAGAGGCTGATATTGCTCTCACAGCATTAAATCCACAGCCTAAAACAGGCACACGTGTGTGCTCTCGCAGCAGCTGCAGTTTTGCTCCACAGTGTTACATCTAATAAAATATAATTGAATAGGAACAGCACTGTACATAGACCCTCCTCAGCATTTTTATATTTGTATCCCACCATTGACCTTAACATGCAACATCCTCCCCCAGTAACTCCAAATAATATGATACTATTTTATTTGAACAACTCGCTTTACCATAAAAAAAGCAAAGTATAAAGAATTTAAGATGATGTAAAGTTATAAAAAACTAAAGTGAAATGAAAACTTCTGTGCTGTACCCTGAATGAACTTGAATTAGAAGTCAGGCCAACTTGAACTTTTTTTTTGTTTTGTTTTTGTGCTGATGCTAAAGACAGTGAAGGAGGAAATGAAGAGAACATTTTGTGTTATGGGGAATTTTCTATTCTCCCAAAATAGTCAGACTGCCCTCCGCTGAACAAAAAGAAAAAATAAATAAACACCCTCCCTCCTTTTTAACCTCTCCTCCCCCCTAATAATTTGTGTACAGTCCCTAAGTGGATCTAATATTGCAGTGATTGAAAATGAGAGACAAAGAAACAGCGACAACTTGTGATTTCACCATGTTTGTCGACATCTTTTATTGTTTTGTGCTGCTTAATGTGCACACACACATTCATACAGCACAACACACACTTGTGCTGTATGTGTGTGTTCAGGTTGTGTGTGCATGGGGGGGCTTGCAGGGACTTACCATGTTGTCATGAATGTCTGCCCATGAAGAAACTGATCACTTTAACAAGAAAGGCCTCCCTCCTCCTCCTCAGGATTTCTCAAGCTCAGGGCGGGGTAGTGAGTGTGTGTGCATGTGTGCGTGTGTGTGTGTGCATGTGTGCGTGTGCTCATGCGTACCAAGTGTGGCGTGGTCTGCACAAGAGGCGGGGACAACAAAAGCAGGATGTGATACAGCAGGACTCCACTTCCTCATAGAGCTCCAATGAAACTGTTGCAGAGAGCGCCACCTGTCAATGGATGGGCGCCACAGCGGCGGCGTGCTGGTAAAATTCCATTCTCACAGATAAGGAGTGCACAAGTGGAGCCAGGCTGCAGTGAAATGACTTGATAAAATCTGAGGAGCCTTGTGTGTGTTTTTGGGAATTCCAGTCATGTGTGGTCGGGGGAACAAAAGGCACGGGGCCTGCTGTGTGTTGACGTCTGAAAGAGGGTCTTTTGTCACCTACATGTGTCCACTGGAGGCCCAACTGGACCCCACCCATCTCAACACACACACACACACACACACACACACACACACACACACACACACACACACACACACACAAACACGTAGAAACAACATAGTTTAAGGTGTAAGACCCTCAATCCACTTATCAATGGCCAAAAACGCAATGCTACAAGGCCACAAAAACATGAATACCCAAAGTAGCACACTGCCGATAGAAAGCTCCTTAAGCCAGCACTCTTGGAAATCAAAGTTAAACATTAACGCTGCTAAAAGCCTCCTGGAAGCTATGACTTCCATTTGGGGTTTGTTAAAAGCAGCACTTTGAAGACGTGTGAGCCAGAGGCTATTAAACGAAGACACACCATATCAATTTTCCCACGGGGGCCTCCACCGCTATTGGCCCCAGCTGCATCAACCTTAAAAGCTAATTTTTAATACGAGATTAAGAGGGTGATGTCATACCTCAGATTACGTAATGACACTCTGCTCATCTATTTATGTGTCACAGAGCTATTTGTGTCTGAATAATAACATATATAATTTGATGGGAGTGTAGTTTGATTTATGGCGCTGCTATTAAATGTGAATTAAAGGGCAATTTTGAGATGAAAACACAAATTCTAATCCATATAATCTTTAATTTATATACACAAAGGAAGCCAGCTTTTCAGGGACAGTCAGTGGAGCCACCCCAAAGGAATATTATGGACATCTTGTCAAATTAATCAAAAAGTTCATGGAAAATGTGATAATAATACATCCTACAAAGGCAGAATAATTTTATTAAAGTGTATTGTCGTGAGAGCTCTCTCCCAAGGGACTGTACAAAAATGTTTAGGGTCGTGGAAGGGGTCAGAAAAAGGGGCTGACTATCTTTTCTATTTGCTTGAGGGAGGAGCTTAAACAATTTGATGGATTAGTCAGCCAACAGTAAATTACTCTGCAACATGTCCAGTTGATCCAATTTGTGAATGATTTCGCTGTAATTCATAATTTTGCAGTGAGCAAGTGAGCGTGTTTATATGATTTATGATGATCACCCAAAGAAATGAAACATCTGAAGTTAAAGAAGAAGAGTCATTTACACAAAGACACCAACAAAAATGTATAACTGAGGAGATGAAAAGATTTGAGATGTTGTTAAGGACCGAAGCCAAAATCATCAGACAAACTAAAAGAACCGCAAGAGACTATGTTGTCAATGACCAAATTCCGAACTTGCTACCAGACCGTAGACTAATCTGCATCATGTTCTGCTTCCTGCAAAGTCTACCAAGGTACCACCTTTCGCAGTAAACCAAACATCGTTTTTTTTAGTAGGTGAGAACGCTTCTGTGTTAAATGTCCAGACCTAATTCTCTTGATGTCTTTAGTTCATTCAAGAGAGGACATGTCAAAACTGTACTTGCTTTTATTGTCTTTTAAAGGCACTTTTAAGGTTTTCTTGATGTCTAACATTGAATGTTTTTCCACGCACCTTTAAAGCGCTTTGATTTGCCTTGTGTCTAAATAATACAATGTATTAAAAAATGCCTTGTTGGTCAAACATAACAGGACTTTGTAAGACTTCAGTTTGCATATTGGTAAACTGCTGAAGACATTTTTCGCTATTTTCTGATATTTTATTTATTTATGTATTTACTGAAGATGAAGTGTGTAATTGAGAAAACTGATTAATTAATAATGACATCAGTCATTAGTCGGAGCTGCGGGCTATCTGACATTTTGGTAAAGCAGGAAAGGACCCCATATATATATTTAATGTCAACCTTCCTTTGCATCATGTTGCACCTTTGTTTATTTGTTTTCTTATTCTGCAAAGCAGCCTTGGGCACCTTGAAAGGCGCCATATAATTCCAAGTTATAATATAATTATTATAAAAAAGTAAAACATTAACCCCCTATTTCAGCCCCCAACCCTAACCCCACTTTCCATACAGTCCCTAAGTTGTTCTCAGTTTTTGCACCTACATTTTGACATGTCATAGAAGGAAAAGTGCAGTTTCATTCACTAAAGTTAATGATAGCTGTACCTGTGCACAGCTTACTGGGACACTTTATAGAACTGAGCCATTGTTAATATCATCAGTTTCATCTGTGCTCCTTCTACTTTGACAAGTAAAAAGTTTGCTATAAAAGTCAATTCAGTGATTTTACTTTCCCCATTTGAATAATATGTACCGAATATATGTGCAACTTTTTGACCACCCAGAGTTTCTGTATTTTCATCCACACACGTCACTCTCAAGTGTGTCATTATACTAAACTGTCTAATTGGCTCTGAAGACAAAATAACAACTACCTGCAAACTGCTCAGTCCACTGTTGTGGTTTTGATGCATGGGAGCATTGAGCTCCACAACCATGAATTATCCTCTACACTCATTCATCATCCTCTTCTTTCATAACATGTAATTGCACAACAGCTGAGCAGCTACCGTCCACTCTTAGATTCTTGTCTGGAGTCCGTTTGCTGTTTGTCTGTGAATCCTCCTTCAGCATCACAACCATCCGGAAAAACATCCATAATCACACATATTGATACATTAATGTCCTTGAAATGACCTCTTTTTTAAATATTTACACCGTCACCTCTTTCTGTGCTTTGACACAGACTTTAATCCAGCTTTGTTGTTATTGTCAGCGCATAGAAAAGAGTTACACAGAAATTTCGTTTGATTTTGTGTTGGGAAAGACATGAAAAGCCAAATTCACACACCTAAATCCTCATATAATCCTGCAGTGCATTTTAGACAAATCATAGCACAACTGCAAGGCCTTATTATTATGATACAATAATGGATTTAACACACCACAAAAAAAGCACTAAAAGGGGATTATAGGACTCAGACTCACATTTAAAAGGAGTGCATTAATCTCCATTCTTTAGAGAAATATATATATAATATAGAAAAAATAAAATGGAAACATATTATACATGCTCAGCTCAGCACATTTAACTCCTTCATTAGAAACTTTAACTTCTTTCATGAGTGTCTCATTCTGTGGGGCTGCAGCACCATCTACAGGTGAACTCAGGCAACTTCCTGTTTTGAAGACGGATCCAACATGGCTGCTCCCTTGCAGACGTCTTTAGCAGTCGTCCTGCTTCTGTGAAGAAGCTGCAAACCACAAACAGGTAAACTAACACAAACACAGAGAAAGTCATATTTTTGTATGTTAAGTGGTGCATACTGCAAGGGCATGTGCATTAAGTTGCAGATCTTTAGTTAGGTGTTATTTTGTTATTTCAAGCTCCAGTGTGTTTATACACACTGACTATTAGTAGAAATATTTGTTTTGAGTATCTTTTCTTTAGTGTTCAATCACCTTAAAGTATTGCATGTTGTGATCCTCACCCTGAGATGCCACGAAAACCCCCTGAATCATACACACTGCTCCTTTAGGTGTCTAATCTCTATCTCTCTGTGTGCAGCCACCATGGATGTGAAAGAAATAGTCCACTGTGCTCTGCAGATCGAGAGATCCAGTTCAGACAGAAGCTATGGGAACATCTTGACCCTCCTTGGTGACCTTGATAAGTCGAACGTCTCGGCAGAGCAGCTGGAAACGACAGACATTGTTAAAGTGCTTTACAGGCTCCTGAAGAGCTGCTCTGATGACAGTGTAAAGAAGGCAGTGAAGTGTTTGTTGTCAAAGTGGAAGAGACAGTACAGCAAAGATAGACAAGGTGTGAAATGCACCGAGGAGCTCTGTCGAAGGGTTTCCCTACCAGGGGACGCCGGCGATGGAGGAGTTTCTGAGCAGGAAGAGAGTAAGGTTGAGAGCGTCAAGGCAGCTCCTGAACAAACATCCTTAGTGGCAAAAGATGGCCCTCAGACTCTTTGTTCGACTGCAGAGAGCACCTCTGCATCTTGTAGTTTTTCATCAATAAGATCCAAATGTGTTCAGCTCCTTCTTGCTGCCCTCTGCTCCGAACTTCCTGATCACCACCAGGCTGCAGAGCTGGCTACAGACATCGAGCGCTGCATCCACGAGCTCCACAAATCCACCACGGTCAAATACAAAGCCTGTGTGCGGAGTAAGGTGGCCAACTTGAGGAATCCAAAAAATGGGCATCTTCGCCAGGGCCTCCTGAGCGGCTCGCTGTCACCTGAGACATTCGCCCGGATGTCTGCTGAAGAGATGGCGAGCACAGAGCTCCGGCAGCTGAGGGAGGAGTACTCGTCCCGCGGCGTGAGCGAAAGGCAGCTTCCACAAGGTGTAGAAGGGACACAGACGCAGAAGATAATATGTAAAAGATGCGGGGGGACTGACTGTAGAGTGACGCAGGTGTCCAGGGGGGCTCTTTTTTTGCCTGCATGGGTGAGGCAGAGCGGCCCTGACGATGACTCAATGACCTTTGTGACCTGCAGCGGGTGTGGGCAGCAGTGGTACCACAGCGCCTGGGTTTGCCTCTGAACACAAGTATCAGATTAATTAACAAATGTCAATAAATAAATGAGTTGATCACAGTAAATGAATCAGCAACAATGTAGATAATAGATTATATATTTTTTAAATAAAATTAAAATGAAATATATGGATATTTATTTTTAAAAAAGCCTCCTGGACATTAAAAAATACTGCAAAAATTCACTTTTGAGGAGCTGAAAGAATGAATGAATTCTGAGCATTTTGACTGTTTTTTAAAAAAATTGTATTTAAATTTTTTATCATCTCAGCTCCACTGTTTTTGTCATCATGTGAAACTGCCATCATGTTTGTGGTTTTCCTGTTTTCAGTCAAAAGATTTCATGATTCTGTAAAGACTGTGACACTTTTTAAGAGTTGAAAACATTGTAGT
This sequence comes from Plectropomus leopardus, assembly GCF_026936395.1. Classification (NCBI taxonomy): domain Eukaryota; kingdom Metazoa; phylum Chordata; class Actinopteri; order Perciformes; family Serranidae; genus Plectropomus; species Plectropomus leopardus. Next base: position 7,458,929 of record NC_142199.1, read on the forward strand.
CAAAGCTTTGTGGTTCTTTTCTTATATCTTAAAAAGGTGCAAGATTTGAACCCAAAAGTGCTCATATGTGTTTTTAATACTGAATGCAAAACCAACAAAATAAGACATTTTTTATGCAGCCTGCTAAATGCTTCAAGTATTTTCTCCAACACAGAAACAGGAGGGAAGGTCAGAGGAATGCAGAGTGGAAACAAAGGACAGAGCATTCTTGCAGGATGGAGCACATACTTGTGGTTTAAAAAAAACATTTTGAGGATGCAAGCTTTTTATTTTGTGTGTGCTTTTGGCAGTAAGTCCATGACTAAAAGCCCAACGTGTGCGACCTTTCTGCTGAAAAGCAGTCACTGCCTGTTGCAGCTGCAGACTCAAACCACAACTTTTAGAGAAGTAGCTCTCATCATCATCATCTTCCCGCTGATTCATTTCCTGTCTCCTGTAGTTGATCTGCAGATGCTCATTTAACTGCTTTTCCTGGCTCCTATTTCTTACATTTTCTGGTCAGAGGATGATGTAAAGACTCTACAATCCTGACCTTTTAACCTCATTAATGTATCATTTTCTTGATGTTGAGGAAGTTGTCTGTTGCACATATTGTAAGTCACACTTAAATTCCTTTAAAAGAAAAAGAAAACATGCCCCGAGCTTCCTACAATATCCCATTCATTTGCAGCTTCAGTGGATGAGACATGTGACCTCAGAAAACGGTGAGCATGTGAGTCAGTAATCTGCCTTCCCGAGCAGCCTCAGGGGTGGATATCCCGTGGTCTTTCACTCAGCCGACGTGGCACCGTGACTCGTTGACACGTCATTGTGACGTCACGCCAGGCATTTACTGTACATTTCCTGGCTCAACAGAACTTTCCTGTGCTTTGCAGCAGGCTCAGTTGGTTATAAAAGGACAAATCAGGGATGTCCAAAGATAAAATCCCCTTCTCATGGTTCTCATTAGATATGGAGCTTCAATATCTTGTCTGGCAGATACAGTCAGAGTGTGGCTGTTTAGTATCTTGGCACTCTGACTTTTCTCTGTGTTGTGTCTCCTCTCAGATGCTCCCTATCTTTAGAGTGTTGGGTGACGGTTTCCAACCTTTCAATCACAGCAGACTTTGAAATCTCTGCTTTGTTGCCATTTATATTTTTCACACAGACAAAACCCACTGCAGACAGAGATAATACATTTCAGGCTCCTTTGGTGAATCTTGACCAAGTGCAAGAAGCTTGCAAAACTGCATAAATGCTGATCATCTTTGCTCATTTTTCCATGCAGCAGGGGCACCAGGGAGAAATGAAGAACAAGAAAAGAACTTAAAGAGCTGCAAAGGAACAGCAAAGAGACAAAAAATTAGTGCAAAAAGGGGAAAACAACTACAATCAGACACAAAACAACACAAAAAGACAAAAAATTTGAGCAATGGGGCACAAAATGACCTCAAAGTGACACAAAATGTCCTTTAAGAGACACAAAACAAAAAAAAAAAAGAAGACAGCATTACCCAGAAAAAAACACCCACAAAATGTATACAGTAATAATAATAATAATGATAGTAATAATAATAATAATAATAATAATGATAATAATAATAACAGGTGGATTACACTGATTAAATGCAGCCTTTATGCACTGTGAAGAGGGAAAACCTAGATGTTCCCAAAGATTATGATGAATGACAGGTTGTTTCTTCATGCAAAAGAAATATGGGGTTTAAAATTCAATCAAGCTGCTTTATTTTAGGGTTTTAATAAAGGCAAGACATTTTTGACCTTTAGGATTAATGGTGTATAAAAAATTGCCTACTGTCTGTTTGAGTGTCTGAAGTGGTGGAGGTATACTGTGTTTCAGAGAAAAAAAAGAGATAAATGTGAAAAATCCACTTAATTGTGTGTCACAATCATTTGTTTTTCTTTCTTATAACTTTATCTTTTGGCCCTTCATATTTAATTTAGGGGCCCTTTGGAGGGAGCTTGTTAAGAACCACTCCTGACCTTTATTATTTCCATGTTTAAAAATTGATTTGTGTCAGAAAACTAATCTTAAATCTACAAAAGCTCAGAAAAAAAGATGTAAAGCACAGTCAGTGGATGCAGTGCGGGACATCCAGCCTGCGCATGATGAGGAGGCGTGACCGCCGGGTCATGTGAGCGTCATCAGCGGCTGCGGGGACAGACACCGGCGGGGACACCGGAGTGACATGTCACCGGCTAACAGCTGCACTCTACAGGGATGGAAGAGGGGGTGTTGACCGCAGCAGCCGGACTGTGACCACCACACCGACAGGTACAGTCAATTAGACGACAAAACGTTTAATATTAGTCGCAAAAATGCCCACTTTCTGTCGTTTTAATGTTAGCGCGCCCATTAACGAACAGCTACGGTTTACAGTGAAGCTTCCATTATCGGACAAAGCTTCTTTTGCTTTACTTCTTTTACATTTTGGTGTTATTTGCATATTGACAGCGACTAAACAGTGAGCGATATTCAATATTCAGCCAAGTTATTGATAGTGTATGCTAGTTTCGGAGTGTTAAACACCTGTTTCTACACTCCGAAACTAGCACAAATTTAAGCTAGCTAACTGAAACCGGCAGTAGTAACTTGAGTAACGGTTAACTATTCGTGTTTTCTTCGTCGTTGTGTCTTTTACCATCATGTCATGCTCTTTAATTCATTTTAACATATTAATAAAAGTGATAAAATACACTAAAGTGTTGGTAAAGAAGAATAATTGGCATAAACATTAACTTCGTCGGGGTAAAACTGTGTCCGAAAATGGAACTTGATGGTTGTTAACTAGTAACAGCGAATAAATAGATAAATAAAATAAGAATATAATACTGTCGTGCAAACAAAACTGTATTTATTATTGTTGTAATTATGAGAAGTGTGAAAACGTTATGTTCCTATCACTGGAACCATAAAAGGCTATCTTCTTCCATAATACCTTGATAGCTGTTGTGCAATATTATTACATTTCTTTTTTTATTGCAAATATGTTATTGTCTTGCACTCAGCTCCTCTGGCATGTCTCTGAATGAGAAAACGATTACCCTGCTGATTTAGTATTCTGACTTTTAAACATTGATATAAATGTCACATTTTGCAGGCTCAAATTGTATCATGTGGTTGCTTGGTTGTTGGAAATATTCATGACTTTTTTGGAAATAACCCAAAGATCAGCCTTCTGTTTAAATAGTAGCACATGAGGAACATGACTCCAGTGTTTCCATTCATTCCTGCCTCTGCTGCTTTTTAATAAAATGTTAATGTTTCCCCAGAAGAATTGACAGGAGCAGCCCTGCAGTCTGTGTTTAAAGGTCTCAGGACAAAGACATCATTTACCCAATTTTGTCCCTGGGCTCAACATGCTTATGGCTGCCAGTTCATGTGACAGTGCCGCTGAAGGAGTTTAACTCGTTGCTTCATTCATGTATTTAAAGTCTGTAAAGTAGCCTAACTTTTCTTAAGGAACAAGGGATTTGGCCAATTTTGTCCTAATTGGCTGCAGACTGCATGCACACTCCTGCTGCATGTAGTGACAGTAGCAGTAGATGTTTTTGTAATGTAGTCTTTTATTGCAGATAATTAGAAAAATAGTGCCAACGATTTTGCTTGCCTGTTAATAGTTTTAGTAATAGGTTTACCATAACTACAATGTTTATTTTATTTTTATACCCCATACTTTTTTAAAAAATAAGTCTCCACCAAATGGGTGAGCTGGCCATTAATGGCAATTCTAAAACAGAAAAAAAACAAAATTACAAATCATTTACTGTTAAAAGCTGGTAAAACCTGGTTTTAGACAGTAAAAAAAAAATCATACTTGTGATTTTTTTTCACCATATATAAAATGGATAACATTAAATGCATTTAACAACAACTATTGTAGCAAGTAGTCAATTTTAGTTTCATTAGCTGAGCTTCACCTTTACCATAGAAGAAGGTCAAATCAACCGTTTTGTAGAGCATGTTTTAAAAAGAATTATTTGACCCTTATAAGATTTTAATATTTTATATTAAGTTACAGAAATCTGTTCATTTTGACCTCTTTAACATGTGGAATAAATATGCCTAACTTTTAAAAATCCCACCACACAGAGCCCTCATGTCTAGTGTGATCTTTATTGTTCCTAACTTCCTGTAGGAGGTGAACTGAAAAGGCAGATTAAAGACACAGCGACATCTAGTGGATTATTTTAGAATAGCATACCTCAACCAAATGGTAGAGATGGCTCAATGACGTTGAGTTGAATTCAACACATTTTTAATCAAGATATTGTGACTCAAAATGTGCTCTACCAAACAGTTGAGCTGGCAGTTAAAGGGTTAAGTTATTTGTTATCCAGAAACATGTACTCAAACACAGTAAGTGAGTGAGTGACAGTAACAGTGATGGATCTGTCCTAACTGTGATGGATGAGGTTGTTGACGTAACACAGCTCCTCCTCGCTCTGGGTGAAATTTCCCACTTTCATCTCACAGATTTCCTCTGGTATGTGGGTGGAATGATTACCATTTAGCTTAAACTGGTATGTTAAGCATGCGAGTGTGTGGTACGTGCTTAAATTTCTGCTTATATCCTCATTAGTGTCTTGCAGCTGAGCGTGAGAGTGGGAGAACTTCCTCGTCCACTTGTGTTGAGTCAAATTCTCTCTCTGTTTCAGATTGGTGACAAAATGATCTGTGCGCTGGTTTAACGGTGAGTTTTAAACTCTTTGTTTTTTCCTGTTGTTGATTCACTTGTGGACGACTTACTGGTCCTGTGATCAGTGTCCATGTGATGTCCAGCACGGATCATTTCAAGCACAACATATTAATACACACAGTGTGGGACGTTTATTAGTGGCATAGTGTAATGAGTGGGCTGTGGCTGTTTTAACAGGATTAGTTAGTCGACTGACTTCAGTTCTCCTCACAGTCTGAGCGTGAAGGGAAACATAAACAGTTAGTTTTACTTCCTTAAAGGCAGTTGTGATTAAGTGAAAGCTGATTAGGAAGCAGTTTGTTCTTATCTCAACCACAACTTTATCTGTGAGGCTGAAGGTAAACATCAATAAAGTCTTTCCTGAAGGAATATTCCTGCACACTGAGTTATTATAATGCCATACTGTCATGCTGGAAGGCAGTTTAATATTGTCTGATAAAGATAAACATAATTTTGAAACTGTGTGAACGCATATTTCTACTTTTAATGGTATTAGTGTACAGCTTTACCGTTGAATCTCCTTTAGAATTCTTTATTGAAGCTATTTTGGATTATATTTTATCATTTCAAGTAATAAATGTACGAATTAGCGCCTTCGGAAAACAGAGTTTACAGAGTGCATTTACAAACAAAGCAAAGCAGAAATGGAAATCAAAGACTGCGATACCACAAAAGAAAGCCAAACAGTCCTCTTGAACACAAGCAAGAGGAAACTGGGGTACAGTTAGGTTATGGAACTAAGGCTGCAAAAGGTCACAAAATATATTATAATTATATTTATTGTTCCTCACATTCATGCTGCACTGTGCCTCAGTTTTAGGCACAAAACGTATCTGCAGAAGTCTGCAGGACCTGCTGGAGATATGGACACAGCTTCAGTGTGACTGTTGTTTTGCTTTTTTCTTTCTCAGTTAAGGTTTTGTGCTCCTCAGGTGGAAGCACTCTCTCTTAACACTTTCTGTAAACCTCCTGTGCAGTCGCTTGGTGCATATTAGTGAGACCAAACCTGGCCCAGCCCGCTGCAGCCATGATGTCCAAGTCCGCCCTCCTGAAGGTGATCCTCCTCGGTGATGGTGGTGTCGGCAAATCATCGCTCATGAACCGCTACGTCACCAACAAGTTTGACTCGCACCTCTTCCACACCATCGGCGTGGAGTTCCTCAACAAAGAGCTGGAGGTTGACGGCCACCACGTCACTCTGCAGATCTGGGACACAGCGGGTCAGGAGCGTTTCCGCAGCCTCCGCACACCTTTCTACCGCGGCTCTGACTGCTGCCTGCTCACCTTCAGCGTGGACGACGGGCAGAGCTTCAGCAACCTGGTCAACTGGAAGAAGGAGTTCACTTATTACGCAGACGTTAAGGATCCGGACAACTTCCCTTTCGTGGTGCTGGGCAACAAACTCGATGTGCCGGAGCGGCAGGTGTCAGGGGAGGACGTACGGCAGTGGTGCCGCGAGAACGGCGGCCACCCCTACTTTGAGACAAGCGCCAAGGATGCTACAAATGTTGCATCAGCTTTTGAAGAGGCGGTACGTCGCATTCTGGCGTTGGACGACAGAGCTGATCATCTGATTAACACCAACACAGTGGACCTGCAGAAGAAGAGTCAGCCTGACCCCACCTGCTGCTGAGCTGGAGGCGGCTCACAGCTCATGTGATGCGTCTGCAGCTGCCGCAGACGGTACGAGTGTGGTTTCTGCAGAAAGAGGAACTGGTGTTTAGCTACTGTATGTGGTCCCCTCAGATAAACTGTGACCACATCTGCATTTGTGAGCAAAGTCATATTTTTTTCAAACAAAATTGACAATATTTTGTGGCAATAATCAGCATTTACAGTTCACAAGGGACACCAAATTGTCCACCCAATGTCTCCCAACACTGTCTCAACTCTGATCTAGACTAGACCTTTTCAGGAATACGATTATCAATTTATACAAAGCATTGAAAGACAGTTAACCCTTTGAAACTTGAACAAATTGATTTGATTTCTTTCAAAAACATGAGAAGAAGGCAATGACCAGCTTCACAAAAAAATCCCCAAAAATTTGAAAGAAATGTGTCAAAGAGTTGCAAGAAAATTGCCTGAAAAAAAGAAAACAATAAAAAAAAACTAAAGGAGACAAGAAACGACTTCAAGAAAGTGTGAAAAAATACACTTAATTTTTTTCCCTGAAACATAATTTTACATATTTATGATTAGAAGAATGACAAATGTAGTTTTCTGAAAATATTTCCCATACTTGCCCTACTTTTTTAAGATAACATCTAATAATCTCCCCACAACTAATTTTTTTTTCAATTTTCTGTACATTTCTTGTGAAGTTGCTCATTGCCTTTCCTCCATGTTTTCAGATCTCTCCAGTTTTCTCAGGTTCTGGTTCCATAGGTTTGAATGCCTGTAAAAGGGGCTTGAATGCAACACAACAAAACTGAGGCAGGTTTATAAAGGGTTAATAGACAGATATATCTGACAATCCTCAGTTGTATTTGAGGTGGACATGCTAGAAATCTAAAAGTTTTGGTAGTTATTGTGACTAAAGTTCGTCTTTGATAACATTTCTCTAAACACAAGTTCTCTAAACACAAACAAAGGTTCAAAACAGTTTGATGTCACTGATAGAGCTGTGGTTACCCACAGAAAGAGACGGTCTGAGATTATTTTCTGCCTCGAGAAGCAGATGCAACCATGTTTACAGCCGAAGCATTGTGATTCAGTACTGACTGTTCTCAAACGACTGTAATGCAGGACTGCAACCTGATAGCACTCCCAAAAATGATCTTCAGCTCTCTTAATAACCAAACTTCTACAGAACAACAATATTGACGTTGTCAATGTTTTAAGTTCTGTTAAAGGTTTTTTACATCTTTTTTTGCATAAAACGTGCAATTTTTACAGTTATCATACGTGTAGAAACACAAAAAGCTATTTTTTCAATCTACTCTTGATATTCACCATATATAAAAAGTACTTAAAAATGTATGTGGTTAATCACATTCAGGTAGAAAACACTGTCTCTCTGAGAAGTTGATAAATAGGACTACTCTGGTGCAGATTTGATAGAGTTAATCATATGATCAACAAGATTTGCTTGTTTTTTAAATCTTATGTTTTGTTTTTTCAGGGGTGGGGGTTTAGACAAAAGATTATTTTCTTTTTGGATAATAGTGCCAAACCAGAAATATTAGATATGTTTTTGTGAAAAATCCAGGCTTTTGATAATGCCAGTGATGTCATGAATGGATTGTTTCTCTAAAGAAAAATTGAAGCTGCTCGTAGATTAGATTAGTTATTATCAACTTCCTGTATTCAAGTATTTATTGATCACTACGCTTACTCTCACCATAAAAAGTGAGGACTCCCTAAAAACGTTGTATTTCTCCTCAGCGCGGTGCCTTGCGTCTGCCGTCACACAGTGTGTTGTGTATCTGATAGATTTTTTAAACATCTTTTTTTGATAAATTAGCAAAACCATAACTGAAAAAGTGCTTTACTATTAAAGTGTTCATAGATTAAACCTTCAGGAGACCTCACACCTAACTGTAACTTCAAAAAGATGATTTGTGGTTATTGATTTATGAGGATACGCTGAGACTTTTGCACCTTGTGCAGCTGCACGGCTGCAAAAACACCTAGATTTCCCTGCAGATTTCCAAAAGACTTCTTCCTGACTTCTTAAATGGACCGTAATATTGTTATACAAGAAAATAAATAAATAGTGCCAATATATATTGATTTAGATGGGTCTAAATTATGTCCATCAAATAGAATCTACTCAGTTGGGGATCTCTGTATTCTAATATTAATGTAGTATTTAGCATCATGCTCAGCCCAAACAGGCTTTACAAGGCAGTTTCCCTGAGACCAAATACATAAAACACAGGAAAACATTAACAGTATATTCTGTAGGCCTTCATATTTGTGTATTATTTGGTGTCATTTTCTTAATTTTCTTGGCTTTAGAAATAGAACCAGCCAATTCTTTGGATCTCAGTCCAACTTGTCATTATCATAAAACTGAAATAATTCAGGACTTTGCTCTGCTTACAGAGGTGCACTATCAGCTTAAGTAAGAACGTGCACTCACGGGCTGAGACAGTTAGAAAGTTCACTGAAGCGTGCCCTGCTGCGTCCTGTAAGACTGTGCCCCTCTGAGTGAAATACCGTGTGTCAGGGAGTGCAAAGTGCACAAAGGCCTAAAAATGTAGGACACTGCTGAACCTGAAACTGTTGTAAGATTCAAATGACTCTACACCTGTATAATCTCTACATTAGCAGTGCCTTCTTTAAGGCAAATGACTCCTTTTTTTTTAACACTGGAAATAAAGCTGCAGCCAACAATTGAGAAAAATCTGTCTTTTGAGTGCTTTTCATGTTTTTTTTCTCCATTCGCAGAGCAGTACCGTGTATGTCCACAAGACAGCGCCCACGCATAAGAAGTTTGTGGCTCCACAGTAACACTGGTGAGCTGCCATCTCCATTTCACTTGTAAATGACACAGTGGTGGTGGTGACCTTAAATAGTGACACAGTGTTTTCACAGGCTTTTCTGGGAATAGTGTGGGCTCACTTTAATGTATTTTGATTGAAAATGATGTTTTTTTTTTCTTTTAAAATTGATAGGGAAATGTCAATAACATGGCTGTGCAGCCAATGTCTCACTCAGTTCACACAAAATTCACCTGTTGCAAGAATTCTTGATTACAGCACAGAAATGTAACTTTAGACACAGAATATTTCTGGCATTTTACATTTACTACTGTTACAATAAAAACATTTTCCAGCTGCTTTATCTTGCAGCAAAATGAGCAGAATGGAAGGTGAAATGCATTGCTTGATGCATTTGGCAGAAAATAAATCTGCAGATATATCAGTTACTCAGCCCAGGTTACCTTGAATTTGTGAGACAAACTTGAATTAATTTGGTGAATGAAGAATGCAAAAACACAGAAAATATTGTCACTGAACGTCAAAGGCTGTTGCATTGCAGCAACAACAGTAAAACTATACCAAAAAAATAATTTACAAGCTTTCACACAACTCCTGCAGTTTAATCCAAGTCTCATTTATCCAGTCATATGCTCAGTACTTAACAGACAGCCGTTTTCAATAGAGAGCAAAAAGGAAAGTAAAATTAATGTAAACTCTCTGATATCTCCATTTCTCTTTTAGTGGGCTGTCTGTTTAAGAAGTGTTGAGCATACAACTGGATAAATGAGGCTTCGATTATACTGCGTGATTCGTATGAGATCTTGTAAAGAGATATTTTAATACAGTTTTGTTGCTATCAAACACGGACTTCCATTCATCTACAGTTTCCTCCGATTTTGAATTCTTCGGTCACTGTGGAGGCGTACAAGACAAAGTTTTCTTCACAAATTTAAAGGAACATGGGGTGAGTAATTGATTTTCAAAATAATAATTTGGGCGTATTTGTTAAGGTATTCCATCAAAAGTTTGTCACTTTTCCTGTTGCATGTGAGGAATTTCTGTCCTGTACTTTTACAATAGAAAATTGAATATTTTTGGATTGTTGGTTGAGCAAAAGAAAAACAATAATAAGAAGTCACTCTGGGCACTGGTAAAGTTTGAATTGCTATGCTTAGAATAGCTCATTCAGGGAAATAATTTCCATCTCTACAGCAATGCCTTAAATATTTAACCAAACAAGGAAAATTCAAGTAACTTCAGACCCAAACACAAGAACGAGACATTAGACAACGGTGTCACGATAATAAAAAATATCGGTTTTACTAGAGAAGGTTACAAAAATCATCACTATATAGGAGTCATAGAACTATTTCCAACTTAAAAAATAAAACCATAATGAAACACCTACAGGGACTACAATGCCATCAAAGTACAATGGAGTTTTCTTTAGAAAAGAGTGGGTGGAGAGGGACGGGGGAGTGTGGAGGAGGGGGGCAAACACCGCCTACCATAGTTGTCAGTACAATTGACTACACATCACCTGAAAAACTGCAAAGACACAGTCATGTCTCCTTCATGCAAATAACGAGGAAACAACAACACCCTGACACGCATCGTCTTATAGGAAATTGAAGTTTGCCTTTACATCAACCTGGTGGCAAAGCACGTATATTTATCAAACATAACACACATGGCAATATAGTCCTTTTTTATACAGAATAGACAGCTGCACACATGGACGATACTGACATGCTTCATCTCATCAAAGTTCAAATATTTCTCTTTTTTTATTTTTTTTTTTAGGGTAAACTAACCAGTGATGATCGATATAGAATATAGTTCATGATTATTAAACAATATCTGATTATAAAATTAATGTATGAAAATTCCTGACTTGTTTTATTCAGAGTGTAAACATCCAAAACAGTCTCTGTGGCTCGTGTGAGAGGCATGACGTTCAAAATTTTTTTTAAAAAAAAGAAGAAAAAGTGACTTTTTTTGTCAACTCACATGTTGAGGAGTCACTATTTGGTGAAAAAAAAAAAAAAAAGAAGCACAAACAAGTTCCATAAAATCATTGTTACTGAATCACAAGAAGAACTCAGCTGCCTAAAACTGATAAAACATTACAAATCAACTTCCATATTTTTTTTCTCATTTTAAAATGTATACGTCACAAGCACCTCAATCCATCATATCATACTGCACTGTATCCCTCTCACGACATATCATTTAAGATGTTACATTACAATTATTATATCAAATGCAGAACTAGTATTTGAGTGCTAAACACATATCTCAAAGGGTACATTTACATATATCTGTGGAAAAAAATAATAGAAGAGCATGGCAAAACACTGACTGTGTTCTCCACGTTTTGGGAGAGGTGTAAATCGAGATCTTTTAGGGTGATTTAGCTATTTACAGGTGAACTTCATTCACAAAAGGAGGAATTTTAGAAAATGACAAAACCGGTTTTTACTGTATAATTCACACAGGACAGCGTACCAATCCGATAAGGGCTAGTTTCGATGGTGAAGCTTTGGAAAAGAACACAACTGGCTAAAATCAGATTTGGTTTGATACCTGAGGTGTGTGTCTTTTGTTTGTGTTAAAAGACCCAGACAGATTTATCTTTGATTTCTGCTGCCGCTGGTGATGAGTGTAGCAAAAATTAATCTAAATACGCTTATTTGCTTTCTTGCCGAGAGTTACATGAGAACAGTGACACCACTCTCATCTTTGTATGGTAAATATCAACCACATGCAACATGTGAAAACCACAACTTGTTATTTTAATGCTTTTTTTTTGGATGCCTTTCACAAGCAGCCTATGTAACCCTTTGAACACAACTGTTTTGATTTTATTTTGAAAACATGGGCAAAAAAGACACCGGGCAACTTGGTAAGAAGCGTCCTGCAAACTGCAAGAAATTAGTAGTTTTTTTTTTTGTTTGTTTTTTTTTTTAAATGAAAAAATGTCCAGAAAACTTAATTTCTAATTGTCAGTCAAAGTGTTTTACAGAATTATCAAAATTTTAAGCACTTCCTTCCAGGTCATTTCCCTTACTTTGTCATATGTATATATGTATATATATATATATATATATATATATATATATATATATATATATATGTATTGTACTAATTTTTCGCTAATTTTGGGTTGCTCATTGCCTTTCGTCCTATGTTTTCAAAGGAATCAAGCCAATTTGCCAAGGTTTCAGAAGGTTAAATGGTGTGTTATCTGTCATCAGCAGCAGCAACAACAACATAATTGTCAGCTGACAAAACACACAGCAGTGTCGGCCACCAGGGCAAAAGCCGTGGTGGCTTTCCTAGTTGGGAAATGATTGCCTGCACTGACAGTAACATTCACAATATGATTGTATTCCCACCTAAATGACATAATCACTTCTCTGTTTTATCAATCTCCCTTGACTTGTTTGTGTTTGTTGGGGCCACATGGTCATTGTGACATAAATGCCACTCTCTGCACTGAAATTTAGCGGTGGGTCCTGCAGATCAGCTGCCTATGATAACTGTTAAATGGTGTGTAAACTCCACTACTCGACGCATTGTAGGCATAGGCTGGCGGGGTAATGGTGCACTCTGTTGCCTCTAAACAGGCAGTCTTTATTCTAGCAGGCTGCTAGATGTAGCTTCGTATCATACAGACATGAGATTGGTCTCAAACTTCTCATCTAACTTTGACGAGGAAGCTAAAAAGCCTATTTTCTATAACTATACCATTACTAAAGATTTGCTACACCTGTGGTCTTAAATAAACGGTTAATACCTTGGCAGATAAATAAACTCTGATCATGTAAATGCACAATAATCCTTGAGATACCACATGATTGGAGTTTTTAAGGTGTTTCTATGAGAGAGAGGGGGCTGGGGTGCTTTGTGTTTTTTTAGGGATTCTCCCTTATTTTTTTAGTTTTGTAGTAGTGCAACAACGAGCATTAGCAATAAAAAGTCTAAAATGGAGAAGAAAGTAAAGGAGGAAAAACCTAATGAGCGCAAAAACATAAAGAAGAAGAAATTTGTAATAGGACCTGGCATACTTTTTCAGAGAGTATTAAAAAAACAACAACATTCGTACACATTCGCACAATATATTCATATTCATATATATATGCATATAAAACACCAAAAAACGGAGGAAGTTGGTCGCTGCCTGGCTTCCCTGTGGCTGAAGCAGACAGTGAACAATGTTTTTTTTAGGCTGTTAGGAGCTGTGTGTCGAGAGGCTGTGCTGGCTCAGGGCGCGAGGCCATCACAGCCGGGCCACGTTCACGAGCCGCCGCCCAAAAGCACGGGGGAGGAGACGCTTCTGAACTGATGTACCGTACCTGAGCTCCACCCTGGTGGGCGAGCTCTCCCGTTCTGAAGCATCTGCCTCCGTCTGGGCCTGCCGCTTCCTCCTGATCCTCTATTCTCTTCTCTTCTCGCCCACAACTCTTAATAAACATCACGGAAGGGAAGAGGATGGAGAATCAGGAGGTTGGGGGACTATCAAACATGACCGAGGTGGTTTGTTTTAACGGAGGGAGGGGTGGGCGCTGGGTGTTGCAGGGTGGGGGGTTTGAGGTGTGGAGAGGAGATGGGTGGAGGCGGGAGAGGATCGCTTGTCCTTATGAGTAGGAGGAGGAGTTCTGGCCCTCCTTGGAGCGCGCCTCGGCCTCCAGATCTTGGTCGTCCTTGGTCTTGATGTCTTGGTACTCGTGCGTGGAGACGGCGCTCTTCAGGTAGGCCCAGTTGGCCGCCAAAATCATCAGGTAGTGGATCTGAAGAGAAACAGAGATTCCTAATTTAAGTACTTTAAATTATCTGCAGTAGAGGTATGGTAGTATTTTATATGACCTTAAAGAAGGTTTTGAGTTTGTGGTGCGCTCAGATGAAATGAAGTATACCCAAAAACAGTATGCATGCTTAAAAATGCTTGATTTCTTAACTGTTCTCCCACAATTCAATGCACAAGGGAAGTGATAGATTTGCTAACAGCTGGGAAACATTAAAACCAATCGTGGATGGCAGTGAAACCGCTCCAAAAACACTCCAACAGCAAAAGAACTATTGAGTTTTTGGAAAACCATTTTGCTTAATTAGGAAACAGCATGTAAGACAGCAAAATGTTTATGACAAAAATGTGAGCTGTTTTACCACAATCCCCCATTTCTGTTAATGTTTTGCAGCTGCGAGTAGGCCCTCTGTTTCCTTTGTGCATTGCTTTGTGGGAAACTTTTCTGTTTTTCTGTGTATCGTATACTGATTTTCTGGTTGGCTGAAAACCTGGCTGACAACAGGTGATTTCACAAGGCAGTCATCAATGAAATCGTCTGGCAGGATGAAAACATGAGTCTTGTTTAGCACTCAAATGCATACGTATGAGAAAAAGAAATTTCTCTGTTTTTTGAATTGAAGATTATTATGTCAGAATTACATGAAATTTTTCAATGGTAAAAAAGGCTCTGATTTTCTGAAATAAACGTAAAATATTTCATTTTCTGCTTCCAGTGGTATCTCTTTTAAAATAATAAGAAAGGACAGAGCAATGCCGTCACTGCAGTCAAGTTTTTTTCTTTTAATATTCTTTCAAAGGCTGTTGCCTTGTAGCCAAATTATCCATGGAGGCCTATTCATAACCTCATAACCAAATCATTTAATCCGGTAAGAGCACTAAATAAAGCAGTACCATGTCAAAAAGTCTGTGTTTCTCAGATGCTTTTTGGCATGTTGTCATCCTGCTAGGTGATTTCACTAACAACTACCGAGTGAAATCACCTTTTGTCTTTTAACTGTAATCAAAACCTCAGTCTGTAAGAAAATTTGAACCTTTTTTTCTCATTATTTTCCCCATTTAGAAACTGTTTTGCAACATTTGGGCAGAGCTGAGCTCAACCCACGTTTCATCCTCAACAAAAAAGACCAAGTGATTTCAATGACAATCAGGTAAGAGTTTTTTTTTTTACTGAAGTGAATGCGTTATGTTT
The DNA here is from genome assembly GCF_026936395.1 of Plectropomus leopardus. Lineage (NCBI taxonomy): Eukaryota > Metazoa > Chordata > Actinopteri > Perciformes > Serranidae > Plectropomus > Plectropomus leopardus. The sequence goes on from NC_142199.1 coordinate 7,474,058, forward strand.
GCACCCAAATGTATGAAAATAGCTATTAAATTAAAAGAAAGTCCCACTGGCACTATTTTGCTTAGATGCTCTTTACTTGTCTTTTTAAATACTATTCTGTATCTCTTCCTACATCCTCGTTAGCTGAAAAAACATTGCAGCACACAGAGAGGGCTTTCAGGTGATCCAACACAACATCTGCTTATTGCTTTTTTAGTATCTCCATTTCCCTGGATGTAAAACAAAGCAGTCCGCCTCCACAGCGGAGTAAAACACTGACCCCGTCTACACACACTCACGCAGCAGAGGCAGGCTGCAGGGTTGGATTTCAACCCATAGGACGACATGCTGACAAAAAAAAAAACGTGTGAGAGGCGGGTGGGTTGCTATGGCAACAGATAAGCACGCCATGGCAACGTGCATATTTTGAGAAGCACATTATCAGTGGGATCATGAGCGGCTTACCAATGCGATGACGGTGGCTCCGGCGCCAGCAAACGCGACGATGTAGAGGTGGTAGGACAGGTAGAACTGTGGATGGAAAGAGAGCGTTAGAGAGAGAAGAAGAGGAGGGAGAGATTTCAGGATTTCAAGGTGGGAATCCAAGATCAGTGTCACCGTTTCAGCATCTGACCAAATGTCTCCCCTTCTGTTCCTGAGGCCAGCAAAGTGTTATTGCAGAACATTTTGATTTGACCTTTTGGATACAAAATGTTGGAAATCATTTTATCCTATTAGACATTTTATGTGAAATTCAAATTATGAATTCTTGAGTTATGGCCAAAATCATGTTTTTTGAGGTCACAGTGACCTTTGACTGCCAAATTCTAATCAGTTCACCCTAAGTTTAAAAGAATGTTGGATTTTGGATGCAAGGTCATAGAGACCATGACCTTTTTGATCACAAAAATCCAAACAGTTCATTGTTGAGTCCAAGTGGACAGTTTTGCTAAATTTGAGGAAACTCTGTTCAAGGCCTTCTTGAGACATTGCATTCACAAGAATGAGACGGATGCAAGGTTACAGTGATCTTGACCTTTGAGCACCAAATTCTAATGAGTTCATTCTTAAGACTAAGTGGATGTCTGTCAAATTTGAAGAAATACCCTCTGGGTGTTCTTCAGATAATTCCTGAGAATGAGACGAATGAAAGGTCAGAGTAATCTTGACTTTTGACCCATGTGACCACCAAAATCTGATTGTTTCATCCTTCAGTCCAAGTGAATATTTATACCAAATTTGAAGAGATTCCCTCAAGGCGTTCTTGAGATATTGCATTCAAGAGAATGTGAAAACGGACGGACAATGCATTCACATAATTCCTCTGTCCTGGGCTCTCCCCGGGACAGAGGCATAAAAAGGTCAGGTCAGCGTCCTCTCACCTCGCTGGTGTTACAGATGTCCCCCAGTGTGGCTCCACAAGCTTTTCCTGGAGTGGCGTTCCAGGGAATAATACCTGCAGGATCAGAGAGATGAAACGTCACAGGACGGAGACAAGAAGCTTTTTACTCCCCCGAGACTGTGTGATTGAAGGCATTATGAATCAGGCTCGGATAAAGATTAAAGGAAAAAGGGCTGCTGCTGTCCGCGCCTCTGAGCCTCTCCTACGGGAAAAAATGTGGGTCAATATTTCGATTTAGTTCTTTACTGTAAAAACATTTTTTGAAATCTGACTAGCATAGACTCATTCTGACTATATTCCTCCTTTACCTTCTTGTTTTCATGCAGATTACTATTAAGAATAAGATGAAAGTTACCAAAATCTTTCGCTCTAATAATTTGCCAGTAATTGGGGTTAATATTTCATACAGTGTAGTACAGTACGACTGCCAACGAAGCATATGTGATCCTACTTTGAGAGCAGGCCAGCTGTCCTTCAAATGTGGGTCACATACTGTACATTAGGCCATCAAACAGATAACTAGATATGCAATCATAGCAGAGCGTTGCTGTGCTGTAATACTGCAGGGTGGTGGATTTTCACAGAGATTCAATCAGACTCAATAATCTAAATGTGTATTTTGACCTCTTCCTATATAGAAAATGACATTTGAAGCAAACCAGAGCTTGAGATAAATATATTTTTTCATATATGGATGGAAAGCCTTTTGGATTATACTGTAGTTTGAAAAATATTTGCGGTCCTGTACGTGTATGAGAAGCATCTGGATGTTCTCTTATGCGCAGAGTTAAATGCTTTATTTGCAGAGGCTAGCTGACACGTTTGAGCTCTTGGCCATGATCAGGGGAATTTCTCTTAAACTTTGAAGATGTAGCTCTACGCGTGATGTGATCCTTTTTACTTTATCTGCAAATCAAAATACCTGAGGGGATAGCAACATGTTGCATATGAATATGTTTGTTATTATTTTACTAGGTGTTTTTGCTTTTAGAACAGTTTTGGCTGCTGATTAAAAAAAAGATAGTGTTTTGTAATTCTACATGCTCATTGTGAATTTTGTTTATTCGACAGTGTTTGTTGAATGTCTCTATGGACACTTTGTCTTTAGCTTCTACTATACTACGTCCACTATACTCAGGGGCAATGGTTCTTGCATGAAACATTAATTTTTTGCAGCAGTTTGGCCTTTCGTTTACACAACAACAGCGATTTGGGGGCCTAAAAATGCAAACTTTTGAAGCCGGTTTCAGAATGTAATCTTTTGAAAAAACAACCTCTTCCGTCAACGTGTAAACTGGCGAGCCTGGGAGAACGGTGACGTCACGGCTGCACTTTTTGCGTGGGCATGGTGTTCTTCTATGGTGTGACATTACAAAGTTACACCGCCAACTATTGGCCTGGCATGCATAATACACCGTTTTTGGCTGTTTTTGCAGATCCATGTACACAAGGATCGTTTTCACAATTTTATCAAATTAATGCAGATTTAAAAAAAAAATTTAAAAATGCAAAGAAAAGACATTTTATTTTTAGAAGGGCTGTTATTGTCTAAACCTGACCTCAAACTACAGTTTCGTTCGGGTTTGGCCGCACAGGTCCATCTGACTGACACAAGTGCTCTGCATTAAGATTAATCATGTTCATGCCTTCAAGAAGGTCTATGACCAAAAGACTGCTAATTATAATATTTGTGCACAGATTAGAGTGTGCAGATGTTTTATTCATTCAGAGAAAAATAATATGAAATAAATTTACTACTCCAGGACTCAGATAATAATTTAAATTACACAATCCAGGACGGGAAAATCTCTTTAGTTGCTTTTAGTTCCTGCAAATGACTCACGTCCACACCAATTCTCCATAAGCCCCAAACTTTCATATAGTTTTTAGTTTCTAAAGAAACATGAATGCAGATATGAGCCAATATGTTTTGTGTGCTTTTTGTGTAAAACTGCAGTCTGTAATCTCAGTCATCAAGGCACACCGTCCTATAAGTTGTGCTCCTGCACACCCGATCCAATTAGACTGTAATGAAAACGTGTCATCCTTAATTAGATCAGGTATGCAGGAGCAAGAATATAAAGGACAGGCTGGCCTCGATGTCTCCAGAATGAGCTGAGGAGCAGCTTGGAAGCTGCCAATCTTCATAGCAGTAGTTTATGGTATTTAATAGAGAAAAAATAATAAATATTTGAAGGCAATGAGGTGGAAATCCACTCTTTAGTTGTAAATCACTGTCTCTGAAAGAGCAGTGGTTTCCTTTGATTTCTCATCATGACTTTATGGGGAATCAGTGGAAGGATTTTATCAGCCTTTGGCTTGAGATGAAAAAATACCAAAGCTACTCTTCTAACATTATAAATCTCTATAGTGGGGTGTAGGTGGGACAACTTACCGTACTGCCTGACGTCCACACAGATGGAGTCCGGCAGGGTGATGTTGGCGTCAGGAGACCTCATGGCAGCGCAGGTATTCCACATGTTGAAGAACAGGAAAACGGGTATCGCCGTAAAGCCAAAAATGGCAAGGAAGGCCAGAGCGAGGATGTAGGTCAGGAACATGAACTGAGGAGAGGAGGCGACAAAAAGATGAGATTTTGTCAATGTGATTTTTTTTCCCCAAAATTTTGCATTAAGAAAAATTGGTTAATGTTATTCCTTAAAGACTTCCACTGCACCACACACACATCCAGAGTCCGGCTTTAAGCTAATGTTACTGGACATCTGCAGTAATTAGCGTAATCAGGCTAGAAAGGACAAACTGTGCCAGAGTTACCCTCAAGGGCTCAAGTGAGAGTATTTGTGTGTGTGTGCAAAAGTGTTTGCATACATCTGTCTTCATTATGTGTTTGTGTGCGCCCATAAATGTGTAGTAGAGGTGCGTGTTCAGCCTCCGCAACACTTTCACAATGCCCTTTGTCCTGGCTGGCATTATGAACAACTGTTTTGTGTCCGTGTTTTATAAGCCTGTGAACACTATTTTACGCACGGACATTATAAAATACATCAAAGTAATTAAATCTCATTTAGAGGCTTTCATTTGGACTGTATCTGGGTCAGTGGGTGTGATGATTTACGGCAGATGCTTGTGCGTGTGTGTTGACATACGAAGGCGGTGATGCAGCGTCCACAGACGGTGGTCTTGAAGTCGCTCTGCAGCTCCTTCTTGATGGCGCTGGTGGTATAGAAGCCCTCAGCCAGCAGGATGATAGCGTAGACGAAGAAGAACGAGGCGATGCCGTAGATGATGTACTGAAAGATCTGGATCCTGAACACACAAATACAGAGAGGAAAGATGTTAAAACAAATAGTGCAGGGCTTTTAAAGCCGCACTTTGCAACTTTGCATATCTAGAATGCAACCCTAAAAGGCTTAAAATATGTAATTTAATGCTTAAACTAATGCTTAGAGATGTTGGTAAAATGCACACAATAGCCAGGTGTTTTATTAGTGAGATTACATAAATTAAAGCAAGTCTAAACGCTCAGATGATGTTCTGTAGTCTCATTTAGTATCTTGTCACCACTGTTTGTGTAAAAACTTGAACAAAGTTCATGAGATGGGTATTAACTGACAAATTTTATGCCACAGAACAAAACATGAAAGTCTCTTGTCTTGACTTGTGTTTAGGGGAGCAACAGCAAGTTTTGGGTGGAACCGCTGTGGCCAGCAGCTGCGGGATGAGCTGCAATGTGGCCATTTAGGGCACCATCAGTTGGCATCGACTGGAGGTGCTTGTTTTTGAGTGATTGGCTCAGATTTTGTGCCTAGTTTTTGAATGCAATGTTTAGGTATTTACTTATCTATTATTCCATAATCATCACTTGTGGTCAAAGTGTTGCTTTAACATGACAGTCTTACATAGTAAAGCATTAAACAATACATTTAATAGACCCAAAGCTTAGACTGCAGAAGCTAAACGGTGTCTTGTTTGTAGTTACCAGCCCAGAATTCATCCACTGGACCAAAAATATACTTTTTGAAATCTCTTTGACAGATCAAATGTTGTAAACGCCTCCCTCCATTATTTCTGCAAAGGCTAACTCACTTGAGTTAAGAGCCATTACTAGTTTTCAGGTATTCTGAATCATGGCAGATAATGTAGGCGGCTCTCGTCAGCAGATTTAATAACTGCAGGGTAGTGCCAGTATATTCAGTGTTGTTTTAAAGTATTTCTACTGAAATCATTAATGATGCCAAGAACTTATCAATGATTCATCATCCTCCGTTAGTCTCTCAGAAAACTTGGTGTGAAGCATGATAGCATGTCATCTTATTCCATTTTGTCTTATAGTGTGTCAGTGCTTGATTTCCCTGATAAAGAATTATTTTTGGATGGTGTACCCAGCTGAGGACTTGCACCAGAGATCCTAAGCTCGCTTTGCTTGGGGGCCACTTTTGCAAAATAACATGACGCCAAAGGCCAGTGACAGCCCCATACATGTTTTCAGGATTTTAGGACATTTGTAGGATTTTAGGATGATTCCAGGATTTTAGGACATTTCTGGGATTCTAGGGCATTTGTAAGGTTTTAGGAAATGTCTAGGATTTAAGTATGATTCCAGGATTTTGGGACATTTCTAGGATTTTAGGACATTATGAGCTTAGCTAGGACCTCTGTCAGGGGTGTGGGGTATCCTCCAATTTCTCACTTACACCATGGCGAGGGTGGCGTGGTCCGTGGTGACCCTGGAGAAGTGGTTCTCCAGCATAGTCAGAGTGCCAGTGAGCGCCACATGGCCGCAGCCGCAGAACAGAGCCACACCTGAGAAGCAGAGGATGGTGGCCACCAGGGAGGCGTAGGGCACGCCGCCCAGACACTTGATGCAACACTCGAAGCATCCTGCAGGGGGGGGCAGAGAGAGCAGGGTTAATGCTGTAGAAGTTAGCTGTCAGAAAATCATGTTTATGGCAAGAAAAATGCTTTATTCTGTCAGATTTAAAATCACAAATCTATTTCAACAAAACAGGAGCAAACAGAGCAGACTGCTGCAGCATGACACAAAGTGGCTCGATTGGCTCTGGTGATGACACTCACTGCAACACTGGACAGCCTTTTTGTCGGTCACTGTTTCACCATTACTCATATATAGAAAACCTGCGCTGATGTACATACTGCCAGGGCTGAATCAAGCACTCGTGTGCCGCAAGAGCACCACAAGAGGAGAACAAGACTTCTTCCTGTCATGCACGTCGAGCAGCTAATCATAGCATCTTTCACAGTTAGTGCGCGTTCGCTTTGAGCTCAGCTGGGAGCGCTGAATATTACATTTAAGCAGCGCTACATGCTCACATCCTACACTGCTCAGAAAACATCTCTTTCTCCCTTTTGTCTTTAAAGAAACATTTCAAGTTTTTCTCCCTTCCTTATGCATGCATAACTCATGACCTAAATAAATTATTTCAAAATAAAAGCCATTTTCTGGGGCACCAGAAAGGTGACATTTATTTGTACTTGAATCATACCTCTAAAATACTGCATACGTCTTTGCTGTTGGATAAAAGTTGCAGATTAAAGTGAGAATAAGACTAAGATTTTGCTTAATTTATTTTGGGTTTAAGTGCATTTAAAAACCAAATGCAAATGACAACTGAGAGGCTCCACGCTTCGCATATATTTCTATCTTCCTCCTGCATTTTGCAAATTTTTCACAACTACAAAATGATGATGAGCATTAGACAATGATCCCCTGTGTTTGAACAGTTTTTTACACAATGGTGATGACAAATTTGGACATTTTTTCTATTAACCATGCCAGCGGGTGAAGATTATAACTCGCTCGGGATACAGGTTGCAAGAAACGCGATGCTTTCTACTCCCATCACAGTCGAGAGGATGAAGAGGAATGAAAAGGAGGGAAAATAATACATTGTATTGAGCACAAGAGTCGCATCTTATATAACACCCGTTAAAAATAGCTCCTCCAGCAAAGCAGGAAGTTACTCTGTGAGAGAGAGAAAAAAAAAAGACAAAATGAACTGTCTTGTGTGTGCCACTTTGCTGTTTCCATGACAACCTGCTCCAACTGGCGACTCTGAAGCATCATTATTTCATGTTCGGAAGTTTGTTGAATCTAAATATTTCTTTTTGTAAAGCATTGCATGCACAAGCAGCCGTCATACCGGTCTGTTAAACCTGAACTGGCGGTGTAACACATAGGCGTAGACGTCTTGGGGTGGACGTCGGGGGAAAATCCCTCATAATGTTTAGAACATGTGCATGAGTCCACCCCAATAAAAACATGAAGGTAACTGAGGACTTTCATTTTTGCAGAATTGGATAGATATTTATGCTATAAATTGATGCAGAAAAGGTACAAACTGTTCCAAAAAATTCAGCAGAATGCAGGAAATAAATCCTCGTTTCATTTATGACCTCCTCTCCCAATGTTGGAATGAAATGTCTGCTCTTCGTGTAAGTTGTTATTGATGAGTTTAAAAGAGCAGATTGATTTTAGCCCCACTGAGGGGAAGAATAATAATGGATAGCATCACTGCTGAGAGAAGTTTGAATGAAATTTCCCAACAACTGTTAATGGATAGCCATAAATATTGGTACAGACGTGTGGTTTCCAGATGATGTGCCCGACTGACTTTGGTGATTTCATGACTTTTCATCAGGTCATAATTTTAACTTTATACAATACTATAAAGTGATGACATTACCATCAGCCTCAGTTGTGCATTTTGTTCAGTGTTATTTAGCAAATGTTAGATCATACCTGCTGATCATTATCATATTAGCATTGTCATGGTGAGCATTTTGCACTGAAAACACACCAAGCATCAGCGGAGGGCGTGTTCATGTGCTTCAGGTGGGAAGAACTTCTTGTAACATATTTCAAAGCACTCTGTTTACTGATTGGCTCTGGGTATTATCTGGCTGCAATTTGCCTCTTAAAGCTAAACTATCTATGACTTTTGGTTTGGCTTCACCTCACCACACAATCAGATGACCACAGCTCGGAGCCGCTGGTGCAGCTTTCCATCTCCATGGCGTGCAAGTGTGTAGGTTTCATTTCAATATTGGGATGGGACAAATGTGAAACTGAAAGTTTAATCTGAGCATTTAATACTTAATTTCCTGCATTCTGGTGAATTTATACCCACCAATTCTTGCACTCCTGCATCTGTTTTTTGTTGGATTAAAACTACTGTCATGTTTTTTTTTAGGGAGGGAGAAATGCACAGGATCTAAATATTAAGGGGCACGTCAGCCCTGAAATTTGTATTGACAATTGCATGGCAGCTCGCTGCAGAGTGCACTAAGTATGCTGATGTTAGTGATAAACTTAAGTACGGCTTCACAGAGCAGCTAATACACCTGCAGTCTTTTGGTTAGGTGTACATGCATATACACAGGAAGTTTAGGAAGTTTAGAATTTGTTTTTCACAAAATTACTCAAAATTGCCATAAAAATGTTGGTGTTAAGGCCATACTTTTCTGCAAACTGCACATTATAATGTAGCAGATTCTTTGAAACTTTACATTTAAACATTGCTGTGGTTAGGTTTAGGCACAAAAAGTACTTGATTATGTTCAGGAATGTTGGCTATAAAGGCAGTGTCCCCGCCAACAGGTTTGCCATAAAAAATCGTGTGTCTTAAGCTTGAAATGCACAAATGTTTTTTGCTGGTTTTTGGTCTTCATTTTGCCAGGTGTTACGCTATCCACTGCCCCTCCATCCCTGATAAAAAAGTCAGCGTGTAGACTACGTCACTAGACTACGTAAACTTACAATGCTAATATTTTCTTCTGATGACTGGGCTGCAAAATTATATCATTTAGAAACTTTACAACCTAAAAGTTCGAAACTTATTTGTGAAATCTCTAGATTTCATGATTTATGATTCACTGTCATATGATTGTTAACAAACAGCTCGTAATTAATGCATAAACTTTAAGAAAAAATTTGTCAAGCTCATCAGTTTCCATATCGTACTACCTTTATCAGTCTGAATTAGTAAAGTTTTAATTGGATAAGAACTATTTTGTTCTGTTCTTGTGGTTTCCCCCTCTGTTTCTGACCTCAGTGTGAGGTCATGTGCCAGCGCATATTGAAACCCACTCCACTTCACGTCTCAATGAATGAAAAATCCAGGCCATAAATCTAAGATGCAACCGCTCCCCTGCAAAGTGTGCTGCTGCCGCTGAAGACTGTGCGTTGCGTAACGAAGCGGAGGCTCGTTGCATAATAGATCCAAATCCTATTAATGTTAATGAAGGAAGCGGGCTGATGGAGAGGTGGAGCTGATAAGGCTGGATGGCTTGAAAATCCTGAGCCGAGAAACAGGCCAGGCCTCCAGGGGGGTGGGGGGGCTGCTATAGTCTCAATGGTCGATACAATGAGGACCTGGAGGCTGTTTAAAAGCCGCTCTGCACTGACACTCCATCCTGCTCTAAAAGGTCAATCTCAACAGGTAACTTAATATGTTAGTCTTGCTGTCTTTTTATTTACAGAGGAGAATAAAACCTGAAAGTGAGATGGTATAATCTTGCTTTTTTAAATGCAAATATCCAGGTGACGTTAGGGAGCTGATTTGCAGATGAGTGAGTGGTATTTAAGGCTAGTATAATCCCTGTTGTTAACTATTTCTTTTAAACGCTGAGCGGCCTCCTCATCCGGTCGCCTGCGGCTACGACTGTTTGTCAGCCTCAGTTTTAAAGTGCGCTAATGGGAAACAGACAGGCCGGAGTGGTCAGCTCCAGCCGGCCCTAATGGAAATCAATGGACTATTCATTAGAGTAGAATTTAGGTGACACACCGAGGCCGGCCCATCGCTCTCGTTTTATACCTCGCTGCATCTCGCTACCTCTTGTTTCTGCCTTTGCCCTGCTTGTCTTCTCCTCTGCTCTCTCTATGAAATATGGCTGCGTGCCCACGCTGCACTTACAGTGAGCCAGCTGGAGTTAATCGCTTAGACAATATGTTACGCTCCTGTTACGATGCTGTGTCGTATATCATCTCAACAATCACAGACCAAGGATGGTGTGTCAGTTGTGTTTCACAGGCTGTCTGTGAAGGCGCCTCAACAGGGGCGCAGCAACAAATTCTGGACTCTATGCATAAGCAGCCTCTGCAGGCCCCCCATCCTTTCTCTCATGATCCACATCTCTCTCACACACATTTACATAGTAGACTGCTTTCTCTGCCTTCACTTTCTTTCTTTCTTGTCTTTTTGGAAACCCAATTTATCTCTCAAGGGGAAAGATTGGAGCAGCATAATCAGTCACTCATTTGGCTCGGGATGAGTTTCGAGACAAATTGTAGCGCAGGGGCAGACTAAACCCTTTCATCCTTTAACCCTTTGAATCCAGGAGTGACATCACTTTGCTTGTGGTGCTTTTAGATTCCTTTTACTGATATTTGAACCTTTGAACCTTCAGCAAATCGATGCAATATTCTTTAAAAACAAGGGAAAAAGGCAGTGAGCAACTTGGTAAGAAATGTTTCACAAGCAAGATAACAACAAAATAAAACACTATATACATTCATAATTATAATGACATATTTAAAATTATGTTACAAAATGAATACCATTTTTAATACATTTTCCTGGTCATTGCCTTGTTTGTAAGTTGTTGTTAATTTTTTAGGTATGTTTCTTGTACTTATTCTTTTTTATTATTATCATTTACAAATTTATTTTTATTATTTCTATTTATTATTTTATTTTAACATTTTTTTTAGTTCATTTCCTGTTTTTTATTCTTTTTCTTTCTCTTTTGCATATTTTCAGGTAATATTCTTGTACTTTTGATAACATCTTGCTATTTTTTTGGGCCATTTCTTGTCAAGTTGCATCCCTTTCTTCCAATGTTTTTTTTTCAAAGAAATCAAGCCAATATGCTCAGGTTTCAAGGGTTAAGGTGTGGGAAGGGTCTCAGAGAGCTCTGACTATTTTATTTTTTTATACAAAGTTCAGTCTTTCACTGATTTATTCATCTAATCTCAATTAATTCTTGACACTAATTATTTAGAAAAAAAAGCAAACAAAACCAAACTTTTCATTTTAGGCTTTTTGACACTCCCCCTCTGATTGGGATCCTTTTTAATCAGTTGTGCTTTTGTTTTTTGTCTTTTCTGACACCACTGCGCCTGAACAACTGGCTTGCCGATATGAAAGAATAAAACATTTAGGAATTTCTGTTCATTCCAAATGACAAAACAGCAAATAATTTGACAGTCAAGAGCTGCAATTAAGGATTAACATCCCCTGCTGTTAAAGCTTGTTCTTCTGCTATGGCCTGCAGGACAAAACTAGAAAATGTCCCCCTGCTTAAACTAGGATTTCAATTTTCAGCTGGGAGTGACAGTTGGATAGATAGATGCTTTGTGTTTTCCACCAACAAAGACAAAGGGGATGACAGAAGAAAACAATCTGAAGGAATGTCAGTATGAACAAGGAGTATGACAGAGAAAAAGGAAAGCAGAGGTGAATGGAGAAGAAGAGTGAGTGAGAAATCAATAGAGAGCAAGCAGAGGAACAAAGGGAGTAGGAAAAAAGATTGAAGGAGGTGAAGAAAGAGGCAGAGCGAGCAAAGAAAGAACAGAGAGAAGGAGAGAGAGAGAGAAAGTGTAAGCGAAAAAGCAGTTCTTGGCCCCAGGGCCGGCAAATAGCAGTTGCCATAGCAACGTGTTACCCACGACCCAGTTCAGCAGTAGCGTAGTCCTTCGCAGCCGCTTCACACATACACCGATGTAGAGTGATGTAACCTCAATAAAAAAAGACTGGTGCTAAATGGTGACAACAGTGTGAAATTTGAACCAAAAATAAACAGTATGTGAAAGCAACTGAGGTGATGAGGAGAAACATGAAGGCAGGATGCAAATCTTTTTCCATATTCTGCTGGTTAGGTTTTAGGAAGTGGGTCAAATAGATTTTGTATTGTTTGACATGAAAGAGAGATCAATGTGGGAGAGAAAAAGAAAATAGTTTAATTTTTGGGGCTTTGCATGGATTTCAAGAATTTATGTTGCAACAGAGAGGGATGCAGAATGTCAATATGCAACACTCAACATCAGTTTTATTTCATCAACTTGACTTCTGTGTCGTCACATGTAAAACTGATTTGCTGAGGTGAACGTAAATGATTTTAGTTTGTGTACTTGGGGGTGGCAGGGCTGAAAAATGAAGCCAACAAAGAAGTGCGAAAAAACTGCAGTTCCTCTATTGGCCACTTGAGGCTGGCTCCAAAAGCGAGCCAATCCTCTTAGACCTCCATGTTAAAATGCTCAACTTAACAGCAGAAATAAACATGTAAGCAGTTTGGATCTCTGTAACTAATTTCACCATTCCCGACAACTGTACAGGGTTGGATTTTTTTTTGGAACTTATTCGCTGAAATGTTATTATGGTTTTAAGTTATGCATAATTTAGGGTGGGTGGTTTGGTAATGTCACCATAACAGAAACATAACAGAGTCTTGGTGTAATGTTAGCCGTAGCTGATGCTATTTTAGTGTGTTTTTCAGTTCTTGGAAGTTGATTGCAACATTTTAGTGGCCTACAAAAGTCTTGTTCAGTATTAGTAGTAAAAGACCTTTAAAGGTTTCATTTATGCTGATTGTACAGATATACGGACACGGCTGGAGCCTGTACATGTTCTGCGTATCTGTGCATGTTTTCTGTAGCTTATAGATTAAGTACCAGCTGATATCGCACCCAGTTCTCATTGCGAACTCATCAAATACTGCTGCATATCATGGTGGCAGTGCAGCGTTTTCCAAGCGAGACAAAACAGCAGGACATGACAAAGACATTTTAAAAATAGCAGAACAGAACAAATAGGTAATACAAAGAAGACAGTTCTCCATCCACATGTCGCATTGTCTTTCATGGCCACTGACAACTGCAGTCTACAATGCCTCCTTTAGTGGTCACTTTTAAGCTCCAAAAGTCCAAGATGACGAAAAATGCCAAACTACCAAACGCAAGACCACACAAGGCTTTAAATGAAAGTTCACAAAACCAGTGGATGACATCACGTTTGCTACATCCATTTTGAATACAGTCCATGAGTTAATTTGGTGAATGTGCGAGCAAACATTTGCTTATTTACACATGGAGCAGATAAAGAGCTACACTAGCACTGATTTTGTTTCTGTCCATTAGATAAACGTAAAGCCAATATTCACTCCTTTTAGCTCTGTGTTTGGTCTCCACCACCTCCTAAAGGAACTGTTTTGCTTTTAGCTGCTAAATGTTTCACTGTGTTCACCAGCTAGCTGCTTACAGTGTCTATGTGCTATTTGATGCAGAGCCGGTGGTGCACAGCACATTTAGCAGGATACTTTAGCTGAAAACAGCTGTTGAGTCTGATTCTCTCTGGGTTCATCACTACAAGCAACCCATTTCATTTATCGCAATTCATCCACTGTTAATATAAAATATCTAGTTGAGAACAGCTTTAAATTTGGATTACAGTAATCAATTTCCAAAGTGATAACACAGTTGCAGTGACATTATGCAACATTACACAACTGCAGGCAGTTAATAAATTGTCTCCTCATGTCATTATTTCTGGTTTTCTGCGTAAAATAGCAGCTTGTATCATTGAAAAAAATATTTCTCCTCACACTCTGTCAATACAAAACCCTAATTTAGTTTTGTCCTTTTTCATCATATTGATATTTCAAGTCTCTTGCTGACGTCCGTTGTGATTAATGCTCCTCTTCCTGTCAATCACCTGACACCCACGACAGGAAATGAAGAGTATCGCAGTGAAATAATCTCTCAAATAGTCACCTTACACACTTTGTTATCAATAGGTTTGTATTTGTGGCATTTGCATTAAAGAAAAGAATCAAAGTAGATAAAGCATGCACTGCAAATTAAAATTAAATTTAAAAAATTAATAAAACTAAAAAAAATCTCTTTCAGTAGCAGCTTTCATCTGTCGTCTCTTAATAGTATTGCCTGAGTTTATGTGCTGTATTTCTCTGACAGCATTGATTTCCTCGCCGCCATGCCTATAAAGCAGATTTAAATATAAACCAAGAGCAGATTACATCGACAGTCCTAATAATTTCCTATAACTGTACAACTCAGTGGCACTGCATGATTATCGCCAACTGTTAGTACGCACAGTGCATCTGCCAGGAATAACAGTGTTAATAAAGCTTTGTGAATATTTCAGCGGCCGGTCTGGTCCCTGCCTGCGGCTGTATTCCAATTTAGAAGTGCTGTATTCATTATGGGGCAATTTCCTCACAGTGCATTGTGGGTAGATTCCCACAAGAGTTGAAGAGGATCTCAGAGAGAGAGAGAGAGAGAGAGAGAGGGGGGAAGGAAAGGTGTGGGAAAGTAAAGCAGAGAGAGACAGGAGGGAGATGGATGGCTGCGTCTCTTCTGGTTGAGATGAAAAAGAAGCCCCATCTGTTTGATGACAGCAGACTTCAGCCACAACAACACACACAAACACACACACACACTTGTAACCTCATAACTTAAGCTTGGGAGATTTCTGTCTTTCCACTTGAATTGAAGGATAAAATGCTCCTCTGAGCTTTTATGAAACGCTTTTAAAAAACATGAGAGAACATCGAAACTGCACCGTCATGGACTTAAAACACAAAGCTTGATTTCCTTGGTGGATAATTTCATTTTATTACAACTTGGGCCTCATTCTTGTAGGCTTTGTCATTGTTTTGTGATACTCTGGAAACACAGCAACATGGCCACAACAATGAATTCACCAATTAGGGTTGGGTAATGTCTAACCAGTTGGCGCATGATGATGTCTGCAGTGAAACATCCTGATGGACGATAGTTGTGAGTGTGACGATGCCAAAATATGCATTAATCAACAAAGTGAAATGGCAAACTGCCGACTTTATGCATTACAGTAACACAACTGTCAGGACTGAAGACTGAGACAAGGACAGAGACAATTAAGACAGAGTGCTGCAGTGCTCTCCAAGGTGTGTTTGTGCTTGAGAGAGAAACAAAGAGGGCAAGTGAGGAGAATGTGGAATATTGTATGTGATTTTTTGATAGGCCTATTCATTAATAACTAACTCGAAAACGCTATTTATATTACATTACTTCAGAGTTAAATAATTTATACACACACACACACACACACACACACACACATATATATATAACATGCTTTGTGTTTACATTTAAATCATTAGTAAATAAACATATCGGCATTTCTAATAATCATGCCGCTTCTCATTATATATCCTCTTCCTCCACCCTCCTACCTGTCGCAACCTCCCACTCTAAAGATCTCTGTAAACACAAATTCAGGAATATACATTAAAATAATTATCAAAAAAACAACAACAGTCTTTTCCTGGTTTAAAGCTTGCATTACAGTAAAGTGATTTAATTTTCTGAACTCATTCTAACTGTTCTATAAATTGCATTTATCCACTTAACCCCTATATCCTTATTACTGATGATCATTTATCAAAAATCGTATTTTGTCAAAGCACAAATAGGCAACCCTAAAATATCATGGCAATGCCAATATTGAGGTATTTGGTCATAAAAATCCCAATATTTGATTTTTTTCCATATCCTAACAATTTTCCTGCTCAATATTCTGCCAGTTACTTTCTCCATTAATTGTTTGATTATCATGTCTATACAATATAAGACAATATTGAATAATGCACATTAGAATTCCCCATAGCCCAAAATGATTAAATTGCATGTTTTCTTTGTCTACATTGTGTCTTTACAGGAGAGGCCATGAACGCAGCAGAGCAGCAGCTTCAGTCCTCCATCAGCGTCCTCATGCATTCAGGTACAGAACTGGGTATGTTTTTGCAGTGTTCAAAGCCCAATACACAAACAGTGTCTATATACATGTATATACAAGCAACAAAGAATGAAATATATTTAATATAGACTAAACAAAAGTAGCGTTCATAGCCTAAAATCTTGGGATAATCAAACGGGCATGTAGATACAAATAAAAGAAAATATCAAAATTAAGAAGCTGGAGCCATCGAAATGTTGACATTTTTGCTTGAAAAATGACTCCGACCTCTAATCTATGATTAAAATAGCTGAAGATTAATTTAAAGTCAATCAATCAACTAACTGTTAGCAATCAACTAGTGATCTTCAATGGCATACGTTTCCTTTAAAAAGTGGAGGGCACAGTTAGGGTGAGGATCGTAACATTTTGAGCAACAAAAACTTTATTTACTTCTAATGAACTTTTATGCACCAATTTGTGCCTTTTCTGCGTCAATTTATCATTGAAATGTATTTCATTCTGTCAAAATAAAAGTCTGCTAGTTTAATCTTTTCATTGTAGAGACAGATGCACATGGTCTTAATACTGTGATGTGTCCCCTGCGTCCTCCCTGAAATCTACACCTATAGCGGTGTTTTTTTTAATCACCAATAGAAGTGAAACTAAGTTGTGATAAAGTAAAATTATTCTTCAAATTCAGCCTGTAATTCAAGTTCAGAAAGTACTCATTCAAAAAACACGTGATTGTGTATTTTCAGTTTAATTTCCTGTTTCAAAAAAAATCCCCTGACATTTGTCTGATGACACATTATCAAAGCGAATGTTTTCGGTAATCGGCTTGTTTATGGCGTTGACCAAGAGGACACAATATGCTCTGAGCCAGGTAAGAGGATGACACCAGCTGCCATCACCATTCCCAAACATTTTCTATTTTTTTTCCCACGGCACATAACTGACCCTAATCTTCTGTTTGTGAGAAACCTTTGGTTGTTTATGCCAGCATTATGAATGCCACAAGGTCAGCATCTGGCCTGGCGTAATTGAGCATGATGGACTCTTAAATCCCGTTCTGAGCACTCTGCTGTGTGATCAATACTTTTATTCCGCTGATCTGCTGAACGTTGGTTCCCTCTATCTCTCACTTTCTGTTGGCAAAACTCTGACAGCTATGTGAAGGACTCAAACCAATATGCTAAACAATGTTGAATGTACAATAAATACATGTATATACACATCTGGGGCACACGTGAGAATGGATGCTGACAGATACAAGCTGTTCTTCTGGTGCAAAGTAAAATCAGTTTGTTTGAGCTATCATGTTTAGTGCTGACACTTCCAACCTGTGCACGCCAAAAAACAAAATCTACAAGCAAGTAAATATTAGAACATACAAAAATTATTCAGTAAAGCTTCACATTCAAGCACACCAGAGAAAAAGCAATTTCACACTGAGAACTGGGAGTGTCTTCACACTCACATTTTGCTTCCTCAAAAGGTATTCAGGCCCTGATATGTACTGTAAATGTGTGTTTGTTTGTTTTTTTAAATGTATGATTCAGTTGCTTCCACCACTGGTCTTTTTTAAGCATGTCTTTTACCAATAATATGTGACAACTTGAGCCAAGAACAGAGCCATGTGGGGGATTATCAGAACAAAAACAGGCTAAAAAAGCATCTGGAGGACCAAAATAAGACATGAAAACCCTGCCATGTTGACTAAGATGTGAACTATAGAAGCTGATTTCCCTAAAAAGGACAAGAATAAAGAAGATATATTAAAAAAAAATACACCCAGGTTAAAATATAAATGCTCATGAGTCAAGATTTTGACTACATGTCAGCTAACGCTATGAGATAGTAAGTCTGAGTCTTGACTTCAGTTGGAATTATGAAAAGTAACCTAAATTTTAAGGCAACTATTAGAGTCAAAATGATGACAGTCAAAAGCTTGACTTGCTAGGTTAAAATCATGAGAAAATCCCTAAAGATTAAGATAATACCAGTCCAAATTATGACATGGTATGTCAAAATTATGAGATCTTAAATCATAATGATAAACAATATATTCATTTTCAATTTTGTTTTCTAATTTATTAACTTTGGTGTAAATTAGTCTCTATACACATTATGATATGAGGCGCTGAAGTTATTAATAAGAAGGTTTAGGAATCTTGATTTTGTCTTGAGGCAAGAACACAAACATATAAAAGATGATCAGAACAAGCAAGGGCTAAAAAAGCAGTGGGAATACCAAAATAAATAGTAAAATCCCTGTGATGTTGAGCAGATTTGAATTATGGAAGCCCATTTACAAAAGAGGACAATAAAAAAAGAAGAAGAAAAGATAGTCAGGTAAAAAAAAAAAAATGTTCATGTAATTGAAAATTTTGACACAAGGTTCCCCACATTCATTTATTCATTTAAAACATTTCTCGTAACGCAATTACAATATATACCGTTCAGTTATTTACTGCACCACACTCCTGGAGCGCAGAGCGTACTCTGGACATTGATGGAGCAGCAAAACATCAGGCGCACTGAAAGTGAAACTTAACCGTTCATAGAGCTGGCTCTTGTCCATCAAACTAATCAGATCAGCTGATCAATTATCTACACCACCACTCGAATCCCACAAACTGCTGCTGTGTAAAAAAATAACTCATCAGGAGTCCCACCTGCGCTTCAGCCTCAGACCTACAAGCAAGAAAGCTACATTTGTGTCCTCTGGGGCTCTTTTGTGTAATGAGTTTAATTACCGGCAGGCTCTATTTAAAGGTGCCTGGCTGCAGGGTGCCAGCGTGACAGCAGACCTAAACAGAGATGGCAGATAACCCACTGACCGCCCACACAGTGTGAAAACTCTCCTAACAGCGCTCTCTTGTCTCTGATCTCCTGCTATTCTGGAACAGGATCACCTGTCCCCAGCTGCCGTGTGGCGGCTCAGCGGAGCGCAGTGAGCACTATTAGTTTGACTGTTGTCCCACCAAAATGTAAAATGGCCCCTCTGGCCAGAAGTGCTGTGCCATCGAACTGAATGGCTCAGCGGTTATGCAACCGACTTGGCTGATGTCACTTTCCCTGAGATGTCAAAGAAGTCGGTGGCCCTCCCCTGGCCCCTGCGCCTCCCCCCCACCCTCTTACTCCTGATGTGATTATGGAGATTCACTTTCCAGCAGCCTCAGGGGCCACATGAACACTACGTGTGCTATGTGTGTGTGAGTGGTTTGTAAAACTGAGCGTGCACTCTGAAATATGAGTTACTGAAGAGTCTCAGTTCATGCAACAACGATACACTTTCTGTCAAGGTTGACTTTGCATTGCATGGTCTTCATCATGACACAGAATCAATGTTGGAATGTAACTAAGTACATTTAGTGTAAATTAGAGGTGCTTGTTCTTTACTTGAGTATTTTATTATCTATCTATTATACAGCTGCAGCAATTTGTTGAGTAATCAATAAGTCCATTCAAACTAATTGCTAACTATTTTGATATGATATGTTTTTCTTTGTTTAAGTTTGAAATTTCAGGTGTTTTTAAATACTTTTTCTAATATTTAGTTTTTTTTTTTAATTTATTTTTTCTTCTATTTTAAAATTTTGAGTATGTTTTTTTCACTATTTTTTTTCAATAATTTTGACTTTTGCAGGTGTTTTTGCTATTATAATTTTGGACTTTTGGGTGTTCTTTTTTTGTTTAAATTCTGCATTGGGTACTTTTACGTTTTCATAGTTTAAGTGCATTTTTCTGACTACACTTTTACTTCAGTAACATTTTTATGCAAGACTTTTACTTAAGAGTATGTTAAAAGTGTTTATTAGTACTTTTACTTAAGTAAAGGTTTTGAATACTTCTTACTCCACTACACAGAATGACCTACACATCATACAAGCCGAGTCACTTATCGATGTCAGCTATGGCTAACGATGACGAGTGCTTAATCGGCATCAGGCGTTTCATGGGCTGTGGATGAGAGGAGCAGATTGGGCATCAGTGGGTGATGGAGGAAGGCCAGAGGAGGTTGGCATCACTCAGGAACAAGGCATGCTGTGCCAACCTGCCACTTGCTGCTATTCATATACCCACTGCAGACTGGGGTTCAAACATAGATATGCACTGTTGGAGGATGATGCGCTGTGGTAGCTCGTGCATTTGTTTCCAATTTGTTGGAATCTGTTGCTTCTTTCTAGGTCTGCAGGATTATTTTCAGTATCATTTCATCTTTAGTCATTAATCATTCAGTCTATGAAACAGCACATAACTGTGAAAAAAGCTTGCAACAATTTCCTCCACGCTCTATGAAACCACTTGTTTAAACTTTATTAACTTGAGTGCCTAATGGTATGTATGGAGGCTCAGTTGCACCTGAGAAAAGACCAAAAGTAAGATGGATCTACACTGTAAAAAGTGTTTTTGTTTTACTTTGAAAAATGTAGTGTCTGATAAAATTTTACATTGACTGAATTTGTGGAGACAAGTTGAAGTATTTTTTTTGGTCTTTTTAAATTCAGTCAACTTAAAATGTAAAGGCAGCCCAAAAACTAACTTTTAAAGTTAAAACAAATATTTTGATTATTTTTTTCTGTTTTTACAATGAAGTCCGGAGTGACCACTTCAAATGCCTTTACATTTACAGTCATAGAAAACGGAGAAGAGACACAAATCCTCACATTTAAAAAGCTTAAGCCACTCAGTGCTTTGGCATTTTTCTTTCTTTATTGACTAAACTAAATGTTAATTTTTATTTCAAAAGTTACAAGTAGTTAAGCTTTAAGTTGCAAATGAAGCACAAATGCCCAATCCAATCCCATTCTGAAGTTGTGCTGCTTTTGCAGTGCTTTTGGCACAAGATCCCGACGCCAAATGCCATCTTTCGCGTCTGCATGATACACTGCTGGACGGTGTCAGCTAAGAATGCAGCCAGGCAGAACTATTAACAGTGTTATGCCGCCGGATGGCCAGACAGTATCTGCTGCAGCAGCATGATACAGTCGGGGGTGTTCAACTAACCATGTGCCTCCTCTGCCTCATCCTAACCATCTGTGGCAGCATGTGCGTTTTTTGAAGTCCCAGCTTAGGTCGCCATGTGCCTGTGTTGCCTAAATATAACCAAGTGCAGCATAATCCCACCATGTGCTTGTGTTGACATCCGCAGAGGTGACGCAAGCCAGCGAAAGTCACACAGACTCGGTTAAAATGACTGATTGGTTACTAAAATGATTGCAGATTAACTTTCTGTCAACCAATAAGCTCTAATTTTTTCATATTAAAATCAAAATGTTTTGATTTATTGCTTGATATACAATGAATAGGCATTCTTTTTTTAATGTAACCAAAGTAGCCTTTTTTTTAGAAATTCTTTCCAACTCTGCCAGCATTCATGCGAAAAAATAAATGTCAACAAGACACATCAAAACTAAATACTGCTTATTTTATGAATAAGCAAGTGGAGAGAGTGTATTTAAATATAAATGTGACCACAGTGTGGAGACCAAGAGGGCTGAATATGAACAAAACGGCGTACCACACGGTCTCACCCACATATGTGCACGCTAAAATAGAGCTTTTCCTTTAGTGCAAGCAAAGCACGACACAGACATTCCCTTAAACCACTCCTGGTCATTGACACGTAAACAAATACAAGCACACACACACTGACACTGACACACACACACACTCACACACACACACACATATCCAGATGGAGGCTGACAGCATGCTTTGGGCAAATGGCTTCAAATGAGGAACACATGAGCCTCTCCCTGTGTGACGGCTTTCACATGCTCCCGCAACCTCACACACCTCCGGGGCGAGAGGAGAATAGGCGGAGGGTGTGTGCATGGTCGTGTGTGTGTTTGTGTGTGTGTGTGTGTGTGTGTGTGTGTGTGTGTGGGGGAGAGAGAGATATAATGCAGAGTATCAGGACAAAACAGGGATGAAAATAGGGCTCAGAAAGAGACAAAAAGGAGGATTGTTGTGATTTATTTACAACAAATCAGTAAAGAAAGTCTGAGATCTGCAGGTGGGGGATCATTTTTTTTTTTAGTTTTCAGAGCATGTAAGGACAGAATCATGAGTGTAATCAAGTGTAAGTCTTTGTGGCAAAAATGCACTTTCACTGTGTCTTTAACCCTTCAAAACCTGAGCAAATTAGTTTGATTTTTTTAAAGCAGTGAAGGGGAGAAGGCGAGGAGCAACTTAAGAAGACATGGCCCAAAAATCAGCAAGGCATTTGTAAACTGGCAACATTACCTGATTCCCTTATTTGAAAGTAATTTTCTGGTAATTTTCTAATTACCTCTTACTAAATATTTTGCAAATATTAATTAATTAATATTAATTAATATTTAGCTAGAAATTTGTAAAAGTCACAAGAAAATTACAGAGGAAAATAACCAGAAATCTAAATGAAATTAAAAAAAAGAAAAACAAGAAAATGAACCACTGAAAATGCTGAAAATTGAAATAAAATTGACATTAACCAATCATAATCCCATACCTTTTTTTTTTTTTTTAAAAAAAACAAAAAACTAATTTTCTGGTTATTTCTTGCAACCTTTAACTAAATTTTTGCAGTTAACTGAAATGAGCAGAAAAAGAAAGTGTATAAACTGTATATGTTTTTTGTAGTAATATAATTTTGAATATTTAATTATAATAATTGTAAATCTAGTTTTCTAAAAATGTTTTGAAAATGTTCTAATAATCCCCTGCCTTCTTAAAAGTCATTTACTTCTTATCTTTTATTACATTTTTTGCCATTTGTGGAACATTTCTAGCCAAGTTGTTCATTGCCCCCCCCATGTTTTTGAAAGTACTTTGCTTACTTCTCAAGGAGTTAAATTGGAAATTGATTACTGCACCGATTTGTTTTGTGCTCACTCAATATTTGTGTATAACTGAGCTAATGGATTCCACCTGGGATTCACACCAGCGGTTCATCAGGTGAAGTGTATACATGGACCTCCTTGGTGGGGACGTTGCAGTCATACAAGCATCAATGTAGTGAGTGGGAGCATTCATCCTTCCTGAAACTGTCACTGGAAAACTGCCACAAAGAGAGAAAAACTGGAGAGCGCCTCAGTGAGAGGTGGTTATGTGTAACAAAGACAAGTAGGAGACGGATGCCAGTAACAGCACACATTGGAGGCTATGTGGGTGTTTGTGAAAGAGAAGAAGAAGCAGCACAATGATAGTCTGTCCAAATCAGCCACTATTATAGTCAGTTTTCCCACTGATGGTAACATTTATTGGTCCCTATTTGCAAATTGGCAAATACTGACCAGGTAAACAATCTGGTGTCTGATACTTTAGTTAGCTAAATATTTTAAGGCTTTGAAGGGACAGTTTGGATGTTTTGAAGTGAGGTTGTATGAGGAACTTCTCCACAGTCAGTGTGTTACAAGCAGTAGAGTCAGTCGGCAAGCTCCCCAGTTTGGAGAAACAGGCCAGCTACAAAACATATTTTAGACACCTAAAAAATCAGTTAAAGTTTTTAGAGTATTTTTCATTACTTAACCATGCTGCAGACAGCGATTTATGACAGTGAACTGAAGTGGTTATGACGCTCTCTTCAAAGCCAGACTCTATTTTTTGCACAGCTCCATATATTAGTGGAGTATAAGCTTTTAATTGTGAACATACAGAGGTTAAAGCAGCAGGTAGGTCTCCAGCAACAACGCTGTGAGCGCTGCAGGCGTGTGAGCCGCAGCAGTTCAAGAGGCTGCCGTCACACACTGCTCATGTGTGCAGTGTGGCCCGCGCTTTAGCTTCTCTGTCAGTGCTCCTGTTGTCCAATAAAAAGCAAATGATGCTTGTTAGCTTGGCTCAAAAAAAAAGTCCCATGGTTTACAAAAAAAATCACTCTTGTATTTACATATTTACTTTTCTGAAGATTTGAATCAGCTACACACGCGCGCGCACACAAACTGAAAAATGAGTGACTTTCTGCTAACTCTCACTGCTTAAAGAGTGTGGAGAAGAAGCTTCTTAGGATTTGTGTGTGGCAGCAGTGATGTGCTTTGGCCAGTAAAGTGGATTACAAGGCATAATAACGTTGAACGCGGGCAACAAGTTCATTCAAAAAAAAAAAAAGGACTCACCACTGGCCACCTTCTTATATTACTGTACACTTTCAGCACAATATTGAATATGTGACTATCATCCAAACAGCAGCATTGATCCATAAAAGATTGAAATGTTTTGTGTAACATAAAACAAGATGTGCTTGTAAGGTCAGGGGGAGCAGGGAGGGAAACGTGTCCAATGTTTATAAGCAATACAAAGTAAATGTCAGCACCAGCAGGGAGGACGCTCCGGCTCCTCGCCCGACTCAACGTCATCAAACGGGTTGACTTTTAGATTCAGGGCCTCAACCTGCAGGGACTCTACGCTGAAGCTTTTTCTCTCAGATGACCCCTGTATATCTTTCTGGCTCAGGTGGCATCAGAAGGCCACACTGGTTCACTCCCTCGTCTGGTAGCATCGTTGTTACTCATTAACAGTGGAGGAATGTCACCAAGTACATTTACTCAAGTACTGTACTGATGTACAAATTTTAGGTACTTGTATTTATACCAAGTCACTTTATGCTTTTACTTCACTACGTTTTAGAGGGAAATATTGTGCTTTTTACTTCACTACATTTATCTGAACACTTAAGTTATTTTAGAGATTACGAATTTTTTGTATAAAACACGAGAAGATTTTCTAAAATATGATGTTATATTATATATTAAATTACTTAACAATTTATACAGCTGCAATAAGTACTTGACTGAATGATCAGTCAATGGACAGAAAATTAAATGCCAACTACTTTGATGAATATTTACGTCCTTCAAAAAAATTTTAAAATTCATTTTGACTTTTGTGTTTTGTTTTTCTTTTTTTAAAAAAAAAAATGATTTTTAAAATCTTTTTCTCATTTTTATTTTTGGGTGGTGGTTTTTGTCCTTTTTTATTTTTGCAATTATTCTAATTTTGTTTTTTTCGGATATTCCCCTTTTACAACTTGGAATTTTGGGTGTGTTTTTATTGCTTGTTCTTTTTATGTTTGTTTTTTTTCTTTTAGATTTTTCTGCATTAGGTAATTTTACTTCTAACACTTTCAGTACTTTTCCATTGATATACTTACTTACTTTAACTTAAGTAAAATTTTCAATGCAGGACTATTTTTACAGTGTGGTATTAGTACTTTCACTGAAGTAAAGGATTTGAATACTTCTTCCACCACTGTTAATTGGAGGTTTCGGTTTGATGAAGTTGTCTAAGGAAATGTCATAAAATAGTGGAAAATGTCCCTCACAATTTCTCAGAGGCTGATGTGACCTTTCTAGCAAGCTCTTATAATTTCCCAGTATTTTTTGAGTCACTTGAATGCATCCCCTGACCTGGATCTGAGGATCCTCTCATTAAAGGCAGGTGTGCTCAGTTAGTCGAGTAGGACTGACACCAGGAGGATACAGTCTTCATCACTCATGTGTTTGGTTAAAGCTTGTTGATAAATCGATCTATCGCTCCTTCTGTTTGAACTTTGTTTTCATAAATGGGAGATAGATTATTTAATTTGAGGTATTTCAGAGGCCTAAAGAGTGTAAAGAATCATAAAAATAGAGCAAAAACTAGACAAAGGGCAGAAAGAAATTAGATAATTTAGTCAGAAATGTTTTTCTTTATTTCTTATACATTTAAACATCCCGTGAATACTCAGATTTGGAGGTTTGGTTCCACTAAAATAAACCATTAATCAACTGATTGTTTCAGCTGTACTGTATGTGAGTTGTAGCATCAAAATCAATCAAATAACTGAAAAAAACAGCCATTTACTTTTAGTAAATAGTCCCATCAATCGACCAATTACTGCTGAAATGTTAACATAATTAAAAAGCAACGCAATCTGATGATATTTTAGAGTCACTGGTTAAATTAGAAGGTGACGAGTTGGAGTCACATTCAGTTTGATCATGTGATGCTGTCAGAGGATTAGTTTGACATTTTGGGAAATGCTTTTATCATTTTCTTTCTGAGACTTAGATGTTACCAGGTATATCATGCTCTTACGCTTGAGTCACATGGAAACTTAAAAAGCTGGCTTTGTGGGTTCTTATTAATGCTTGTACACCCTCGCGGAACACAAATATCCGTATAGACCTCAATTTCGGCATTAGCATCAAATCTGTGGTCCGGTTGGTTTATGTATTGTGTTGTATATTTGTGAATGTTACCCCCATCAATCTCTGTCTGGGTAGATTTTAGTTGCATGGAGAAGGCACAGGACATAGCTCTGGAAACTTATGGGCCTAAATAACGTTTTGTTTATTTGGCAAATTAATTATGGCATTGTAGATAACTCACACCAAAGCCGCTGTGCATAGTTTCCATGCCGACTGTCATCCATACCACTGAATTGCATTATTGTATGGCACTGGTGATACCTCTAAAACTCACTAACCAACATATTATATCTTTTACGTTTAATCCATTTAGAAAATGAGATTTAAAAACAACAATTCGTTATTTCCTGGTCGGGTTTCTGCTGGTTGCCTGGAAACTGGTCTCACTCTAATTTCTGGCAAGAGAGCAAAAAAGCGCATTCCCCTATTTTTTTTACATCTATCACCTTTACTTGATGTAAAAGCCGTCAGTTTTTCGTTTGAAATGATCTTGCATTACCTCGCTGGCTCAGACTCTTATTATTTTCCTCTGCTGAGGTCAAACATCACAGATTTAACCTGAAAAAAAAAAAACTTGAAAGGCTGATTAAGAGGAACTCTCTTTGTGCTTCTGAGGCTGCAGCAAAGCTCTGCCCTTCCATGCAGAAAATTCAACAAAACCTGCACCCCTCCAGACGATGATGTAATCTCTTACGGTTCTGATCTGAACATCATAACCAAAGGCGGGGAGCCAGCGACGTGTTATGCAAGAGCGACCACAACACACACACACACACACACACAAGGGAAGCAAGGTGTGTGTGAACAGGCCAATCATTTGCAACAAAGGGGTGCACGGACAGACAAAGAGGAACTTGAAATGCACTCAGCAGCACTTTGAAATCCGCTTTAGGGATTCACATTAAAGGTAAAAACGTCACATGGGAGGTGCTCTCTCTAATCAAACTGTCTCATAATGAAATCAGATATAATCGTACCTCAGAGAGCGTCGTTGATGTCTCGTTATCCGAGTCCCGAGCACAGTGTACCTCCGCAGACATACAGATTAGAGATTATAGGACGCAATCAAGCAAAAAGATCAATCCATACCCACAAACACCAGCGCGGATTATAAACCCTGCCTGTGTTCAGACTCCAGTTTGTAATTACTCTCAGCTCAGTATCACGCAGAGACACAACAGTGCTGCAATCAAGAGCGTGGACTGTAGTCAGAGCTAATCAACGTGCTCTTTACAGCGAAAATGTGAACCTCCAAGCTGATGCAAATGCCTGATGGGAAGACAAATACTCTTAAAGAAGTAGTATGTGATATAAAAGCATACATGTGTAGCTGAGTTCCAATTTCTATATAATTTTTATACATTTAGTCAAAGGATTTTGCTGGTAATTGTGGCTTCAACAAGCAAGATTATATTGTGCTGTATCCGCGTGTTTCCAGTCCTTATAAGATAACTGTCTCTTGGTTCGAGATTTATATTTAAACAGAGCCACAAAAAAACACAAAAAGCTGTTTCTGAAAGTGTCAAACTGTTCTCGTAATAGATAACACCGCCCGACTGAGACAAGGAGGAGTAAATCACAAGTTTAATATACAATATTACATAGATTTTTGAACAATGATTGCTGATACCAAAAAGTTATCCATGATAAGATTTCAATTTGATGCAGTTTAGCGGGCTGCAGTCTATATGATAATATGTCTTTGTCTTGGCTGCTTATCATTATCTCATTATTAGGAGGTGTTATTGGATGGAAATGGCGACACAGATGTGCCATGAGAATGTCATAACAAAAATGTAAAGGCAAAATATGGCTCGCACACAGCAGGGATCCAGTTATCACTGATTTAATGCACCAAAGTGATGTTTCACACACACAGCTCATCATCAGACTGACACTGCAAGATGCCTTCTTAAATACGTTTGTGAACAGTCATGTGACCAATCGCATGAACAATATGTTTCAAACTACACGTAAATCAATAAACACATACCCACAGATAAATAATCACACACAAAATACATGTGTAAATGTATGTATAAATATTTGTAGTGTACCTAATCTTTTGTTCATACAGTACCTGATGAAAATATGTTATAATGAAAGTGTAGCCTATATTATAGAACTATCACAATAACGAGACAGGAGTACATGAGGCAGGAAAAAATCATATTCCTCCACCTCCTCAGAGTGCTTTTTGTGGCATTTGCAAGAATCCACCACAGCTGCCAGTCATGTTAGTCAAATTAAAAATTTAATTGCAAATATAAAACACACCTGATGTAAACACGTCAATTTTGAAAAAAACTCCCATTTATTGCAAAAAAGTTTTTACGCTCGCATAAGGTATTACAGGTGATTCAAAATGGAAACACTTTTTTCGCTTTATAGGCCACATGATGTACAAGGAGTCACTGTGCATAGGAAGCCAGTTTATGAATAGTTATGTGCTTGTCGATAGGAATTGGCTCCCTTAGGCATAATACAGCAGGCACTACGAGAGGAATTTTTGCATCGCATAACTCTTCAAAAGTTGAGCGGATCATCCATCCATTCAAGTTTTGAATCCATAAATCCTCTGTGTAATTGTGGACTATCACCTCTCAGAAATCCCTCATATGTGGGAGCGGCCATAAGGCTATAAGGGTCACCTTCGATTGGAAATATTGATGGCAAGTCTGGTGGTTGTATATTTTGCACTTTCTTCGGAAAAGTTAGAATTTTTCTTCTCTTTTTTGTTTGATTGTTTTTTCGCTAATTTCCACGTAAATGTTTTTTGTAACTTTTCACTGAAGTTTTGCTAATGTTTCGGTCACTTCTTCTTAAGTTGCTTGTTGCTGATGAAAACATTGCAGGAAATACGAGTTGAGTCACCACTGGATAATTTCACACAAAGCGTTAGTTAGATCT
Organism: Plectropomus leopardus; assembly: GCF_026936395.1. Taxonomy (NCBI): domain Eukaryota; kingdom Metazoa; phylum Chordata; class Actinopteri; order Perciformes; family Serranidae; genus Plectropomus; species Plectropomus leopardus. The sequence goes on from NC_142199.1 coordinate 7,503,241, forward strand.
CAGAGTTACGACTTTGTAAAATATATTTATACCAAATCTTCCCACATCTGTCTGAATCAGAAACGTGTTGTGGCGCAGCAGAAGAGGCAGCGCTGGCACACATCAACACAAGCTCCTTACATGACAGCTCTCTTCTTCTGGCCCCCACTGTAAATCTTCAGCTTCTTAACGGATGCTATAAGCTTATGGTCACATTCCAGATGTCAAAGGCACACACAAATGATTACACCGACAAATAGGCCATCCTCCAATCCAGTCTATTTTGGTCCGCTGGTGTGGGTGGACTCGGTTGCGCAACATCACACCTGGAGCACAACAGTCCGCGCTGAAGAGGTTGAGCCGGGTGATAATTTCACTGCTTCAACATAAAACGGTGATTAAGGAATTCAGAGGGTTAGCTGCTAACTATAAATATGGCCGCCCTCCTGCTCAGCTCCCCTCGGGGTCTCCACAGACTCGCCCACTCTGTCAGCTGAAGTTGCACAGTGAAGGCTCTCATTGGACACCGGCCTGTGCGTAGCAGCAAGCCTCAGGAGGGGATGATGTAATGTCTTTTTAAAACATCACAGTTGGGGGACACCCCACTCTTCTGCACCTTACGTCATGCACAGACTGTGACCAGGCAATATCACTGAGGCAAAGTCCAAGAAGTGTGCAGGGACTACGTGTAATGTTTTTAAGAAGCCACAAAAAAATATCATACAAAGCGCGATAGTAATTTTGCAGCATCGATGCTAAACATGTTTGCGTCTATAAATAGCAATATTCCATGCCATTTTGCATAATTCAAGTTCAAATATCTGATTGTTTGCTGAGAAAATAGTAACATTTCCTGTCATTTTGCAAGGCTGGAGCAAAAACTTGAATATCCTCTTTGCAAATACTAACAGTTGTTATGCTGGAGCTTTGAATATTTGCTTCCAAAACAGTGACATTTCATGTTATTTTGTGACATGAAACTAAAAAATCTCTATGTTTGCTGAGAAAATCGTAACACTGCAAGTCATTTTGTAACGCTAAACCTAAAAAACGAAATATCCTCTACCCGAAAAAGTAGAAATTTATGATGCTGGAGGTAGAAGTCTCAATATTTTCTTCCAAGCGTATAACATTTCATGCTATTTTTGCAACACTGCAGCCCAAAATCAGAATATCATTTTCCAAAAGAGTAACATTTCATGCCATTTTACAACACTGAAGTTAAAAGTCCGGATGTTTGATGAGTATATGCTTTAATTTCATGTCATCGTGTAATTTTGGAAATAAAAATGTGGTAATTTCTTTCCATAATAGGGACATTTCATGCCATTTTCCATCTTCTTCATAAACATTAAAAATTTGTAGTGCTGAAGATAAAATGTGCATATTTTTTTTCCAAAATAGCAGTATTTCAGACAGTTTTGCAACACTGAAGTCAAAAATCTGAATGTTTGCTAAAGACTTTGGGATATTTCATGCATTTGTAACACTGGAGTGAAACATCTGCTTGCTTCCAAAATAATGATTTTGAAGGAGCAAAAAAATCTGATCACTTCCAAAATATCATATACTGCCATTTTGAAACACTGCAACTAAAAATCGGAACATTCTCTTCCCAAATAGTGATACTTAATGCCATTTTGTGACACTGAAGCAGAGAAATCAGATGACATCCTCCCAAAATAGCAATGCTATTGGTGCTACGCTGAACAGTCTGATAGTTTCCTTCCAAAATAACAATACTTCATGTCATTTGTAAGACTGCAGCTACAAATCTGCATATCAATCTGAATATTGGCTTCCAAAATAGTAACAATTTTTGATGCAGGAGCTAAACTCTGATCATTTCCTTCCAAACTAGACACATTTCATGCCATTTTGCAACACTAAGACTAAAAATCTGAATGTTTGCTGAGGATATAGTAAAACTGAATGCCATTTTGTAAACTGGAGCCAAAAATCAAAATATGCTCTTACATAATAATGATATTTCATGCCACTGAAACAAAACCAAAAAAAATCAGATAATTTCCTTTCAAAATACAAGTACTTCCTGTAATATTGTAACACTACAGCAAATTTGAGATTGTTCTTCTCCCAGAGAGTAACAATTTGTAATGCTGGAACTAAAAATCAGAATCTTCTCTTCCAAAATAGTAACATTTCCATTTTGTGACACTGATACTAAAAAAATATGATGTTTTCTTCCAAAATAGCAACATTTTCTGCAAATTTTACAACACTAAAAATTAAAAATCTTATGTTAGTGACAGAAATAATACAATTTAGTGACATTTTTAGAACAGAGGCTAACGATCTTCATATTTTCCTCAAAAACAGCAACATTACATACCATTTTTTTGCATTTTGCATTTAATGCCTTTTTGCAACACAGAAACTAGAAATCTGAATATTTGCAGAGAAAATACTGACAATTAACTTTTACACACACAAGACTTTCATTGTAACACATCTGCACACATTAGAGTGGAGGCAAACTGCAGCACATGAAAGTGAATAAAGCAGGGAAACACTGTGCTGCTGTGAGGTGTGTGTAAGTGTGTGTAAAGCCCCTCCAGGCCCATGCGCTCTGACTTGGTATCAACTCTACTGCTCTCTAACAGCCAACAGGGCGAAGAGGCATCATGCCAGATCAGCTGCAACACTGACTCTGCTGCACTCATGTGTAAATAAAACACATTTCTGATCTCCAGTCATCATTAACATTTCTGGACAAAACTGCGATCTGTATTCAAGATGATAAACAACACTGCTGGTTCAAACTGACGGATTGTAACTACAGAGAGTCACAATGAAAACAAATCGCATCCACTCTGTATGGGCGTTGAGTCCTCCGGTGCACAAGGACACGCCTTCACACAATCGGTAACAGCAACAGTTTGGTTGGACCAAATCGACTGATGTTTGGCTGTGGTTTGGTTTGGTGTGCGCGTTTTTTTTTTTTTTTTTTTTTGCATGCACATTGCAAAGACATGCGTCGTGCGTTTTGGGAGTTTTTTTGCGCCCTTAAAATGTGTGATGCTGAGTCTCTTTCATAGAGCTTGAATTGAATGCGTGCAACCTACAGAGGCTCTATTAACGTGGACACGACCATGGTGCGCCGTCGTGTCTTTTTGCAGCCTCTTGATGCGGTCATACAAATCACAGGTTTCATATGTTGCAGTTGACAGATCAGACACGGAGCCTGTGTGTGTGTGTGTGTGTGTGTGGGGGGGGTCGCGGTCGCTGATAATAATCGAAGCGGCTGCGGCGCGAGGATCATGGAGCTCCGACACCTGACGAAACAATGCAGCCGTGCACGGGGCGCAGCGCACAGACACACGCTCATAACGTTGCACCAATGTACATGTTAACATATGCACCACAAAATCATGCACCTTCATCAACCCGCCCACCCGTCTCATTCTCCTCCATCCGCCTCCAAATCCCTTTGAAGGCGCCACATAACACAAAACATCAAATTGCGTTTTGGAATGTGGGAATAATCTCGATCATCCGCTGCAAAAAGGCACTATTACTGCTTTCTCACTTATAGGTGAGAGGCCAAATGATGAGGGGAAAAAAAGCATCGCTATTGTCTCAAGCGAGAAGCCATTGCAAGTAGGTTAAACCGCTCAGGCTGGCGCAGACGCAAATGTCTCCAAAGACGGGAAAACGCGCATATTAGCGGCGCATTGAGCGTACCTTTGCTCTCCTGTCCCTCGTCTTGAGTCTCCTCTGCGTTGGACTCCATGGCCGGCTTTGTCCCATCCATTATTTTAGAGGAATATAGTCTCCTTGTGGCACTTGGACCTTACAGTGTGTGGATGGTGGAGCCTGTCCTGGTGACTTGATGCTCTCTCTCTCTCTCTCTCTCTCTCTCTCTCTCTCTTTCTCTCTCTCGTACACACCCTCCCTCCCTCTCTCTCTCCGTTTTAAAGCTTAGTCTCTCTATGTGTATATTAACAATCCAGTGTCAAGACACAAACCCTGTCAGATTGGATTTATTTCGCACATGCGGATTAGCAGCCCCCCAAAAAAAAGCAAAATTGATGCCAGATTTTTATTTTGCCCCCTAAAACCCACTCTGCACTTTATTTCCCCACTTTTTGTTTCAGTCTCTGCCTTATTGTCTGCACCTGGTTTTGCTTCATTGAAGCAGAGGAAGATATAAGGACAATATGTACAGGAGATGTAAATATGCAAACTCATGGGTAACCATGCATGCATGAATACACACACACACAGCCACACACTCGCCGCCCCCTCTCCATCTGGTGAGCTGAGAAAGAAACAGAGAGTCAGGGATGGAAATAAAAGGAGAGTGAGCTAGTAGAAAGGAGAGGAAAGTGATTTTTCTCATATTTTATTGAGCACTTTTAGATATTTTAAGCATGCAATCAGCACGGAGGAGGCTTGTGGTTGTGTGTGATGATGTTTAAGTAACAAGAAGCCAGCTGCAGCGAGGTCCCGCACTCATTTTCAGTGCTGTCAACATTTTATTCCCTTTAGAATAAAGAAGGGAAACACACACACACACACACACATACAGAGGAGGATGCTCTGTTACCTACTAAAGCTTTGCATGTGTTGCATAATGTTTCTATTTATTGTTATCACACTGCTGTTCCTACTTTCATATACTTTCCTTGGTTGAATTGATTTCACTATGATGTGATCACCTTTGACCAGTAAGAGTGTCTTAACTGCAAAACCAACACATTCTTATTCCAACTTGTCAAATATCAGTGGTGAGTTCCATTCACGGATAAATATGATACGCTAGGTTTCATCCTGTGTCTTTGTTGGTGTGCTTGGACAACATGTCAGTTTATGCCTGCTACATGCATGGAGTCTTTTTAAAGTACACCTTCATTTTCATGGGAAATGTGCAGTTTCTGCTCATTAGATGCATAGTCATTTTCAAAATACACTTACAACGTAGGTTAAAAAAACTTTGTAACTGTAACATTTATTTCCTCATACAATTTGAGGATCTTGGGCTCCCTGTTAAAAGTCCAGGATATCTTGAACCCATCCACTGCCTTTCCCACCTGCCCTGTCAGGACTTTCCACTTCCTTACGTTTTTAGCATTCAAACTGCCGCCATTCGATGTCATTGTAAATGCTTATCACCTTGCGTGTATTGTATTGCTGTGAAAGGTGCTTTTTTCATCAGTGCCTGACTCCAAAATCACTCACTAAGCGGTGGTATGTCACAAGTTGGTATTAAGAGTGGGCGGGCAAAATGCTGGAACAAGGACAGTGATGTTTAACCATCAAAAAGTGGTAAATAAATAAAATAAATAAATAATTTTAAAAAATCCACTGAAAAATAGTACACAGACATCCAAAATGATATTTTTAATGACAACCTACCTATTTTTCTTCGTGTCTTTTTTCAGTGTCAGTTGAAATGTAAAAAAACGAATTGTCATTGTAAAAACAAAAAACTGACACTGAAAAAAAGGTTACATAAAGAAAAAAATAGTAGATTGTCACTGAGAAACATACCGGAATGCAAAACATAGAAAAATTTAATTTGAAAATATTTTTATTTTCAGTGGATTTTTAGTATCAGTGTTTTCTTTTTCAGTGCCAAAACTTAGTGTCACTGTTGTGGCTCCATACTAAACAGCCATGTGTCTGTCTTTTTTTTAAAGAAAGGACCCTTTGTTTGGCTCCGAGGATGCTGATTGGCCGAGTGCAAGACACCACAATCCAATGAGAACTCAAGCAAGGTGAGTCCCCAAATCCCTGAGAGGTGGTTGAAAGAGGGTGGGGTGTGTTTATCTAGAGAAGTGTGTTTATTCACCCCATTTTCTAATAATATCCCGAAACAATGGGACGCCATCTGTCCTGAATCCTCTTAAAATACGGTTTTAATTCAGGCCCACGTGGCCCTGTTTCAGACAAAGCTCAGCCCACACAGCAGTCCAGGAACCCCCACCCTCACACACACACACACACACACACACACACACACACACACACACACACACACAGAAGACAAAGGTGACCCCAGCAGCCCCTGATGTTTTCATCTAACTAAACACCCAGACACCAAAACAGCTAACATGACATATATGACATTTAGGCGATCCGTTTACCCCGAGGGCTGAAATTAACACCCAGTGTGCACCATATGCTGGTCACCCATCACGCTGACTTTCTGACATTTGAATGGCTCTCTGATATTGAGCCATGAGGAAACCTGATCAGCTGCATAAATGAATTAAAGTCTGTCTCTATAAAGCACTGCTGAGAACATGTTGAGGGCAGTTCAGAGAGGAGGTGTGAAGCCAAACAGCAGACTCACAGACAGATTAAAAATGATTTTCTTTAAAGGATGCAGACTTTGGGAACGGTGCCATATAAGAAACTGTGTATTATCATGTTATTATTAGCTTCAGGGCTTCACTGGTGTTTAAGCCAGTTTTTAACTGTGTGGTCCTTAATATATATATATATATATATATGTGTGTGTGTGTGTGTGTGTGTTTTAAATGGACATCACAATTTCCAAACATCCACAATAATACTATCACTTTGTCTTGTTTGAGTGACACTTTAAATTCCCAGACACACTGAACTGACGAAGGCTGATACCTCACAGCTCCTGTGTCTCTGCTGAAAAGTTGCACCTGAGCACACTGTTAAGACTACAGCCAATGACCAACTAGCAGACAGGAAATAACTCTCCATAGCAGCAGGCAGCGGTGCTCTGTATTCAAAAGGGGAAACCCAAACACAGACAGGACAGATTCATGCTAGTTGGTCAGTTAGCATATTGAAAACATAACCTGTTTGTTAAAAGAATAAATGATATTTATCCTTTGCTAGCAAACAGTAACACAATCTCTAAGAAGAAAAAGCAGTCCTTAATAGTAAGACTGAAACACACACACACACACACACACACACACACACACAAAGGCAGAAACACACACAAACACTTCAAACTGTCAGTTATTAGGCTTGAAGGGTGAGTTTCAAGTCCCATTTTTTTCTCCCAGAAACCCCATAATCCTTCGCTGGGTCACATAGATTAAAGACTTGTCCAGAAGATGAGATACAGTGCTCCCTGGCATTCTTCACCATTGCCCTGTCACACACACACACACACACACACACACACACACACACACACAGTGCTTGAAGTTGCGTTCCAGAGATGTCAGATAGTTGCAACTGTTATTGTTCAGACTCTAATGCTAAAATCTGTGTGTGGTCCTCAGAATATGCCAATATCGTCACTCATGAAAAGAAACAGTGATTATGATCTGATTAACAGATTATGGTGCGCAGCGTTACCAAAGCCCAAAACACTCACCACCAAAGGTTTTAGAGGGACTTCGGGAGAAAAATTCTATTATACTTTTATATAAACACACGCAATACTACCTGTCTGTCTCATTTATTTGCAGCCCATCTCCTCCTTGATTTCCAATACATAACTTTTCTCCTTCTTTTCTTTAATTGCTGCTTATTTGCCGCTTAACCCTTTAACACCTGGATCAAAATCACTTCTTGTGCTGCAATAGATGCCTGTCACAAGTATTTAAACCTTGAGAAAATTGGTTTGATTTCTTTCAAAAACATGGGGTAAAAAGGCAATTAGCAACATTTTTTTAAATTAAGCTAGGGAAAAAATCCAGAGAGCTACTTTTCTAAAAGTCATTCTTAAATTATTTAACTAAATTCTTATAATTTTTAAGCATTTTTTTTCAGTTCATTGCCCATTTTTTTGTTCTTTTACGTTATGAGCGACAGAAACAACAGTTCAAAAACATTTATTGACGTATGAATTCATTGCACAAAAAAGGACGTAAGAGCTGACATACTGATGCTATGCAGATATAATGTGTACAGGTCTTCAGGTAGCTCATTAGCACGCTACATATAGTGAATTAATGAATTAAAAGTCAAGTGATCAACGTTAATCATGAATATCTTCACCACAATTCATGGCAATCCGTCAGATAAGATAAGATAATCCTTTATCAGTCCCACAACGGGGAAATTTGTATTGTTATAGCAGCAGAGGAATATTAAAGTAAGGTATGTTCAAGATGAACAGAGCAAAAATAACAATACAAATGATGAAAAAACAAGATGCAAAACTAAAAATAGAAATAGGAATTGTGTGAGAAAATAGAAAATGCAAAATAAGCAGTATAAAAGGCAAAAAACAAGACTTAGAAGTTGATGGGTCAACAAAGTGATTGAGAAAAATCCCCTGGCAACCATGAATTTCCCTACAAAATGTGGTGGCAATCCATCAAATAGTTGTTGAGATATTTCATTCTGAACTCAAGAGGTGGCACACTGCAATCCGTGCAAACTCATAGTGTTATTGCAATTGTGGCTGAATCCTGCATTGTTTTCTATTCAATGTATGGCTGGAGAGATTTGTACACGGGAAAATGATTTGTGCAGCTCCTCATATCAATTGTTTGGAGGTGGGAGTCAGGATTCACACATAATCCCCTTCAGCCATATGAGAGATGAGAAACAATAAAGCGAGGTTTAGGGGACAGACACAGTTCACCAAAGATAAATACATAAACACAGCCTGCGGTTTGAACCTTAAACAATGTATTTGTTTGTGTGTGAATGTCAGTTTTGAAGCCTTATGTTCAGCATTGACCCATAACCACTGACTTTGCTGAATTAGGAATCATCTCGAGCAATTTTAAGTGATTGCCTGGCTTCAGAACAAGCTTCTCCTGCACAGCTGCAGAGACTTTCCTATCTGCCACCACAGCTCTTGGTGTCCATTAAAGAGAAAGCCATGAGTGCCTGTCGAATGCCTGTCCTCCCTCATTACAGTGAGACAGAGAGGGAGCCCAAATGGGGTCGTCCTGGAGTAATTAGGACGTTGCAGCTCCTTCATGTCAGCAGATGTGGAGTAAATGGAGGAGTAGAAGAAGTAAAGGAGGACGCAGCAGTCTCCGGACACCTCTGAAAAGACAGGCTCCAACTTCAGTTTAAAAGATTTCCCCGTCAAGCTCTCGTGATGGTCACATCCTCGACATCAGAGCTCTCTGATCTCACAGTGATACTGGCTCTGCTGTTGCCATGGAGACGTGTAACACCACCAGTAGGCTGCACTGATTCAGATCTTTTAGCAATGCTATCAGTTCCTAGAAAACTTCTCATGTGGCCTTGTAACAGCTTCAATGTGCCAAGAGCCAGAAACCATAGTTATAAGGTATCCATGAGGAGACTGACTGAAAGAAATGTTAGCAGTAAAATGATTTCTACTCCTACGGCTGGCTCAGCTGGAGGCTATAGTTGTTGACATGCACCTGGTGTGTTTATAGCTTTCTGCTGCCTTAAAGCATCAGAAGGAGAATCATCTTGTGGACGTTTAAAGTGGGATGTAAATAAGAAGGAAAAGTTGTCTCCTGTGAGTATAAGCAATCAGAGACAAGATGCATCATGTCTGTTGAGCTCTATACAAAATCAGCCAGTGCTGAACCATGTTATTTTTAACCATCTGTTCACCGCTTTGGTCCCAGTATCTCATCAAATGTTGGATGGATTGTCATAATATTTTCTACAGATATTCATGATTCCCAGAGGATAAATCCCACTGACTTTGGTTATCCTCTAGCAGCACAATAAGTTCAGTTTTTTTTTCTAACACAAAACTAACGACAATGCCATCAACCAGGGCTGAAAAATGACAGTTTTACAGCAGAAATAAACATTTTTACAGTGTGGTAAAAAGATAGTTTTGGTCTCTATGCCCAATTTCAACTGTAGGGGGGGGTGAATTATTATGTATATTTCACCCGTTTTAATGTTATTTGGGCTTAAATCAATGCATGATTTGAGAGACAGGTGGATGTTGGCAGTTAATAAGTTGCTACAATGGCGACAACACTGGATGGAAAACATAATACCATTGCCCAGATTCACTCCGCATGGTGCATTTATTTGTTTGTGGCGGCCTGCCACAGTTAAAACATCTGTTGCCATGTATTAATTTTATATGTGAGGAGCTGGACCGTTAATTAGGAGTGCATTTAGAATATATATACTGTTTAGTTATTGACTGGACCACACTCTCGCAGCACAGAGCATATTATGGGCACAGATGGAGCAGCAGAACACTAGTTGCAGTGGAAGTGAAACCATTCGTCATGCTGGGTCTAAAAGTTTGCTTTTACACGCCTCTGGATCAACAGATCAATTATCCTCCCCACGATTCCTCAAACTGCTGCTGAGGAAAAAAAATACTTATGATGAGTTCACAGACCTGCAAAAGTGTCCAAATTTGGAGAGGGGACACAGAGTGGATAAAAGGGACACATGCACAAGATAAAAAAAAGAACTTGCATTATCACAGTTAACCATGTGCTCACAGCTAGCATTTGAGGTTATCTCCACCCTCTTGTCCATATATGGCCACGTTTTCCTCCAAAACTCCCAGATGGCAATGATCAAAATGCTAAACTTGAGGCTTAAAATGGGAGTTCACAAACTAATGGGTGACGTCACAGTGACGATGTCCATTATTTTTATATAGTCTATGGTTCGGACATTATTTGCAAATGTTAGCACACTTAAAGGTTAAAATTAGCATGTTAGCATTGTCAAAATAAAGTAAACAAGTTAACATTCTGACGTTTGCACAGCTGTGCCTTAAAAAAGCCTCTGCAAAAATGAAAATCCAACATGCATCAATGTAGTTTTACTTAGTGATGTCTCAGATTATACTTGGTTTGGAAATCATGCTTAAAAAATTAAACAAATAATATCCAGTGAATGAGCAAATATTGATAAATGCTCCAAGAGGAAAGCTCTCAAAGTACATTAGGGACACACAGCATCAAAGAATGCTGTCTTCTTTGTCTCCTGTGTGACGCTCAGCCTCACCACAGGCATCACATTGACCTTTTAACCAGCTTCCTGACACGCTGCTCAAGACCATTATGCGTCTCTTTTGTCGGGCGCTAGCACTGACTGTCAGGCTTTGAGCTCAGATCGCAGAGGTCGACCCCACCGTGACCTACAGTATCTGTTGTCCTGAGCCTTGGGAAATCACTGCTGCTTGCTCAGAGCTATTTGTGTCTGTCTCTGTCTAATACATGACTGTAGGTCAAGAATGAGATGACACTGGTTCAGAGTCATGGGACTTGAAGAACCAATTTTGATATCAGGGTGTTTGTTTTATGCATTTGTTTCCTACATCTACGAATGAGAATGAAGCCGAATGTAGCTCAATTTTTACTGCAGGACACATCATGTCAGTAGCCATGTTTCCATTCAAACCAATCGCCGTACATTTCTGCAAATGAATATGAAAGATTTGTATATTATTATTGTAGTGGATATGTTGAAAATTTAAGTTTCTTCATGTTTCAACGCCATGGTTAACGTGTGTTTATATTTAGGCACAAATACAGTTGCTTTTGATTAGGAAAAGATCATGTTTTGGTTTAGATACCCATTTTTACTGGCACAGTCATGACTGGAAATGTTTTGCTAAAAAACAACAAATTTTGTTTGTTGGCTTGAACAGTGGTCTGCAGCTTACGTGTCACCCAAACCAACATCCCTTCAACCTTCTGATAAAAAACTCGGCTCACATACACAGTCAAAATGGTGCTACTTTGAAAATGTTGATATGATGCGTATGAATTGTAAAACAAATTTAAGTATAATTTAGAAAAGTAAAACAACCCAAAACGTTTCCATCATTTCCATGTTGTGAGCAGTCGTACTGCATCATCAGGAGATCCTTCAGTTGACTGAGATTGTTTGGACTGAATAAATAAGGCAAAGTGTAGTTTTGTCAGAAGTTTGTGTTATTGGCAATGCTTGACACATGGCTGTAAGTAAACAGAAAAGAGAAGGAAGAGGTTGTGGAGCAGTTTTGATGCAGTTGAGGAAATTTTATCAGATTTTGCGATACTTTAAAATGCACAGTAAAATATATTCCTACAAACACAGCTAATGTTGCAGCTCCTGCCAGAGAAGTCATGCTGCATTCACCATGCAGCATGAAAAATATGTTTGTCCACAAAGGTTCTATCAGCCAAGAAATGGATATGTAGCCTTGAAGGGCAGAAAATGCTTTCATAATGTGGCCAAGTGTTATATTTTATATATTTTTAAGTGAAGTCACGAAACGAGTCAAACCTTCTCCTGCATGCAACAGTTTGTCTCATCTTCCCATTACTTGCTCCTCTTGCCCTGTATGATTCTGCCATTTATTTATCTGCTGTCATTAGTCAAATACAAGAGTTTTTCAGTAACGCTGGAAACAGGGCATCACTTGAGCAAACATAAACAAGACACCAATACACACACACACACACACAGAAACAGTCTCAGCGACAGCTTTATGAGCCTCCCGCTGTTGCTTTACTCTAATCCTTGCTATTTTAATGGGCTTCTGGCTTCACCTAAAAGGGAAACCTTTGGCAAGGAGCCACATGGAGGCTTTGCATCTGACATTGTCTCATCTCTCACCTGAGGACTTCCTCTAGTTTGTCTGCAGAGACAGCGTATTTATATAAGTGTCTATGTGTGTTTGTGTGTTCTTTGGTCTGTGTGTGTGTGTGTGTGTGTGTGTGTGTGTGTGTGTGTGTGTGTGTGTTCAGATCCGGCCTCTTAATCTGTGGTGGTGGTGATGATGACCCAGTTTCACCCCCCTCCTCCTTCCACCCCACCCTCAGCCGGCGGTCGCCAAGGAGACGCTTCCCTCTTATCCCTGAGCAGAACTGCCGGATGCTGACAAAGGTTAGTCCATCTCCAACACACACACACACACAAAGACACACATACTTAGCCTTAATATGACAGCATAAACATTTCTTTTGAATTCATATTGTGATTTGGAAAACTCAGCATCACTTTCTCTTTCTAGCTCTCCGCTTGTCTTTCTCCAACCCACAGCTCAAACAGGAAGCAGCCACATGACCAACTTTAATGCAAAGTCATGCAAACAAATCCCATCATGCTGCGTCATCATCTGCACCTGCACTTCTGTGTGCACTGAATTTGCATGCGATTGCAAAGTTTAATATATGGCAATTTTGGCAATCACACAAACACACACACACACACACACTCCTAAATGCCCAAGGGTGTCAATTTCATTTCAACACTGTGGGTGACATATATGAAAAATAGGGTTTTGGATTTCTCTCACAGAAAATTTTGAGCACTAAACACTTAAAGAAGTATTTTAGCAATGTAAAGAAGGTTCATGGCTGTCTTTGCATCAGGAAGATGCAAATACTTTTGAAATTGATGCTACATGACCAGAGAAAACAGAGAAAAATGACTGTGGTATTCGTTTTTGCTCAAGAGGTAGAAAACCTATAAATACCAGAATGCACCGCGTTGCATTTCCTGCATTCTGGTGAATACTTATGCACCAAGTTGGGCCTTTTCTGCATCAGTTTATGTTGTAAATGTCCTAGATTTTGTCAAAATAGAAGTCCTCTGCTACTTTTAAGTTTTTATCGCAGGGGACAAACGCACATATTCTAAAAATTAAGGGGATTACGTCACCTGCATCCCCCCTGAAATTTGCGCCTATGTCGTATACTGAAATGAAATGTCACAGGTGTCTTTCCTGATAGCGACTATAAATCTTCACAAGGGTGTAGGTTTCAATTTAACATCTGAATCATGGTGTACCAGAGGAAAAGCAAGAAAAGCAAAGAACATTTTAAGCATCAAATACTTAATTTCCTGCTTTCTTGTGAATTTTTATGCAACAATTTGGGCGTAAATGTCTGATTCTGTCTAAATAAAGGCTCTACTTTCATTTTTTTATCAGGGGGAAACAAATGCTCATGTTCTAAATATTGAGAAGGACTTCCCCCTTTGAAATCTACGCCTGTGTGGACGCCAACCCTCGACTGGAACCACCTACAGAACTAAAAGTGAGAGAGCATCTCTGATTTATCTTGCCTTCTTTACAATATGTGACTCCTGTCAGTGCGGATGGCTTAACCTACACTCACCTCCACACACACATACACACACACACACACACGCACGCACACACACACGCCAACACACCCATCCCCCTACCGCCCTCTCCGTCCAGCAATTTATCCGACGAGCCGCTAATCCCGCTGGCCCAGATTTGGTCCACAGTCTGCTCCACATGATGTTATGTTGTCATCCAAAACAACTGCACACACACCCCATATGTGTGTGTGTGTATGTACCCCACCCTTCCCCACCCCCTCCGCTGGCTGCCTGCCTGCGTCATGTGACCTCTTGAAGAGTCATGTGACTCAGGAGCACCTGTGACCTACTGTACTGAACTGCACCATGGATGAGAGCTGCCTCTACCTAAGCACACCGTGAGTCACAGTGCGGAGGAAATGCAAAGCAGGGTGGCTTCATCTTCATCATCGTCATCACTCTGGGAGGCGGGCTGCAGGGGGATGTGAGCCCTGCCGTCTGTATGTGTGTGTGTGTGTGTGTGTATTAATATTCTGCCTATTTTTTCCCCTGTGTGGGCTCGTGCGATCAAATGTATGACTGTGTTCTCATGTGATTTGAGACGACGCCCACCTCAGAGCTTTGTGCATCGCCACGTCGCCATGGCAACAGGTCTTCTCGACAACGACTGATTCTGACACATAGGAGTAGCCGTCGGGGCCGCGCTTAAAATGCTCACATGCAGGACAGGGAAAAGACAAGCAGACTAAATATGAAAGCAAATACGAAGGTTGGGAGGTAGGAGTATTATGGATGCAGGTTTGAAATATTGAAAAAAAAAGTGTGTTGGCTGTTCTGCAGCTCCTAGTGAGGGCCAAGTCAATGGCAAAACACAAATATGTGGTAAAACTGAACAGCACATTTCAAAAAACACCATACAAAGAGCAAAGGACATAAAATCAATACCAAAATCAACAGGATATATAGAAGCAAAGGCAACAAAACAAATAATTTTAGAGTGAGAGAGAAGTCCCTGGACATCAGGTTATGTGTTTCTGTGATATAGTTGGATCCATCGCACACTAAAACTGATCAATAAAACCACAAAATCAATGCTAAGACAAACAGCGAGATGAAGAACAGATGCTGGAGATGAACACAGAGTGATGCACTCTAATGTCACTGAAACAGTTCGTTACTTTTGTTGTTTCTCTGCCAACCATTAACCTTTCTGACTGCCCAAATCGACCCCTACAGCCTCTCCCTACACACCTCCACTCTGTTTACGTGATCACGCAGAGTGTGCGCCACATTGAGTGCTGTCCCAAACCAACTAGCAGGAAGTGAAAGTGAGTTATAAAACCCTCCAACAGTGAGCCTGCACCGATGCTGATTTATTGATCACATGCAATGCAATCACAAAAACATCCTGCAAAACTCTGTAGGGACTGATTTAATATTGTTATACAGACGTTAACATCTTAAATTCTTTACTGTATTTAGGATCAAATGCACCCTTCTCTAGTCTATAAAAAAAGTAGTCGCGTTTATTTATTGTTGCAAAAACCGAGCAGCTAAAAAACACTGGAGTAAAAAACGAGAATACAGAGAGGGCAGTTTGTCCCCAGGCTTGCTGCTGGGTAGGGTGCGGTTTTGGAAAGGCCCTGTGATTCCCTTCCAGTCATCCTGAGCATTTCTTGCCTCACCTGAGCTACACCCACCTGCACACCTGTTCCCAGTCTCCAGATCAGCTCCTTAGTCCCTAGCTCGACTGTCCTCTGTTAAACTCATCTTAAACAGGACCTCTTGTGCTTTTCCTACATTTCTGTCATATATACAATGATACAATGTTGAATGAACGTATCAAACGTGATAATGAGGTAAACATAGTATAAGTAATCAATGTGAGCAAAACCTCAGGCTTCAGACCACTCAGACTCTGTTTCCATGTTTGTTTCTACTTTTAAGACAAGCTGACGTCAACTCAAGACGGATTCCTCTCCTTGGTCGTCGGCTCCAGGCCTCTGTAAGTGTTTACATGACATACTCTGCTTCATGTTGCCACATGCTCACATCAGGGAAACTTGCAATCTTTTTTAATTTTTTAAAACTTCTCACCTCTGTCCACTAAAATAGTGCAGCTAATCAGTAGAGTTTGGAAGCGACAAAATCCAAAATGTTACATTTGTAAACAAATACAGTTTATCTTTATGGATTATATTGATGCCATATTGACTGAAGTAGGCCGTTGTCGACATGTGACTGCTTTTACCATGTGTTTGTGGAGTTATGTGTTTTGTGGAGACATAGTATTGTTCAAATGTCATATCTTTTAGAGAGAGTTTGGTGTAAGTCTCCATCAGGAGCAGGATGATAAATAATCTCAAGAGGAATCTACTTGTAGTCTCGCAAATACTGTAGTGGCACTGCAAGAGCCCCAGTCTTTGCAAAATCTTATGGTGTGTATGTATGTATATGTAAAGTTTGCATGCAATTACAGTTTATATTTATGGATTATACTGATGGCCAATTGACAAAAATAATGTTGACACGATGCCCTTTATCTTATGTTTCTAGATTTATGTGTTTTTACATCACATTTCTTCAAGGGAGTTTGGACTAATATTTTCCACCAGGAGCACAATAGGGAAACACTAAAGGAATCTAGCTGTAGTCTTGCGGATAGTGACCCTGTGAGATCCCCAGTCTTTGCAAAATCTTAGTGTCTAATGACAAACTCACAAATCCTAAATATAAAGTTTGTACACATTTACAGTTTACTTATATTTACATTATACAATGGCCGACTTGAAAAGAATACAGTCAACATATGACACCTTTATGTAGTGTTTCCAGAGTAATGTGTTTTTCATGGATACGTAAGGAATTTTTAAAATGACATGTATTTTAAATCAACTTTGGTGTAAAAGGAGCAGGATGGGGAAAAAACTGCAAATACTGGAGTGATGCTCTAAGATCTTCAGTCTTTAAAAAAATCTTAGAGTGTGACTGAGAGCTCACATTGTCTGTGTCAGACTTATTAAAGTATTTAGTGTAAGGTCGGCACTTAGTGTTCAGTCAAAATTATAAAACACTAAAGCCAATTCTTATTTGCTGATTGTCAGTCTCAATATTACTCTCTGTGTGTAAAGATCAACCGTCCTGCCAGTGCTGATAAAAATCCACAACTATCAGAGTTAATTTAACACTTTTAGATAGTTCTGAAAAGCTGCCCCAGAGTCATATCAGCCGTGTGAGCGAACAAACAACTCGCATATCAACACCTGTCAAGTCTTGCTGATTAAAACTGAAAAATCAACACTTGGTAATGCAGGAAAATGAGCCGCACAGTCTTGAGCTGTTGAATTTGGAGCATAATTGTGACGGTTTGTTTCATCTAGTGTGCTATTTTCATGCGTTACATAACAACACAGACTCTGAATATTCTCATTCATACTGTTTTATAACCATTCAAAGTAAATTAGAAGATTTTACGAAGTTTTAGTTGTGTAAAATCTGGGTATGCAGCTTAAGCAACTTGCAAACTTAGACACAAAACAGTAATTATGATTGTATTCAGCTTTCCCATGACTATTATTATGACACCAATACTGCAGTTAAAGTGTTGGTGCACTCTTACTCTAATCATGTCAGTGGATCGTTCCACTTTTTCTCCAGCTGAGTGATCATTTATTCCTTCAGAATAAAACAACCCTTTAAAATCTACGGCCTTTGAAGTGCGCCTGCTTGTCGGCCGTTACACTCAGCATCCACTCTGCACATCAGCACGTATCCAAATCCACAGGAGAGGATGCGAGAGGATATGAGTTTGCACATATCCACGGAGAGGAAACTGCAGCGAGCACAAAGAGCGAATTCACGAAGGAGGTGGAGGAGGGGGAGGAGAGGAAACAAGAAGAGGAGTGGAGGGAGGGAATGGAAAGAATAATGATGAAGACAATGAGAGGAGCAGATGCAGATGAAAGACGGGATGATGATGGCTGACGATGATGAGACTAAAGTAGCAGTTTGGAGGGAAACACGGGGAGCTGAAAGAGGAGAAGTTTATGACGGCTTCCTGCAGAAAAAAATGCTCCGGCTCCCCATCGCAGTAAATCATGTCATTTGGCTACATCCTGTCTGTTCTCGACTTCTCACCGGCCTGAAGGCGATAAACTGCCCCGCTGCCTTATTGGAAACAGATGTTGTGAATGGGAGAGAAACAGGGACAAAGAAAGGGAAAGAACTGCTCGGAAAAGTTGTTGGATCGCCGGCCTAATGAGATCAATGTGAACGCTACTGGTTTCAACGTGTGCCAGTACACTGCGGTTCTATCACTTCTTCCAAAACAAATTGGAAATCAGCAGCGATCACACCTATAATATGTTTTCTATGATCTCGACCAGAAAAGTATTTTTTGTTTTGTTTTGCTGAGATTCACCTTCTCTGCTGTTTGGTTTCTTCCGCTTGGCTTTTCACCCATGAGGAACTTGTGTTATCATGTCAACGTCTATCTGGGCTTAATACTGCATACTACACGTACATGTCTGAGTGTAACCTTTAGTTTTTACGTCCTTTCCAACTCTGTATTTAATGTTTTTACTTAAACTATATTACTCTGGAAGAGACCTAAATGCGGCTTGTGTTTCTAGGTTAAAATAGGAAGAGCTCTAAAGCCAGTTTAAAGGTATAAACACTTCAGACTTCAACTCTTTGAAACTTTGATAGACATCACTTTTTTTTACTGAGTTCAATGACAGTTCTCACAAGTATTTAAGCCTTTAAAGCCTGAGCAAATTGGTTTGATCTCTTTCGGAAATGTGGAAAAAGGCAATGAGCAAGAAATATCCGACAATTTGCCAGAAATTAGTAATTGTTTTTTAAAAACCTAGAGAAAATGTCTAAAATTATACTACATTTATAACTATCATAATTATATATTTAAAAATATTTTTACAGAATTATTATAATTTTAAATTAATTTGATTTTAATTTGAAAGAACGCTTTCCCCTACAACTAAACCCCTAACCCCTAAACTTGTTTTACTATCAGGATTTGATCCATTTGGTTTGAAACAGTCTAAAAGAGCCGTACAGTTAAATCATCTTATCCCAATTCAAGTTAGCACAATGATTTGGAAGATGAGGGTCATTTTACCCCCAAGAAGTCAAGCTTTTTTAGCTGCATGCACCACTGAGCGTCTTTCATAAAAATAAACATGGCTCCACCTCCAGCGCTGTATCCAGCTCTCAGCATACATCCATGGTTTTAAACACATATCGGCCAAATAACTCCACTATGGAGATATCTTGTTTTCTCATGCTGCCCGTTCCACCTTAAAACAACTTGCTGTTAACAATTGTGCCCTGAACATCTTCTAATGGATGTTAAAACTTAGGAGTCTGATCCCATTAACTGGATTTATACTGTTCATTTGGAGATGTCTCATTGTCTCTAATGCTGTTTTTACAGCTCGTGTTATTTCTCCTGCTGTACTCTAATATCTCTCCTGTAAAAGATCTTAAACTTAATGTGATTATCTGATTGAATAAGGCCTGTAAAAAAATGCAGCATGCCTCCACATCAACACACCAGACATTGTCTTCCGTGTTTCAACCTTGTCCAGCCCGGTTAATCCGCAGTAAAGGAGCGGATCACTCCCTCTTAATCCAATCAACATCAACTCTCACATGAGGAGTTGACGTGGGAAGGATGCACTCAGGCGAGCTCACATTTTACCTTACATCAGGAGACGTTTGCCTGAAAATACCCCCATAAGACTGGAGCATCATTATTGGACTTAAGTTGTGTAAATATTCAGATGAAAACTCTGAAAACACACAAAAAGTTATATAACACCTTAAGAAAAGTCTGGTAAATGTGCAGTAATGGAATATTTCAAGAGTTTAGAGTTTGCTTCTGTAATCAAATACACACAAACAAAGGGGATTTTCTGGAGCTTGCACAGTCTGACATTAATCAGTGTATTAAAAAAAAGCCAACAAAACACACGGTTACAGCTAAAAATAATCGTGCACGAGCCTGCAATGGCGCACTTTCTGTAAAACTGACCCACGATGCCCAAAACAGTTTGGAAATTATAAATGTCATCCCAAAATAATGTTTCTACGAACTAACAAAAGGCTGCAAGTTATTCAGAGTGAAGCAGTGCAAGTTAACAGGCTGATACTTTTCCTTTGAGCCTTTAAACTGATTAGTAGACATACAAATTAGAGTCCAACACATCATCACGCGCAGCGCACACGAGCAGAAAAGAGCCCCGCGGCAGCTGCAGGAGGACACGAGCATCCAAACCAGCACAAAAAGACACAAAAGTGACCCGGTTTCTCTTGCACAGCTGTTGAATCGAAAGTGAGCATAAATGTAGAAGTCAGATCACCTACCCATTTTTGGAGCTGCAGTGGAAACTGGCCCTGAGACAAACAGAGACAAAACTCTCAGTGTGATGTCCACAGGTTGTTTGGAGGGGGGCCGCATACAAACAACTGGACGTCCCGTTTGGGAATCGGAGCGAGGCGGGGGTGGAGGGGGATGATGACGTCACGGCTAGGTCTGAAAACGGACCAGACTTCATTAATCCGCATCAAGTGTCCTTATTGTGCGAAAGCCTTTTGCTGAACAAAAAAAGCCCCGTTTTCAGTTTATAAAGATTTTTATGTTAGTGTTATGGGAAAAGTTAACATGAGAAAAAATCCTCCTGAATTAACAAGATAAATCATTCTAGTAAAAAATAAAATAAATCAACAGGATTTACAACATTATTTTCTCAGAATTATAAAGAGTTTTCATGGAAAAAACGTGATTTTTTTTCTGAATTAACAGGATAAAAGCAATTCAGACAGTGAGAATTAACAGGATTATTTCAGAATTAGGTAAAAAGCTTTCATGGGGAAAAAAATGTGCTCTTTTTTCTGAATTAATTCTGAATAATGAGAATTTGCAGGTTTATGATCTTAGAAATGAGAAAATATTTAATGGGAAAAAAAAACAATAAATAATTCTGAAAAATGAGAATTTAAGATATTATCTTGTTAATTTATAAAAGAGTTTTTTTAAAGCACAAAATGCAAAAAAAATAATCATTATAATCATTTAGTCATTCAGTTTTCAGTACAGTAAGTCCCTTCATGCAGTCACGACAGTCATTTAGAGGTACATGCACTTTTTCTTGGTAGTTTACATTTTGACTAATTTTGTGGGAAATATTGCACTTTTTACTTGACTCCATTTATTAGCAGCCAAAGTTGCTTGTAACTTATTAAAACTTTAGATTTAAAAAGAACAAACATGATCATATAAAACAAAATGCATTGTTAACCAGATGTTTTCAGCCTTTTGTGCTTCAACTTACGTAGAATTTGAATAGACAACTCTTACTTGTAATGTAACATTTTTATGTTGCTGTATTTGTACTTTTACTTGAGTAAAGGGTCTGATACTTCCCTCTTTAGACCTCCTAGTAAATGATTTCGATATAGAAATGAACTGCCCACACGGTTAATAGCAGCAGTATCAACAAAGGGCTGAACTCCCATTAAACAGAGAGCTAAAATAAGAAATCATCAGTGACAAAGCAGGTTTTATCCAGACAGAAAACACTTTATTATAAACAGAGTATATATAAAAAATACACATTCTCTCAGTCTTAAAAAATTGATGCTGGATGGTGCGAGCACGAGATAAAAGAGAATCGTGGACGTCCCTCCTGAGGAACCACACGACCGGCTTTGAAGCCGATGAAATGTCAGAATCAGAGAGGCGCTTTTAAGAAGCAACAACAACAAATCACTCTCCGTGTACGTTGAAAAGTGGAATATCAGACGCAGCCATGCGGGAACGCTGCAAAAAAATTGAACAGAGGAAAATGTTTTTGTGGTTAAACTAAGTTGACAGGCAAAAGAGGAGCCACTGCAGCATGTAACATCAGCAAGCTAGAGGGTAAACAGAAAGAGATTAGGAGGAAACACGCAGGCACATGTTGTTGGAATATATTTACATCAGCTACAGGAAATGTTTTACTGTATCTGACCTGCAGCTGATATTTACGCATGGTGTTTTTTGTCCTGAGCATGCAGTCTCTTTGATACAGTAAAGCGCTCCGGAGTTTAAAATAACTTATAGCCACAAAAATTCAAACGTGTAGCACCAAAATCATAAGTTTTCGTTTAGAGCAGCAGCTGACAGGTCAGTGACATTCACGTCTGGCTAAGCAGAAGCTCAGCTAATTTATGCAACTTTTTTGTGCTTAAAATAACTTGTAACCCTCAGCTAACCCGCGCCATTAGTTCTACATCGGCAGCCACAATCCATTACATGACAAAGCTGCTGTCTCACCGAGAGATCAGAGCAGGGATTTCCTCAGAATCAAACCCTTTACAGCCGTCACAGTTTCAGCGGGATAACGGGCCAGTACTTGGGCTGTTTGAGGTCACAGTTTCTGTCGAAATTGAGCTGCATCGCCGCCTCCATGGCCATGATCTTAGGTGCGTCTTTGCCATAGAGCTTCTTCATCTCAGCCCCACGTCTCTCGCCGGGTCGCTCAGAGGGAGGGGCGACGCTGCTTCGCCAGGAGACGCCGCGCAGGTCCTGGTCAGCCGGTACATAGCTGTCATGCTGCTCAGCCTCCATCTGCTGCTGTTTCTCTGAAACAGTGACAAAAATAATTAGCACACCTAAATAACAATAAACAAACAAAATGAAAAAATGTTAAAGTTCCTAAAAGAGACAAAAATTACCTCAAAGACACACAAAATGACCAAAAAAAGACACTTTAATTTCCTAAAAAGGAAGACAAAATAATCTAAAAAGGACACAAAATAATTACAAAAAGACACAAACCAAATGCGATGCAAAATTACCTCAAAGAGACATCAAATGACCACAAAGAAACACAAAACAACTAAAGACACATTTCCACAGACACATTTCCAGACACAAAATGACCTAAAAGAGATACAAAATGACCACAAAACACTCACAAAGACCAAAAACTGCACAAAATGACCCCAAAAGAGACATCAACTAACCACAAAGAGACACACAATTATATTTAAAAGACATAAAACAAACAAAAAGAAACAAAATTACCTCAAAATAGACACAAAGTGCCCACAAAGAGACCGACAACAACCAAAAAGACACAAAACTAACCTCAAAGAGACACAAAACATCCCAAAAAGACACAAAATTAGCCAAAATAATAATTAAAAAATTGACGAATTAAGGGGATGTTTTCTTACTTAGCTCCTCTCTGTGTTTTTCCGTCTGGGCGAAGTACTGCCGAAGCTCCTCGCTGATCTCCATGTTGCTGACATCACACTCAATCTCGCTGTCCGAGCTGCTCTCCTCGTCCCCGTCCTCCCCGTCCTCGCTGACGCCGTCCTCTCCTGCGTTCCAGTCTGCGTAGCGCTGCTGGTGGCTGCTGGGACACGGCTCCTGGCTGGAAGCTTGTCCGTAAGCGGCCTCCAAGGCCTTCCTGTAGGCTCGCCTGTGTCTCTGGTGCCACGCCATCGCCTGCTGGTAGTGCTGCCAGTAGCGGCTGTAAACAGGGCTGGAAAACCAGGACATCATGGTGCCTATGTCCTCCTGCTAAAAGAGAAACATTAGAAGAGCTTTTATGTTAAATCCATATTTAAAAGAACGTCAAAGAATTTGCAAAACATTGCATTTGATTTTGTTTATGTTTTACATATTGTATTAATATATCGATTTTTTTTATTCCAGGTTTTACATTTTTATTTTTTATTCTAAGTTATTTAGTATTTTGTCATGTTTTGTTTTACTTTGAGACTCTGCTTTATTTATCAGAGTAGTCTGACTCTCTTTCCCCTATAAGTAACCATATTTTACAGTTTCTTGCTGTGATTAGAGTTGTGATTTTGAAGGAAAACATGCCTTTAACACCATTTTGCAGGTTTGGGGGTTCTGAGGGAATTTAAAATAAATACAAAATGTGACCATTTACAGTTGAATTTACTTCCAATAAGCCAAATCAAAAAAGCTCCCCACAGCTTAGAAATTATTTGAAGTGCCTCCCCCATTTTAAATAACTCTGATACATAACGAACAGTCCCTCAATCCCTTTTCTCCTTTGCTTTTCGTCTCCTGAGCTTCTGTAATGAGTACATCTCTTATTTTATTACACTTGAATTTGTGGACAAAAGTCCCTTAAATGTCTAAGTAAACGTGGATCTGCTGCTCTTATGTTGCATTAATTTAACATCATGTTACGGTGCGTTACTGTGACGTCATACCCTGCACATCTGGAAGAGTGATGTGCAAATTAAACCCGTGAGAATTGACCTTCTCGGCTTCCATACCATGTCTGAAGACGCCTTCTGCAGCAGCGTGCCAACTTCACAAACGCGAGTCCACCAGCCAACCTGCTAAATCTGACAGATCAACGACAACAATCAAGCACTAAAACAGAACTAAGTGCAAATGAAGAGCTCGTTAAACAGCATCTGCTTCTGGCTTGTTAAAATACGACTAAAACACAACAGTTATCTAACGTTTCCGGTTCCGGAGGCTCGAGCTGACGCCTTGACGCGTGTTTCTAAAGAATCAGAAAATACACGAAACATCTGAAGTGTTTTTACATCCTGACTTCCTCTTATTTGTAAATATTTACCTGCGCTTCGTCAACTTGTTTTGGTGGCAGCTAATGGTGCTTCCTGAAAGACAAAATTTCCCAGCAGCCTTTGGGCCACAGCAAAATAAATTTTAGCCACGTGGCGACACCTGGTGGACACTGCGCGCACGTTCACCTGCGCTGGATAGAGCACCTGAAAGCTGACACCTATAAGAAGTAGCTTTCAAGAAATCATTTTTAAATCAAAATAAATGGAAGTTCAGTATCTTAATTTCAGTTCTGGTCTTTTTTCAGTGCGCAAGTAAACTATTTTTTAGTGTGTGTTCTTAAGTATGATGCAAAAACACTTACATTTCTTACATATTTAAAATTTTACACAGATTTTGTATTGCATTTTTTGACAGCTTTAAAAATCTTTGAAAATTAGATGACAAGGACTACAAAGAGACACAGAACAACTAGAAAGAGACACAAAATTACTGCAAAGAGACACACAAAAAAACAACCTGACAACAGACAAAAATGACTACAAAAAGACATAAACTGTTTTTAAAGAGAGACAAAGTAACCTCAGAGAGACAAAACATGTCTACAAAATACAAAAAAAAAAAAAAGATTACAACGGACCCATTGTCTCTGTTTACCTATGGCCATATACTGTTAGTATTTCCACCTCTGTACAGCATGAATTGACTGTGTTTCTATTTGGTTTAGGGTGAAGCTGCTAAGAATGTGGAGATGGACGTGTGTGACAAACCATGAGGGTCAAAGGTGAAGTTCAGTCTCTTCACATCCGTGGAGGTAAGTCAGCAAGGCCTCCCTAATTTGTGCAGTATAGTTCATGCAGGTTCATGTTTTTTTATTTGCCTGAATTTTGTAAATTTTGTTATTTGGCTTTACAGTGCAATGTTGTTTCAGATTAAAGTTCAGGGTTTGTGTCTCAGTATTTAAGTGGCTAAATATCTATAAAATTGTCAGATATTTCTGTGTCTGCTTTTAGTTTTTGAATTAAATAAAACATCTTGTGAGCAAGGACGCTGTGATATTTCAGGAGGGGTGGTGCAGAGCAGAAGAGTTCGGCAGAGCGTTTGAGTGCTGTGAGACATGTTTGACTGTATATCTGGGTCATGCTTTGGCTCGAGGCTTCAAAGCTTTCAGAGGAAATGCAAAAAGACAGATGTGCCTTTTCAAAACACATTTCCTCCTCTGATGTTTGAATGGGTGAGTTCACACAATAGAAGAAGTATTTTTTCTATTCCAGAACATGGATTTCCTCAAGTATATCATGTATTACTTCCTTGAATACTAGCCCATGTATATAAATTACTCAATAAATGTTATGTTTTGTGGATAATGCATGTTACATTTCAGTGTGTATTTTATTACTTTGCAGGTGTGCAATGACCTTATAATTTGTCCTTTCTCTTTTCATTACAGCTGAGCTAAAGATATGTCAAATACCATGGCTCGTGAGAGGTAAGATTAATCATTTTTAAATGATTATATTTATATTTTTAAGTGTGCTTTTGCATCGTAGGTTGTTCCTGATTCTTATACTTGGCATATATTTAACTTTTGAGTTATCCAAGGTAAATTACTGTGTTTTTAGCCACATCTTTGGAAATAAACTGTATTTGCAATATATGTTACTATATATGGTTGTTGTCTGTATGTTATACGTATACTAAAACAGACACTGTATATTTGTATTTGGTCACAATGATAAAATATTATCAGTAAAATATGGCCCTTTTCAAACAAGTGGAACAGTGTATTAACATCTACAAATATATAAAATGTTTGTTTGTTTTTTTTTGCACCTCATTACCCTGACATGATTTCACACAATACAGTAAAGCACCTTTATTTACTGCAAATATTTATATTTTATTAATCAAAGTGCTATTGTAGAATTTAGATAATATCAATCTTGAAGAACCATACAGTATGTATTTAAGGGGTGCAAGAAAATTCAACACTGGGCGAATCACACCAAAACAATGTACACTGATAAACAGCACTATAGCTAAGAGGAAATATATTTAGACTAGGAGGTGAACTGTTGCTTTAAATGAATTCTTGACGGTTTAGACATATTTACACAGTGGTTAAGGAGCTGTGGGTAATGGGTGGAGAAGAACATGATTAAATTATTGAACACAGTGCCGTACTTTGACCCTTTACCTGTGTTTGTTGTCTCAGCAGACAGTATTCTGCATGTAACGTCAGGTGAATACATCAGCTGCAGCGTGACACAAGGTGAAGACTGGAAACGGCAGCTGCACAGCTGGGACGTCCTGTGTGAAGGTAGGTCTGCACACTGTGCTGTCACTCAGCGGCGCACAGCAACATCCAGCCTGAATTAGCTGATATTTAAAGCTTGTGATTAATGTTTGCAGCGTCAGTCAAAGCCAATCATGATGGCTGAAATGGAGCTCGGGACCACTGATGACAGCCAGGACCTGGCCCTGTTCTGGGAGGAGATCCCCACAGTGCAGAGGTGAGACTGATGATTTCACACGGCACGGTATTTAAGATTTAGCATTTTATGAATCTTATTTCTGTCTATTATTTGAAGCCCCAAAGCAAAGTCTTGAATGTGCTAGCAAAGTGCATAGGATGCTTTTAACCCTTTGAAACCTGGATCTACATCAATGCTCCTGCCTTTAACATGCACGTAAACCTCTGAAACCTGTGACTTAAAAAACAAAAAACATGGCATGAAATGTTGCACAAATTGTAAGAAATTAAATAAGAAAAATGACCTAAAAAAGAGAGATTATCAGAAAATTATTAGAATATTGTCAAAAACTCATAAAATGTCCAGAAAACCTTTTTTTAAAATTATTATTATGATTATTATTATTATTATTATTATTATTATTATTATTATTATTATTATTATTATTATTATTATTATTATTGTTGTTGTTGTTGTTGTGGTCATTTCTTGTTAGGCTGCTCAATACTTATGCTTTTGAAAGAAATCAGGCTGATTCGCTCAGGTTTAAAAAGATTACAGGAAAATATCTAAAAACTAGAAACACAAAGACATTAAAAAAATAATCTTTTTTTCTCTCCCTTTCAGACTGAAGTGTCACGTCATGCAGGATATAAAGCCTCTCCTCAGACTGACCACCAGCAACTATAACACACCAGCGATCACCAGCGATCATCAAAGGATTCATGCAGCGGTTCGTTTGCGCTCTATCACAGATTTATTGTTATGGTTATAAAAAGCAACAGCCCACTAATATTTAAAGCCCTGCATCTCTAATAATGCATGTTTCTTCTTTTTATACCCCCTAAATTGTCTATCCTTGACCTTCATCAGTTTTTCTCTGTTACGTTCAAAAGCCTTTCACAAGCTGTTTAAGTCTCTGAACCTTCAGTAGGTTGGTTTGATTTCTTTCTAAATGCAGTAAAAAAGGCAGTGAGCAACTTGACGAGAAGTGTCCTATAAACTGCAAGAAATTATTAAAAGATGAATAAAACTATTATTATTATTATTATTATTATTATTATTATTATTATTATTATTATCATTATCATTATCATTATCATTAGAAAATCCTCCAAACAATAGGAAAAAATGTCCAGAAAAGTATTTATAATTAAAATAATTTTAATAATTTTGTAATCAAGATTATGTTACAAAAATGTTACAGGAAAAAATATTATATATAAGATTGTATATATATATATTGTCTTATACACCTTCTTTTTTGTGTGCTTATTTTCAGGTAATTTTCTAACTATTTTAATTTAATTTATTTTAATTTGAACTATTTGCTTATTTTTGGGTCTCGTTAAGTTGCTTGCCTTGTTTCCTTCTCCCCATGTTTTTGAAAGAAATTAAACCATTTTGCTCCAGTTTCGAAAGGTTAAATTGTAGCTTATCTCTGGAGGGGAACTTTAATAACTCACCTGCAGACTGTCAGATGCAGATGTTGTATTGTGATAATAACACACTACAAGGACATTTGCTGACTTTTTCTTTGTTTTCAACACACCTCTGAAAAGACATGACTGTATCTTTAAAATTTCTGCTGTCAATCATGTAAATCCTCGTCTCGTCTGCTGCCCTCAGCTCGTGCAGGTGCTGTCCAGCAGCAGTCGCCTGGAGCAGAAGTTGGATCACTGCCTCTGGACCCAGAAGGTTTTCAGTGTGCTGGTGACGGGTCTGATAGCTCTGTGGGGTTTCACTCTGTACATCCACTATTCAGCGGGCTATTTTCACTCGACCACGGCTAAAACCTGATGCACTGGTGCTCACAATATTCATTTCAAATGAAACTTTACTGTCAGCTAGTCAAATGTTTGTCATATTTTGTGGCCTGTTCAGCAGTTTCCATCACATCTGTGCCTGTGAATATCTTGTGTTAAAGTTTGTCTCATGTTTTTAAAAGTACTCTGCAACATAAATTCATGACACCTGGTTAGTTAACATGTTTTGAATTTGTGATGTTATGCTTGGAAATTTTATTTTGGTGTCTTAACCATCCATCCCAGCTCTGCCCATGTTGATATTTTTTCATGTTGTAGACGTTTTTATTTTATTCCAGGGTTCAGCAAAAGCTAATTTCATTACTGTTACAACCTATGGCTCCGCCCCTGTACAGTGCCCGGTCAAAATATCAGCCATTTCCTCAAACATTTCCTAAATTTGAAGCTTCAGCATCAAAGCTGAGAATCAAAAATCTCTGCCTGGGTTATAGTCAGTCTTTTTGTTAAGTGCTCAGGTTGGTCTTTTTTCTATAAAGCTTCTGCATAAATAGCTGCAATTAGAGAAATTAGACATTAAACCAAATTTCACCCACAGGGAGTCTTAACTTGAAAACTTAGAAAGTCTTACTTCCTTTTTAGGGCACGTCATCATTAGCTCATAGGCCCATAATATATTTAAGGTGTTCTGAGGTTTACGGGGTACGTGCAGTTCGTTTTCCTGTCTTCAGCAGAGTTTACTGTATACTGACAGCTTTCAGTG
This sequence comes from Plectropomus leopardus, assembly GCF_026936395.1. Taxonomy (NCBI): domain Eukaryota; kingdom Metazoa; phylum Chordata; class Actinopteri; order Perciformes; family Serranidae; genus Plectropomus; species Plectropomus leopardus. The sequence continues at coordinate 7,532,740 of NC_142199.1, forward strand.
ATTATGGCTCAATGGAAACTTTGGTTTGTTCATCTGCTGCCACTGTGTTTGTGTTCTGACATTGAAGGTACAGTACAAGACATTTTCATTACATTTGGTGAAAGTTATGAAAGGCGTAGTTTAGAAGAGTTTATCCGACTTATGTATCCTTCTGCTTCTATTGCAGTTAGACACGAAAAATGTGATCGGTCATGTACAGTTTCACAGTGTTGTTTTTTATTCAGTCATTAAAGATAATGCACCATCATTCATGTGTAACCCTACAAAAGTAGCTTTGTAAACCATTCTTTTGAGAACCAAAAATGACTTCCACTTTAAAATTTTAATTGTAATGTTGGGGTTAAATTGTTGAACAATGGCAAACACATCTCCTTTGGATCTCTTCAGCTTTTTGTGCAGAAAATTACAAATAACTTTCAAAGCATATTTGCGAAACAGAACTGCCTAAAAGAGACACAAAAGAACCACAAAGACACAAAATAACTACAAAAACCCCCAAAACAAAACAACAAAAAAGAGACACAAAATGACCACAAAGAGGCACAAAATGACCAAAACAGTCACATAATGACTGCAAGGAGACACAAAAGGCTACAAAAATTGCAAAACACCCACAAAAAGACACGAAACAACCAAGCGTGATACAAAATAACCCCAGAGACGCATAAATTATCAAAATGAAAACAAATGTACCTAAAACAAAGACAAACTGATCTCAAAGAGACACAAAACGACCATAAAAGACAGACGAATTACCTGAAAGACACACAAACAAAATGACCAACAAAGACACAAATGACCACAAAGAAACGACCAACAACACACAAAATTACCTAAATCAGACAATAAATAACTAAAAAAAGGCACAAAATTACTTGGAAGAGACAGAATGCAACCTGAACAATATAAAATTACCACAAAAAGACACAAAACAACAATAGAGATACAAAATTACCTAAAAAAAAAAAAAGCAAATAAATAAAACACAAAATGTCCTAAAATTACCCTAACCCTACCTAAAAGAAACAGTGAACAACCAAAAAGACATAAAATTACCTAAAAGAGACAAAAATGACTACCATAAGACTTATGAATTACCTAAAATTACCCAAAAAAGACCCAGAATGACTTCAAAGAGACAAAAGAAAAGACTAACAAGGCAAAACCTGTTAATTCAGCATGTGTTGCTCCTATAGAAGACGTGTTGTTGACATGTCTGTGCCCAGGGCCCATTGTCTTATGATCAGATGGTGTGATCATAACAACCAGCCGTATCGATAACACCTACGACTCGTTTTTGTAGTAAGAATATTGAATTTGAAGTTGTTGTTAAGCCCACAATTCCTCACAATTAGATCTATAAGGACGTATATAAGAAGTTATTAAAAATGTCTTTCCTATTGTTTGCAGTGACTCGTGTGAGAACCACGGGGAGAGAACCGTATGTTGTTCCACTCTGCAGCACCGAATCACTGCGTAAGGACTCACTGATACTGTGTCGGGTCAGCAGAGAAATGAGAGGGGGAGAAGACTGCTTTATGACGTATCAGCACAGAAAAGACTTTGGGTCCGAGTGTGGCTCCAGGTTCATCATTATGCCGATGAATCACACTGTTTACCTCCGCCTGACCAGTCTGACACCAGAGGATAGTGGGAACTACACCTGTCGGTGTCCATTTCCTAAAGGATCTGACTTTCTCTTCCTCCAAATGATTGTGGAAGGTAAATCAGTTTCCTTGGTTTTGTGCTTCAAGCTTAACACATTTTTTCTCAGTGTAAGGTTGTTATTATTAAGGATTCAGATGAAGTATTAACTTTTATATACACTGTAAAAACTATTTGCTTCAACTTTAAAAAGTTAGAACTTTAAGTTGACTGAATTTAAGAAGACAAGTTGAATCATTACAAAATTACCTCAACTTGGCTTCTCATAATCGGTCAACTTTTAAAATTTTACGGCAAACTTTTTTAAATTGAAAAACTGTTTTTTTTTTTTACAGTGTACTAAATTTAATCATTTCTTGGGCTTTATGGTGACTGAACAAATATTCTGCCTCAGCGTCTCCATGTAAGGTGAATGTTTTGTGTTGGTTTTGTGTTAGTTGAGTTGTTTTTTGTCTTTAAGAACCCAGCAATTCTTCAAGGAATCTCCTGATAGCTACCACTGTCATCAGTCTTGCATTTGTCATTGGGACTGGACTTATCATTGGACGTATTCTGAGAAAAAAATATTGCAGGTAAAACTTTCTTTTTTGACACGACACATCAGAAACACAACATTTGACAACATTTTACAAAACACATTTTACAAAACATGACAACTTTTCAGAAACCAAAACATTTCACAAAACACAACCACAATTCAGACATGACAATATTTCAGAAAATGCGGCCACATTCAGAAAAGATGACATTTCAGATAACACTTAGTTCAGAAAGCACGTTTTAGAGAAAATAGCATCTCAGAGGACATGCAGACATTTCAGAAAATATAAAAAAAAACACATTCCAGAAACAAACATTTCACGAAAAAATGACAATATTTCCGATAGCAACATTTCAGAAAACACGATTTTAGAAAATGTGACATGTCAGAAAACACAACAATATTCCAGTAAAAATATTTTACAAAATACAACATTTCATTTTGAAATGTTCTGCAAAATGTCATGTTGTTCTCTGAAATATTGTTGCGTTTCGACCCTCAGGACCACCACCAGTTTCTGATCGAAATTATTAATTTATACTCTATATATAAATTATACATATAGAGTATAAATACTCTCTATATTTTCACAGTATACTTTTTTATTTTTATATTCCACTTCTAGGTCTAATCTTTTCTTATTATTACAGAGATGACACAAGTTCAGCAGCATCTACCCGTGAAACCTGCTTCACGTCGGTGAGCCACGTATTCTTTTCAACTGTCCCTCTAAATGCATAAAGCTATTTTAAATGTGTAGTCATCTGTGTGTATTTGTATGCTTTTACAGGTTTTTTAATCGTATTTTAAAAAATAGTTCACATGTAGACGGGAAACAATGAGAGCATGAGAGACAGGTAACAAATGTCTGAGGCCGGAATCGAATGTTGCACTGACAGTAAACAGCACAGTGTGTGTCTTAACCACTGGGCCACCACAGCGCCTCTAAAGTGATGCTCAGGGCAGAGTGCGACATAACGGACTCAACAACAAGAGGAAGCGTTTCGTAAATTTTGTGTCCATAAATTTAAATAACAGCTATGCAGTGGTGGAGGAAGTGCTCAGGTAATTTACCTAATAAACAAGTAAAGTAAAAGCACTAATACTCCAGTGTAAAAAAACTCTGTTACAAGTAAAAGTATGTAAGTATAATCAGGAAAATGCTATTAAAATATAAAATGTAAAAGAATTAGATGCAGACCAACCTGCCCTGTGTCTGTTACCATTAAAAGCAGGGTTTTTCTGTTGTAGCTGTTTGAGGTGAAGCTCGTGTTTAACTATGCAACTGATTAATTTCATTATTGATTAATCCCTCATTTTTTTTCAACTATTCAATTTGATTGTTTGATCTGTAAAATCAATGGGCCAAACCTCAAAATTATTAAATATATTAAAATGATCAAAATAATATATAAGGATATATAAGGAAAAACAGAAAATTCTCACATTTGAGAAGCCGAAATTTTTTTGCAAATTTTTTGCATGAAAAGTGACTCAAATATCATGAAAATATTTGACATACATTTTCAAAATCACTTCATACCGTAATCATTTCTGTTCTAATTGTATATACATGTATGTTGTTAGTCACAGTAGTTTAGTTTATAATAAAACACACATTTCATATGCCCTTAATATTTAGCAAAAATCGTAATTTGTAAATAAACTAAAGCAGTCAATTAATGCAGAAACAATATTTCCCTTGAATTGAAGTGAAGTACAAAACAACATGAAAAGAAAATACTCAAGTAAAGTACAAGTACAGTAATGACTTCCACCACTGCAGGAATGTATAGAAGTGTACTACAGTGCTTGGAAAAGGAAAAACACTAAGTGACATATTTACTTGTTACTTCTGTTTAACACAAGGTGGCACTAATTTGTATTTCCAGAAAAGCCTTAACTCCAGAGTGATTTTAGATGGTTTTTTTTTTTGTTTGGGGGTTTGTGGTTGTCATGTCATACAGTTAATCAGAGATAATGGTGTGACAACAGTTTTCACATGTGGCACAAAGTGTGAGAATTTGCAGAACCCGATCGCCAAAATAAATGTTGGCATTGTGCTTTTTTTGCAAACCATGATAACGTTATGTTGCTACGTGATTGCGGATGTGTTGAAACTTTACATTTCATTGCACTGTGGTTTACGTGTGGTTATTTTTGCACACAAAAAACACTTCGTTATGGTTAGGAAAAGATCGTTTTTAGGCAGCTGGACTTGGTCATTTTTGATGACGAGCTAGTGATAGCAATGTCGGCAGATGGAATAGAGCCAGTTTATTAGGACTAATTCTAGGCCATCATTGATCCCAAGTCTCAGCCGAGTTAAGCAACCAGATGTGGTCGACTTATTTCTGCTGGTGTGCCGTGATTGGGCCGATACTATGCCACGTCCATTTTGATAAAGGCTGATTTTCGTTAATCCTCAATCTGTGTAAACTGAAATTGAGAATATAAAATACATCTACTCTACAAATCAATTTTGAAAAAACTCGCATTTAGTTAAAAAGTTTTCACGCTCACATGAGGTGGTATTTTAAGCAATTAGAAAAAGCTTTATTTCACAAAACTGTGGTCACTCCCACCGGGCCACCAGAAAGACTTTAAAACTTATAAACCAGTCATTTTATATGAAATCTAACCATTAATGATTGTGAAAGTTCACTGTAAGAAAAAAAAAAAGAATTCTGAGAATTTAACCTACTTCAGTCTGACTTTTAAAACATGATGCAGTAAGATCTTCATGTTTCCACAGGGCCAGGGTGACCAAGATGACCCGTACACAAGCCTTCGGCAGCCAGCAGGTGATTTCTACCAGATTATGTCCTCCGTGCAACATCAACACGACAACAAGAGGTATTCAGACAACAGTGACGAGGCGACTGCACATCTGGATGATCAGGAAGTGGACTGGAGTGAGACTGATGCAAATTGGGAAGTCTATGAAAACATATAACCAAAAATACAGATAGCATGACTGTATATATTGACATATTTGGCAATATTATCCTCCAATAACATCTCTGCTTTTATACATGCAATTGTTACCAAAACAAGAGTCATTCTTTTGGACTTCTTGGTGAGAGGGAAAACAGTTTATTGATGGATTTCAGGTAAAAGAAGCAGTTGAGGTAACATGTTTATAAATGCTGCACCACATAGTGTTTGGATCATTTTAACAACATGGTGAAAACTTGTGTTTTGCTGCCCTCTGGTTGAGCATTTCAAACCTGTTGCAAGGTTTTACTTGTTAGGTGATAGATTATCCGCATACATGTATCATTGTTATGAACTCATTAGAATTTAGAATTAAATCCATTTAAACTAGAATTGCTCATTAAGGATTTAAATTGTAAACTCATTGTTTTGTAAAAAAGAAAAAAGCACACACGCAAAATATTTTTTCTCACTGTATCACTTCGAAAACATTCACTCAGAGTGCTCTTTTAAGCTTCAAAATAAAAGCTAAGAATCAAATCTCTCAGCCCATTTAAGCATCTTTCCATAAAGTTCAGAAGTCTGTCTTTTTTCCATCCTGCTTTTCATAAAACCAGAATTGAAACTTCACCCACAGAGGGTCATAATGTAAAAGAAGAGAAAGTCTTTTACTTCCTTCAAGACCTTGTCATCATCACTTCACACTCTCATAAGGTATTTTCGGGTATTCTGAGGTTTAGGTCACAAAAAAAGTACGTGCAGTTCATCTTCCTGTCTTGAGTTAATGTATACTGACAGCTTTCAGTGACGATGGATCAATGGAAACTCTGGCTTTTTCATCTGCTGCCTCTGTGTTTGTGTTTTGACCATCAAGGTACAGTGCAGTCTCTGCAAGTCAGTCACTTTTACAGTTTGTTAGAATAACAAGTAGTCTGTAATATGTTTCCTAACTCATTTTTTGCTGTAACTACTGAAAACCAACAGTGGAGCACAAGTCGTCTCTCGAATATGCCCCTATGCAACATTACGTGACATCACACAACATTTTCTGTAATTTTCTACTGGAATCCAAACTGTAATTAAATATTTACAAAGTGCAAAAATACTGCAATTGCTAATCAGACTGTATTGTTTGCAGAGACTGTGGTGAAAACCATCAGCAGAGAACCAGATTTCACTCCAATATGCACCAATTCAAGTACCATCATACTTGTAGCGTGTAAGATCAGAACAAAGATGAGCAGAGGTGAAGAGTGTCGTCTGATGTATCATCATGCAGAAGACTTTGTGAACAAATGTGACTCCAGATTCACACTTCTGGCAGAGAATCAGACTGTTTTTCTCCACCTGACCAGTTTAACACCAGCAGACAGCGGGAACTACACCTGTGAGTGTTCATATGTTGGTGGATTTGATATTCTCCATCTGGATATCACTGTTGATGGTAAATGTTTCATTTATTTTCTTGCTTCTGTTTTTCAAACTTTATGTATTTCTCTGCTACTTTGGATGCGATAATTTCAATATTATCATTAATATTAACATAAATTTAGACCTGTTGCAATTTATAAAATGAAAAAAATAAAAAAAAAAAGTAATGTAAGTAAGTGTATGGAGGTACAAGAGGGACAGAAGTCTTGGCATCAAAAATAAAATTCCACTGAAAGATAAAATGCAGACATTTGATATATATATACACTATATACATATATATATATATATATATAGTGGTATTTTTGTATTTTTTTCTTAGTGATAGGGTTGTTTTATTAATTTATTTTTTTCCAGTGACATTTCTTTTACAGTCTCTCTTAGTTTCAACATTCAGTCACTGTTTTGGCATAACAACAACTGACAATGAAAAAAAGAGTGACATTAGGTAAAACTCAAAAGATTATCATTGAACAAAAAAACATTTAAAAAGATCAAATATAAAATAAAAAATATTTAAAGTTCCACATTTCTGTTTTATTTTTCATGTACTTTTTTTCGATGTCAAGTTTTATTTTTGATGCCAAAATTGAATGCCACCGTTCAAGCTCCATGTATAATGTGGTATTTGAAGTCTGTTAGGAAATATTTTCTTTATTATATCTGTGCCTGATTTCATAGCTTAATGTCTGTGTATGTGAAATGTAGATTTCAACAACCAGGTGAGACAATGTAGTGCAAATATAAAATATGTTAGTGTGCAAGTTATGTTTCAAATACATTTTTATGTATTCAATTTGCACATGCTGTCAGCAATGCAATATTACAAAAAAATGTAAACCAGAAAGAACAGAATAATAACTTTTCTTCACTTATAGACAACACCAGTGCCATTTTTCTGACAAACATTTTTTTTTTCTGAACAGAGAACAGAGAAACAGAAGAGACCAGTCGTCCTCTACACGTGCTGATTCTACGTGTTTTAGTCGGTGTAACTGCATTCATCGTTATTATAACTGGAGTTATCTTCGGATTTATTTGCAGTAAAATATGTCAAGGGTGAGAGAATAACCTAACATCGGGGTGATTTCTCATGTGTTCTGTGTGTGTGTATTTGTTGTCGCATTAACTCTGATAACTCCTCTTATTTAAAGATGCTGGTCAAGATCAGTCACATCTGGATTATCTGCATCTCCCGGCTCTCTGGTGAGTAAAGTGTTCTTATAATTATAAACTCAGGAGGAAGGCAGTTCAGCTGCAATCACACATACAGAAATAGCTTAACCATTGTTAATTTAGTTAAAACACACGATGCATTGGAATTATGTTTTTGAAAGGATGAAGATGACCCAGATGACCCCTACACAAGCCTCCAACAACCAGCCAATGATCTCTACCAAACTGTCCCAGCCAGAAATACAGAGAGGTTTCCCCTGTATGATCAGGAAATTGATGGAAGAGAGACTGATCCAAGTTGGGAAATTTATGAAAACATTTAACCAAAAAAAAAATTTGCTCCAAACACTTCAGCTTGTCGCATTAATGTTGTCACTGTGGAATATCATGTGAAAAGTGCTAAATGCTGGTTGTGCTCAAATTGCACCAAATTACAGAGAGAAATAAGTGGAATTTAGTTGTAGCAGGTTATAGCTTAAACTGTTGAAAGATCTAAAGCTGCATGCTTTGTTTTCATACCTACGTGTCAGTGACAGATGTGGCTTGACGCATTATATTTTTGAGTTTCCATCCATTCAAGTCAGAGTTCAAGGTCACTGTCACCTCATTTGTTTTATTCTCATGAATGCAATATCTCTAGAATACCTTGAGGATATTTCTTCAAATTTGGATCTCACAGAACATGTTTTTTGTCCGTAAATCCAGAAATTATACACTAATTATGACCAAATTTCACACAAAGTCTTAAAGAATAAAATGATGACTTAATGACACATTGCATTAAAAAAAGTCACCTTCACTGTGAATTCATAGTGTTTTGCAAAAAATATTTTCCTGATTGTTGCTCTACGTCACACCTCAAAAACAGGAGGTGAGATATTTGGTCAGAAATTGAATTAGTGACCCTAATTTTGGGTGTTTATCTTTAAACTGTGCTGATTGAATAGATCTTCTGTACTGTAAGTGCACCTTGACTTGTTTGCAGAGGAATTTAAACTGGCATCGTTTCACTTTGACTTTGAAGTAAAAGAAGTCGTGTCTTGCACATTCTGTCTCTGACACTTCCTGTCTCTGACACTTCCTGTCTCTGACACTTGACCATCAGCTCATGCACTTGAAAGCCATTTCGGATAGTTTGTGGTATGCCTTCTTTCCTCCAGTGTAGTTTTCCAACAGCAGCACTGTCATTCAGACGTCTCAACTGTCATGGATCAATCAACACTCTGCTTCGTTCTGCTTCTGCCGCTGTGTTTGTGTTTTGACCGTGGAGGTACTGTATCTATTCATGACACACAGTTTATGACAGTCAGTTTTGTGGTTTGTTAGAGTACCGACTGGTCTGTGACAAGTGTCCTAATGTTGGATTTTTTGCAGTGACTATTGTGAAAACCATAAAGAGAGGATTCAATGTCACTCCAATATGCGCCATTGAAACGCCGAGTCACATCATTTATATTCTTTGTAAAATCGAAACAGAGATGAGAAAGTGTCATCTGGCATATGGAGAATATTCTGTGAACAATTGTGACTCCAGGTTCAACCTTATGAGAGAGAATCAGACTATGTTTCTCCACCTGACCAACTTAACACCAGTGGATAGTGGAAAGTACTCCTGTGAGTGTGTATATCGTGGTGGAGCACAGTTTTACCATCTCAATATAACTGTGGAAGGTAAATGTTTTATTTATTTTCTTGATATTCTGGCTGAAGTTAGAACTGTTTTGATTGAAGAAAGAAAGCTTGGAAAAGTAATGTTTTTTAGTATATTGGGGTATTTTAAGTCTGTTCAGGTATACTTTTTGATATTTGTACCTGATTTCATAGCTCAAGGGAACAGTGTGTAAGATTTGGTTGATGGGTTTGTCCTCTCTAGGCTACTGTAGAAACATGGTGGTGAACCAACATGTCCTTACCCTAAATTGTCACACTTTGCCACATTGTCACTGGATTTCCGCTTCTACATATTAAGCTCCAGGTATCCACCTGCGTCTGCAGTTGATGTTCCGGGATGCCATACTTATTATATATTATTCTATTTATGTCAGTATATCCACCTAAATGCTGCACACTGATCCCTTGATGTCTATAGATGTAAGAGTGAGAGTGCAAATTTAAAATATGTTAATATGGAAATGATGTGTTATATAAATTCAATTGTATTTGATTAGCACATGATGTTGTTAATGCACTATAACAATATACTGTGAACCAGAATTATAACGTTTCTTCACAAATAGAACAAATAGTGTCAGATAGCGCAATGTGTTCTCATACCACAGTTCATCCTCGGTAGTCTGAATTAGGACCCTGAGTTGTGAAGTTATGCTATTAATGTTAAGTTACATTATTATCATAAAGTTAAAAATAGGTTAGGTTTAGAAAAAAAGAACATGGTGACAAGATAGCTTAAAATAATTCAAAGATAACTTGGTTTCACACAGGACATGAACAGCAGTGTGGTAAAGTCCTGTGTATGTTTGACCAACAGCCACCCAAAGCTGCCTCTTAAAACTTTTACTCTTTACACTAATTTCTCTCTTACTCTTGACTCTCAGCTTTCTCAGTGACATGCGTTATATATATATGAATTCTATTGCAATACTTTTTGTCAGTATACCTACGGACAGTGTATGAAAACTCCTCAATAATGTCATTTTTAAACTAAATTTCTTGTCTTTATAATGTTGAAACAATGAAGGCATCAGAGGCTCCATACAAATGCTGAATCTAAGTGTTTGGATCGGTGTAACCATGGTCATCATTATAACTGGAGTTATCTTTGGATTCATCTGCAGAAGACAATGTCGCAGGTAAGAGATTTCAGTAATATTAAGATGATTTCTAGTGTGTGTGTGTGTGTGTGTGTGTGCATTTGTTTTCACACTAACTCTGATAACTCTTGTCATTTAAAGATGCTGGTCAAGATCTGGATTATGTGAATCCCCTGGCTCTCTGGTGAGTAAAGTATTCCTATATTCTGTACCTTTAAACTCATAAAAAGTCAGTTCAGTTTTTGCAATCATACCTACATAAGATTAAAGATTAAAAACATGACGCATCAACATTTTCTAAAAGGATGAAGATGACCCAAATGACCCCTACATAAGTCTCCAGCAACCAGCAAATGATCTTTACCAAACTATTACAAATTTAGCCAATGATATAGAAACTGTCTGCTTAGATAATCAGGAAAGAGATGAAAGAGAGACCTCGTGTGTCTATGAGAAATCTATGAGAACGTTTAACCAAAAACCCAGACAGCATGACTGCATAAATGTATATTTTTCCTCCACATGTATCCTCGTTAACACCCATTAACTTGTTGTAAGTATTTGCCAAAGTTAAAAACCTTTCTCATTGGTACAAAAGTGTCAAACAACATCCTGAAAACTTTACAAAGTGAAGAAGTTTGTGTCTTGCAGCTATGATTTATTCAATGATTATCATTCGTGATTAAATATCGTATTTCAAAGTACAATTCTGTCATATTGCTAAGTGGGGATTGAATATCCTAAAAGCTTGTTATACTTGGTCACATGATTAGACAGTTTGTTTCTTCATGTGAGCAAAGAGACGTTTTTGTCACTTTCATTGGTAACAAGTCAAACGGTGACACTCTGGTTTCATGTGAAAGAAGCGACGGGCATGAACTGCAACAAGCTGCTGAGACCCTGCGGCTTTCTATTCACATCTCAAGTTTAGGTCTCTAATTATGTGATGACCACAAAAGCAAACATGACAGTTTGAGCATGACCTACAACTCGCTAAACATATATAAACTGGACTTGTGGGGGATCCAGCTCAAACTGCAGGCAGCTGCAGCACATATAACGTCAACATAAGTAGTTTCTGAGGGTGTATGTGTCTTAAAAAGTGGAAGCTCCTGCAGCAGCACTTCCTCTCCAGGACAGTTTACACCAGCTCATATCTCTGTGAGGGTCTGAGGTTTAGGTAGACAGCAATAAGCGGAGAGAGGTGTGTGTGTGTGTGTCGTTGTCTCTTCAGTACAGGATATTGATCACTGCCGGCAGCAGCTGCTTCTTCACAGGGATGGCAAAATGGAAACTTTACTTTGTTCTGATTCTTCCACTGACTGCGTGGGTTGACAGCAAAGGTAATGTGCAGAAATTAACTTCTGAAAGTCATGCAAGTTGTTTTCCCTTTTTTCTGTCTTTGGTTTAAAAAGGTCATCAAACATTTTCTGTAATTTTCTACTCGAATTGAAAATGTAATTAAATATTCACAAAGTGCAAAAATACTGGAATCGCTAATCAGACTGTATTGCTTGCAGAGACGGTGGTGAAAACCATCAGCAGAGAATCAGATTTCACTCCAATATGCACCAATTCAAGTACCATCATACTTCTAGTGTGTAAGATCAAAACAAAGATGAGCAGAGGTGAAGAGTGTCGTCTGATGTATCATCATGCAGAAGACTTTGTGAACGGATGTGACTCCAGATTCACACTTCTGGCAGAGAATCAGACTGTTTTACTCCACCTGGCCAATTTAACACCAGCAGACAGCGGGAACTACACCTGTGAGTGTTCATATGTTGGTGGAGTTGATTTTCTCCATCTGGATATCCATGTGAAAGGTATTTTTTCAGATACTTTGGCTGAATTTGAACAGTTTTTTTCCAACATAAATACATAAAAGTATGTATGTTTCTTCAAACCACAGATACATGTTATACTGGTGTGTTATTATGTCCCGTAAATGTTTGAACTTAATGTTTCTTAACGTTTCAACAATACTATGATAGATTCAGGCACAAAAATCACTTTGTTATGTGAAGAAGAAGAACATGTTTGGGCATTAAAAAAAAAGGATCATGGATAGATACCACTGATGTCTCTGGAAGAAAAAAACTGCTTTTCATTGCACTGCAACATGCAGCAGGAAATAAAGCAGTATTTTGGTTGAAAAAAAAGAAAACCCTGCTTTTTGGCACTATCCTGACAGAAAACGCAGCAATGTCTCAGTGAAAACCAACCCATTTTAGTGCAACTATTCCAATAGGAAATACAGTGACATCCTGGTAAAAAAAAACACTGCTTTTGTGGCACTATCCCAAAGGAAAGTGCAGCAATGTCTCAGTTAAAAACAACCCTTTTCTCGGCACTATCGTTGTGGTTTTGGCAGGTGTCTTTCGTAGGTGTCACGCCATCCACCTACAAATGACATAGTCAGCTCACATTACTTTAGAATGATACATGAGATATGATACGTGTGAAATGTGCAAATGTAACATATCCGTGGTTTGCAGAAACATGCATTTTCTTCTAAAGATGGGCTTCCCCTCTACAGCTGTATTAAGATGTTCGTATGCTGCCTGTATTTATACATTGTTCAAAGGTCAATCAAAGCATACAGTAATTGGCTCTCTCTAGGTTTCTGCACTATGACAGCAAATATCATGTGTCATTTCTTTATGATGTTCTAGAGGATGAAGACAGAACAAAAGTGCCGCTTTCAAGCATCCTGATTGGTCCTACTATAGTCCTCTTTATAGCTGCAGTTATCATCGGTTTTATCTACAGAGGAATACATCAGAGGTGAGAGACTACTGCAGTTCATAGACACAATGAACTTCTAGTTTTGTAGGACCTAATGAGGGAAGATACTGGCTTTTATTTCCTGTCCTATCTGTAAAAAAATAGACAACACAATGCAGAGTGAATAATAATAATAGTGATAGATTACTAATGCATTGTTTTTTGACCCAACAGAAGCCAAACAGAAGCACTGAGCACTTGTCAAAACATGGTAATGTACTGAAACACCTTACATTATCTCCATTTATGCTGCTCCTTTAATAACTTGATTAGTTTAAAAAAACACAGACAAAAAAACTTTTCTTTCTGCAGGAGCTGGAGGACATTGAGCCGTACAGCACTTTCACGCGGAGAGAGAGTGGGCTTTATTCAACTGTCAGGGTAAATGTCTAACACGTCTAATAATTCCAACGTGTTTACCACACAGGACACACTCGAGGGGAAATGTTCATGCTCCATTTATACTGTCTCCTCCAAGTGCAATGGGACCTGTTATCCACAAGATGGCACTCTCTAGATTCGTGATCATTTCTGTATTTCACTGTAAGTGTATCTTGCATGTACATTTAATGTCCAATACTGAGTATGTTAAAAGCATCACGCTGTTTTTATAGTATACTGTAATAATGATCTGAACCAGCTTATCATTTTACAAAAAGCTTGAAAACTAAGTTGTTCTTTTCTTTTTATGTATATCTTTACAAAATAATATAGGTTTCTGAGGTGATTTGCATCTTTCACTCTCTTCCAAAACTACTGGACGAGCTCACCAGATTGACATCTTTACAACATGAGGTAGAGGTGTGAGCTGCTACCATTTTTATTCAAAGCAGTTGCCAAAATCAACACAAAGTTCCTTGTAGTTGCTAAATTAAGTTGTAAGAAATTGTGACTGTGAAAGTCTTTCATAAATCAATCAACAGTATTACCCTCTTATCCTCATTTTTTATAGATGCAAATCCACTGTGTGATGTGGTTATTTCTTTTGTTACAAAGAACAAAGAGGATGTTTTCATTTTTACTGTGCAAACACTTACGTAGATAGGTTGCTATTGTTTTTCTTTGTGGCGTTCCCCTGTTAGCATTCCTGTTTATTCACTGAGGAAGTAAGACTAGTCACAAGCATGTGGTTGACATTTTCTGCATTTGTTTTCTTTGGTTGACAATAATCAGTGCCAGACAGGCAAGTGACAGCGCAGACTGTACAAGACTGTACTGGGGCAAGAGAACAGATTCTCTCAGCACTGTTTGGGGAGATTTAAGGGAAATCGATCAGCTGTCCTGTTTAAAAAGCCAATTCAGCTTAAATGGATGACATATTAAGTGTAATAAGCAAAAAAGGCAATGCAGAAAAGCTTAAATTAAGTGCATTAAGCATTTTCCCAGACACGTGGCGATTACCAGCAATAAGGATTCAGTCAGCAACACTGGGACATGTCGTGCTGAAGACCAAAAACTTCTTCTTTTGGAGTTTAAACTTCCTCATTTTTTTAACTGTCTTATTGTACTATATTTCAGTCAGAAATATTATATTGTTCTTTTTACTCCTCTACATTTTTCTGACAGCTAGGCTATCTTTGCTGGTTGCTTTTTACATCACGGTTTTACACATATCTAAACTACACAATGGTATATAAATATATAAGTTATATATATATATAAGTTAAATTTCATACCACCAAAAACAGCTACAGCATTACAATGCTGCTTATGTTATTTAATAATAATGACGAGATTATATGATATATGTACTGCAATATGACAGGCAATATTTAGGGGTAACCTGCTGTCTTGTGAATATTTATATTCTGTTTTTGTTTCTTTTTGTTGCTGTTTCTTCTTAATTAAAAAAAAACAAACAAAAAAAAACTTGAAAGGGAGGGTTTCGACTGTATGCAGCTTTTACTCAAGTTAAAAAGCTGGATCTGTCTTTACTGCTGAAAAAATCTTAATAAAAACATTGTCAATAATCATTATAATTATATATTTAAACGTATGTTACAGAAAAAAATCAAACGGATTTTTCAATCCTCTGCACCTTTTTTGCAGGTCATTTTCATGTTTTTTTTTTTTGTTTTTTTTTTTAATTTTGTTTATTTTCAAGTAATTTTCTTTTTTTTGTAACTTTTACAAAATTCTTGCTTTTTATTGTGTCGCGTTGTTAAGCTGCTCATTACCTTTTTGAAAGAAATCAAACCAATTTGCTCAGGTTTCAAAGGGTTAATGCGTGTCAAAACCTGTATAAAATGATTCTCAGCATTCTGTCTTCCAGACAAAAGCCGAATCTCAACTCAGTTTGAAGTTGTTTTGTGAGACACTGACAGGCTGTGATGCTCTACAGCTGCTGCACAGATAAGTTTCAATATCAGAGAAGTGGAACTAAAACCATCACACTTTCTGCTTAAATCTAAATCACAGGGCTGGTGTTGGTGTTGGTTGGTAAATCATAGGTTGCCAGCTATTTTTCCCCTGTTTAAAATTACAGGTGTCAGCATGCTTGGTACTTTCTAGATGTAATTAATACTTTGGAATAGTTTTTTTAAATTTCCAAAATAAAACTGGCTGCTCTGGAGGAGCAAACATTCAGGAAATGTAGTTCATCTGTGACTCACTGATATGTAATGCACAATCAACCCTAGAACTGTGGACATGTGACGTTTTACAGCTTTAGTAAATATGATACTGAAAATGGAAGTGATTGATTATTGAGTTCATGACTTAAAAAAATTAATAAATAAAGTTATGTTGCAACTGGTCGCTGTTGAAATTTTTAGGCACCACACAGGGGTGTTTTCTAGCAAATTGTCAATTTTTCCAGTGGCTTTTCGAGCACAAACGGGGGTGTTTTTTAGCTACCTGTCACAATTTGTCTAGCCAGTTTAAGGGAACAAATGATTGTTTTGTAGTGACCTGTCACTGTGTTCAACACTTTTATTCACCAATCAGGGGTGTTCTATAATGACCCAGTCTTTCTAGGCACCAAACTGGTGTTTTGCAGTGACCTCTTAAAGTGTTTCCAGCAGCTTTTTAGGTACTAAACCAGGGTATTTTGTTGCAATCTGACGCCTTTTTCCAGCTGGTGTTTATGCACAAAACAGGTGTTTTGTACTGACCTGGTCATTGTGTTTGTAGTGGCTTTTTTAGGCACCAAAACACGGTAAAAAAAATTTGTTGTCAGTGAATCAATTAAGTTGTTTTGTCCACTGGGAGTCCACCAGTGATGTTCAGTAACCCTTTCAAAGAGCAGGTTCTTTCCAAGTCCATGATTAAGAGGAATTACTTTTAGACTTCCCTTTAATACTGTTTTGTAAACAAGATTTCCCAAGATTTTTAATGTGACAAGACTGCAAATTGCACAACATACCAACAGAGGCATCACGGGGTTTTGCATATAACATGTGGGTTCCACACCCTCTCTTAAAGTCTGATTTCCGCCTTTTTTTCCCGGTTGCACTGAGCTAAGCTGTGTATCATGCTTCTAATGAAAAATACAGTGACAGAACTGGATTGCAGCTACAATGTGCCCTTGAAAGATTTCCTGCAGATAATATCAGTTTCACGATTGCATTTGTGAGAATTTCAGGATGTGAGAATTTCAGGATGTGACCACACAGCGTAGCATCAGTATGAGCAAGAGGATTACTGAACATAACATCATACAATTTGAGGGAATAAGACTATGTCATTATATAAAAACTGAAGTGAAAGAGGGTTTGCCAAAAACCAAATCTACCCTTGTGCAACATGATTATCATAATTCCAAGCAGCCTAACCCAAAGCAATGATGAAGCATCCCAAGTCAGTAGTGGTGGGGAAGAATTTCTATTATAATATTACTCTCTTTAAGAGGCTTCAACATGCTC
This sequence comes from Plectropomus leopardus, assembly GCF_026936395.1. NCBI lineage: Eukaryota > Metazoa > Chordata > Actinopteri > Perciformes > Serranidae > Plectropomus > Plectropomus leopardus. The sequence goes on from NC_142199.1 coordinate 7,549,911, forward strand.
AGTATTTAAGCTAACACAAAGGCCATGGTATCTTGTGAAACTAGACAAACTAAGGCATCCATAGATACCAACCATATCGTTAAAGCTTTATAGGAAGTGTCACATGATGCAAATTTGCGAATCCTTGAACAGCAAAGTATTGCGTCTCACCCTAACCTAACCATTTCTAACCATCTTGCCTAAATCTAATCAGTGCAGGCGCCCAATAGGTCACCTGGTAGAACAAGCACCTCATGTACGAAAGGTTATATCCTCGCTGCACCGGCTGCGGGTTCGATTTCAACTCACCACCCTTTGCCACATGTCATCCCCTCGCTCTCCACCTTCAACATTGCACCTGTACAATCTAATAAATAAATAATCTTTAAAAAAAAAGGACAACCAACCAAGGCGAATGGTATTCATAGGAAGAATATGTCATTCTTTCGCTATCCTTGGATTTGAAACTTTGCTCACACTGTCCTACAGGTGATCCTTCATGGCACAAGGTCTCCCTTCTGGCTGTCCTTCTTGGCTAAGAGGATAGGTGGGTTGGGCTTTGCTGGTGTAGAGCCTGTGTTAGTTTGAGAGGGGGCGTGCCGAGGTAACAAAGAGATAATTCAGACCAGGTGTGGATCGGCAGTGGACGATAGTTAACTCCTTTACCAAACTAAGTTTTGTTCCAAGTTATTGTCTGTGTGTTTATTGCCAACAGATAAACTGTCAATCAAGTACTGACGGTGTTGGACAACAGAGCTGACCAGGTGATGGCCATCAGATCAGGGCTGTGACCGCACAGCAACAGGTAGGCCCACATCCTTTACCTTTAGCCTGGCAGCCTCACTTTCTGGTAATAGATGTTCAGGCAGCAAAGCCCAAGAAGCTGTAGATGAGTTTTAACCCTTAGTAACAGTGTGAAGTGCCCTGAGGTGTGTTTTATGTTACAGGACGAGGGCTAAACAGCGCTCAAAAGTTGGCTAAATTTTGGTGGGGGAAAAACAGACATGGTTTTTTTCAAAGACGTCCCTTGAACTCTCAGCTCAAGATGTCTGAATGAAAATGCGTTTTCTGGGTATCGGTGAGTCTCAGCTAAATTTATAATTTAAAAAAAAAATTCCCGGTAAATGTTTTGTTTCTTACAATTGGTGTACTCCAAATCAAAACTGTATATTTTGTCTTTTTATAGAGATACTTTCAACCAGCTTTGTATCAAAACAATGTGGGTAGTACATCTCATCCAGCAGAGTTTTGCCGGCTCTCTGGACTGTTTTTCAACCTACAGGCTTTACTTCTGCATTTTGGTATTACCTGCCATTCGTGTCGCCACCACGGACACAAAGAGTACACGAATAGAAGAGTCAGAGGAGTCAGACCTGCCCCACAGTATGTCTCTCAAACTCAGACCATAACCCAATCAAACAGTAAAACTAGGCAGTGCTGGTCGAAAAAAATCAAGATTATGTTACTATATTGCCTATTTCTCTCCTAAAATGTTTTCAGAGACAAATTTAATTCTAGTGTTTTGCTGTAATAGCAAGAGGTTGTTAACAGGAAGTGGGCACCATACTGTTTCCTGCATAGCGGAAATAGAAGCTGAAAAAACTGAGATAAAAAAGGGTCAAACTGAGCAGCGCTGATCAAATATAAACCAAGATGCTGTTACTGAGTTGCATATTTCTCACCTCAAATGTTTTCAGAAACATGTTTTAGCTGAGTGTTTAACTGTATTACAGGATTGTTTGTTGCCAGACATCCACCAATGTGTCAAATGAATTTGCATTATGTCACCCACCTTAGGAAACAGCAGTGCGTCTAAGCGTCCTTTTTTCCCTATTTCCTTTGGTCATGTAGCACCAATTTAAAAAGATTAAGCATCTTTCTAAAGCAGACTAATTCCATGAGAACATCACCTCTCCAGCAGTGAAATACAAGTACCCTGTTTGATTTGAAACATGTTTATAGATACATGACAGGTTAAAAAAAGGATTGTTGAGGAACTCAAAATGTTACCTGTAGCAGTATGAGCAAATTAGGAAACTAAAGTATTCAGTATGCAATTCCTTAACACTCCATATTGACATCGTTTTCAAACACCGTACATGCTTTAATACCATCCCTAAAATTCAGTTATAGATTTAGTGGCCTCTCTGGCCGCACCTATGAAAAATTTCTTGGGACGCCATCGTTGGACAGAAACATAAGAGGCGATTATTTTCTGTGTGTTAGTGATCCCAGTAGTATTCTGCAAAAAGGTTGTTTTTCACTGTGGAACATTTGCAATTATTGGCCGGAAACTACTCTCAAAACAATGTGGTAAAACTGAGGACAAACAAAGTGGTTAATCGATAGTGGAAATGGTATTAGAGCCATTATGGGATATTAGCACTCTTAAAACCTGACATGAATTTGTATTAATGATACAGAAGGTTTTTGCTCCGTTTTAAATCTCTGAAATCATTCAAAACAAAATATCTTCTTTCTTTTATTGGTGTGGACTTTCCCAAACTACTTAAAGTCAAACTACAATGTCAAGATCACATGTTTGTTATCACACTTAGTCTTGTGAAAATTTGAATGATCACTTAGCCGACCCCACAGGGAAATGATATTCAAACCTTAAAACACCAAAGACCACATTATTAGCAACGAAGGGGACTTCTGCTTCTAGCACTGGAATTTTTTGACCAACTAAAATGACTGAAGTTGCTGTAATTACAGCACAGGAATACAGTAAGTAAACAATTTACTGGACTTCACAGTAACAGTGAGATAAAAGCAGTGAGAGTTTGAAATCAAAAAGAAGGAAATAAGTCAGACTGACTCTTTGAATGTGAGTTCACCTTTAATTTACACTTCTACCTCCTGTGGTAAAATTGATTTAATTTATAATTATTTATGTTTTGTAAATATTCAACTTATTCGTCATTAGCTTTGAAGCACCAAGTCAACAAATCTCCAGATTATATTATTGTCGTGCTACTTCAGGACTCTTGAAAGGAATTCCCCTCAGCTGCCTCCGTCCCTCCCTGAGTGCGCTCTCTCTCTTTCTCTCTCTTTAGTTTCATTATTATTAAAGTAGCCCTTTAAAAGCTGCCCAGGGCTTAAACTGAAAGTGTTACCTGTATAGCTGTTCAAGAAGAAGATGTGGATCCTTATAATCACCAGTTTGCTGTTTGAAGGTAAGTTACACTGACAGATGAGGGCGACTCCCCTCTTTTTAACTAGTTAGTCACAGAACAGAGTCCAGCTTTTTTGTAGTCAGATATTATTAAGTTACCTTTGCCAAACTATGTGTCATTTATAATGTTATTTACATTTGATTATACTGACATATAATTAATCTTTTGAAACCTGGAATGACATTGGTTTTCTTGTGCTGCATTCAGAGTCTTTTCACATGCATTTCATACTTTGAAACCTTTGCAGATTGGTTTGAATTCCTTTGAAAATATGGCTATGAAGGAAATGAGCAACTTGGCAAGAGATTTTTCACAAATTGCAAGGAATGAAGAAAATAAAATTACCTGGAAATTAGTTTTAAGAAATGGAGAGTAGGAGGATAATACTACAAAATAGGGAAAAATGTCCAGAACACTATAAATAGTAAATGGTAAATGGACTACTTGTATAGTGCTTTTCTAGTCTTATTGACCACTCACACTCCGATGACGCAGCATTGGGAGCAATTTGGGGTTCAGTATCTTGCCACAATGACTACAACTATAATTCTTCTTCTTCTTCTTCTTCTTCTTCTTCTTCTTCTTCTTCTTCTTCTTATTATTATTATTATTATTATTATTATTATTATTATTATTATTATTATTATTATTATTATTATTATTATAGTTACCTGGATAGTTTTCATATTTTTTAGTATTATCTTCTAACACCTTCTCACCTCTCTGATAGCACTGTTGCTGTTGTTAGCACCGTTAGACTCTGAATCACAGATAATCTCTCAATGTTGCATAGAGCTCCTTTAAAGCATATTATTAATTATGTTCAAAAGTCATGGAAGCACAATTTATTGGAAATTCAAAAATAAGTTCTGTATCTTATTCATAATAAAAGTTTATCCAACTTTTTATTTCTTTTTATACTGAACATGACAAAAGGATGTTTTACTCTAAATCTGAATTTACCGAAACTCAGCTTTTTTATTTTCAGTCTGCACATCACAGATCACTGGCTATGGAAACACAACAGCTGACTACGGCGGAAATGCGTACTACAAGTGTGCAGTGGCCAACCTGAAAGGTGTGCAAGCATTCTTTTTTCTTTTTATATTCCAGTTTTGCAGTGAAAATGCAGACAGTGGTGGAGGAAGTATATGACTTTTACTTTGACAAACTATTTTGTAGATCAGTCTGTAGCTTTTTTTTCATTATGGAATCATTGTCTGGTTATTTTCTCCTTCAGTCTATTTATTGTTTAGTTTTTTTTAATTATTATTAAATAAATAAATATTAATCCATTTACCAAAGCCCCAAATCATGTCTTCATCTTAAGATGATTAAAAATAAATCAATGATTAAAATAATTAAAAACTAAAAGTAGCAACTTCTCATATTTAAGATGAAGGAACCATAAAATATATTTTTTGCATTTTGGCATGAAATATAACCTCAGTGATTATCGAAAGAGTTGACAATCAATTTTCTGACAATTTACTGATCAGTCTTTGCAGCTGCAGTTCATCAGCTATAGTGTTGGATAGCTAAATATACAGCACAGCATGACATCCTGTAAGCTCTAAATATGCAAAAATCTGAATCTTTAAAGTAACCAAAACTGTCAAATAACTGTAGATAAATAAAAAATGTGCAGTTTAACCCTTTGAAATGTGGCAAAAGTAGCAAATGGCATGAAAACAAAATATTAAAATAACCCACTCCAAATTTGTACTTGTGTTATTGATTGACTGAAGCATTAATGTTCCCACCAGGTGTGCTGCAGGTCACATGGCAGAGACTTTTTAAGGACGAGTCCATTGAGAATTTGGCGACCTACAGCAAACGGTTTGGACAGCAAGTAAACGAGCCTTACAAGGGGAAAGTGACTTTCACCGAGGCGTCACTGACTTCAACATCCATCACTCTGAAGAATGTGACGTGGGGGGATGAAAGTTGTTATATCTGCTCTTTTAACGTGTATCCTGATGGCTCCAAAAGAAAGCAGACTTGCCTCACGGTGCAAGGTTAGTTGCAACAAATTAATAAATTAATTTTGTTTTTAAGTTTGAAATACAGTCAGATTTCAAAAAAGAAATAATATTAGCATTGCTTTTGCTAGTTGAAACTGAAAATGTAGACTTTTTCTCAAGAGCTCTGTCAATTTTGTGAATTTTTATATGGCTCTTATACAAGGTACAAGGAAGATTTTTTATTTATACATTTGTTTGTTTATTTATTTATTATTACTATTATTAATTTTTATTCTGTAAAGTGTCACCAAAGCATTCAGGTAATCAGATTGTGAGCTCTCAAAATGACCCGTTTTTATTCTCTAAAAGGGATATCCGAGGTGGAAGCAAAAGCACAACCACCCAGTGAAACCGAGGACGACGACATGGAAGTTGTGTTCAGCTGCTCGGCTACAGGTAAACCAGCACCAGCCATTCAGTGGGACTTCTCTCCTCCTGCTACCCGCTTAGACAAGCAGCAGACGAGGAAAGAACCAAATAGTGACCAAACGTTTACCAGCAGCAGCAACATCACTCTGCTAATACCTCCAGAGTGGAAGGGACATGTGGACTGTCTGCTGAACGGTGGACAAAGGAGGAAGAGGATCTCTTTTTCTTTACCTGCCAAGGAGAAAAAGGGAGAGGAGGGTATGTATGTCAACTGCTTTTGTGTAGATCAGGCATTTGTTTTGTTATGTATAGTCTTAGAAAGAACATTATCTCCTGAAGGGCTGAGAAACCCAAAAACATTTGCTTCTAAAATAACCTTTCTTAAAGAAATAGTTCTTCGTAAGACCAAAGCTTCCATTAAAAAACATTTCATTCAAAGAACCCTTTTTGGAAGAAAGTTCTTCATCGATAGTTGAAAGCACCCTTAAATATCCAATTTCTGGCTCGTATTTCGTATTTCGCATTTCAGGAGTAATTTTTTATTGGTATATTTTTATAGGTCGAACCCTCTGAAAGGGTTTTAAGTTGAACCTTAATTTTGTTTATTTTTATTTATTTATTTATCTATTTACCTTTTCTAATGTTCTATATGGAATTATTATAATTTAGTAAATTTTCTGTTATTATCCAAATTTTACTGCACATTGCTGCTGTTTCATTATTCCACTTGCTACCCATGAAAGAGGTCTGTGGGATGTAATTGGGTTAGACTGATTAAGGTTTATAGTTAGAGTTATTCTGTTCTATATGTACCACCTGCTAGTTTCAGTAAAACATTGAAATATAAGTTGAACTTTTAAAAAGGTTAGACTTGGAACAAAAAATGACTTAACTATAGTAGAAAGCTAAAGAACCCTATATGGTTGTACATAGCATATTTATTTGTAATGGCTCATTTATTCCTTCTGTCCGTGCTCTGCGTTCATTTCATTCATACTTTTGCACGTTTTCTGAAAATTGATGGATATGAACAAAACGGAGTAGCACCACTCTTGTGCCATTTATTAGCTGTATCTTTGCCAACATAGAGGTTGCATGGAAGCATGAGGGCAGTGACACAGGTGTAACTTTTCTCTCACATAAAGTGCGTATGAATGAGACTAAAGAGTGCAATTATAGCATGAGTGTTTTTCAGAAAATTACCGAGAAAGTCAATCATGCTCTTGTGAGTGGAATGTGAGCTTCCTGGAAAATTTGCTGACAGTTATTATGTTGACTGATTGGAAGCATGTCACGTCCACCACATCTTCCCCACAGGGTGATATCAGGAAAAAAACAAGTTTATGGCCTACATTTGATACTTTACCCACGTATTACCCAGCATACGTCTCACTTTGTTGTCAAACTCCAGAGAACTGAGTTGTAAATGTGACGTCATAATTATGAAAAGCCTCGTGACACATCCTCCAAACCAGGAACTCAATAAAGTCCCTGAAATCTGGGAAGAGCAGTGAGTGAACTGAGAATGACTCAGTGCAAACATTGAATATTGTCCTCTGTGTGCGTCAGCTGAGCAGTGACACATTAAAAATAGACTACGTTTCACTTTCACTTCCGTCTAGCTGTCATGTTCAAGACTGTGTCACAATAAAATGAGATGTGTGTTATTCGCCCTCTCGTCTAGCAGGTCAGGTCAGTTAATTCTTGGCATTATAAAGTCAGAATGTGTCCATGAAGGTGTCCTCTTTCAGGAATATGCGACTTACCATCTTCCTGCACAGACTGACACTGTGTTTGTCTCCAGGGAAAAAGCTGTCGTCATCAGGGATTGCACTTGTGATCGGTGCTGTGTTGTTCGTTTCCTTCATGGTTGCTGCTGCTGCAATGAAGCGAAAAAGGTGAGACATTTGACACCAATACACGTGGTATATTCTTCTTATTAGTAAATTATAATTAAATTCCCTCTCTTCCTTGCAGGTTAAAGAGTCCCAGAAGAAATGAAAGTGTTTGACAAACACTGGGATTTTCACACAGCTTACATTCAAGCATGCAAGCATTACAAGCATCTGCGTTTCTTGGCGTCCAAACTTTTACAGGTGTGACAGTTAATTAAGCTAAAAAAGCTGCTATTTAAGATTCCACATGTGGTTTTCATAGCAACCATTTATTTTAAATTCCAATACTCAGCACTTTATACCTCTAAAAGCAAAGCTTGTTTGGTCTTTGTAGAATGTAAAAATGCAGCAACAGTGACCAATTTTTCAAATATGTTGCGATATTTGAGCTTAATCAGGGATTGTACTTTATTTATCAGAGTAGGGAGGTGGCTGAAGTGGGATTTCTTCTTCTTCTTTTTTTTGTTGGTTAAATCACGGCTCTCCCTGGAACTACATTGTTTTTTTCTTGAGCCCCCCGATTGGCTTAGGAAACATACATGAATTGATAAATGAATAAATTACATAATAGATCAAAAAATATACATTATATAAGTAAATATAAATAAACACACTCCACAGTTCTTAAAAAAATATCTGAAATAGCTATTATTGCGATTTTGCAGTAATCCCCTTGCCTCTCATGAATAACAAATTGTTTATTATTTATATATAGATCTGTAAAGCTGGTAACTTCATGCTTATTCTGAGTTATAGTGACGGCAACACAGTGCAATAGTAAAAGTTTACTTCAGGATAATCTAACAGGTAGATCAGAGGAAAAAAGTTGATGTATTTTGGTGAAAACAAGGACATGTTGTATGTGGCTATGGTGCCATCTGTTGTGCTTTTTGGTTAAATAAAGAAAAGGAGAAAGAAGAAGATCATAATGTCAGGTAGGCAACTTATCACCGAGGAATATATTAGCAAAATTTCAATGTTATTTTTTGCACAAGAAATCTACACTGATCATTTCATTCAGCTATCTATAAACTTGAAATGTGAAAAAGAGATGAATATTTAATTCAAAAATGTGCATATTTACATATTACTAGATGTATCTATAAAGTTTAAGTTATTCATAAAATATGATAAAATACACACAATATTCATGTGTTGCAATATTGCACTTTTCTGTCTTTTTTGTGCAATGACAAAAAAATGTATTCTATTTTTTTTCTTGCAGTTTTGTACATTAGTGTTCAATGTTTGTTTATTTATTGCTCTACTCTGACACATTATATGACTGTAGTTGTGGCAAAGTACTGACTGTGAAATATTGTTTCGCATCCATGTCTGTCAAACACAGGATCATTAACCTGTGATGTGTAATTATGATCGTGACATTTCACCACAATTTCTCATAATCTAATCTTTTAATTTATTCTCTCACTCTTTCCATAAAAGTATTTATTTTTGCTCAGTTTATCAAAATGTTAAGTTTAACTGTGTAAGAACTATCTAAGAACTTAATACTTCTCCCACATGATTTCATTGCTTGTTTGTTTTTGTTGTTACCGTGTCTCTGTGGGACAGAGGATCTGAGCCAGAAAACCATACGGGACAAGTTCAGAGAATGCACCATTTTAACCATCTGTCATTGTCTTAACACCATCACGTTAACCAGGCCCCGACATCCTGAAACAAACAAACAAAAAAAATTAAAAACTCACCGGGGTCAAATGACTCTGCAATATATTGAATCTGAGTTCTCTTTAAATGTAACGTGTCTGTCAAATTATGTCTTCTGTGTGTAGGTAGAATAAAGCTACAGTATATCATAATATTGCTGGAATAGCTAAATAAATGGATGTTGTTTACAATGTTTTTCAGCTTTGTGTCCATTTCTAACTGTGGAGAGTTAAGTCACAGGGACGTCGCAGTGGGGGAGAAGAAGGGCAGCAGTTGGTTGGAAACAAGTGGTGCATTTGCTTTTTTCTTGTAGGCCATTTCAGAGACTACAGCTATTATCACCATATCTATTTGTTTTCACAATTCTTTCTTTGTGTCATGTGTTAAAATCACCCAGAAACAGAAACTTGTGGATGTAGTGCAAACAACCATTTTTTTTATTTCATACAATATTTTTATACAATACAATCTTTATTATCGACTGTGTTTTTAATGTTGTTCAATATTTAACGCAAACCTGGGCTATCAGAATATTTGGGCTGTAGTGATGTCACTTGAATTTACAAATAGTTATGAGACCATGACATAAGAAAAACCAAGACGGAAAATGAATTGTACAGATGTTTAGTGATAAATCTCCCAAAAGTATTATGCACAAGTTTTTTTTGTTAGAAAACCTTTCTCCCAAGTGTTGGGAATCAGAAAGTGAAAAAATAAACATTAAAACTATTATAGTTCAAAAAATGGACACACTTTTCCAAAAAAAGTCCCATCGTTTTTTGTTTTGCAGTTGTTTCTGTGTCCCATTATCTGTGCCATTGTGAGTTTACATCCATATGAGGCCCTGCTGCTAGTTACACTGTCTCCTGATTTACCCTGGTCTCATTATTGTTATTGTTATTATTTTATTTATCATTATTATTATTATTATTATTGTTATAATATGGGCTACCAGCGTTTATTCTAATCCAGGAGGCGTTTCCAATAACGCAAAACGGTAGAGCAGGATTAGACCAATCACAGTGCAGTTTGCTTCAGATGACGTATGGCGGTGAAAGCGGATACAACGCGTCTTCCGATTGGACGACAAAACCAAAACAAACCTCTGACCCCTCTCCAAAGGAACTATGGGAAACAAATATGGCGTTTAGCACCGATGCTAATATACTTTTATCATTAAAATATGATTAAAATAAGGACGGAAGACACCCAATATCGGATCCATCATCACTGATTTATTTAACAGCGTCCCGTAAAAATCCCCGATTTCCGGGGCTGAATAGAGAGGCTTCTGAAGGAGCGACGATGCATCGGACGACGATCCAACCTACAAGTCAACATGTCTCAAAAATGATCCCGTGATTTAAGGAGGTCCCAATGTTAAGCAAATGGGAAAAGTCTTCCTGGTCCAGTGTGCGTCACGTGACGCTGTAGTTCCTGTGTCGGCCGCTGTGTAAAGTTTGGACTCACCCCGGAGCTGCGGTTCACTATCGAGGATGTTTCTTAAAAAAATAAGCAAAACTTGTCTTTCTGGGCTGAGAAATGTCTGTGGACCAGGACAGGTGTTCTCTCCGGCCGCTGCGAGGTAAAAGTACACGTATAATACACAGTGTATTGCTTTTAAAGGTGATATATTTCAAAAGGCTAATGGCTAACATAACTTCGAGAAATGCAAAATACGTAAACGGTTTAAATTTACGGAGTAGCCATATTGTTTATAGGCTACTGTACTGTCTTTGATATTATTATTGTTTGGACTGTAGCTGAGGTCTGAACAGTGAGTCACCATGACCTTTGGCACACTGTCTGTACTGTGATAAATCACCGGTTAAATAAGGGGAGTTTTAATGTGGAAAAACAAAGCAGCAGGTGAACATGAAACAATAACGACATGAAGTACGCTCGGTTAGAATAAAGCAAAAAAGACACATCTCCGTTACAGTAAGCAGTTAATGCTCAATATTGATACTAAACACTGAATTCAGAGCATTGAAATAGTTTAACATCATCTCTGATTGTATTTGTTGTAAAATCACCTTAAAAAAATTAATATGGAATTTCTTGGTTTGGATATTTAAAAAGCTGTTTTTTTCAATATTTTTAAAGCTAAGTTCAAACTTTAAAGTCTCAGAATTAAATAAATAAATAAATAACAGTTTCACATGGTTTATATTCAGTTGGTCAATTTGAAAAATTCAATTATGTTTTCAATATTAAGTATTCAGTTGTTAAAATTGCCAAACTTATATCTCTCATTTGGCTTCCTTACTTTGAGCAAAGTTTGTAATATTATTCAGTGTCACATGATAGAATATGTTCGTGGCTTTATTACTGTTTTTAAGGTGTACATTTTTTTTGTATTTATTTTATTTAAAAATATTTAGTGTGTGTGTTTTTTTTAATAAACATCAAGTCAGTACAGCTTGAACAATTACATAAAACAAATTGCAAGAGCTGAAATAATTAGTCGATAAATGAATATGTGGAGAAACAGAGAAATGGGGAAAAAAAACATTTTATTTAATCACTTTTCAAGAGAGGTTGAAAGGTCCCAGCTGTGAGAATTTGCTACTTTTCTATGTCCTTTATGATAATAACCTGATTGTCTTTTGGTTTTTAAGTCCTGGTTGGACAAAATAAGATATTTAAAGACATAATGTTAACTTTAAGAAGATCTAACTTTCTTTTTTCTTTTGTTTTTTTTTCTCCCAGGCTTCAGCACAGTCAGGCTCATGAGTGCGGGCAGTCTGTCCCATCAACCCGTCCCGAGACCTCCAGTGCCAAGACCATGATGGACATCGGGACCCGCCGAATTTTCACCGAGGACCACGATATATTCAGACAAAGCGTCCGGCGCTTCTTTCAAGACGAAGTGACTCCGTACCACCGGGAGTAAGCTGAAGCCTCTGTTTAAAGTCAACATTGACATTTCCTGTTACAAAGTAAAACAAACAGACACAAAATAAATAAATTACGTAACCAGTTTCAGTATTTGCTTACCTCACTAAAAGCCACTTTTCCATGTTCCAGGTGGGAGAAGGCCGGTGAGGTGAGCAGGGAGCTGTGGGAAAAGGCTGGTGAGCAAGGCATGCTGGGAATATTGATACCGGAGGAGCATGGCGGCCTTGGAGCAGACCTGCTCTCTGCAGCTATTGTGTGGGAGGAGCAGTGAGTAGTACTTCAAATTTAAAACTATTTAATCATTTCACATAACTCTCTTTCGCAGGCATTAGTGGTGTTCTTTGGGGCTCCCTTTTATTTATTATTAATCATGTACCTGTTGGCCATATTTTTTGGAAATTTGCATTAAATTTTACTGTTATGCAGACGTCACCCAGCTCTATTTGTCCACTAAGCCCACTTCCACCCGTCTCCCTTTCTTAGTGCTAATTACATGTTAAATCTTTGTTCACGTACATTTTTCACCAACTTGAAAGTGGTTAAACTCGAGGTTCGCCGTGTTGATAAAATCTACTTTGGCTAAAGCGCATAGTTTCTCTCTGACCGCTGACAACTTCAAAGTCTTTCTTTCCACTCAGGTTAAGCGTCTGGGTGTCATCTGGGTAGTACATTTTCCTTTAAGGTACACATCAGCAATTTTATTTATTTTATATATGAGGACAACACACGTTACTCAACATTTCAACGTGTTTTGAAAGCTATAAATGTTGCTCTGTCTTTATACTTTCAGCCACTGAATACCGTCACTTACACCAGACATCACAGCCATTCTCGTTCACACTTTGGTGACAGCCTATATTTATTACTGAAATTTTATCTTTGTGTCTTTTCGAAATCCTTCCTGTCGATTCCCTTTCCACCTTCAAATCCCGTCTGAAAACATCTTTTCATGATGGCATATTTGGCCGGATCTAATGGTGATAACACTGATTGACATTTGCACTGCTGATGACTTTATGATGAAGATTTTATACTTTGTGTTTATAATTATGATTTTTGTCTAGTTATTTTATCAACTTATTCCTTATTTGTTTGACTTTATGATCTTCAGATACTGTGCGGTTTGTTTGTGCCTATTAACAAAACGTATCATTATTATTATTAATATTATTTTTACTATTATACCAAACTATTATTATATTTGTTTTTTGTCCTCCAGGGGTTATTCCAACTGCTCGGGCCCGGGTTTCACCCTGCACTCTGACATCATCATGCCCTACATCTCTAACTACGGTACCAAAGAACAGATTAAACGCTTCATCCCCGACATGACTGCTGGGAAATGCATCGGAGCGATTGCCATGACGGAGCCAGGAGCAGGCAGGTCAGGATTCAAACGTTAATGCGACGTCAGCGCTGATGCTGTGCAACTTTAATAACGCGGCGTCTTTGTGTTTTTCAGTGATCTTCAAGGTGTGAAGACGTACGCCAAGAGGGATGGCAGCGACTGGATCCTCAACGGCAACAAAGTATTGAGTCAGAAAAGCAAAAACGGTCATTTTATTGCATTTCAGCATCACCCTGACCTCTTTAATTTCACCTGTCCAGGTGTTTATCTCAAATGGTTGGATGTCCGACCTGGTGGTGGTGGTGGCCGTGACAAACCGCGAGGCAAAGACCGCGGCACACGGCATCAGTCTGTTCCTGGTGGAGAATGGCACGAAGGGCTTCCAGAAGGGACGCAAGTTGGAGAAAATCGGTCTAAAAGCTCAGGTACGCGAGATCAACGGCTCGAGATAATAATGTTTCCTTCAGTCCTCTTGATTAATGTCAGGACACCGTGATTCTGTTGTCTCACTCTTTTTTCTCCTTCATTGAAAGGACACAGCTGAACTGTTTTTTGAGGATGTTCGACTCCCAGCTGACGCCCTCCTGGGACAAGCAAACAAGGGCTTCTACTACCTGATGAACGAACTGCCTCAGGTAAAAGAAACTTTTTTTGTGCTTAAGTGACAAATGGAGACAGCAAATTTCAAAATTGCTCCAATCTTGACCAAGAGCACTGCAGCTCGCAGCAGCGAAACAGGTTGCAATGTAACAAAATTTTGCACCGTCAACTGACGTCCACTAATACTGCTTATTTCTGCCACTGACAGGCTCAGATTAATATTATCATCATAAGCTTCTGACAACATTATAGAAAGGATCCCTGCAGAGATAGACTTTTTTGTTAAAGCGCAAGATACTTTTTAAATTCCGAAACCACTCTGTCAAACCCACCGGGCTGTCATTTGAGTTACCCATTACCTGCTTCAGTTCAGTTAGTCTGATGGTAAATCATTTGATCATTTTGCGGCGAAGGAGCGTCTGGTGATTGCCGGTACGGCCCTTGCGAGCTCTGAGTTCATGTTTGAGGAAACCAGGAACTATGTGCTGCAGAGGAAGGCTTTCGGCAAGAGCATCGCTCATCTCCAGGTCTGTATAACAAGTTTCTTTTACAAATCTTCTTGTCTTCTCGCCTGTGTGTGATTTAATGTTTTAGCTGATTTTCACAAGTTAAGGTTCTCAGTCATATTCAGCTACTGTTTTAGATATCTGCATCACTAACACATCATACCACTCAAAACGAATGAGATCTGCTCTGTTCTTTTTCCCCTGTTAATATTCATTTGTGGCTCTAAAATAGGTTTGTTTTCTTTAAGAGAATAAATGTCATTGCATCTAATTTTACTCCACAGACTGTGCAGCACAAGCTGGCAGAGCTGAAGACTGAGATCTGTGTGGGCCGAGCCTTCGTTGATAACTGCCTTCAGCTCCACTCGGACAAACGCCTGGATGCCGCCACTGCCTCCATGGCCAAATATTGGTGAGAATGTCTTTTTTTTCATAATTTGAAATCTGAATATATTTGTTCTGAATTTAGATATTTTGAAAATTGAACCAAATATTTAATTTTAAGTCTCTGCATTCCTTACAAATGATTTAATGGTTCAGCCTAATTAAACTTTCAGATAAATGCAGGTGCATGGTAATATAAATGTGTGTATAATAATGAGTTGTCTTGATTTTTTTTTATGTTCATATATTCAGATCTAAAAAGATTTAGAATTAAAAAAAAAGATTTTTCCTCCTGGATTTTTGGACACTTAAGTCTCTTATTTGCTTCCATAGTTTTAGTATTGAGCAGCTTCGTACCTCAAAAACAGGCCATGTTTGCTGATGTCTTTTGTCGTCTCTTCAGGGCGTCTGACCTCCAGAACAGGGTGGCCACTCAGTGCCTGCAGCTCCACGGAGGCTGGGGCTACATGTGGGAATACCCCATCGCCAGGTGAGTGCCACATCACCTGAGAAACAGGGATGGTCAGGATAACTTCTGGGAGCTTTACCACACTGTTTATATTCCAGTTCATTCACAAGTTCCTAGACTTGTCTCTTTCTGTCTTTGCAGGGCATTTGTGGATGCTCGTATTCAACCCATCTACGGAGGCACCAACGAGATCATGAAAGAGCTCATCGCCCGCACCATCGTCAGCCAGATGTGAGAAAATTGGATGTTTTCATGGCGGAGGAGCACTGGGGGAAGTGGGGTGGTTTGCACAGATGTTTTTTTCTTAGTGGACAATTTGTCTGAAAAGAGTTCAACTTTAAGTCATCGTACCTTATTATACTTTGATGCGGTTTAAGTATAATGAACGACCTAAAATGTCAAAAAAAGTATTACAGGATGCAAATAAATCCTGCACAAATTTATCAGTAAAGGCATTAAAACAAGACTAACATTGGAAAGAAGAAAAAACACTTTCTTCCTCTTATAAATGAAACATTGTTGATTTGGAGGTTGATGAAAAAAATTACAAAAAGCAATAATGGTTTGACAGTTTCTCAACAACGCCTTCATTAACCTTTATCACATTTGAGGTGTTTTTCACAACTGTGGTGAAATCATGACATATTCTATTGTCTGTTTCTGTCCATTTTCCTCCAACTGTAGTTTTAATTGTGTATATATACTGTATATATTGCATCAAAAAAAAAATAAATTCCATCAAGAATTTATTTTTGTAATTGGGCTGTCTGTTGTTTTTGTCTAATACGTAGTGACAAAAGATATTCATTTATCAGATCTAAGTGCCTTAATGTCTCAATTTTCAAAATTCATACATGTTATTCCAATGGTCTCAGACTGTCCAGAGATATTGGTAAACATTATCAACTCTCCCAAATCCAAAAACTAGAGTGCTAAAACCTAAATTTGTAATGTCATAGGGTATAAAGTATTGAGCTGCTCCATAGACAATGAATGGGGAAAGCTGTTATAGTTGACAAGAGTATTATTTTGGGCTATTGTCTTTATTGTAGCACAGCTTGAGAACGACAGGAAAGAGGGCAGAGAGAAGGGTGATGCCACACAGCAAAGGGCCACAGGTTGGAATCGAACCTGCGCTGCAGCTAGGACTCGGCATATATTGAGTGAAGACTCGACCAGGTGAGCTAGAGATTGACCCAAAGGGGAATGTTCTGAGTATGTAGATACATTTTGTGTTTTAGATCTTAAATCTAAGAAAGGCTTGTAAAACAGCATTAGCCTCTCCTGTCTTATTTCCACCAATAGGTGGCAGCACATGTTTGGACAAAGCTGTCAGACAAATGACCAGATGTCCATTTGATTCCATTGCAGCACATGCAGCAGGCAAAAGCAGACTGTTGAATGTGGCTGGTTGATTTAAAGCATCTTTGGTATCCTTATGGATGAGTTTGGCATTGTATACAGGACTCATGCCTTGGTACCATGTATTTCATCCTTGCGGCTCTGCTTCATGTGCTTGTGCATGCACAGCATGCCAATGGGACTCTGATTCCCAAAAACCCACATCAGTGCCAGTTGAGAAGGCAGACAGCATCCCCACCATGCCTCACCTGGGGGGGACAGAAGTACAGCTACTGCTCATTGATGCATCCTCCACTCCCTCCTTTCCCTTCTTCTCCTCCTCTCCCCCTTTATCCCTCCTTCCCCTGCCCCTCCTTCCCACTTTCCCCTTGGCATCACAAAAAATTATCCCCTTCCCCTCTCCCCCTCTCTGCCTCCCCCCCCCCTCTTCTCCATATTTCCTCAGCAACAGCCACACCCCGGTGCTTTCAGCTCTGCACTCATTTTCACTGCGGACACAGTGCTTCCCCTTTTCTGCAGCCCACAATGCAGATGCAATGACTCCTTGCAGCTGCTGTCTGGCTTCATGTCAGAGTACATCTGTGACAAAATGTGTACATGCATTTTTTGCATTTGCACTCCAAAAATGTACAAATTTCACACAGGGGGGACTGCCCTGTCATGCAGCCACATAATCCTGTTGCGCCTCTACTGCTGCACTTACGGCAGCTTAATTTGCGATGGGAGGGATCAGAGGGCCCCATACCACTCTCATTGTCACTACAGCTCCCTGTCTTCACACACACACCAGGGTATTAGTGCCGCTCAGCAGCCTAAACCTCCAGGTAAGAGCTCAAGCTCTTTGTTTATCATTTGCTGGCTTTAAAATGAATAGAAAAAAGCATAAATGTAGAGTTCCTTGCATTTGAATTGAACACAGAAAGCTGTTAAAGTTCTTTTTACAAAAGACATGGTATATTAATATTGCTGTCCACGAATCCTCAGCTGTATGTGTGAGCGCGTCTTGGTGTCATGTACAGTTATGCGTGTATTTAGAGATATGAAATAATGTAGTAGAATTTCTGCAAGGAGTTTGTAACTCAAGTGGACATTTGGACATTTAGGGGTGAAATTCTGAGTGTGGGCACGTTTAGAAATGTGTTAAATTACGTTTGGTTGCGCTTCATTCGCGCTGCGTCCTGGTGCGCCGCTGTCCGCCGCAGCAACCTGCGCCTTTTGTTCTGGTCCACGCCTGTATGGTGCTGAAACCGGCGCTGCCCCCCAGCTATTCACTGCAGCACATGAGAGCAGACTAAACTGCGAGGAAAGGAAAAGGATTTCACATATAGAGGTGCAGATTGTTTTAACTGCAGTCATCTTTGCGCATAAATAAATTGGCTCATGTCTTGCCCATGGCCATGGCTTGTGGATATGGGAGTAGCCCTGCTTGGAGTTGGCATCTTGCATCGAGTTGCCCTTGCAGTCATTACCAGCCTGCATCAGCAAAAGGTGGCTGACGTATATTTAAACATTTTTATATCTTAAATGTTGAATTAACTGCAGAAATTGTGTTTCCACCTACAAACCAACCCCATATTCCTCATGTCTGCATACCATAATGGAGGTCCTGGCCTGATGGGTTGTAATGTCTTTTTTAACATATTTATTCAGCCATTGATAATGATCTAGAACTTCCATTAAGCATGGATCTGTGTCAAACATGCCTCATTTTTAGTGTTGCCTCAGCTTTCACATGCCCAGCAGAAACCAGGAACTGTAGATTTCCCATGTCTTGATGTGAAAACATTCCTTTTATGACAAGAAATTAACACTTGCACGAAACTGCACTCCGGGTTTTTGTGTCGGCACATTCCTATTGCTGTCTCATAAGACCCCTGGGTATGTGAGATATATAAAAACAACATCTTCACATGCTGATGATGGATTTTTAGCACAATCATATGGTCGGTTTTGACTCAAGCGAGATTTAAGTGTTGCAGTGTTGGCATATTTCTCTTGAGAACAGGTGTGTTCAGTCAGCTTCCTTCTTGCTTTGAGGTTTAGTAAGTGGTTTTATGTTAAGTGTAATACATTCCTTTTGATGTTTGATTCGACTTTATTTGACAATAATGTACAATGAGTGTGCAGGAATTTATTTTACCTCACATGAGTGAAAAACTTTTGTCTTTTGTGCCAATAAATAACGTTGTCTTTCCTTTTCCTGTAAGAGTTTGTAATTAGATATATAAGCATTCCCTTAGCGTCATTATGTCTTTTATTGATTTAAAGGGATAGTTCCAATCTTTTAAAGTGGGGTTGTATAAACTGCTTCTCTATGGTCAGTGTACATACAGTAGGTGTTTGCAAGCTCCCAGTTTGGAGAAGCAGGCTAACACATAAACTTAGCAATGTACTGCTGCAGACAGGGGCAGCAGCAAAACATGTTTAATCACCTAAAAAATAAATTTCAGTTTAAATGTACACTATATTAAGAATATTTTCTCTGCTTTGCCTTGCTGTCAGGTAGAGATTTACAATGGGAAATAGGAGCCAATACATTGCTCTCTTTAAAGCCAGACTCCACAGAGGAAAAACGGTGATTTAGTATTGCTGAACACAGGAGCTGCTGATCTACTGCCGCCTGTTAGTTAGTTAGTTAGTTAGTTAGTTAGTGTTATTATGTGACTTTTTTAAATTTAAAAAGAGTTACTTTGGATAAGTCAAGGTCACATGAGAATGCAAAAATCTAACTGGTCGAAGCAGCAATTCCCAGTTCATTAAGGTAAAATTACTGTTTTTGTCAATGGAGACTGGTGGCTTCGACAAGAACATGCACTTAAGGTGGTACAGACTTTTTTTTTTTGTTTGCTAAAGCACATTTTGCTGCTGGCCCCCATCCACAGCATTACTTTACTTAGCTTCTGTGTCAGCACTCCTGCCTGCTTCTCCAAACTGGAACTGTGCTGACTGACATCCACAATAGGTAATACATTGATTTAGGCCTGGGCGACAGTGGCTGAAAATGATATTGCAATATTTTTAGGCTACATCTCGATACTGGAGTGCTCTGCTTAGCCTGTTTCCCCTGCGATCCGGCCTCGGATAAGCGGATGAAAATGGATGGATGGATCTCGATACATGATATATTTCTCAATATTTTGTTAACCTCCCCTCAAAAGCACTCCATTAATGCGGGATCTGGAAGACATATCTGACAAAAAAAAAATTTTTTTTTTTTTTATATATATATATATATATATATATATATATTTTTTTTTTTTTAAGGAATGACTATTTGTACTTTGAAAAATATTAACACCGCTCCATTTTTCAACAGATAATCATTAGTAATGTAGATATAATGACGAAGTGGTTAAAGGCAAGTATTAAAACAAGTAAAACTGTCTGATAAGTTGAGAAAGGTACATCACTTAATAGTAATGCAACCTTTAAAATCAGGAAAAAACACCATTTATTCTATATCAATATCCAATATCTAAGACGATATGTAGTCTCATATCGCAGTATGATATAATATCTTTATATTGCCCAGCCCTACACTGACTATGGATAAGTACATCATACAACCCCACCTCAAAAAAACTGAAATATCCCTTTAAGGCAAACCTCAGAGGCTGGTGGGTGCTAATTAGCCTCTCATACAATGCAAATAATGGGCAGAAAGTTATACATCTGACCACACATTAGTATAACTGGCATGAACTGAAACAGGAATTCCTTTGCCACTGAAACATAGACTATGTAGTTCTCAGATCAGAGCCAAACAGAGGTTGACAAAGTGCATTACAGTCGTTATGTGTGTCAGGTTTTGCCGACTTCTCCTGTAAGGACAAACCCTCTATCAGGCCAGATTGGGCCGCGTCTAATCACTGATGGAGTAATTGAAATGACCTTAATCATGGAACAACAGGTTGGGTTTGTGTTTACACACATAAGCAATGAAAATACAGCTTATTTATTTAATTCTAGCTGACTCCTTCTGTGTTTATGTGTGTGTAAGAGCCATACATTTAGCCACTTTGTGCTTTTCCAACCACTAGGAAACCCTATCCACCTCTGTGCACCACGCGGGAACGTTAAGTATATTTCCCAACGTCAATTCTGGTTAGGTGTGCCGTCAAAATCCTGAAACCACAGAACCACTCCACGCTACACTGAAATTAAGACACGCCGTATTGGCTGGCGCTTCCTTCCTCCTGGGAAGGAATTGTATTGGAATAAATGTTTGAAGTGAAGATCAGTTTCTGGATTTGTTTGTGGACTGATGGTCTGACTCAGTTTTGCTTGTTTGTGAGGGAGTGTGTTTGGTTTTTATGTGCCATGATGAGTTTTGGGGGGTGTGTAAGTGGTGATACAGATCTCTTTTGTGCGTGTTTGCGTGCGCTCTGGGAAGTAGGTGAACATGGCGTGGTCTAGAGCCATGGTCACAGGTGTTTTAGGACTCAGGATGTGTCTTTGTCCCCTGCTGCTCCTGCTGTCTGAGGCCTTTTGCTCTACAGGTGTCTAATGGGAGTCGGCAGAGCTGTGCTTCAGAACGTGATTAAGTCTTGACTGTGAGAGGGACCTAATCTCATTCACATACGTCACAGGAACCAAACGGCCCACTGACCTGCATATGGAGCAGACTCGCACACACACACACACACACACACACACACACACCCTCACACACACACACTTCTTTCTGGCACAATGGAGGTCTTTGTAGAGGAATAATTTTGTTGATGGGGAGTAAATGAAAAATCTGACAGTGTGAGGTGGTCTGCTGGCATCATATGTACACCAACATCATCTGTTTTCCGTCAATAACTCGGGTTGATTACGTATTGAATGAGCCAGGTGTCAGTGTCTTGCTCGAGATGAATGGACATTTACTTGCCACCAGAGAAAGCTGTTGGGTAGTGGCTTTAGACTGTGTAAAAATAATGGATATAGCCATAAGGGCTGTAATAAATGATTATAGTCATTGTGAGATAATACGTAGATCATTTTCTCAATGAATAGATTAGCTGTTTAGTCGATAAAATGTTAGAATTTGGTAAAAAAAAAAAAAAAAAAAATACTGTTTAGTTGTTTCCCAAGCCAAAGATGACACTCTCAAATGTCTTGGAACTGATTAAATGCTTATCAGATTATTTGGCAATTAATTTAATAGTTAACAACCAATTGATTAATTGTTTCAGCTGGAACTGGAAAATCTGAACGGTCTCCATAAAGGGTCTTTTAGCACAATCAAGCGTTAATGGCGATTAAAACGTTGCGCCGAAAATACACAAAGCAGTGGCGGCGTGTGACTCAGCACAATAATTACATCTTTCTGTGGCCGAGAGGTTCGTTCATGTGTTTAAGGCTGGAAGAAATTCTGTGCAACACTGGTCAACATGCAATAGGAGTCAATGTTTATTGATTTGCTGCAGTCATTCTCCAGCCATCATCTGCCTCGAAAAAAGTTAAACTATTCTTGACTGTTAGTTTGGCTGCAGCTTGTTGCAGAATCAGAGTGCACGCCAAAGCTTTCCATAGACATTGCATTGGCAGCTCGTCATAGGCCTCACTTCGCCACCCCTTGATGTGTTTTCAGCGTTACAGCAGAACTACCTTTCAGAAGCTAAAATGTACTGACGTGGCAACAACTAGGCTAAGGCTTAGCCTATTTTCTGTGACATTACCTCTCAAATATTGTTGCTGTGGTAGTTACTTATCGATGAATAGCATTCACCTGTCACACAAAACCGACTGAGTGACTGTTTTTTGTACCAGGATGTAAAGATGTTTGCTGTAGAGTTGAGCATTTTGTTTTGGGTGTCTTTGGAGATTGGCACACTTTTGGAGCCAGCCTCAAGTAGCCATTCGAGGAACTGTACTTTTTGGCACTTCCTCGTTGATTTTTCAACTCTGAAGGTTGCCCACTTGATATTGGCTTAAAATAACAAAAATCTTAGAAAAAGCACTGCAGTTATGTCAGTGCACCACATTCAAGCAGCACATACAATCTGCAGCCCAGATGTAGCTGTTAAAACAAAAGCCCTTGAAGTTCACTGTCAAGGATGCAGGTGCAGAGTTTATTGAGTTTGATGTACACTGCTTATCTGGTGCTAAGATCCATCCTATGACCTCCTCAGCACAGGACAGTCTCTATAACTATCCACCCAGCCTGTTTGTACCATCTTCATCTCCGGCTGACTAGCACCCAGTCTCCCAAACGAGCCCTGACAGCAAGTGTCATATTTCATTCCTCACGGACGCTGCCCCTCGACAGAGAGGACACTCATTCAGGGCATTCTTACACTCAGTCGCCAGCTCCCTCAGATATTGGCATCCATAATATTCTCTCCTGCTCTGGATGTTGTGTCGTAACCATGTTAGCTAATCTGTGAGGCCAGGGCGATAATGGCTGGTTTGTACATAAGAAGCTGCGGAAGACCAGGAGTGAGTAGGAAAGAAGTTCGTATCTGAGAGACAAAGAACACCGCCCACCACAGTTTGTACAGGTTGACTTGGCTTGAGTACAGCAAATCCATGCCGTGCTGATCCATGTGCCTCGAACTTATTTCCCTCCTTTTGAAAGCTTTCTTTATTTAGAGCAGTTTGTGTGGACAAGTGCCCAAAAGCACATTCCAAGAAAAAAATGTGCTGGATGTTCACACGGAGCTATTACAGGAAGTTTATGCATCTCTGTCTTAGCGGGGTTATGACATATAGCCCAGCTTTAAATTGCTGTTTGTGGTTTCACACCCTTAATTGACACACGAGAATGCAGGCAACTGGGCTGTTGACATATTCTGGATAATATTATGGCTGGGTCTGTTTCTATATGCAGCCATCTGGGGCCTGCATCTGTTTTAATGTCTGCAAAGCACCAGAGCTTGGCTGCATTTTTACTGGCTTTGCAGTTAAAAGTGTAAAGAAAATATCAATAAAATGCGTTTTATTGACAGATGCTCTTCCCAAGAGAAAAAAATGGCTTTTATACTGGTTCACTTTTTTTTTAAAAAATGGAAAAAAGGCAATGAGCAACACAAATTGCAAGAAATTAGTAGATTTAGAAAATGTTTATTATTAAAAAGCTAGGAAAAATGTCCAGTGGAAAAAAGCAAAAAGATAGACTTAGAATGATCAAAATTACACTTTTAAAATGATGTTATAGAATTATTAGACTTTTAAGCATTTCTTTCAGGTCATTTCCTTCTTTTTTTGTCTTTTTTTTTATTGTCAGGTAATTTTCTTGTACATTTTTACTAATTTCTTTCTAACTTTGGGGTCATTTCTCCTTTTGCTGACCTTCCTGTCATGTTTTTAAAAGAAAACAAGCCAATTCGCTCAGGTTTCAAAGGGTTAATTTTATTTTCATGGAGCTTAAGTTCTTGAGGATGCATGAAGGAAAAGTCTCTTTTTTTCTTGTCCATCGAAAAACTATTTTAAGACTTAATAGCAGCCTAAATGATGCACTCAAATACAGCAGTTACATTGGAGGCTGTTCTGGTTTTTCGGACCCTGACCCGGTCCAACGATGGGAAGAAACCACTAATGAGCCTTAGCGTCTTCCTGAATAGGCCAGGGACCCTCCAGTTAGCCTAGCGTAGCGGCTAAGCTATGTAGCGCTGAGCCTTTATGGTTTCCAGATGTTCGAGCTAAACAGCTAGATTGTGTTCTCCCCATCCTTTTGCAAACAGCAGACTGGCAGCAGCTGAGGGCTGAAACATTGAGTGAAGTGTACTAGAGGAATCAATGAGCCTCATTGTTGAAGTCCATGTATTGTTAGAGACTCTGTCTCAGGTTTCTTTATGCTCTTTTATGAACATTTTACCTCAATTACATCTCAGTGTGAGTGCTTTTCAGCTGATCCATGAGGAATTTAATGCCTTGGAAATAAGTCTCCAAGGATTCCCTAAATGAAACCAGAACATCTCTTTCACTGTGTCAGTGTGTCCGTCTCTGTCTCTGCGGGCATCTGCTTGTCAGAGCTGTATTTCAGTTGAATGGAAACCCCCCCGATTCGTAGGAAGTTCACACACAGCAGCTTTGTAATGCCAGTGTGAAACGTAGAAACAGATGGACGGCATGAATGCATTGATGGTACATCACGTTCCTATAAGTCTGTTTTTAAGCGGACTGCAGGAACACAGCAGCTGAGTGTGTGGAGCGGACCTCCTGGCCGGCTTCCAGGAAGGGTTTTTACTGTGACCGCCACTGAATGTGTCTGAAGAGGGACTTACCAGTAACTCCAACATCCTCTCTGAGATATGTAACAGACAGAGGAGGATGAAGACAGATGAAGGATGTAATTTAGAGCAAATCCATCACTAAACTCGGTGTACCAGGTTTGGCTTGGCAGAGTTGTGTAGTCATATTGTGCACTTCACCATATGTAATGCCACTTTGAAAACTGAGTAATGGTGAAAGTTGGAAGTTGTTGGGTCTTTGTCTTAAATGTTCGACCTGCATGTTTTGCATGCTGTGAATCATTTTCTGCTGACCGCCGCTTTCTTTTTGTACGCAAGCTGACTTATCTTTGGTATCATTTTTCAACTGGCATTAAGTAACGTAACGTGAATCTGAGCACTGAAGGTTCGACTTGCTGGGTATGAACTGCGTTAACGATAATTGATTTAGGAAATTGATTGATTCATAGAACCCTTTTTAAATAACTTACTTTTTAGTCTTTGGGCTTGGGTGAAGATATGGAGTATTTTCAAGTTAAAAGGCTCAAGTCCAAGTGAAGTCACAAGTTAAAGTCTTAAGTCTAAGTAACTAAAATACCAACTCAAAGAGCACAGGCCTTTGCCAATGCTGCCCTATCTCGCAGTGTTAATTAAGGTTATTTTTGTGTTTGCCTTGTGATTCAGATCTGCTTCACATTTTAATGGGTTCTTCTTTGGGCCATGCCTCACCCTTTCATAAAGTTTCATGAAAATCAGGCAAGCAGTTTTTCTGTATTCCTGCTGACAAACAAAAAAACATACCCTCCTTGGGGAAAGTGACCAGAAGGGTCCTTGGAGAGTGCATACCTCCACCAAGGCCAAATGACCTATCTTGCAGTATTAATAAAAGTTAAAAATGCATTGTGTATCTGTCCCATGATTCCAAACCTCTCCAAATTTTAATGGGTTCTTTCATGGTCAATGCTACACCCTACCATTAAGCCTGTATTTTTTCCGTAATCCTGCTGACAAGAAAACAAACAAAACTGAAAACATAACATCTATTATCAATGAACTGCTCAATTATTTCCATCCTCCATGTTTCCAAATGAATGAATAATACAACATAAATGATATTACACAAAACACATGGAAGTAAACCCTCATAGTACACTGCAGTGGGTTCTCATTCACAAGTATCCTCCTATCTGGACTCGCTGCACTGTTTCCAAGTGTTGACTGTGCCTACTGCCCCCTTTGGGACCATCAAGGGCCCCCCTCACCACGGCAACCTCTGCCATGGAAACCAACCCCTCAAAGGAATGACCCTTTATGAGTACTCGTGTGTAGAGACCCTCTGTGTGGCTCTGCCTCACTCTGTAGTAAGAGGATACAGGCAGGAGCCTAGAAAACAGCGTTCGCACATCCTTTGCCTACTTTCCTTAATTTTCATTTCCACCTGATTGGGACGTGACCTTTGGCCCCACAGAGGATTAGAAAAGGCACTAAAAATGTGGATTATCTCCTAAATTCACTCCCCCCCCCCTCCTCCCTGCAGCATTCAAGGGACCAACCAGTGAATGGCTGAAACAGAGTTGATGTATATGTACGACTGGCCATGTATTCCCAAGGCGCTGTCTATAGCGGAGGTGGGGTGGGAGACTTTGCTCCCTCAGGTCACTTCGTTAAAGCATAAATCCTGGTAGAAAAAGGAGCCACTGGCTTTATTTTGGAGAATCAACAGATGTTTGTGAATGGCTTCTCTGGGGAAGGAAAGTGTTGTCTTTCTAATGCTGACAATAGCTGGTGATAAACTGGGGATAAACTGAAGAGCTTGTGCTCACAGGCTCTAATTTACATCCATCTCTAGATGCATACAGATCTGGCTAGCTATGGAAAAACTGCTGTTCTTTTATCAAGCATGTTATAATGCAGAAAAAGCATAAATCTAAAGGAATAAATATGCTGTTTGAGAAAAAAATAGGATATACTATATTGTTTTACTGTAAAATCAGAGTAATAATTACGTTTTAAAATGATAACTTGACAGCTTGGAATACCACAATTAGAGATTCACAGATCGATCAGCTGGTGACTGCAAGTGACAGATTTTCAACTTGATCAGCCATGAGCAGTGACCCACCAGTCAGTCTTAAGACTGGTTTCCCTAATGCACAGTCTTTATAATTTATATATACATCACACCATATATATCCCAGCATGTAGCCCCAGTTACCTTGTAAACTTTTATTTTTATTGTGATCTGTATAGGTTTTATAGATTATACAGTAAAATCTGCAGTTTCTTGGTCTCTTAGGAACAGCAAATCTGTCCTCTGTGTTTTACCTCTGCGTCTAATCTGACTCACATTTTTCAGACAGCAGTCTGGGCTGCAGCTCATTGTTGATACCAGCATGTTTTTTTTCTGGAGTATGTAGTATGACTCAAAACATTACGGACATGAACTTCAAAGTTGCACCACGCCGTATTGTATGTGTCCTGATGTTATCTCTGCTGCTGTGGTGTCTGCAGGAGCGTGTGCCCTGATTGCCATCTCCTCCTGTCTATGGAGGCATATTTTTGTGTTGTTTTACATTTAGATTTTGCATGCTACTTTTCAATGTTGAGTAAAATGCACAGAAATCTATATAGAAAGACTGTAGCAAAAATAACTGAGCATATTCCACGTCTGTAATTAGCCGTTTTTCCTGAAAAAAATCACTGCTGTTTAAAGCCACCAGCTTTTCCTAGCTCTTTTGTCCATTCACCGTGGGTCGCCAATTATTGATTCTGTCTCCCCGGAGCCTTCTTTCCCTCAGCTCACCTATCCCCCATGGGGAAGCAGGAGGAGAGAGAGACCCCCCATGGATCTGCATGTCCACATTCAGATGCTAATCCGCTGCCATCTGCTTTCTACCTCGGGGAGGCTACACGTCATGTCTCTCTGTACACGGTAGTTTTGGGTAGGGATGAAGATCCCTGAGCTCCTTGTGCCCCGAGGGCCTGCCATCTTTACACCCTAATCAAGCCTCTTTTTTCCCCCTGACTGCTTGTCTTTCCCCAAACAGGGGTCATCCATAGAGAAGAATGAAGCTAAAGAAGTTACCCCCTTTATCCAGTGGCAATGAACCATGCCATAATAGACCCTTTTTTCTGCATGACCCCTCTCATCGCCTGGTCAAAGAGGCATCCGGGCAGATGAGTTAATCACCGCCGCTGCCACGTCGTAGGCTGCTGATCAAATGAAGCAGACGTGATTTACACGAAACTTCAGAGTTGCTGGAGTTTAGCTCCCACTCTTCTGAGTGGGAACGCTTCTCAGGCTTTTCTGAGTAGTTGCACGTCAACTGTTGTGTGTGGGATCATGCTTGGATTTGAAGCTCCAGGATGACATAATAAAGTATATTTTGGCAGTCTCTGGCTGCTGGAAGTTCCTCTTCATGCTTGTAGCCTGTGTTTGGTATGAGATGATTTCTTGAATATTATATGTGTAGTTCAGTGTAAAACAACTATTCTCACAGATGAAGTCGGTGTTTTTATGATGTAGTTAGCTGTTTAGGGATCCAACAAGCATTTTGTTTAAGCAGAATGACCCCTTAAAGGAAAGTTCACCCCAAAATCAAAAATACATAAAATTTATTTGTTCCTGCAGTGCTATCAGTTTAGATTGTTTGAGACATTGCTATTGAGTTTTTAAAAATGTATTTTTTGGCTCTTTGAGCACCACAAGCCGCGTGTCATCTAGTTCCATTACACTGAAGAGAAGGCATCATCTCTATGGCCGATATCTCCAACATCTAGAAACTTGCACCAAAACTATCTAGATAAATAGCATTACAGGTAAGAGGAAAAATGTGAAAAATATGTTGTTTTGATTTTGAGATGAACTGTTGCTTTAAAATACATTAGATTATATAAAAAATGCATTGTTGGGAAACATAAATAAAGGCTCATTTTGTTATTTTATATTAAAAAAAAGTTGACATCAAGGAGAGGTAGTAGAATAGATATCCGAGAAAGATTTACTTCAGTGCACTAATTGTATTAAGATAGATCATCAACTTGAGCCAAGATAAAAATGAAAAATGAGCAAATAACTGGAGTAAAAACACAACTGCCCTGATAATAGCTGTGACAAATGTCCCCAAAAGTTCACATACCAGTTGTTTGCTTTTCCCATCGTAGATCAGACGAAAACTTAACAGAGAGCTGATGCAAACAGGAAAATAAAGTCCCACTCCCTGCAGCCTTTATCTCCCATCTTCTCACTGCTAATTCAGCACAGCTCCGTGTGTTTCAAACCAGGAGATACGGAATGCATTTTATCTGCAGTAGCTCGTATGTTCTCAAGCCCAGTTATTTCCTGCGCCAGGCGACATTCCTGTCAACAGACATGTGAACCAGTGTTGATGTAAACCACAGAGGGGTCGGAGCTTCAGATTCAATACGCTTTAATCTGCATCCACATCTGAGTAATGAAAACACAAAGCTCCGTCTGGTTTCCCCTGCACTGCATCATTCTGTCTACATGTGACTATGTCTGCATGTGGCTCTACTTTGTGAGTGGATTCCTGCATCTGTGAGTGTGTGTTTGTGTGTGTGTGTGTGTGTGTGTGTGTGTGTGTGTGTGTGTGTGTGTGTGTGTGTTTGCATGTGTAAAACCAAAGTGACACTCAGTCAGTTGCATTGCAGACGATGTCACTCTGTCTGCTGCAGAGCTGGTGATGGTGGCGTCCTGAATGCTGATGATGCACTGACAGCAGCACTGCCTGGTGTCCCTTTTCTGACAGATGAACTTACCTGCGCTCGGGTTCAGTTTGTCTTTCTGTCACTCTGGCTGTGTCATCACTTTCACAGGGCATGAATAATAAATGACTCACAGCAGGAAGTCAGACTTCAGCCCATCATGAGGCAAAACTGAGAAATTTTGAGTTCACCTCTCATCCTTATACATAATTCTTTGTTTGACCTTTTACACCTGTCTGTGAGGTTTATTCAGCTCATTTGCAGGCACTTAGTGATGCATCGATTTGTCAACTGGGAATCTGTCTTATCTGTGATTTTTATTTATGATGAAGGCTCTATCTGGCTTAGGTTGTGTTCACCAATATGAGGTGTCGGGTCAGGACACAAATACTGGCATTGGATTTATAGAACTTGACTGGTTTAGGCATTAAGGGCCTCATTACAAAAATCTCATATCAGTTTATGATGACATTGAGGATTGTTGTTACAGAACACTTTTCCCCCCCAAAAAATCCTATTATATGTATGTTAAAATAGGAATTTAGGTAGTACAAAACTGTCCTAACTTAGGGATTTCCCAAGTTCGGAATCCTAGATTGGGAAGGCATAGACCCCATCCTAAATTCAAACTAACTGGGTTTCCCATTTGCACATTCATTTATTTGTTTCTGCCCACAAAGCCTTTTTGTAATCTGGTAGCCTACTTTCAGTGTTATCTTCGGGTCATTTGTATAAATGACCTTAACATTTTAGATAACAAACACTTGACTGTCCTGCTGCATGTTATTACAGACAAGTGAACTAACCACAGACATTTGGCAAGCAGCTGCCGGAAAATAAAAATAGGGGAATCACTGCAATGGATATTTGGTGTTAGCTTTGCAGGGGCTCCTGTTGGTACAATTAAAGACAGAAAACTAAAATGTGGTGAAACAAGAAATACAAACCCAAATTAAAAATAAGGGAATAAACATAATACATAAAGGAACTAACCCTATGTAGTTACAAATGGGTGAATTTACATATAAACTGACGGGATATCTCGGCAAATCTGCATGTAGCTTAATTATTGGACTTGATAGCATGTGTAATAGGGGCTAACAGATTATTGGCTTCGCTGACTATTTGGGCCAATATTTGGCATTTTGCCTATTATCTGTATCAGCGTTTTTTTTTTTTTTTTAATGGCTGCTGATAAAATTAATTAATTAAAATGCAAAGAAAGTGTCAGAATGGGAGAAACTTTTACTTTGTTAAACCTCAGGAAGCTATTCTTTTTACTTTTTTCACTTGACTTTATAAAAAAAAGTTGCCGTGAACTTGCTATATATGAAAGTTTCAGTTTTGATTAAACATTTGCTAAAGGAATTTAAACAAAGGTTTGAGTTGGAGTTTGTTATATTCCAATTTCTAAATATTGAAATACTGAATACTGAAATATTTTAGATTTTATTGTTAATGCATATCGGTTCCAAATATCAGTTATCAGTTTCATTAAGTACTAATAATTGGTATCAGAATCGGCCCTGAAAAAACAATATTGATCGACCCCTATTGTGTAACCACCATGTTACAAACAGGCAATGAGGGACTAATTTTGCACAATCTTTCATTGTAATTGTCTCATGGCTCTTTTTGTGACTTAAGACATCAAAAATGAAGGCAGGAGTGAAATATGTGGAGGAATGTTTTGACTGTTGATTTTTCACAATTGTTTTGCAAAAGGACAGTGCTGACAATCATTTTTTACCTTGCATAGATTAGTCTTTCTTCAGATGAAGAACAATTGCTTTTAATAGTGTTTATCTGTGACTTCAAGCTTTTTATTTCCCACTCCATCACCGACCTGCCAATAAAACTCTATCGCAGTCACTGGGTCTCCCTCTTTCATTTAACTTTGTTTCCCGATGGAGCTGTAGCCATAGTGACTCATCTCAGTGTCATGGAAACAAAGTACTATTGCTGCTGCAATAACAGCAGCCTCCAAAACCCCACAGAAACGTGTAGCCCACACACAGTCTCCAACTGTGCAGCAAAATATTGAAGACGAAATAGACAAAGGGAAGTCTCCGGCGTGCAGGAAAGTATTTAGCTTTAGAGAGTGATCCTGACAAATACACACCCCCTTTCACGTTTTTTTATTATGGAACATAATGGCTAATATGACTTTACAGAGGCCACAGAAACAGACATCTCTGGCTCCAAGCATAAATGTCGAGTAAGTTAATGAAGACTGACCTCACCCTCAAGTCCCTCAAGTGCATGAAGTCATTACCGCTTCACCACATCAAACCCCATGTCAGCGCATTATACCTGGGATGCTGCTCCGCTCTTTTATCTTAATAACTCAGCTTCATTCTTCACTCCTTCCTCTTTTGTTAATGGAAACTGCCAAAAGATTCCAAAGCAACCTCCCCACCCACCCAACCTCCCTCATCTGCCCTAAGGGCGTGCTCATTTTGTTGCCTCCCCCTGCATGCCGTCCAGGCTCGCCTCTCACTCTAACCACAATATTGCTGTATCACTTACACTAATAGCTTGCACTTAGAGTACCTCAAGGTGAAAGCGCTGCTGAGGTGCTTCCTGTCGACAGTGGAAAGATGCGGAGGGATTGCATATTGTGTTTGCCATTAAAATGCGGTTTAAAAGGCAGTCTGTTTGAGCTGATTGAACTGTTATGTTGTGTTTACAAGATTATTGCTCACCTGCCAACTGGACTGGTCTCTTTGCGCTTGGTGCTTTTAATTCCTCGCCTGCTTTGTTGTAGGTCTTTTTTAAAGAGGCCATACTGTTGTTTTTTACAAGTTTTATCTTGTTAACTACAGACAATTAGTAGTTGTCTTAGTTAATGTTTGTTTCCTCACTGTCATGTGTTTGTACAAATGACATTTCTTAAACTAAAAAAATGTCAAAATAAGTGAAGTGACCGCTATTAACATTATTTCTCCTCCGTAAGTCAAAGAGCTCATTCAAGGGGGTTGATAAAAACCCAAAGTGAAAAAGTTGTGGTTAGCTTGAAAGAAAAGAACGATTTGTAGTGCAAGGAATAAAATGTGCAAAATAATTTGTTATAGTCATTTAGGAGCAGTTGGAGATTTGTTTTTAATTTTCATTTCATTCATCATGAGGGTAGTGCTCGCAATTATTCCCCATTCAGAGCAGCCAGAAATCAACATCATCTCTCTTCCCAAGCCTCCTACTGTGACTCATTCTTTTTTGGGGGGATGGGTGGAGGAGGAGGGAAAAAAGTGCCGGTTTGCTTGTTTTGGATGCCTCACTGACAGGGCGGTTTCCCATGCGTTGCCTGAATGACAGAGTTGCCCCATAAGACTTGACAGCTGTTGACTCCAACTCTGGGATGTGTTTGTCTGGGTTTGTTTGTCGTTTATTGGTGTTTACACTTGGCAGCATTGGGCTGCGTGTTTGCATGCGGGGTCTGTGACCTCCCAGCCCAGGATGTGGGTCTTTGTTGACGTCTTTTGGCGTGATGTGTTTGTCTCCAAGTGGTATTTTGTATATGTGTGTGTCCATTTGCTATATTTGAATGCAAACTGTATCTATGTCATTTGCGTTGTGTGTGGGCGTGTGTGCATGCGAATTGTGACATCCTTCTTCGCTGCAGTAAAAGTCCCGTGCAGCTGGCCCCCCCTCCTCCCCGCCCGTCTCTGATGACTTCCAGAAACTTCCGCCCTTCACTCCGTCTCAGTGACACGTGTGTCCTCTCGCCTCCAAGCCTGAACACCACGGCAACTTAACAGCACTTTTCTGCTGCTTCTCACACTTCTCTCTGGAGAAAAAGTCTGACATCTGGACTTAGATATAATTTAATTTATTTAACCCTTTGAAACCTTTCAAAACTGTCATCTTAATGACAGAGCTCACTTCCTCTTCCAGCACCTAAAATCACCTTAGGGAATCTTGAGCTGTCGTCCTGCTGGAGCTTCATGACTCTAAACCCCAGCGTCTGACCACTGGTGCCCAAATCTCAGTGCTCCCTGTGTAGGTGCTAATTTAGAGCAGATGGCATGCGGACGCCAAGGCTCAGAACTCCCATCAACAGGAAATGGCTTAAAAACAGGGACATCCCTGCTACAAATTACAGCCGTTTACCTTCCCTCGCTGGTAACCTGCCCTTTCAGTAATCCACTGAAAAATGATATTATAAGAGAAACACTCAACACCCAGGGAAATTACTGTTTTAAGGCTTTTGATCCTCCACTTTATTCTCATTTTAATTTAGCTTGCTGTTTCTTTGCACTCTGTGGGCGTCAGTGCATCATCTCTGACATTTGGAGTCTCTCTCTTCTGCTTGATGAATTATGTGTTTGCTTTGTTGCATTCAGACAGCCTGCAGGTACAGTCACGGATAATACAATCCAAACAAAAGAGCAAGACGGCTTCTAAATTAGACAGTGAACACCCGTGGCCAAAGTTCTTCGACAGAGGTTTTTAAACTGTAAGAAGCAAAGCAAAGATAACTCCAACAGGTGAAAGGCACACATGTCAATTTTACTGTAGTTTGTGAAGGCACATAAAGTAGACTGTTAGATGGTGAGATGGTTTAAAGCTATAAATGTATAAAAAAAAACCAACCTTGGAAATATGATATTTTTTATTTTGTGCACACAAGTTTCTTGTTATTGTCTCGTTTGCACAAATTAATTATCTTGTGTGCACATATTAGCCTATCTTGTGCATACAAGCTAGGCACAGATGAAAATAACTTATTATATATATTAACTTTTACTCAAAGGATTAAAATATATATTTTTTAAATTTCTGTACTCTAGGGGCTCAGTAGAAATCCTAGATAAAAGACTTATAACTTAACTTGTAACCAGAACTGTCTAACATTATTTAAGCCTACTTAGTGATATACTTTTAAATAAAACATTGACCAAATAAAATAGGTATATATGTAATAGGGGGTCATCGTTCCATCTGTCTTTTAGCTAACTTTGACTTTGACTCCTACATTAAATGACTTGTCTATTAATAAAGAAATGTATGTGCTTGATAGCTGCAGCCTGAAACACTGGGCCCCTGTGTTTCTACTTTTTCTACTCAGTGAAGTTTTACTAGAGGAATAGAGAGGGCTGTGTTCCCTGTGAGTAAAGACCATGTTGTGATTTTTCCATGGAGTAATACAGAATCTTGTACAGTAGCCTGTGTTTGAGTTCAGCCCAGGGTGTATGGACGACTTCAAAGCCCACAGCTACACCCTGTGGTTAGTGTAAAGCCGGGCACACGCGAGCCGGAGCACACACACACACACACAACCTGGCAGGGAGTTGATATGCACGCCACGATACACACGCCCTCAGACAGGCGCAAATTTATTTAAGTCCATAAAAACAGTTGACTGCGTTCTCACCCTTCAAATTCCCCGACAGTCGTCGCATCAGTCCCCTCCGCCCGCCTCCGCCTCCTGCTGTAAAACACACACACACACACACGCATACACACACACACACACACACACACACACACACACACACATGCATGCACAGTCTCTCCACTTCCTGACTATTTCTTTCTCCTCAAATCTCTGTTTTAAACGGGCCTCTCTAAGGGCATATTTCACATTTGAGGAATTTCCTGTGTTCTGCTTATATCAGAGAGGAATGACAGTCCAAGAGTAGCACACATACACACACAAACACACACACACACACACAGGCCAACTTTAGCCTATTAGCGTGGGAGGGTGTGTGTGTGTGTGTGTGTGTGTGTGCGTGTGTGTACGCCTCCACTTTGTATATGAATGTGAGTGATGAGACAACATGCACCCCCAGAGGCCATCTTGCTGGGTGGTAGAAAGGAAGGATGACTTTCCATCCATCACAGTCAAAACTTTACCCAGTGGTGGTCCGTCTGTTGCATGAGAAGTGTGTTGGACATTCCCAATGCCGCATATGTTATTCGGTTATGAATTGCAAGCTGGTCATTGAGATGGTGTGACGCTGGCTCTTGGCAAATGAGCAGCCTGCTATTTGCTCTTGGCGGTCTTGAACAAGGAAAGCTGCACTTTCACAAACCACTTAGGTTTTTATGCGCTGCAGTGCTTTTCACGAGGCTTTACGCAATTGTGCTCTCAGGATAATGACGAGTGGCTGGGTTGACGAGTAATTGTGTCAATATCACAGAGTGAGCTGTTTCTTTTCACCAAAACATGAATGGAGTTCATCCGGTGTGTTATTCTAGTGTGACTGTAAATAAAAAATCTTGCTTTCTCAGCCCCTTTCTGAAGTGTAAGTTAAGTGGTCGACTGTATAAACACGACTTACACAGATCAGCCGCAACATTAAAACCACTGACAGGTCAAGTGAATAACATTGTACATCTTGTTATGATGTAGTTTTCTGATGGGAAACCTTAGGTCCTGACAAACATCAGAAGCAGTACCTTCATCATGGCAACGGCATTCCCCATTGTCCCCCCATCTCCATGGGATGTCCCATGGATACTCATTCAGATTTGGACCAAGGGAAATTGGTGGCCAGGTTGACAAACTCTTTGTCATGTTCCTGGGGCCATTCCTGAGAAGTTTTTGTTGTGTGGTGTGGTGCAATGTCCTGCTGGAGGGGGCCACTGCCATCAGATGTTGCCGCAAAGTGGAGAACTTGGTCTGCAGCTGTGTTTGTGTGGGTGGTGCGTGTCAAGGGGCATCCACATGATTGCCAGCCCGGCAGGCCACCAACATCTTTGAACATTTATATTTGGTTTAATTTAGGTTGTGACTTCAGGTGACAAAAATGTAATGTCACGGCACTGTATAATGCCGACGTCAATTTGATGTAGAATACTGACAACAAATGATGTTGATATTTTGTTGGTTTTAAGTTGTGTAAAGTAACCAAAATCAAGCAACTTCCAAACTTGGCACGTCAGCATCATCTTGATGTAGAATAACAAGATTTACTCTTGAGGTATGAAGACCAAATGTCTGCAAAATGCCTTAACTGTAACATCGAAAAAAACCCTGAAATTCTTACGTCTTTAGAATAAATAAAAAATTGATTAATAAAAAAATAAAAATAAATAAAAAATATCATCATCCTAAATTTTCATTCCAACCAAAATGTAAAGTTTGTTATATGTAAGAGTGAAGCATCTTTCTGATGACTTATTGGCATCCAGCTGGGAGGACCCAAGGTTTCCCAGTACAGCATTGCATTGTAACAGGATGATCAATGTTATTCTCTCCATCTGTTTTCATTTTGTGGCAATCTTTAGAGACTTAGTTTTGTATTGAACTAAACAATTTAAAGCAGCAACAGACTGACATGATCAGCTGGTTGCTCAGGAGCACAGAGCTCAAACAAAGTGTTTGACTTAGGCTTTGGTGTGAGTCACGCTGTAGTGTCTATATGCAGAGGGCTCTGAGGGGATGGAGAGGATCAGCGTCTGTGTCTTGTCTAGCCGCTCTGAACAGACTCACCTTTGACCTGTGACATCCAAGTCCTTAAATAGCTTTTGATCAAACAACAACAGTAGTAAAAGAGTCTGACAGCATCATACGTCTTTGAAAACTTTTGGTTATTGGGTTAATTAAAAGCTTTGGAGAAAATCCAGAACAAGGGAGCTTTTGAAACAAATTGATTAGGTATCGAAGGATATTACTTTATTTGACAATCATAAAGAACCTTTCAAGATGAAATTATATGATGTGATTGGTGACAGAGCCTGAGACACACGAGTGGCTGCTAACCTTTTGAACAGATAGCCAGATCAGGACGGATTTGGGTAATTAGATTTTCCACGGTCTTAAATCTAATTCACTGTTTGTTTCAAGCAAACAACACAACAAGCAGATGCTGCTGTATTTTCTACCATTTCAAGTCAAAAGGAGCAATTGCTGTGGAAAACAGACATCAGCCTTGTGCTGAAAGGAGATTGAGCTTGCTGGTGCTGTAGTGGTGATCTGATCCTCAGTCATTAACTCGCGTCTGCCAGCGTGAGTGATTACTAGGTCCATGTCTGGGTGAAAGTATTAACATGGCACTGGCTCTGAGGCTTACAGTTATACTGTAGTAGTCTGGAGAAAAGCATGAATGCAAACATGTATTTTTGAGAAGTTTCTTATTATTTCAAGAAGCAAACCACTTGAACTGTTTGAGTAGACCTTAATTTTTCTTATTATTACCAGGTGAAGTGCCTAAGCTATGGATTTTGCTCTAAAGTACAGTTTACTTGTTGTAAAAACACTCCTCATCCTGTTAAATATGTTTGATAATGTCTTGCGTGACTTTGGAGGGGCTTGGTCAAGTCTCAGAAAAGAGCTCGTATGATTGTCTTACTGATAAATTCAATGACGGTTATCTTGAATTTAGGCTTAAGACTTCAACTTTGTGTAGAAAACATAGGTTTTCAAGTGGCGGCATACAGTTTGAATAACCTGTCTTTACTAGACAAGGAGTGTCTAATGAAGGATGTGTTTTTGGCGTTTTGATCCATTCTGAAGGGACTGAAAGATATAACACTTTGGCCTCTGCTGCATCTTTTATTGCCATGTTTATTATAATTTGTCACTGACAAGTTGGACAACTGAAGTACCCATTTAATCCATCATTACTGTTACTGATCAGCTGTTTAGCCTATACTCCAATCACAGTATTTGTTGACAATCACTTTTGGATAAAAAACCTGCACACGTTCATAAAATTAAATGACTCTGCGCTGTCTTCATCTGTAAGTTTTTAGCCACATAAAGAAATGAATTTCAGTGTAAGTGTATGATATATTTGTAATACTTTCACCACTATACCTTACTGTCAGATAGCAACTTCAGACAGGGAACTGAAGCTGTTCCCTCAGAGCCACCAGACGCAGTAATTTTACCCCCACAGAACATGGGAAAGCTGGTGTACTGCTGCCCCAAATACTTACCATGTAAGGTACAGCAAAGAAAATATTATATACTGTTTAGCTTCTGCGCTGGTGGATTTGTTTTTATCAAAGATGCTTTATCAAAGCAACACAAAACATAAATTTATCGCAGGAGAAACAATAGCTCCAACCACCGTGTTTAACTATATACCTTTAAAAGTTACAATTATGGCTGAAAATGACACCAGAAATAAACAAGGTTGCCAATGTCCCATATCTCCTCAATTCAAATCAATCGCCCTCAAGCCCTCAATCGCTGGGTGTTGTCAAGGGGAATTTGGTCTCGTAAAAGATGCCCATTGCAATTTTCCAGAGCCCACTCACTCGCCAGAGATATTAAGTTTACAATAATATAAAACAGAGAAATAATACATAATTTTCAAAATTGTTGTATAATAATTTAATTGATGCCTCTGATGCCTTTTGTCCCAAAGCACTGACCCAAATCCTTAATCAATATCGGCATTTATATCAAGTGATCTCTGCTCTCTCATAAAACCACAGCAGTTCAAGTTATACGGTGGCACCCTAAAACAGAGCAGCAGTTACAGCGTTAATGACACTTGTGTTCAATGACGCAGAACCACAGAAGCCACCGCCGCTGTGTACTCAAGCACCTGCAATAAATTTGCCAGTTCAGTGAATCCCAGCTTGTGCTAATGCTGCTGCATTTTTAAAAAAGCTTGAGTCATGCTTTCAGAAGGGGTCCGATGAGCTGACAGCTCGGTAGACAGCTTTTTGGGATATGATGATACACTAGCAAGTCTGGATTGAAGAAGCGGATGATGCTTGATTTGTTATTCACACTGCAGAGCAAACAGGATAAAGTGTAGCATGAAAAACATATAAATGCAGGCTTCTTATAGGCCTCGTCCTTATAGTTTTGGTTGATTCAGTGTTCGTGATATCATATGGATTTAGGACTAGCAAAAAATAAACGCAAATCTTCCTTATTTTAGTCTTGATTTGACAAGTTGTCTGTCTCGAGCAACACATCATACAGAGGTTTTCTGACCAGCTAAGACATCTCCCATCCAAATCTGGATAAAGGGGTGCAGGCAGATTACGCACAAGCCTATGATGATCCATTCAGCTAATCCTGATCATAGCGAGTTGGCTGCACCTCAGTCTCACTGCTGGAGGAGCAGGAAACAACAAGCGATCAACTCGCACCCCCACTTCTAATACAGCAATGAGATTGACCTACCTTTTATTTGGGATTAGAGATCAGATTTTATTGTGACCCATGAGAATAAATCCTTTGATAACCATATGCACCCATTTCATTAAAGAAAATGAATAAATCTGTCACCAGCATGAACAAATTTATTGCAGCTTTAGTGACAAGAGAAGACAGAATTCTGTCCTTTTACTTGCACTGAACTTAATTATGTCAACCAGATGAAGGTCTAAGATATGGAAGCAAATAAGAGACATAACTAACACAGAAAAGCCTGCTTAATATTACATATAAACACCACTGAATTCATAGCATTGAAATATTTTACTTTGAAATAACATGCATCTGAATATATTTTGTCTCAATTCAGCTCTGTGAAATCAAAATATGAAATTTCTTTATTTGCATCTTCTTTTTCCTGTGTTCACTAATTTGGCTCAGATAAAAGAAAAGGCTTGAAAGTGAACACTACAAAAAAAACAATGCTTTGAATTTAGTGGTGTTTAAAATTCAATATCAAGTATTGAGTAGCTGTTAGAATAGAAATACATCTGAAAATAATATTTCTCTTATTTTGCTTGCTTTAAATATTCTGAAAGCACAGTGAACTCTTGTACTGCAGCGTGGCCTGTTAGCACCTATTCAGTACGTGTGTCTCTGAGCGTCCATATGTCAGGCTCATACGCAGGGTAACAAAACATGTAATCTGGTGACGGCGAGTTCAGCCTGCCACTGTTTGTTGACAGTCAGTAGTGGAAGATTGGCGTTAGCGGGACTAGAATCTGCTTTCTGGCAGCAGAGGCCGAGGGGAGATTAGATGTTAGTGGCGGTGCGAGCTGGCTCTGCAGCTCTGGTCCAGGCCTCGCTCTGTAATTAGTCCTGGCGAAAGACCTTCCTAAAGGCGGCCGGCGTTGACAGGACCGTCTGCGCCTTCCTGAGCTTTGACTCCCACTGTCTCCCACTCATGCCACCCAGCCTTCCCTCTGTTCTACTTCTTCTTTATCTTTTATCACCAATCTCTTTCTCTTTTTACCCCAAACCCCCAACATCATTCTGTGCAGCTTGGTTCATCATGAGTGCTGAAGCCTCTAAATAAATGTGCAAATTGAAAATGATCTCATATTTCACTTTGACAGCAGGATTATTTTTCTGCTGCCATTTAAAATGTCTCATTTGCTTCTTTTTTTTAAACCTGATCTGGTCTTCGATGCTGACAGGTTGATTACAGTCTTGCCCTGATGGCTCTTTCTAACCCCCCACTGTAATAAGACAAGCTAATGATGGGACTGAGAGAGGATGTGATGTGGGATGGAAGCAGCACGGCTGCTGGCTCGCTCTATTCCCTCTCTTCCTCTAATTTTTTAAGTGGTTTTGGGCACCGTATGAAGATGTATCCTTTATGATTCAACCTCAGTGGTCTCTGTGAGGTTTGGCCATCGGGCCGGGGAGTGTCTCTTGACATCAGTCTGGTCATACTGGTTTGCTTTCGTGGGTTAATTATTTCCTTCTTGAAGGATATTCAGATGTCTGTTGAAACAATACTAACATGTCTTGTCTGGAGGGTCAACAATAGCCTCACAAGGATCAGCACCAATATAAATCAGTGTTATGTTAGATCAGTGAGCATATAATCTTTGTGTCTTTTATGCTGTGGTTCAAAAATGTACATGGCAGATGTGTTATTTTACTATTAAAAGCTGTTCTTTGTTTTAAAGCATCAATGACAGTTTTCTTTGTCAGTGAAAACAGGCTGTAATCATTTTCATTTTAGGTAGGGAGTATTTTTACAAACAGTAACAGATCATTTCTGCAGAGTAAACCTTTAAAGGTGTCAGACAAACCCCAGAGTCCAATGAAGTGTAGCCAAAGCTCATATGATGCTTGCCAAACAGAGTGAGTATTTCCATCCTGGATGTCACCTACAGGTTTGTCCCTGTGTCCTGCAAATCAACTGCAAAACAGTTTCCCTTCTTTGCAGCTCAGCAAGGAAACACTGTCCATAAAAACTTAAAGTAAAAGGCCATACGTTTTAAAGGTACTCCACTATATTTCCCACTTCAAAAAACCCAAACTTTTCCTTTAATTTACATGTTTGTTTTAACTTATGTTCATTCATGCAGTTGTCCAAATTTGTTCTCATTCATTCTTTTGATCCATCTACTCTCTACCTCATAATTCCTGTATTTATTCACAACTTTGACATCTCCAGTATCCATCAGGTGATAGATAGCTAAAAGCTGGGACCATTGTGAGCCCCTGGACTATAAATATATATCATTTCATGTGGTTTGAGGTCAGAGTAACGAGCAGGGAATTAGGCTCTCAGCAGTCAGTGCTACTGAGTTGTATGCTTTTACTCTGCTCGTCTGGCCTCTGCAGTTTCTCTCTCTCTCTCTCTCACTCAGGCCCTCTTTCCCCCCTCGTTCCCCCTCTCTGCCTTTGTTTCAGTGCTGCTGCTGCAGTCGGCCATGCCTGCAAATGAGCACTAGGACAGAGCAATTATTCAGCACAGGGGCAAGCCCCGCACCCCTCCGTTTTATACACACACTCATGCTGCACTGGCTGTCATGTTTAGATGTTACATGCATTCATAGTGTGGACATTTTTGATAGAAAATTTTACACTTTGACGTACACAGTGAGAGGAGAATGAAATATGCTGCTGGAAAATTTCTTGGATGTAGATTTGTCTTGGAACTCAATTCCCTCAGGGGTGGATGAGCTTCATATCTCTTTCAAACATGAATAAATGTGACTGACACACAAACATTTCTCGTGCCCATCCCCCTTTTATCCACCCCTCCCCGATGCTACGGAGACACTGGTATGGAGTGTGTGCTGGTGGAGGGGATGTCAGGGAGGGGGAGGCCTACGTGAGACAGCATGCCGGTCGGCTCAGTCGGTGTGTGTGTGTTTTTGTGAGGGAGTGTGTGAGCTGCAGCTTGCTGGCTCTGCTCGCCGGCGAGAAAGCATCAGCCATCTCTGTCAGAGCGGCTCTGCCCCTTATGACTCCTGTTCGCTTCCTTTTCTGTCTCTCATCCTTTGTTTTTGCTGTCTTTTTTTGTCCTTTCTCTGCAGACGCCACAGCCTTGCCCCCCCGTGCGCCCTCTTTGCAGACAAAAAGCTGCACTACCCCACCAGGTAAGACGCTATATTTATCCTTTGTGGTGCAATCAGTTGCTCTATTGCTTGAAAAATCACTTCCAAAGCAGCCGAGATGAAGAATTAATTTATTTTTCTCCCCTTGAGCATGATCTCTAATCAATACCTCCTGCGTTTTGTCTGCCTTTTGTTTGCCTAGATTGTAGTTATTCAGGATATTTGCTGCTGACATATTCAAACAAAAGAGTAAAAGAGCTGATGATGTGATAAGCCAGGGGCTGTTTTTCTGTTTTGGTGACCCATGGTCTTTGTGACGTACCCCGTCTAGACATCGTTGATTATTCAGCCAGCAGGACAGTTCGCCCGAGTGCTGCTGCTGCTGCTGCATGTGTGTATAAAAGCAAATGTTTACAAAGAGATATAAAACATTATTTCAATTAGAGATAATGGTGATGTATTTGGAGGCTGTGGCCGCGAAGGCATGTGGCCGTCGGCGGTTAGCGACTCATAGCCAACAGATTGTTGGTGGTTTTTCTGTGGGAGTGACACCAAGCAGAGTGAGACCGCGGGACACATTACTCCGCCTGTCAGCGGAGCTGGGTGTCACGAGTTCGCTGACGGCTCAGTCGGGAGGAGTTTTTGATGTGAGCAGGTGGTGATGGCGTGATGAGATGCCGACTCTGGCTCCCCGACTTTGCCCTTTTCCTCCCACCTTTTCTTTTCTTCATCACTCCCACTCTGCTTGTTCCTCCCTCTGCATGTTCTTGTCTTGATCTGTCGACCTCCTTTTTTCTCTCTCTGCCTCACACTCTTTCCAATGTCAAGTTGTCATGACAGGACATTTTAAGTTTTAGCCCTTTGAAACCAGGCAAATGGATTCAAAAACATGGGAAGAAGGAATGAGCAACAAAAAAGAAATGGCACAATAAATAGCAAGAAGATAGTAAAAAGTACAAGGAAATTACCTGAAATATTGTTAGTATAAAATAAATAAAAAAGGAAATAACCTGGAAAAAGTACTTAAAGATTATAATAATTGTGTGACATAATTTAAAATATTTAAATATCAATTAGAAATAAACATATATATGTTTTAAAATTCTAAATCTCCTAATTTCTCTAAATTTTTGGGGCATTTCTTACTAAGTTGCTTATTTGATTTAATTTTATTTATTTATTTTTCACCATGTACTTGAAATAAATTGCACCAATTTGCTGAAGTTATGAAAGAAAAGTGATGTTGCTGCAGGATTCAGTTAAAGGGGAAATTGTTGCAGTGGCACGCTCTGGACCCTTTTCTATCTATGACTGTGTGCCAGAAGTCACCAGGGTGTCTCTCCAATCCACAGTGACGTGCCCCGCACTTCCCCTCTCTATATCTGTCCCAGTCGGCCTGCATGTTGCTCAGCAGCTCTGAGGCGAGCTGTCCTTTCCTGGGAACCAACTTCGAATAACATGCCATGGCAGAGAAGGGGAGGATGAGGGGGCAGAAGCGCCTTATCTCTGTCCTCTTTTTGGGGTCACAAGTACAGTACTGTCCCCCCAGTCATCCTCCCCCTTTTCCAATTTTTCTCAGTGTCTCTCCTCTGCCCTCGGAGCAAGGTCATGGAGGCCACTGCTGCGGTTGGTTAACCAACTGTTGTCGTGCTCGCAGGGCGAAATCAGTGGGAGATAGGGACATTGTTTCGGAGTCAACATCGCCCCTGGCTCCAACTGCTGTTTGTCAGCAAGGCATTTGAAATGTAATAGAGCTAAATGTAGGTGTTAGAGAGAGCGCCAAGGGTGAAA
Source organism: Plectropomus leopardus (assembly GCF_026936395.1). Classification (NCBI taxonomy): domain Eukaryota; kingdom Metazoa; phylum Chordata; class Actinopteri; order Perciformes; family Serranidae; genus Plectropomus; species Plectropomus leopardus. The sequence continues at coordinate 7,594,443 of NC_142199.1, forward strand.
AAGAAGGGCATTGTTTTTTTCTCTTCCCCAACTGTCATTTAGAAATTCCTCTGCAACAGAAAATTGAACTGTACTTTAATCCTGGAATGCACAATATTATTACTTTGCATCACAGGGAATAAAGAATACAGTGTTTTTGGAGATTCCCCTCAACAGGAACTCAGGACATGTAGGCCTCTGTAGCTTAAAAGCTGGAAAAAGCTAAAACTCTGCCCCCCCCTCCCTTGAAATTGCCACATGTATACCTTTTATCCACCAAAATAAGCATGTGTATGCAGGTTTTTTAAACGTGGGAAAACCCACTTAAAATAGGTCATGGACTCCCTACCCATTGCCAATAGGCTCTCTCATTACAAAAAAATGGTAGTAAACAGAAGGAAGCAGCGTGGAGGCTTGGGAAAATGTTACGGTGGTTACTTCTTCATCGTAAGCTGTACACATTGAGTCTCTCTTTCAAACTCTGTGCCAGCTGATTTTGAATGCTGTGTGACGTGTGTGAATGATGAGTTCTGCTTGGACAAACATATTACAGTAACCATAGTAACTGCAGATCACTTATTTGGGAAAATTGTGGAAAAGTAACAATGTTTATGACTGATAATGTTTGAGGAGTGCATTGGTAAAGTGTTGGTTTCAATTTTGGTTTTTCATTATGGTTAAGGGGGGGTAGAAATGGCAGAACTCACTTCCATATACACTAATGCATTGTGAGAATTGTGTGTTTTTTGTTTCTCTGTTTGTGTTTTTTGAGTAATAACGTAATAATAAAAATTTCTGCTCAGACCGGGATCGATGGAATTTGTGGCGGTGCATCATTGCATTGTGCTGCAAAAGGGTCAAAAATTAGCTTATGCTGGGTGTCATATTTTCGTCAATGCCAGTCGAAGATGATTGGAATTGGAGCTGATAAATACCTGTGACCACAGTCTTTTTTTAAGGGAATGAATGCTGATTGTAACTTTTCCCATGAAGTACACAAGCTAGATGTTAGTGGATGTTAGTCGGTGCTTTGTCCAATGGGAAAGGTGCTTTATGAAATTGCTTTTTTACAGTGTTTTTTTGTTTGGGATTTCTGAGAGAGATGGTGTGATATTTACATTTCTATGCCGTTTTTTAAGGATCTAGGTCCACCTACTTTTTTAGAGGGGTGCTTACCATTACATTTTATAGGTGAATAGGCTTTTTTCTGTGCTTTTTTTATGTAATACTGAGAACTGACTAAGAATTCTGGAAAAAGCAAATAAGTAGACCTTGAGTTAACTAATAAGTTAATAGTTTTCCTTTTCAAAACTCTTCACCTTACAAGATAGTTGGTTATCCAGTTGTCATATTAGATGTTTTCATCATCCAGTAATTGTAACAGTATTTTTCAGTATCATGCTGCAGTGTTTTTAACCATCAAGTCCTTTGACACTGCCAGAGCATAACATGTAGTTTAGGTTATTTTCAGAGGCAAACTGTAGTAGAAAAGGACACTGCGGTCGAGTCAACACCACCGTCGACTTTGATAGAATGCCCTTAAGTGTCTGTTGACAAGTGATACTTGATGGGTTTGTCGCTGGATGTCACTGAAAAAGATGAGGTGAGCCGTACAGACAGATGCAGCTGAATAAAATAGACAGCGTGTTATTTTAGGCCGCAGGAAAGTTGGTGAAGCTGAGCTTGAATGTAGCGCTATTGAGGAATATGTGATGATGCTGCGTAATGTAAAGTAGGGATTACTGGAGTATCTTCTCCGTTAATCCACAAAGCACTTGCACCAATTTTGGAATTTGTTAGGTCAGTAGAAGAATTTATGCTGTACATACAAAAGTGCAGTTTAGCTTCTTCAGCTCGGTCCACATCTGAGATCAGCAGACCATCAGACCTGAACAGAGGGGTTGTCTAAATATTTGATATACAGATGAGGATTAATGGGCTGATATTTAATTAATGCTATTGTCTTTTGACCTTAAAAAGGTACTCAAAAGCTGCAATAAAGGCAATAAAAATAGATTTCACAACTAAAAATTATCATTTTTTTTGCATTTTTCAATTCAGGATGCTTGTAAATGTCTATCTTACTATAAACTTCCCATTGCTATCATCAGATGTCAGTGCAAACGCAGTAATGTTAAAACTGGATTTACCAAATCAAACCCCTGAACAGCTGCAGTCTTCCCTGAAAATGCAATATTTTGCACTTTTTCAGCATCTTCACATTCTTGAGGGTGAAAGTTTTCCAGAGTTGTAAAATCACTGCCTGCAGGCCACATTTTAGACCGCCTTGTCAAGTCATGTTAATTGATGAATGTGTGTGCAGTGCTCTTAAGCCACTAAGAAACCTACATGCACACATGTTCTCCTGCATGTCTCCACTCTGAAGTGCAGCTGTCGCCTCAGGGGCACAAAGACCTGCACCTGGTCCTGCCTGGTTTACATAACGCAGCGAGGAAAAGTGCAGCTCGCATGTGTTTGAGCGTGCAGATAATGTGACAAGCAGAGAGTGTTTTTGGTTTTTGCGTCTCCAGTGTGTGTTAACGTGCAAATCCAAGGTCTTACACATTGTTGTCAGAGTGATGTCGATAAGATGTAGATACTTCAAGGTCAAGGAGAGAAATCATTTTTAACGGCCCCCGCATCAGATGTGTAAATGGCCCAATGAACCCATGAGTATGCTATCAAAAAATAATTGTTGTATTTTAAATCTTACAATCATTATATACATGTGCTTGTAAAAGATCATTTCCATCTATCTAACAAACACCTATGTTACGTCACAGCAGCTGTAATAGCCAAAATAACCCAAGAACTACTGTTTCCCAGTTTGTCTTAAGATATTTAGGCCTCTGCAACTACCAACTACTCTAAAAAATAGGTCCATGATGAATGAAAGAAACAAATATAACCTGGCAGTGGTTTGCAGAAACACACAATGCCAACATTTTCTTCTGGTCACTGGGCTATACTGGGGAACCAGAGACCAAGTTCTGCTGCTCCACTGCTCACAGCGCCCTCTTCAAACTGGTGCTCCAATCACGCTCATCTCTTCCTTTTTCTTCCTTTGGTTTAATTAATGAGCCTGTTTCCCTGCAGAGTTTGGCTCATTAGCCACACAGCCCCCTCTGTACGCTGTACAAAGTGTTGAGGTGTAGAAAGCAGCCTCCCCTCTGTCTCTTTACACCTGTAAGATTGCACTGAGGGGCCTGCTGAATAAAGGAGTTCAGGACGACATGCGGAGTTGTGATTAGAAAGGGTGACGCGAATCACAGATGCAATTACTCGCTGGCTCACATCGAGTCAAGTCGTGATGAAAAGATAATGAGGAGCCATAAACCTTTAACATTTCAAACGGTTGCCAACACTTAAATGAAGTGGGCAAAGAGTAAGAAGTTTTTTGTTAAGATTGGTTTCTGCGTTGCAAAAAAAATGCTGTTAAGGAAGTTAATGAAATGTAGTTTTATTTTGAAACTTTCCTTCATTTTTGTCTATTATCAATCATATTCAATCATGTATATTTTGGACATAAATATTCCTCACCTTGACCACATCTCCTCGTGACTTTGATGTATTAAACATGCATTTGTGTGTCTGCTGTAAGGAGGCGTGCATCGGCCCGAGGGAGTGTGCGTGCGGGTTTGTCTTTGGGCAGAAGGAGGCTGTCTTTGTGAATTATAGATGAGGAAATGGGGGCGACGGCCAAGTTAAAAGGAGAGGAGGCAGAGACCTCAAAGGAGAGGCTCTGTCAGATGTGCTGACTGGACCCTCAGGTTGACAACACGCTACAAACACTCTCAGGACACACTGAGGCAGCTTCAACAGCCACATTATAAGCAGAAAACCTGTATTTATTGGAAATTTGCTCCTTTTTATTTATATTTATTTAATTGAAATTAGTGTGTTGGTTTTAAATTAAAGTATCCCCTTTAGAATCTAAGTAACACAGTTTTACTTCTTGTCTTTTCTTTTTAGTTTTTAGCATCTGCTGTAGGAGGTAGAGGTTGTTGTAGCTGTAGCAACAAATCCTTCAGGTGACATAAATACAACATTTGGTATTCCATGTCCACAGAAAACTAAGACTATGTGCCAAAAATACAGGCCCATAAGTCTTTTTGTAGTGCTGGAAATTCCCTTCTCATGTTCTCACAAGTTAGCTGAGTCCAAAAACCATTTGAAGGCCTTTTTCTATGGGATTGATTCACATGTCAATATATGTTTATATTTTAATATATTTTGCTGAGCTTTTTGCACCGCAACAACAATTACCAGAAAAGCTCCCGCACACTGTCTAAATTTAAAAAAATGAATACATTTATTCCCATGTTTCGGTAACTACCTTCATCAGGCAAAGCTTTTGTTGTGCACCACAACTACAGGCATCACCAAATCACGTTATAGCGAAGAACATCACATCACGACATCACGGCAATGGCAGACCTTTTTATTGTCCTAATTTCCAGTGCAGCTGCCCGCTAACTTGTGCAGGGATGAAATGATGTATTTGTGCGTCTCTTCTAGACTTTTGAAATGTTACCACAGCAAATTGATCAAATCTCAACAATGAAACAAGTAATTTTTGATGGTTGTGACTTAAAAAAAAAAAACTTATCCACTTATTTACAGTGATCTCTTGCACAATGCAATTTGAGAAAAAGTCTTTTTTTTTTTTCAGCACTATGGCATCACATGACAACCCACAAGTTGTAATTTCACGATTTGGTCACAATGTCAAATTGGCTGTAAAGCCTGGCGCCGTTCCTGTGGGCTTGTTTCAAACCAAGACGGCAACTTGACAGAGGAAGTACATATCCATAGCACGATCAGTTTCTTCCATTCTTGCATTCCACAATAAAAGACCTAGACATATACACTGCATGACTGTTTACCAGAGGTATCTCAAATTCACTCAAAGCAAAACTATTTAGAACTTTTATTGAAAAAGTGTTGTCACAAATTTGCATCACTGTCTGTATTAATAGCTTTTCTGTGTTTTGTGTTCCTCCCCTGGTGCGTAAAGGCTGCAAGACTTTCACTGAAAGCAAATCAGATGAAAAAGAATTGTCCAGATATAGAAAATGCTTGACAGTTCATTACCCAGTGATCACAGGGTTGGTTGATCAATCCTTCACACCTCCTCTCCACCAAGAGTTTTTAATTGCCAAAATCAATGCATAGCCTTTGAAAATGTGTCTGAATTGATCGATTCTTGTTTAATATGATGATTGATGCAGTGTTTTTTCTTTTATCTATGTTTAATGCATCGTCAAAGCTGTGCAAGCTTGAGTCTGAAAGTGAGACTTGGATTATTAGGGTTCTGCAGGAGGAGCAGTGTGACAGATCCCAACGCAAAGAACTCCACTCAGTAACACTGAATCAGATAATTGTGGAAATATCTTCCTCTGATGTTCCTCCTTATCTCCTCTGTCGGCACATTTCAGCAATGTTCAGCAAGGTTTATCAGGCCTTTTAGCACGGACGCCGAGATTAGGATTCATTTCCTGTTTGCCTCGTCTCTGATGATGAAGTCAAATCTGCGGATTAGGTCAGCCTCTGACCTCCCTCCTCCATCCTTGACTCTTCCCTTCCTCCATTTCTCCGCTCACTGCCGTCTGTTTGACACATTTGGCCTCCCGTCCTCTCGGGAGGAGCATGCAGGTCAAGATGAATGTCGGAGAAAAAATGCGCCATCCACTGTTTTCTTCCTTCGCAGAGACTCGAGACGAATTGCTTGTTTGTTCAACATTGAAGTCACTTAATCACTGTTTGTGCCAATCCATTTAATATCGACACAAGAGCGGAGGTTGATGGTTATCTTGGGTGACTGATATGGTTGTGAAAATGTATAATTATCAGCATTTCTTCCTGTAAAAGCTACAAATAATAATTTTAAAGATTGGATATGACACGCTTCAGATATGTTAAGACAGGCTTTGGAAAAAAAGGATGGTTGCAATTATCAGTGCAGTTATAAAAGGGAGAAACGAACGTTTCAATAAAAAAAAAGAGACTTATTTGAGAAATTCACTCATTGATTGATAATTGTTTCCCAATAACATTTACTTGTATCAATTTGTCAATTAGTTTTGTGTCCAGCTAAGATCACAAGCTCCACTTGTTAGTTTATTATTTATTAAAAATCATGGGTTCACTTTTGGGGAAAAAAAAGATTAAAACAAATCGTGTTGAGGGAGATTTAGGTTTCGTAACAATCAGGCCAACTGCTGTGTGCGAGCGGGAGGGATCATTGACTCTGACAGCTAAAAAAATGGCTTTCAGTACAATGCTTCTGGTTCTGTCACGCTCCTGATATTTTTGGGATGGGCGGTAACGACGTACCTCTCTCTCCTAACTCATCCCTTTCTTTTCTGGCGAAGCCTCCCCAGCTGGCCAGCCTCCAGAGGAGAAATTACTTCCTGTGCGACCTTACAGAGTCTATTTTCTCTCTCTTTGTCTCACTGTTTTCTCTGCTCTCTACTTCTGTAATATCACCTTGCTTCCCTCAGAGGATAATTGATGTTTCTCTTTTCTGTCTCTTTCTCTATACATGCAGACAAAAAAAAACAAACCAAAGGAAACATTTGAATGTATGTGTGCAGTAACATAACAAAAATTTAAAAAAAAGAAAATGTGAAAATGAAAGCGTGACCACAGAAGCATGTGTTAACAGCACATAATTGAAAATCAGTGAGATAATAAGCGCTTTTACAGACTGTAAATCCAAGAGGCAAGAAGCGTGAGTAGTTAGTAGTTAGACAGAATTTCCAGGTTTAAGAAACTTCTTTTGGCAGATAAACAAAGGCGGATGAATTATAAAAATACCACCTAAGTTGCAATAAACCTGAACTGGCCTCAGAAATACTTGTCTTTCCTCCTTTGTGAATCCTGTTTCCTTCTCCTTTTTTTTAAACTCCAGACCTCTTTCTCTCCTCTCTAATAAATCAACCTCCTTCCTGTTTGGAGAATCTCTGCTCAGCTCTCTTTGCGTCCCTCTCCTTCATCCTCTGTCTCTTTCTTTCTCCGTCCAACTGCCTGTTTTGGCGCCAGAGCCCCCCGACGGCCCTTTCACACTGTTTTACAGTTAACAGGATGCTCTGTTTTCTACCTCCTTACAGTCCAAACGCGGGGTAAACGTGCAAATCTGTCTTTCTTCATGGCTGGCTTAAGCCTTAACTCATCCCCTGGCTCAGCCCCAGCGGACCAATCCAAGAATCTCACAAATCTCAAAAACAGCTCACGAGTGGAGTCTAGCTGGCACGCAGACGACACGTTCTCTTGTAGTCACTTAAAAATAATCACTTTGATTTCTTCGTGGGATTATTATCATCCCTGCAGTTGCCTTGGAAACTGTCCTTAGTGACCTCTGTTTATTTGTTTTTTTTCTCACACTGACTGTCATCACACTTGTTGACTTGAACACTGGTCTGTTTTTTTACCTGATGTTTTTCAGAGATGTTGGGATGTCAATTTGTTTACTTTCAACATTGCCAGGCAAGCTGTTTCCCCCTGTTTCAGGTCTTTATGCTAAACTAAGCTAACCGGCTGCTGGCTCCAGCTACATATTTACATTACTGACATAAGCACAGTATTAATCATCAACCTCTCAGCAAGAAAGTGAATTGGCTTATTTTGCAAATTATAGAGCTATTCCTTTAAAGTAGGGGTGAGCGATAAATCCAATGTACTCGATAAATAGCAGCTTGTTTCAGTTGCAATGTATAAAATTATGTTATCACGAACATCTTTTATATAAACTGTCTCATTGTTCTTTAAGAAACAGGCATGAGACTCACTTTGGTGCTTTGTTTTTTCCTGTCTGTCTTACGGCTCTCTGCCTCTCACAGGCACACACACACAAAAAGCAGCAGCGAAAACATCCACACTTCCTGCCCGAGATGAACCAGGTCCTTCAAAATAAAAACACCATCTCCAAATATCGAATACAAGTTTGCCAGATGGCACCAAATAATTTCACATGCTCATTGCTAATATACAGTATCTTATCCTCTCCAGAGCACTTTTCAAAAGTAGTGTTGCGAAGAAAAAAACAGACGAGTCATAAAATCAACAGGTTTTAAAGGAAAACAGAAACAGAAAAAACTATTTGGTGTATAAAGCCCAGGAAATAAAAGAGAAAGAAAGTTTAAAGGAAATTAGTACTCAAATAAAATTTGGAAAGACTCTCCAATGAAAGTATGTTTTAATAATAAGGGACTTAAAAGAAATCACTGACTCGGCCAGCCTGATGACCTCAGGCAGATCATTTGTGGACCCTGCTGCAAATCTACAAAGATTAGTTATCCTGATATTTGTAGAAACTTTTCCTACAATTTTCCTTTTGTACCATGTTTTTTTAAATAGTCATACGTACTTAATAGGCTTTCTTCGGACAAATTTAGTGTTTTCTTCTCCCTGACACTTTGCCATTGTCCTATTCACGTACTTGGTTGTTTTAACTGCATACTTTTTTGATGCAGGATGAAGCTGTTTAGTATAGAGCGGACTTCTGTGAATAAAGCTTGTGGTCAGGTCTTCACTTTTCCCTTATTCTGCAAGATTTAAGTGTATGTCTTGAATAATAATATAAACTTTAAAAATAACAGTGTCATTCTTTTCTTTGGACAGCAATAAATGAAATGCTAATATAGGCGTTTTTATTATTTATATACTTACATATATTTTAGTTTTCTTACACCCCTTAAAATCAAGAAAGCCTCACATCCCCTCATTTATGCACATGCTCATGCATGGACCGTGAAAAGATTGTCTTTGGTTTTTGTTTTTTAGTGCAGCATCAGCAGCATCTTAAGATAGAGGCAAGGTCACACTGAGGTTTGGATTAATGTTGCAGGCAGACTCCAGGTGACGGAGCAAAGCTGCTGTGTGCACCCACGGCTCATGCACAGTTGTGTTAAACACAAGGCCAAGATGAGGGCTGTCTTAAAGAGTCCCTCAGTTTAATTCTGGACTTGCAAGGTTGGATTCAGTGGTTAAAGCTTGAAGCTAACAGTGAATGAAATGGGTTTAGGCTTTTGTCAGACGCAGTGACACAGCTCTTTTTTTAGGGAGAGGTGTTAAACTTTAGTGTTGCGCATTACTGATGTTCTAACATGTATTCCCTCATCTCGCTTTTCATGCAGGTCTGAGCAGACGCTTCAACTCAGCCCTCGTCTGTGTCATCCATCAGTGAAAACAGCTCTTCAAGTTAGGTAAGCTACCGCAAAAATGTGAATTAAAAAAAGAGTCTGTATCAGGGATACTCAAATTGATTTGCTTGGGGGCCACTTTTGCAAAATGACTGGAAGCCAGGGGCCAGTGACAGCAGCCCCATACATGTTTCTATGATTTTAAGGACATTTCTAAGATTTTAGGATGCTTCTTTGAGTTTAGGGCATTTCTAAGATTTTAGGACATTTCTAGGCTTCTCAGATGTTGCTAATATTGTACGATATTTCTGGGATTTTCAGACATTTCAAGGATTTTAGAACATTTCTAGGCTTTCAGGACATTTCCAGGAATTTAGAATATTCCTAGGATTTTAGGACATTTCTAGGAATTCTGGATGTTTCTTGGATTTTGGGACATTTCCAGGATTTTAGGATTTTTCTGGCATTTTAGGACATCAAGGGCTTAGCTAGGACCCGTGTCGGGAGGTGCAGGGATCCTCCACTGGTATGATTATTATTATTATGTATATTGAATTACAAAAACAATTCCCAGTGTAAATCACTTTATTTTTATTGTGAATTTGAAAATGTTTGGGGGGCCACCTGGCACCCTATCGGAGATCAGATTTGGCCCGCAGGCCATAATTTGAGTATCACTGTTCTAGAGTCATCTTACACCTAAATAAATAAGAGAAAAAAAACAAAACATAGTCTGGAGCGCTGCCAGATGTTCATATGCACTACTTCGACTCATACCCCCCCATGACATTTCACACTCACTTTTCCCATGACTCACAGGGCCCCGGAGTCAGATCTAAGTGGCCTCACTCAGCCAGATGATTAACTTGGCTGTCCATGGGTGTATAATAGAGGGGGGATTATGCTAAGCAACATGTTGGAAGGGAGAAGGGGCGATTGTTTGGGCTGATGTCATGCGAGATATTTTTGACTGCCAAAATGCAGCCATGTAGTCATGTTTTTGTTTCTTATATCTGTAAGAGATTCGTGACAGGAAATGACAGAGCGAGTGGCTAAATGTAGATTTGGTGGTGAATTCAGAGAAGTTTTCTGTTTGTGTGCGTCTATATTTAGCTCACGTTAACAATGTGTTTGCTCCCGGCCAGAGAGTTGTGGGTTTGTGGATGCGTTCAGGGGCGTCAATGAAAGGGTGTGTTCGTTTGTGTGTGGGTGTGGTTCAGTTTTTGAGTGCTTGTGCATGCGTTTGGGTTGATTTGGACAGGGTGTGTGTGTGTAGGTGTTTGTCAGCATGCAGGGTGTGGGTTGTCAACAGTCATCGTAATCCCCTCAGCCGTGAAAGACACGTGAAAATGCAAGATGTCCCAGGAGTGAGGAACTGCCAAAGAGACAGAAAGGCAGTGAAAAGTTCTGCGCTGTGTGTAAATGTCAGAGTGGTTACAATTTGCAGGGATTATTGAGCAGAAAAAGCTGAGAAATTTGAGTAGCAGTCCTATTTCTAATTTAGATTTTATCTGCAATAGTGTTTTTGCTTCAGATCATCTGTCAATCAAACAGAGAGGGCAGTACTGAGACATCCTGTTACATGAATTTTGTTGTTGCAGTTTGATTTTCCAAAGATGATGCCCTCTCATTTAGCGACCATTTCGACTTGATTAAATAGGTGTCTTTAGTGGTTATCAGCATCATAAATATGGGATGAAAGGGTCCTGCTAGAGTGGGTTCAGAGTGCCATTATCAGCCCATTAAATGTCCTTTGGCATCAGGAGCAGCTTTGTTAGGTTTCACTTTCATGTTTGTGAGGTTTCGGTTTCGGTTTCAGATAACTCCAGTGTAAACCCATCCACTGCACTGCTTGACACTCAAAGCAAGTGACATAGTATGTATAGCGAGAAACTCTGTAAAAGTGCGGTGGATGGGTCATGCAAACACAGGACTTGGATCCAGGAGACAGCAGTTTTTGTCCTGTGTGAAACCAGAAATCAATGCTGAGTTTTTTTCACACAATTATTATGTAAATTATGTAGGTACACCAGGTAGTTAAACCCATAACAAAGATAACAAGAAACAACATGGCAACAAGAAAGTTGAAAGTGCTCTACACAAAAGCATCGAGACAAAGCGACTGAATTAGAGAACAGAGTGTAAAATTAAACAAGACAAAGCCAGGAGTAAAATACAAGAATAAAAGTTAAAGTGCAGTGTAAGAAATGAATAAATATTTGGATTAACAATCATCAGCAAAAAGAAAGGTCTTGATTTAAAAGAACATAGTTGCAGCAGACCTGCAGTTTCTTCCAGCATAAAAACTTAATACAATATTCCATGTTCAGTCTTGACTCTGGGGACACAAAGAAGACCTGTCCCAGAAGACCTGAGAGGTCTTGATGGTTTATTGTCGCATACGGTCAGAAATGTATTTGGGCTCTAAACCATTCAGTGCTTTATAAACCAACAGTGGGTGATATTCAGTCCTGGTCTGTTACTTCTGATGGTAACTGGCAAATTCTTCCAAACAAATCACTGCTGGTGCTGCAGCAGAACAGTGATACACTAAGAGACCACCCCCATCAGTACCAGCCTAAAAGCCTAAAATGACATCAAGAGCCCAACCAGCAACCAGCTATCAGCGTATTGATGAATTTAAATGGCTCGGCTGCCATTCGTGTCAGTGCAGTTAGGAATTGACCCCCAAGGCTGCGCCTGGAGGATCTGGTGACCTATTTCAGGATCCATAACATGGTCAAAGTCCGCTCTCTGCTGCCAGAATCCTCTCCTGACCAACACCAGCCCCTCCCACCCCGGGCTCAGATCACCATGGGAACAATGACATCACCGTGGGGTGGGGCTGATGTGTGCCAGGAAGCATCTAGTCCTCTGATGAGATCGAAGCTAAAGAGAGGGAAATGCAGGCTGTGAGCAGAGACACAGCAGTCAGTTTGAGTCACTTTGATTTAAAGTCAAGAAAGTAAAATTGTCCTGAAGGAAAAAAACTTCAGTGTGCAGACACTTAAAAAAATCCAAAAATCCTGTTAATACCAATAAATTCATCACAATATGCCGTTTAAACTACAAGAAAAATTTAATCAGCACTTTGCCAAAATAAACAACCCACTATTGACTTTTACTGCTGGGAACTGAGATCAGTGTTTGCTGTCATTTATTTAATCACTTAGTGTTTCTTCTACTGACAGCAGTTATTATGAATATAAATAAGTTATGATGAAGATGATAATGGTTAACTGTAATTGCAATCTCTTCTCTATTTTATCGGTTTAATTTTAAAGCATAAAAGTGATACAGATATCGTAAAGAGTAAGAAACTAGCCATTTTTGCTAACAGCTGATTGGATGTGACACAGTGCTTGCAGCAGACTTCATAAATACTCATCCATCACCCACCCATAAAGACAAATTGTGTGAACCAACCCTTAAACGAGTCACCCTAGATGTAATTCACAGTACAGTAAATAAGTGACAGGATGTTTTCCCCTTCTGTCGTTATGTTTGAATCCAAGTCATGCAGTTAGTAGATTCATGTTCAGATCTTAAGGCCACAATCAAAGACAAGAGGAAGACCCAGTAGACTTGGTTGATAGGAATGTAGATAAGGCAGAGTTTACACATCTGAAATATTTGCCTGCTACAAGTCATGTTTCCTGACCTAAGTAGTTCACTCCCCCCAAAATGATCATCTGAGTGTCAGATACTCACCCGTGTTACATTGAATTAATAAAGTTATTCTTGCTTGGCTCCACTGTGAATGAAGAATCTAAAAATACAGTCATTAGGCAGGTTTCCAAATTCAATACTGTGAATAAAAAATATGCCTAATGAAAACATGTCAGTTTAGAAAAAACTCCATTTATTGCAAAAACAGTTTTTACACTGGCATGAGGTGTTATCTCAGGTCTGGATAAATGAGCCTTGGATTATACAGCATGGGTTGTGTGAGAGTTTGTAAATAGATGTTTTGACATAGTTTTGATATTTTTAAATGTGGACCACTATGACTTCAATTCTTTAAAAATTTTCTCAATTTTTTGATTTTTCATTCACTGGAGGCATGCAAGAAAAACAAACTTTTTTTCACAAATTCAGTGTAACACAGGCAGGGTACTTGATGAAAAAATGATCCTTCAGGGAGATAGTATTCCTTTTAACACTTTAAAATGCAACTGAGTTATAGTTTGCAGGGACATAAGGAAGTTGATTATACTGTAAGTCTCTTTGTAAAAGAATTGTATAAATATATTTTAATTTGATGTCATTGCTATAGTCAGAGTGTCAGTGGTGCTTAGATCATATGGTTTTGGCATGAAGAGATATGTTTCTGAGGACTAAAAAGCCTTAGTGCCCCTGTACTGCTGTTATTACGGTACTTAATCTACAAGGAGTAGAATCCACCCGGCGCTTCCTATACACAGGCGTGTGTTTGTGTGCACGCGTGCCTTACTCACCGTGCTGCTGTTCACCATATACACAGTTCATTCACACTTCACTGGCAGGGCTCATTATGCGTCAATCCCCCGCATGTCTTGCTGAGTCAACGAAACATAATCCGCCCGTCTGCCGCTGCGGCTGCTGAGGAGGAAGCCGCTGGATTCTGGGTTGATTACAGGTCACCGAAACCTTGAGTGTCCTACTGTCCTACTACTGCTGCTACTGTAAAGTGGGACAGTTACCCATGATCCACTGCAGCAGAGTTTACCGTTGTGAAACTGACCCTGTTTTAAATAATAAAGTGCTTTAATGAGGCTTGCATATCTAAAATGCACTTCAGTAGTGCCACTAACATTTGCATGACAAGACTCTTAATTGAGTCTTAATTCTTAATTGGAATTTTAGTCAAAGTAAATATGTAAATAACAATAAAATCACACTTTTATATGTCCCATCAGTGATTGGGATGTAGAAAATCATACCTAAAATTAGAGACCAAGTACAAACACACCCACATACAGATAGAGACACGCACACTCGGGCGCTCACACAGAGGATTAAGGCCAGGTTGGCCTACTGAGACTGACTGCCAGAGATTCCATCCTCCCTCCTAAATGGATGGTGACATTCCGATGTGAGCGGCGCTTCACGGAGGCGTGATGAGTGACCCAGATTGGGGTGCGGTTGGTGGAGGGGAGGGGGGTGCAGACGGGGAGGGAAGTAAGGTCGGATTAGGGACGGGGTGGGGTGGAGTCGGTGGAGAAGAGGGATGCCGGGGCTGGAAGGTAGAGCGCAGTGCAGCAGGGGGGCATGAGAGTGCGAGAAGACGGCGGTGAAAGACAAAAGGAAGCGGGAGAGGAGAGAAGTCAGACGAGCCTCAGGCCTGCTGCCACACCTTCTCGCTCGTCTCCTGCTGGCATGTTCAATTTAAGACATCAAACCCAAGATGTAATGGGATTTGGCAGTCCTTTTTTGACTCCCAGTGCTGTTGATTTAACCCTTTAAAGATAAGGATGCTGTGATGGTTCACATGCTGTGCTGCTGGGCTTCTAGCCTTTGTGAAAGTACAATAGTCAAATATGATTTAATGGTTTGAGATTCTTTAGGAAAAAATCATAAAAAATGTTGCAGCTTTTAAGTATTTTAGGTTATTAGAGGAACACTTCACCCCCAAATAATCATTTTTATATCAATAACTCACCTTGTGTTGTGTTTAAAGTCTGATTAAAACCTTTTTTTCTGGCATGCCTCCATAGTGAACCAAGAATCCACAAACAGAAAATTCTTGATTATTGAAATCAGAGGGGTCTGCGTTTCACAACAGCATAACTTTACCAAAACATCTGTTCAGAAACTCTCACACAAAATATCAAAAACTAACTAATCAAGGCAGTGGTCGACAAGCAGCTCCCATGTTCAGCGAGGTAAAATTAGTGGTTTTGTCATTGGAGTCTGGCATCGAAGCGGGCATAGATAAGTTTTACTTTCAGTTCAGTTCCCCAATGGAGAGGACTGTCTGTTTTGGAAGTGCTGAGCGTACGACTGGATAAATGAGACTTGGATTATACTGCACGAGTTATGTGAGAGTCTTTTGGTTTGATATTGTTTTGCTGTTGTTAAACAGAAGAATTGAAAGGTTTTATCTGCCTTGTGAGTGGTTTTGAGATATTGAGCTTGAAAGTTTTGCAATCCAAATAGCATAAGTGATATGACCCTTTTTGTTTTCTAAATAAAAAGTCCCAAAATGCATATAACCAAAAAAAAAATACCTTACATGTCAATAAGTTGTCACAGAATATGATATATGAATAACTCAGTTTTGTCACTGGCTTTCTTGTCTGCAGGTCCATGCTCCATCAGTTTTAACTAGGTTTTCTGTTCATAAAAGCAGTAGTTTTGCAAAACTTTGTCAGCTATCCACAAAACAAAATGTTGATTTATATGGCATTTTATGTGTTATGTGAGGAAAAGATGCCTATTTTACACTTCATCTTTTTCTGTCTAACACAATAAGACTTGTAAACAGCTAAAAGGGAGCGGTCAGAGAGGGCAATGTCGGATCATGTTAACCGCACAAGGATGACAAGATGTGCCTGGAGAACAAGGTCCTGAGGGTCGGAGAACCCAGGAGAAAAATAAACAATGTGACATGAGTTTAGTATCAAAATGTTACTAGAAGCATCAAAATAAAAGTTAGAGAATAAGTCAATTTCTAAAGAAAAAAAAACACTAACAATAGGTCTAAGGGTCAAAATTCTGAATGAATTACAAGAATAAAGTCATATAATAACAATAAGATCTGGAAAATGGTTTCTGTTATTGACTGTTTTCAGGAATTGTTAGAGTTTGTTAAAAACAAGTAAAGCTGTTGAATAGAAACTAAAATAGAATAGAAAAGGAGGTTGGTTTGACTCTAAAATCTGCATTGTGATCTAATAGGACTGGTGTTTAAGTCAAAACAGTAAAACTGTTGTATCTCACCACCAATCCTGCTTTGTATTTAAAGGCCAGAGGATCTAACATTACACTATGTTACAGTCTTCTGGTCAGGACAGCATTCAAATACCAAAAAACAATTTAGCAAGCAAGCCAATAAATAATAAAAGACATGTTTTTAGTAGATCTGGGCCCTGTGGGTGTAATGCATTTGAATTTGTGAGGAAAGGTGTGCTTTGCTTGTGTTTTTTTCCAAGCAATTACACGCGTTTGTTGAACGAGAACACAAAGGATTTATGTAAGCAGTCAAGGTTTATGCCATCCTTTATCGGGACAATGTGTGAATGCCAAGTGTGGCGTAACATTGCCAAAACAGCAGCTGAAAGCAGGTCAATGCAATTCTAAACCACCATCAGCACAATCTGGCTGTCAGCACACCAGTTTTCTTCCTTAGCAACAGCTGGGACCAGACTCGCCTGTGACGGAGCCTTGGGCTGAGATTTTCAGTCTCAGACAGTTTGGCCCAATATATTTGAGTGTCAGTAGGTCTTCCTCCTCCTCCTCTTCTCTCTCTCTCTCTCTCTCCCTCTCCCTCTCCTCTGATCCTCATGTCTTCCCACTGCAGCAGACATTAGCCCCGATCACTGTGAGCCTGTCGTCATGCAGCGCTGCAGGGAAGGAGAGGAGAAAGACTAAGAAAGGAAAGAGAAGG
The DNA here is from genome assembly GCF_026936395.1 of Plectropomus leopardus. NCBI lineage: Eukaryota > Metazoa > Chordata > Actinopteri > Perciformes > Serranidae > Plectropomus > Plectropomus leopardus. The sequence goes on from NC_142199.1 coordinate 7,611,153, forward strand.
GAAGAGAGATAGAGACAAATGAGAATGGGAGACACTATTTCACAAAGGCTTATACATAATTTAGAAATGAAGCCGCCAAGAATTTGTCATGTCCCCACAAAAAAGGATAATGTTTCTTTCTGATTTCTTTGTCTTAGCAGAGTGGCAAACCTCAATCAGATCTTAAATTAAAAAATATATATATAATTTTTAAAGGAATAGTTAGACTTTTAAGAAATAGGCTTTCTTGCCAAGATTTTTCTTTCCTTAAAAAACTCATGTCTGTGCCATGGATGTATTATGTGATCTGGATACTGGACCCCAAGATGCCACTTATTCGGTCCAAGTGATAATTGCTCACCTGGCACATAGGCAAAAAAAATTTTCTAGCTTCTAGATTTATTTCCAGGGTGTGCAGCCGACTGAATATGCAAAGTAAAGTTTTTCTCGTTGGCCCCAAAAGCGAGTTCCCCTTTGGCTCATAGACTTTGCATTGTGATGCTGTCACAGATTTTTAAATTGCTTTTTTGGCCTTAACAAATATCAAACCTCCATGGATCAAACTGTGATAATAGAGAGATTGATAATTAACCTCAGTTTTGAGCAGAACCACTGGAATCAAGGATGCATCATCAACAGAGGGCATTGCATAATGGAAGTAGACTGCAGTAGCAAAATGGTAGACAGCATTAATTACCTGCAAGCCTTTCTTTTGTCAATATTTATTAGTTGTTTTGTTTTTTTAAACAAGCATGAACCAGCTTTTAATTAGGCTACAGAAAACTTTTTCTCCATTAGCAGTTTCTCACTTGACTTCTCTGTTGTTGTCTTCTCAAATCTCTCTTTCCAATTTTTGGTCAAAATGCTCTGATCATTTAAAATTGGTGTGGGAACTGCAACAGAAAATACTTTTGGGGCTGTGGGGGATTTTTTCGCTGCAGTACCAAAAGTGGCGATATTCCTGGGGGCCTGGATTGTGCACTAAAGATGTATTTTGCCAACTTAGCTGAGCACAAATCTTAGTCCAGACTGGAACCAGTGTGATACACCTAGACTGTCTCTGTCCAAATGTAACACAGTTTGGATGAAATTAAGATTAATATTGATCAGCTATTTTTATTTTATTCAAGCTCAGACTGGCTCGTGCATAGGAGACAATATGGGAAATGCATGAGAAGAGGAAGACAGAAAGAGATAGATAAAAGACATAGATAAAGATGGATGTCACGAAAAAGAGGAGCAAAGAAAAAAAAGATGCAAAAAAGCTCAAGCTAGACAAACAGCTAATGGTCTTTGAAAGAATGAAAGACAGAAAGAAAGGGATATTAGAAACGGGATGGAGGAAGAAAGGACTCTCAGTGATAATTTGTTATGATGAAATTAGCTGCAGCTGATGATAATGATGCAATTTGGCCAGCCTTCCAGGCAAGGGAGGCCCCCAGATAATCTTGTTTAAAAAGCAACTTTCTGTGTTTCCTCTAAAGGGAAAAAAGGTTTTTATGAGGATACATGATTAGCATACAGATACTTTAGAAGTGCACACTCGATTGGGACAAACCTTTTGTTGTTATAATCGGTGGTAAAGAGCTTGTTGCGCTGTAGTGGAGGAGACAGTGGGAGCTGATGGGTGCTGCAGTCTATCATGTGCTAATCATGTTTGTCCAGATTTGTGTGTGTGTGTGTGTGTGTGTGTGTGGAGTGTCTGAATGAGGCAAGCCTGTCAAACCCATCTGCTGGACCCCATAAGACCTGTTCTGGTTGCCATGGTAACAACGTCGTTATCTGTGGTAGTGAGGGGATATGAAGGGTGTGTTCACATGCTTTTTTTTTTGCTTGCTTTCACCATTTTACAAGCCGCTTTCTGCATTGGAGCACATTTGGATTTATATGAATTCTATTTTTAATGCTTTTTGATTTTTTTAATTGTTGTGTTTTGGATTGAAGCTCACCTCTTAAGCCATAAAAGTATGTCATACAGGTAATACTTACACAGATGTTTAGCATGAATAAAATTTTAATCACAGACAGGTGTAATGCTCAATCTGTTACAACAAAATAACATTTTGAAGCTGCATTTGGACACAATTTGGAGTCACAACCATTATGAAATAAAATTTTAAAAAGAAATCAAGTAGTAAGCTCATCTATTTTGTCTCCTCGTTGTCTCAGCACGTGGATGCTGAGACAAAGACCACTTTGCTGAGCCGGTAGAGGAACAATTTTGCACCTTACTCCCTCTGGTGGCGGATTTGTGAGCCTCACCATGCAGCGTGCATGCTCTATTATTCTTATCATGGCTACAGCTTCCTCTTCATTCTGCATGAACCTAATCATCTTACTCTTTTCTTTCCCCAGCAGGTGACCTGTCCCCTCCCCGGTGTCCCAGCAGGCAGGCATGGCAGACGGTCGGCAGCCAGATGAGCACTGGTCCTCAAACGGCCAGGAGAACGGCGAGAATGGCTACTCCACCTATAGCTCTGCCTACAGGGAGAATGGATACCATGGCGGGGCAGCTGCACATCCTGGAACGACAGGTAGGAACGCAGACACGTGTGTGTGTGTGTGTGTGTGTGTGTGTCTGTGTGTGTGTCTGTGTGTGTGCATGCAACACTGGGTCAATGGCATTGATTGGACTGCCTCCACATACTGCCAGATGGGTAAATGGGATTGGTTCCACAGTGCCAGGCAAGGGCAGTCAATCCCCAAAAAGCACGTGTTTCACATTTTAAAAAGTAGTGAACAGGAACAATTTGCTGTAGCGGTGCCACCAAAGGTTGAAGGACATTGCCGTGGTCCCTTAAGACACTTGTTCAGAGGGCATCTGGAACTCTCTGGAAGTGGACCAGAAAACTCCATGACCTCTGGTTAGAAACACTTCAAACTTTGAGCTAAAAACATTAGGATATGAGGTATAAAGCTGCTTTATTTATTAGCAGAGCATGCTAAAGATGGTTGCCTGTCACATATGCTTCTTTTGAAGATTTTTCACTTTGCACATTGAAAAAAAAAGAAACGATTAGATAAAAGCCCTCCAAGATCTAAATTAAGATAATGTGGTTGGCTGAAAGTTCCAACATTTTTCAAGTAAACTAAAGCATCACATCCATCATATCACAGCTTGTAAACAAAGGCTGGTGGATTTTAGATGTGAGAAATGTTAATACTTTGAGTGATTTGTCTGTAAAGTGATCAGTCGAGCTCAAAGGACAGAAATACGAAAGTCTGGGGAAGAGAAAGAGAGTTGAAGAAAATAAATATAAAAGGGGAAAAAGAGGGAAAATTAGACAACAAAGCATTTTAGGAGCATAACTTTTTATGCCATGTTTTTCATGTCCAGGCACACTATTACTATGCTCATGTGTAAATGTGGGGAACCCCTCCACTTTTTATAGTGAATTGAATGAAAATGGTAAGTTTAGTGGTGTATGGACACTAACAAGGGAAAAACATAGTTTAATTTTAACAACCACTTAATACAAAATTTAAACACCACTGAATTCAGAGCATGGGAATGTTTTACTTTGAAAAACATAGACAAGAGATGATTTTTTTCCTCCAAATTTCGCCAAATTAGATCGAAGATTTCAGGATTTTTTAAGATTCAGGTTATCCAGGTTGCTCACAATGGATTGGTCAAATTCAGATCTAAACATTTAAGTTGAAAAAAAATAACCCTATATATACATATATATATATATATATATATATATATATATATATATATAAATTAAGCCTTTAAAGCTAGATTTGAAAATTTTAAGCATTTTGTTGAGTTGAATGTGAACAAATAAATATAGATACATGTTTTTTTAATGTAAAATATTTAAATGCTATGAATCCAGTATAGTTCGGTAAGTATTCGCTGATTGTTTAAAAAAAATGTACTCAAACTCTTATTTGCTTTCATACAATGTATTTTGATGTTTTTAAGGTTGAATGTGAATATTGAGCGACTATAATGTAACTCAGTGTATGTTTTTTGCACATTTTTGCACCATCTGAGGTAAGTTGTTGATCTGCGTCCATCTGTCCTTGACATTGACTAATGGGACCAACTAGCTACTAATCAAATCCAAGAGAAGCATAAGATTCATCAGACAAATGCACACAATGAGCATCGTTTCAAACTCAGAGGGAGGCCACCTGTACAGATAAGGTCAGCAGAATTGTTAGTTTTTCATTTCCTTCCTCCCATCCACGTCTTGTCTTCCCGGTGTTTGTCTTTCTCTCTCTCTCTCTCTTTCTCTCCCTCTCTCTCTCTCTCCCTTCGCAGTGGATGACTCAGCCAATTTGCCTCCCTCCCCTCCCCCCTCTCCATCCGCTGAGCAGATTGGGCCCGTGGCACAAGGTACACCCACGCACACTTATAACCACTCAGACCATTCAGGAAGGAGAGTGAATGGTGGTGGTGAGAGTGGTAAAAAAAATCACTTAAAGAAGACAACAAACACACGGTTTCAAGGATTTCGAGTTCTCAACACATGGCAGCCACTGGCATGATTAGAAAAACTCATCTTTGTTCTGGTCCCTTTAGTGTTTAATGTCAGGCTATTGCATGTCAGCTAATCGAAATATCACTTTTAAGGAGTCTGCAGCATGAACCACACTGTCCTGTCCTGTTCACACTCGATCATTTTACCAGTATTAGTCCAATATTAGTTTTCTAACACATGCTAGTTTGTTATTGACCCTGGATACTCAAGCTAGACAACACAAGCATCCTTTTTCCCTTTAGGCTTTAGTACATAACCTGCCACTGGAGCCCTTCATCTCACTTGTCTGCTTTCCCCTTAAAACATCTCCTCTGTTGTTCCTTTGCTCATTGTGTCTTGATTTTCTCAAGGAGTAAATCACAGACTGACTTTCAGCTCTTCACTCACAGAGAACAGCACAGTCTGTTTTCTAACTATTTTCTTCTTGCATATGGCATGCAATCACCAAAATTTAGAACTATGAAGCACCACTGCATGGTTTGAGGCAATTATTCATTAATAAAGAGAACAAATTCGTAGATTATTTATCTTGTATGTTTTTCAACCTTTGCTAAAAATGGTATATTTGCAGAAAAAAAGATTTATTGCATTAGCTAGAGTAAAAATGTTATTTACAGCTGTAGTAAGGTGCTTATTTCTAAACCAAGTAGAGTGCCCCCAGGATGACGTTTTTCTTTAAGTTGACGTGGAAGTTAGCGTCACCCTCGTTCCCTTGTCAAAAAGCCTATCATTTTTTTTTCCATCAGATTTGAATTATTGCAGAAAATAAGCTCTTTGGCAAATTAACGTTGATGATATTTACATGTTTTGTTTAGAAAAATAATCTTCACAAATGCGCACCACTTTTAGGGTTTTGGATGCCTAAATGCAATCGCCACAAGTAAAAAGCTCACGTTAAGCTATAAAAACTACACCACGGTCACATGACTTAACATCCTGACCACAATGAGGCTGTAAAGACGTGTTTTTACGAGGGAACTGGGAGTGCTGAAATTCCAACTTATTCCCGGGATTTAGGACTCATAACTGGGGCACTCTATGTGCAAAATCAAACATACCTGTCAAATATTTATTTATTAAGACCTGGCTAGAAGGTGTGTTTATTGCATCCCATGCATCTCCATCAGAGCTGAAAGTAACTCATGTAACCCCAGTTTTGTTGTCCTCCATGTCTCATCTATGTGTGCCCCTTCCCTGCTCAAAGAAGATAAAGTAGAGGTTGTCAGTCAACAGCAGGATGAGGAGGAGGAGGAGGCTCCAGAGGAGCCCCACATTTACCAGGAGGAAGTGGCATATGAGCAGCCTGGAGACTTGCTCTTAGAGCAGACAGATTATTTAACAGAGCCCCAGGCTTTGGGTTGCCAGCAAGCCCAGACACCTGAGGTCCTCAATGGAGGAGGTCATCAAGGTGAACACAGCCCGTCACAAAAAGGTGTGTGTGGTTTTTATGGGATTTTGTTTGGGTGCCTAACAGTTTGTATGACTGTACTGTATGTGCGAGCAACTTTACATCAACTCTTTATGAGAGCCTATTGGAGTGAATCCATTACCTATTTTGCATGATCCTCTTCTGCTCTGGTAATGGGTACTCAAGATTTACTGCTCCTGATTTATGAATTGCGATGCGACTCAGGCTTTGCTGCCAACCTTCCTGCAGTTTTGTTGCTCCTAAATCCTTAAGCTTCTGCTTCAGTACCTGAAGTTTACCATGTGCAAAATGATGTGACATAGCATTTTGATTTTGTGCTTTTTCATGCAAAACATAACCATTTGCTTTCCATTGGAGCAACATGAGAACACCTGATCAACCTTGTAGTTGATCACATCTGCACTTTTGTATTGCCAGCTACATTGCAAATGCAAATGTCACTGTCTATACTGTCAAGTGTTGCTAGAATTAGTTGTTTGTATATTTTTCTGTGGGTTTTGCTGGAATTTTGTGTGAAAGGAGGTGGTTCTGAGTACACCCACCTGTATGGGTGCTTCATGAATCAGTCTTGAATGTATTTTAAGTCTGTTGTATATCACTTGCTTTGAGTTTCATTGTTTTCATTTCATCCCAAGGCAAAGGATAATTCTGTTTTCCTATTGTTATTAACACACTTTGGGCATTACAATCCACCCTCATTGGACATGTATCATCATCCTTATTCAAGTAGTTAATTGAATCAAGAACACACCCCGAATAAAATTATTAAAATGCTTTTTTGCAAGTAACACAAAGATTCATTGACATCCACAATAATTCTGTACTTCCAGTAGAAACTCTAATGACCATGACCAACAGTTAATTACGTCAAATAAAAGCTTTCTTTTTCATCGGGTTGACCATTTATGTCAATCCTTCTGTACGCAATAGGAATTCAATACATTTGTGTACATTTATTTCTTGTCATCTAACATCATGCAACTCATTCCTTCATTCCAGTTCTGCACGCTATCTCAGGTGCTGTGACCCCCCTCTGTGCTGTTGTGGCCTGCTGCAAAATACACTTTACTGTTTTGCTTGATGGACAGCTACTGTATCTATGTGCAGAAGGCCTCGGCTTGACTGTATTGGCTAGCTTTTGTGGATGCTTCAAGCAAAGCTTTTTGACCCAGCACAAAGTTGTACAGTATCCTTCAAACTCACAGCCCAGCCAGAAGAATGTATCAGTAAGGAATCTTGTGAGTCTGCTGTGAAAGAAGATGAACCTCAAGTGGCATCGCTACCAGAGAAGCAGCTGGCGGCTGAAAGAGCAACACCTGAAGGTGCAGAACTCGCCTTGAATGAACCTCCCTCTCCTTCTGTGAAAGAGAAAGAACTCTCTGACACCTCCGCAACTGAACAGGGTAAGCAAGACAGACAAGATGTAGCAGAAGAGGGTGCTAAGAGCCACCTGCTCGTTGAGACCAAAGAAAAAGAAGCAAAACAATCTCTACTGACAGAGGAGTTATCAAATCTTGAGGATAAAGACAAAGAGGGAGTAATTTTATCCACCAAATCAGAAGCCCCTTTGAATGAAAGCAAGGATAAACCAGACACCATTGAGGAGACAAATAAGGAGAGCCAAGATAGTGCCAGTGATGACAGACTGCATGAGACGCCAGTAACTAACATTCAAAAAGAGGACCAAAGGCAAGAAACAGTCGAGTTAAGTCCAGAACCTGGCACTGAGTTGATAGAGACATCGGATATTTTTGTAGAACATGAGCTTGGAGCAAAAACTTACTTTGAGACATCATCAAAAAGCCCCGAAGAGGAGTCATCACAAACCCAGAGCTATTACGAGCTCAGCACAGCAGCAGAGAAAAAGTTAAGTGAGGAAACTGAAAGCACTGTGCAGAAGCTTGAGGAACAACAGGAGAGTAAAGTTAAAATATATCCTGGTAAAATGGCACTAGACCAAAGAAGCCTCTCCCTAAACATTAATGTTGGGTCTGTGGCAGGACAGACAGTAAAGGGAGAGAAGTCAAGAACCTTGTGTCCAATTAGTGGAAGCTTTGATGAATCTGAGGTTTACCCTTCAACACCAGCTGTGGAGAGCCAACACCAGTTTCCTCCAGCAGTCTCCATTACCCCAACTACCACCGAATCACATGAAGATACCCCCATCAAGGCCGACACACCTTATCCCACTGATAAGCACAAATGTTTTGAGCATTCAGGCAGCCTTTCTGAAATGTTGGACCTGGCTGGAGATCTGCCTCGACCTTCATTAGAGAGAATGGAGGTTGACCACATGAGGCGAAAGTCTGTGCCCGCCAATGTGTCAGCTCTGGTGGGGAGTTCTTTGGCCAAGCTTGCTTTGGAAGATCAAACCCCGCGAGTTGTTGGAGGGGAAAGCCAGCTGGAGGAACTGGGCTACTGTGTCTTCAATGAGTACTCAGGGCCAATGCCTTCCCCTGCTGATGTACCCAGCCCCGGGGACTCTCCGCACCAACGTTTCCCTTCTATGGAGAGCGAAGCTGAGGAGGAGCTCGGGGCCACGGAAGTTGAAGGTGATCAAAAAGGAACTCAACAACAAGATCAGAAAGAAAGCATCCCGGATATTTCTCAAAAAACAGTGACTGAAAAGAAAGATCCACCAGTAAAGAGTAGCTTGATTCTTGAAAGAGCCGTGACAAGTGGAGTAAAGCCTGATCGTCTAAGAATCCCGATGACTTCTTCAAATAATAGACTAAATGAGTTTCGTTTGGAGAGTGGTCTGCCTGGTGACATAAAGATCCAAGCCATCCCAGAAGTAGATGTTGAAAAGGACCCATCCAGAGAGGCTTCTCCCATCCCACCAGACAGCTCCTTTACTTTCAGCCCTGTGGAAACTGGAAGCAAAGTTCCCCTAACACCCACCACCCCCAAGTCCCCAAATGATACGCCCTCAGAAGTCACTGGAGAGAAGACAGGGGAGGATGTCCTACCAGAGGTCAAATCAGAGAACGATCCAAAGTCGGAGACAATTAAAGAGAAACCGACAGAGGTAGACAAAGGAATGCAGAAATCTAAACAGGAGGAATCGCAAGAAAGGAAGGATGAACCAGAAATTGCAAACACAGACACACCGTCAGCACCATCTCGGTCTTCAGAAGAGAGCACAGAAAAAGATGACGAAAAGATTCAAAGTGAGCATGGGACACCTACAACATTAGAAAGAATAGAAAAAGAAGAGACCCCAAAAGCTGTTCAGGATGTAATCACCGAAAAGTGCTTAGCTGAGAAAGATTCCCGAGTCCAGTTACAGGAAGCGACTACGGATAAAGTCGCACCAAAGCCACAAATATCCTCCCCAGTCATCATTATACCTCAAGCACAAGTAGAGGAAGAAGCAGATGAAGAAGATGATATTGAGATTGCCGAAGAGCCTCAAGAGGTAATGGATGACGTGCCTGTGCCCCCCAAGACTGATCAAATAGAGAAGAGTCCAATCAAGGTGAGGCTGACAGTAGGCGATCAGAGTGTCGACGAAGATCCAAAGTCTGGAGCAGAAGAATGGAGTCACAGTGCGCAAAACAGTGACGATGGGGAGCCTGCAACAGACAGTTCTCATTTGTCTCCATGCTCTGATCATGATCTTTCACAGCAACCAGATGAAGGCAATAGGGATGAGGGGATGGGAGAAGATAAAGTAAAAGATGATGCGCAGATTAGTCAAAATGAAGGGACAAAAAAGGAGGCTGAGGTGGTCGAGAGTGACCTCACAGTGGAACAGCAAGTGGAGGAAGTTGGTTCAGATGGCATGGGTGAAGAGAAAGAAAAGAAAACAGTGGAGGTTGAGGGGGAGGAGAGGACGGGTGAAGAAGTGGTGGAGGAGAAAGACATAGAGATTGCTCAGGAGGTGGAAGAGACGTCTGGTGAGCTCTGCCAGACCATTCAGGCAGCTAATGATGAAACCACCATGGACGTCTCCATCCTAGATACAGACAGTGGCTGGATGGACTCACAAGGTACCCAGAGCTTGTACAATTAATAACTTAATTGTTTAAGACACTTAATGTATATCTAACATGCTTTTTAAATGCCAAAAACTAGCTTTAAGCTTGTTGATAGTAAATCATAATGTGTCTTTTGTACTAAGCTTGCTCCCAGCTAGCTAGAAATGTGGAGAATTAGTCCTCTTTCCTCTCCACTGCAGATGATGACAAAAGTATCATGACTGAGCAAATCGAAGCCCTTCCTCAGGTCCAGAGTCCTACCAGTACACCTGTGGTGGACAGACCCGCTAAACGGGCCCCTGGCAGAGGAAGGGGCCACGCTGGTACCACTGAGAGTAAAGTGTCCCGCAAAGTACCGAGCCACCATCCACCAAGAGAGGATATGAAGAAGAAAAAAGGTTCAAATTATGTGTTCAAGACGTTTTCTTTAACTTAAAACAATCTGTAATTTACATTTGTATTTTAGTAAATTCAACAGAAATGTAAGTTGATGTTAAGCACAGATTTGCCTCTCTGCTGTACATTTAACCCAGGTTTGCATGTTGGTATAATCCTGTCTCTCCTCTCTGCTAGTAGCTGTGAGGAGGGCTGACCAGAATAAGGTGTCAGCCCTCCAAAGTCGCTCTCCGTCTCGAAAGAGTGTAGCCAAAGTGGCAGCCAGACATCCTAGGCCTGCTCTGCTTCACGGCTCTGCTAGACGCAAGGCCACAGGTGAACACTCTTCACCGGGAATCACTGCTGTGGATAGAGAGAGTGCGACCAAATTCTAATGTACACTCTGCAACATCCCTTTAATATTTCTTATACTGGCCTCTTATACATAAAAAATAACAGAACTGTTAACCAAGCTCCAAATCCTAAAAATTGCTGAATTCTTTTTTTAATCCTGTTTGTCAATGCTGGAACATTTTACGGGTTTAAATTGGTGCTTCAAACATACAAATAACAGGTATTTTGATGACTTTGCTCTCTCTCTATTGATGGCTCTTTGAGAAATCAAGCGGGTGCAATGTAGCTGGCAAACATCATGTGCTGCGGTCTTTTTTTGAATTAGCTCAATTGCTTCATGTTTTATGTTTTTGTTTTCATTTTGTCTTGAAGGGAGTATATACTCGTGCTTGGCCTCATATTCATGTTTATTTTTGCTCACTGATGCCTCAGTTTATTGATTGATATTTGATGATCACAGCAACTCTGATTTCATTTTTCTAATCGTTAAATGCCAATTGTATATGTTTGCTGGAAATGGTTGCATGTCGAAGGTTGCGTGTTTGGTCAGCTGGTATGAAAAGGTGTGAGGACTGAGAGTGATGTGATGCTTGTGCAGAGGGCGTCTCAATTTGCTCTCACTAATGGCTTTCAGATGTTTACGTTTGGACTGTGTATTCAGAGTACTTTTATGGATGTGTATGTGTGTGGAAATTCACGCTCGCAAAAGTCTCCGCCTTGCTGGTTTACTCTGGTCATTAAAGTGGTTAACTTTTCTTACAGGTATGGAAAGCCATCAGCCCCTCAGTGTGGCTCACCAGTCCAGGGAGAGGACCACTGTAAGTACTACCAGTAATGACACATGCAATCACGTGTGCACACACTCAAAACAACTGTGATCATCAATGTTTTTTTGTTTAGAAACTGTATATCATTAAATATTTTAATTATTTTGTTTCATTATTTTATTAAAAAAAAAACATCTGCATTAGGGATTTGTATCTGTAATACTTAAAACATTTTTCAATGTAGGATGTCTACTTTTAACAATAAAAGTACTTTTTACAGAGTGGTAGTAGTACTTTTACATAAATAAAAATGGTTAAGATGGTTTAGATGGTTAAGAACATTTGATGCATCTGGAGTTGACTTCTCTTATATTTTCTTTTAATGGAAAATTAAGAGAACATACAAGAGAAATTTAAGACAATGTTGCTGCAATATTTCATGACAAACTGGACGTTTTCTTCTTTTCATTTCTGCATGTGTGTCTTTGTGCATGTTTATTTTGTCTTGCATGCCTGCCTCTGTCCTTGTGCCAGTATCGACAGAGAAAATCTGTGAGTAAAGGAATCAAATGGGAGTAGGCAGACAACATTTATAATGCGCAGCACAGGGGCTCTCAGAAATATCTTGAATTCCATCTTTCACCTCCTACACCTCTTGTAAAAACCTTTTTTCACTTTCTCAGTCATCTACCTCTGTTTAAAAGTTTCATCGTGTTTATGTCTTTTATGTGAACTTCTCCATCCATTCAAGCTTTTTAAATAAAAGAAAATCAAATCATCACTTTTATATGTTGTTATGTCCCTCCATCTCCACTTCATCCCATTTTACTTTTTCATCTCTCTATCTGTTTGTCACCTCTGCCTCACATCATCCTGCATGCTCTCCTGCTTCATGTCACCGCTTCCATCCAGAGCCCCACAAGGGCCGTTCTGTTAAAAATGGCAATTCAGCGTCGGGGATCCGAACACCCGCCCCCCCGGCCCGGCTCTGCCTGTAGCCTTAAACGGAGCCCTCTGGTGCAGGCAGAGCTCAATGAGGCTCGCCCCTCCTCTGCATGCTCCCGCCAGTCCCCTCTGCCAAACGTATGGGCAGAGAAGGTAAAATGAAAGGAAAATAGGGACTGATAGGTAGCTGTAAAGTGTGTCCAGTGTGCATGCTGCATGTGATTGAGTATTGACTCTCCAGTGTGTGTGTGTTTTCGTTCAGGAGAGAGCATACCGCAGCCCAGAGAAGAGGTCGTCTCTGCCCAGGCCGGCCAAATCTCTGACACGCCACATCCCTGCTGCTGAACAAGAAGACAGCACCCCCTCCAGGCCAACCTGTAAGAACACATACACACACACACACATATATACAATACAGGCCCTTCCAGCTTGTTTTCCTCCCAAATTAACTCATCTCTTCAGCAACAGATTTCCCCTTTGTCCTCGATTATTTTCTTTTTAATTGCTTCATCAAATTCTAACTCCTGCCACCGTACACTTCCTTCCCTTCTTTTTTCTTCCCCCTATTTCCCTTCACTGCCTTGTTCACTCCTCCCGTTCTTTCTCCTTTTGCCTCTCCCCTCTCAAAGCGATCCAGTCCAGAGCGGACAGCAGGTCTGGAAGAACTCCTGGTATGGCAGGTAGAGCACCTACTAGCTCCTGTTAGATCCATCACACCCTTCCCATCCACCTTTGACATCTAACTGCTGCTATGAAGTGTTTTTATAGTGGTTTTTTTTAATCTCAAATATGGACTAATGTTCTGTATAAAAGTAAGCACCATCTGTTGACAAAGCATTCATTCATTCATCTTAGTCAAATTTTTCTGAAAGGTGTCTGAGGGCTTCAAAAAGTCTTGAAATTATTTATTATTCAAGTCCTATTATACCGTATTCCCCTTTTTAAAGGTGACATATTGTAAAAATTCAGATTTCTATTTCTTTTTTTAATATACAGTAGGTATATGCCCTTCAAAAATCCTGTAAAAGTATCAAAATGCTCAATCCACAAAGAAAAACATACAGTATGTATTCAGAAACTTTGTGTCATCCAGTGGTGAATTGTAGATTGCAGCCAGCTGAAACTTCTCCCAGCTAGAATTTCTTTGCTCAGGACAATTATCCACAGAGATCTCTTCCTCTCCAAAACAAAATAATGAGGTGATTAAAGCCTTGAAAAATCATGTTAGAAATTATGATTTGTTACTGTGTTAACTGACACAAAAACGCAAATGGCCCTATCCAGAGCCAGTGTTTGGTTTGTTCTTCTTTGGTCTATACATGAGGACCCGCTCCCTATGTAGATATAAAATGCTCAATCTGAGGTATAGAAAACACAAATATTCTCCTTTTCAGGTGATTATACACTAAAGAAAACATTATATTGTATTGCATTTCTGCCAGTATATCCCCCTAAATCCTACACACTGGACCTTTCAATGAGCATCTGGACTTATGTGAAGTTTTGATGTCACAACTGTGCTATATTACAGTAGAAACTGCCACTATAGGGCTGTTACAGTCATTCCCCTGCTGCCATAATGGTGCAGAGAGGCCAAGAGCACAGATGTGGAAGAACCCAAAACACTGACCAATCAGAGCAGACTGGGCTTTTTCAGAAGGGAAACTGAAAGAGGCAGGTGTGAAGACAGAGTGTTTCAGACAGTATGAGGGAAACAAATTGGTTTTTAACATTTAAGCATGTAAACACCCAAAAAAGAAACCCAAAACAAGTATGACCCTGAAATCACAATATGGGACCTTTAAAACATAACAAGGTTTGGTATGTGTAAAACACACTCGATTTGTAGTTCATTTACAGTTAAAGGACCTTCATTTTGGGATCAGTAAGATGAATTTGCAAGCTTTTTTTTCAATATAAATTTAATTAGAGCTTTTTAAAATGTGTGGCTCTGTCACACCTGCAGTTGCCTTATCAGACGGGCTGGTGGGATCCATGACAACAAGTCTTTATCATTGTTCAGAATGTCTTTGACTAAAATCCTATTGCCCAGCAACAAGCCGTCAGCGTTAAATGAATTCACTCGTCGGTGTGTGCTTTCACAACTTGCTTGTCAAACAGTTGTGTTTGGCCTGGGTTGTTTGTTTTGTGGAAACTGAGCAAATTAGGCTCTGACAGGGCCGTGCTGACAGCTCAATGTGTGTTGTTTCCTTATCATCATCATCATCTGAAGCAGATGAAGGATCATACACTCCAATCCATCTGTTGCTCTAATGTGTTGTCTCTATTTTTCCCCTTTTCCATCTGTCTTCCTTTTTTATCTTTTTGTTGAAATCGTTTCCGTCTTCAGGAAGGGTTTTCTTTCACTTGATGTTTCTGCTCCTCCAACTGTTTTATCTTCATCATTGTAATCCAGAGATATCTCCTGTCTCAGGTACAGAGTCTGCACGTTCCCGATCAGTCCGTAGCGGCGCCTCCACCCCTGGCTCCTCCGCTGTCACCCCAGGCACGCCCCCCAGCTACTCCTGCCGCACGCCCGGCTCCCGCACTCCCGGCAGCCACACACCCAAGTCCTTCAGCGTCCTCCAGGAGAAGAAGGTGGCGGTGATCCGAACCCCGCCCAAGTCGCCATCCTCCGCCCAGCGGCAGCTGAAGGTTCTCAATCAGCCCCTGCCTGACCTGAAGAATGTAAAGTCCAAGATCGGCTCCACCTCCAACCTCAAGCACCAGCCGAAAGGAGGACAGGTAACAGGCTGCTCTGAAAGACCACACTTAGAATCAAGCTCAAGACTTAAAAAAAATATCAGATTATCATTAGTTTGAATCATTTTAACATAAGAAAAATCTCATATACCCTGTTTCCACCAAATTAGCTTGGTTTCTTGAACCAGATCTGATCAAAAGTCTTCGGACCTTGGTGCTATCATGCAAACTAGCTCACGTCTCCACCAGTTTTGAGTGGAACCCCTATAATTAAGCATCAATGGAGGGAGTTGCACAATAAATGGAATAACAATAGTAGCAAGATGGTAGATTGTGTTGGTTCCATAATTACAGATATTTGTTTTTATCCAAAAAACAATACTTGACCAATTATAAATGATAACAAAATGTAGAAGACTATTATGTGCAAACTCCAACCTTTGTTTCCAATCTGTAGAATATGAAAGGTTCACTGATGTTGTCACAGTTTGCACTTCTGGGGCATGTTCAATCTCAAAGCAGTGTGCAACATTTTACTGCGGTTTCCAGATTGATCAACATTTTTCCTTAAAGCAGTGTGCTTTGAGGTGTTTTTTCTCCTGTTTTGTAGGTGTGTCACAGGTGGACCCAGTCAGCGACAACAGCATGTTTATAGACCAAATTCTGGTAGATTTTTGCAGATTGTTTCTATCTCACACTTGCTTTAGGATGTAGGGGCAAGTTTTCCCACACCAGTAAGCCTCTTTGAATTAACATGAATGAACCCTGCAGTATTAAAAAGCAGTGCACAATACAACGAGGTGTTCATCGTACCACCATTTCTGTTTAAACAGATGTTTTGTCAGGGCCGAATGCAGCCCTGGTCATGGAAAACCTGCTGTTTTCTGATTCCAGCTGGAAACCAACTTTTCAGGTTCTGAACCAATTTATTTTTGGACAAAGTGCTCCAAACAAAACCAAACTGGTTTCAGGTTGGTGGAGAGGGATAACAATGGCAGAAAGTCAAGGTTCAACTGTGTGAAAACTGCACTTTGCAAGATTTTAAAATAAAAGAATCCTTTTGACATATTTTAGCAGCACACAGAAAGAGATACATTTCTTGTGGCATACATAAAAAAAATCTAGAAACCACAGAGAGAAATGCATAGATTTGCATATATATACGAATTTAACTGACAGATTTCTGGATAATGAAATCTTTCAAGCATCGTGCATTTACTTGTTTCTGCCACACGAGGGCAGTAAAGGACAAAGTTTTAAGGTAGGCTACATCTTTAAAGAAGGAATTATTTTATTTGTCTGAAAAGGCTAAAAGTAACCTTTTTTATTTACCACAAATATAGCTACTCTAATAATTAATACGAATTTTTAAATAATTATTTCTATTTGATAAATGAGAGGATATATACTGTATATATCATTTCAGTATTTACTGTTTACATTTTTATGTGTTATTCACAAGATGCAAAAAAATGTGTTTTTAAAAGGTAAAATAATACACATAAAATGACAGATGCAAAGGGTGTTATTTAATGATTTTTTAACCATTAACTTTTACTAAATGCTTTTCAGAAATTTCATTTTCATCCGTCTTTATCTGGCTTTCAAAGAGTTGTGGTAGCTGGATATTTGATTTTTGATTCCACCGTAACAATCTACCTCTCTTCTGTCTGTCTGTCTCTCTCTGAGGTGTAGAAATGTTGTAAAATACTCAAATATCTTTCGTCACATCTTCACTATCACTCACTGCCTCTAAACCCCCGCCGTCACTTCCTGACTGTCCTCTCCCTGTCCGCCGTCCTCTCCCTGTCTCCTGTCCTCTCCGTCATCAGCTGCCTCCAGCCTCTGCCCCTGACTCTCCCTTTGTCTTCCTTCTCCTCACCTCTGTCAAATTTCTCCCTATTGAAGAAGACATAAACCAGCTTGAACTGCACTACAAATCGTAGTCTTCGGAGCAGATTTAAAGCAGCTATTCTCTTTAGAATATTTCTCTCGCCGCCTCTGAGGAGCAGTCAACCTGCAGAATCATTTGCCCCGGAGATGAGCTCACGTCATCGCTGTGCAGGATTTTCCCTCCGGCTCTCAGTATTAATAATTACAAGCGGACAGAATTACTTATTAAGAAGTTGCATCACGGACACAGAATGAAAATGTATCAACTCACTTAACTGATTCCATCTCACAAGAATGGTTTGCTAGATCCCAAAAAGCGTCAGATTTGTTTTTCAGACTCTGCTTTCATCTTTGCATGGTGTAACAGATGTGCAGTCGACAAATGGGCTGAGAGTTTTTAATCACATTACCAAGGCAACAGACAGTCTTAATGTTCCTGCAGTATTGCAGAGGTGAGACTTTTCATTAACCCCAGTGATATATGGAGGAGGAGGAAGAGGCAACTTCTTCTTTTTTCCTCTTTGGGGAGAAATGTGACATAGAGGCAGAAATTTTTAATGAAGCTGAGTGACGCATGGCCTGGAGAAGCAGCACAGCAGGCTTTGTGGAGCTCAGTGTGTGATATACTGGTGGTATCACACTCTGAGAATCTCTAATGTCAGTGTAAAGAGTTATTATTTGAAATAATTTTAAAAAGTAGAAAAATAAAAGGGATTTTACTTGCTAAAATAACATTTTTATAATAATATAATGTTAAAGTATTATTTTATTTTGACATTAAAAGGCCCTTTTCAAAATAAAAGTATTGCATGTGCCCATAAAGTAGTTAATAATGACTTGACTAGCCAGTGTTTCTGTGACATTTTGTGTTTCACTGCTGTAATTTTGGGTGATTTTTTTTCCGCTACCTTAACACTGAGATTTAAATAATTAATTAGAGCTGTTGCATAATGCATAATATAGGCCTCCCACAAAGGATTTTAATGATATTTTCAGTATTGAATAATCTGTTGAATATTTTTATATCAATAATTTATCCTTCCGATGGCAGAAAAGAGTGAAAAATGCCCAAGTTTTATTACAACACACCAAAACCCATAAATATTTACATTTTTATTAAAGAAGATTAAGAGAACCAGCAAATATCCACATTCCAGAGGCTGGACCAGCAACGTTTGCTATTTTTGCTGAAAAAATGGTTCGATAATCGAACATCAAAATACTTAATAATAGTGCTAATTCACTAATTATTTCAGTTTTAGTATAATCATTTTTAAAATATACATATACTCAGTTCGATTAGGTTGTTATGGGGTTTGGTTCAAGTGCATTGTCATTGCGTGACCTTGCAGCAGTCTGTGCTGCAACAGCTGTAGAGGCAGTGGAGGAAATGCAAGAAATAAGGAAAAAAACAGGAAGTAAGAGCAGTGTGTGTGTGTGTGTGTGCGTGTGTGTGCGTGTGTGTGCGTGTGTGTGCGTGTGTGTGTGTGTGTGTGTGAGGGAAGAGCTGTCAAGAGAATCAGGTCAGGTCAGTGTCGACCGCAGACGGAGGCTTGCTGTCAGGGCTCCTGCCTGTTTACCCCCGAACCTCTTTCTCCCTTCTTTTCTCCCCCTCTCTATCTTCACTGTTGGCCCTTTAAACAATGGAGTAGACATTTTTTAAAAATCCTTTTACTTTACAAAACAACACAAAATGGCACACGCGGCAGGAATACTGTCATTGGTTGTATTTAATCGCAGTTGAGCATCAGCTAAGTTTTACATATACGTTTATTTGATTGATTGCCCATTTACTTTTTTGTTTTTAGGTTTAGGATTAATGACCTTTATAACCACTTTTGTTGTCTTTTGCATTTTTGTTTTAGCATCAGGCTAAAATGTATTCAGCCACAAAAAGTGTTTTTCAGGTATGGAGGCAAATAAGAGAAGTATTAATAAGCAATAAGTAATTTGTATAACCATAGAATAACTAATTAACTGCACCTAACTAATTTACTTAATAACTGAAACACCACTGAACTCATAGCATTTAAATACTTTACTTTGAAAAACCATGAATCTGAATACATTTGTTCTGAATTTATCTCTTTGAAATTAAAATAGGAATTTTCTTGATATGCACTTTCTTAAGCAGAACATGGAAAAAAAAATCAGTATTCACAAATCCAGATCCAAAAATTATAATTTCAAAATTAAAAAAAAAAATAAAAAAAGAAAGAGATTTTTTTTGGCTAATATTTTTAGATTTAAATGTACAAACAGGAATTTATTTATTTATTAAATTCTTAAACTTGAATTTTGGTGAAATCTGAATTTGTGAATATAGACAAACATGAAATGCAAATTAATTTTATATCTTGATTTCAATGAAGTGAATTCAGAATAAATCAGTTCAGTGTTATGAATTCAGAGGTAATTAAATTTCAGTATTAAGTATTCAGCGGCTGTTTAAATTAAAATACTTTGTCTCTTATTTGCTCCCATACTGTAGGGTTTCACTGGCCAATTACATTATTTCTGCCTCTCAGCTCTGAGAACTATTTGCAGAACTGAGAAAAGATTTGTAAATGTAAATGCATGTATAAGCACAATGATCACTCATCGCACACTTGACTAGTCTAACTAAGGCACATTTAGTGTTTTTTGTTTGTTTTTTTTTTTTTTGTTTAAATTCGATTTTGTTTTAGGTTCAAATTTTACACGAGAAGCTGGACTTCCGTCATGTTCAGTCAAAGTGCGGCTCCAGGGATAATCTGAAGCACTCGCCTAAAGGAGGCAATGTATGTACGCCTTTCTCTTTTCTTTCGCTTTTTCTCTTTTCTACCTTTCTCTGTTCAGCTCGGACTGTTGTGGCGCTATCTTGCGTTACTTTTATATGTTCATGCCCATCTGTTTGTCTGCCATTGGCTTGTCTCAGTCAAGCCAGAGAGGGGTTAATATCCAAAGAACAATAAATTCATGTTGTCAGACAAGAAGTTAAGTTCCCAAATTCCCAAGTGATCTTGTTTGTTTCTAGATTATGCCGTCCATTTATTTATTGTCTTCAATACTTGTGTAATAATGATAATTAATTTCAATAGCCACTGAATATTTAATATTGAAATTTAAAATTTAAACACCACTGAATTTCAGATTTTTTTTACATTTTTATTTATTTTTTTATTTGTGATTTCAAAAGTGAAATTTCCATTGTTTTACAATATAAACAAATTCAGATCAAACAAACAGAACTAAATTGGTGTTTCAGAATTTTAAAAACATTGAAAACATTTTGAATTTAGAATTTTTGTTTTTGAATTTGTGAAAATTGAAAAAAATATTTATTCAAATTCAGCTTTTGAATTTGCCATTTAAGAATTTTAAAGATGTGAATTCAGAACAAATACATTCAGACATGTTTTTTTCATTCAGTCTCGTTTTGATGTCAGTAATAACTGTTCAGTGGCTGTTAAAATTGAAGACCTGTGTCTTTTTACTTCCATATGGTGGATGGTTCACTTGAGAATTAAATTTTCAAATATGCGTCAGGCTGCTGTAACAAATCAAACAGGAACTAGTTTAAGACTTTATGGATTATAGTGCTGAAAGTGCAGCTTCTGCTCTCTGATAAATGCATTTATCACTGCATAAAAAATAAACTCCATCAATAACAGGCCTCAATTTGTTTTCTGTATTTTGGATCAGCTAAAATTTAAATTCCACAGTCCTGAAGTGAGCCCCGACAGATTTATAGGTCATGGATTTAAAATTGGGACACTTTTACGGGATTATTTTGAGCAGGAAAGCGGGAGGGGAGGGGGCTATTTTTAAGCTCCCCCTTTCCATTTTGCTCTCAGTGTTTGCTGTTTGTGTAAAAAAAAAGTCACTCTGTCATTCCCAGGTCATGATTCCAAGTGTTAAACTGGACTTTAGCCACGTTCAGGCTAAATGTGGCTCCCTGGACAAAATCCAGCACGCAGCAGGCGGGGGAAACGTGAGTGACTTTGCAGATCCACACATTCAACCTTTACGTCTGGGCGTGTTTGCCAATTATAGCTGAGTCATGTTTTCATCTAAATATAATTTTCTAAAATAATTTGCACCAAAAATATCAGATAAAATATCTGCCTCCGGCACACAGCATACAGTATCTCTGCATCGTGTATCAAGTCTTAATGTAAACAGCTCTACAGCATGCAGGATTGTCTCCCTGTCTTTTTAACAGTGTTTGTACTCGCACTAATTCACATCACCCATGGACAATAAAGTTTAATTGAAGCACCTGCTCCCTGTAGCGTCACGTAGTGCCTGTGTTGTGAGTTTGTTTGATGTCTGTGCTGTCGCTGCTCCCTTTCATGTTAACCTCCCTCCAGGGATCCGGCACCAGCATCTCTGTGTCTCAATCTGCGCTCATTCAATGTATCAGTGTTTCTTTTTCATCTCACAACATATCACATTTCTCCTCAAAGAATTTCATGTCTGAAGCCTCCATGTCTCCAGCATACAGTTAGTTATTATTTATATTTTTTTGGCATATGTATAATAGTATATGTATTTTATGCTCCTGCCCGCAGGTCCAAATCCAGTCCAAGAAGATCGACTTGAGCCACATCACCTCCAAATGTGGCTCCATGTCCAACATCCACCACAGACCAGGTATGGCGTGTTTTTAGCTTTAATTTAAGGAAATTATGAGGTTTACGTGTACTTCTTCAATATTTTTCACCAGTGTTGGAATGTAATTATGTACAAATACAGTACTTAAGTACAATTTTAGGTACTTGTACTTTATTTGAGTATTTTATTTTTATGCTATTTTATACTTTTTACTGCAATATTTTTATTTAATAATTTTAGTTACTTTTCAGATTTAAATTATTAATATAAAGTCCAATTAACTAGGTAATGACGATCTGGTTTCATTGATTAAACTGCTCAGCTGTATAAACTCAACTGAATACATTTGGTCAGATACTGAATTGATGACTCTAATCTTTGGCATGAGCTTGAGCTTGAAACTGCTGGTTGTATAAATCTTCTGTGTTGCTGGGTTGAAGATTGGTTTTGTTAATGTTAAGCTTCAGATGATTGTCACTGCACCATGTGACAAAGCTGTCTTTAAGTCCTCTGTAAAAAAAAGTCTCTAAGTGAAGACAATATGTTCCTGTTAATATAATTTATACTTTAATATACTGTGGTGCTATCTACCATTTTGACAAAACATAAAATAAATGCATTTTATTAAATTCCTCCAAAGTCTTTACTCTGTATATTATATGAGTCTGAACAGACCTGGATGTAAACTGGTTTTAGGTTAAAATATGTGTGCATATTTTTGTCATACTGTTGAGATAGAAAAATATTCTTCTTATTATCATGATGATTTTGAACCATATCGTTCTGCCTCATATGATGCTGTCTGTGTTTTATGTAGAAAATAGTTAAAGCTGTTGTTTTTGGGCACTGCAGTGTGCATACTTAGACTGTTTGCCCCGAGTGTTGCTCAGGAGAAGCCTGCAGGCAATGATGCCCCGTGGGTTTCATGCCTTTCTTCTGTGTCTGTCCTCTTCCCAGGAGGAGGTAATGTGCGCATCGAGAATGTGAAGCTAGACTTTAAAGACAAGGCCCAAGCCAAGGTCGGCTCCCTTGGCAACACCAGCCATGTTCCTGGAGGCGGGAATGTTATGGTAAAAAAAACTTTAGGGAGTCTGACATAAACTTGTGCTTTCTGTTGTACTTTAAATAATTTTTTTAAGGGACTGTTTGTCATTTATGAGGGTTAAAGCGTGGTGGAAAAAGGGGTTGGCATGTCTTTTTTTTTCTTTTTTTGTATATTTTGTATTGATTTTACAACAGATTTTAAAGAAAACATTTTTTTTTATTGCTAAAATTACACCATTAATTATAGCTAGAAACTGTATAAACAGAAATTATTGGTGGACTTCCAAATTCCTGACAGTCCTTGAACAGATTATGTGGGACAAATGCTTTGGTCTTGTTTGTTTGTTGTCACTGCCAGTTTCTGTAAAAAAATTTAAAAAATGAAAAAAAACCTGACGTTTTTTTTTTTTTTTGCACCCGTCAGATCGAGAGCCACAAACTGTCCTTCCGGGAAACAGCCAAAGCTCGGGTGGATCACGGCGCAGAAATCATCATCACCCACTCCCCTGGCATTGAGACAGGCGGCACTTCCCCTCGCCTCTCCTCCTCTGGCAGCATCAACATGATGGAGTCGCCCCAGCTCTCCACGTTGGCCCAGGATGTCACCGCTGCCCTGGCCAAGCAGGGCTTATGAGCGGGCTGCCTCCACCTCGGATACCCTCCAAAAAATCGTTGCTCCTCTTCCCATCAATTTCACTCATAAGCATCCAGTGTTCTCCCCTCACTTCAACATGATCCCCACAGTAGTTGATTGATGTCTCTTCCATCAACGACCCTTACAGCTGGATTTTAAAAACTGATTATTCCTCACAGGAACACACCCAGTCACTCTTTATTTCTCATTCATTTTCACTCAAATATGGACTTTTCTGTTTCCTTTAAGATAGGCTGAAAGGTTTAAATGGATGTGTTTGTCTAAGATGGCAGTTTTGCGATTCTACAGTGATTTTTGTAGCGTGAAAAGCATCACATTCCACGTGTACGGGGATAAATGGCAACTCATGCATCATGTTCAGAATTTATACGGTACTGAATGCGAGAAATAGCTACTAGACGCTAGTCTTAAAGATACAACAGTGCGAGAGACTTAAGTTACAAAAAAAAAAGGCGCGTAACTATACCTGCAAAAGAATGGCTGATGAGCATGTCTGCTAAAATGTGACATGACAGGAATTTTTGTTAGTTAATCTTATGATTTCCTGTTATGTGCTGAATTGTTGGACAAATTGTGTTTCTTTTTATATATATATATATATATATATATGTCACTGTAGTGCAAATTGTTTTGTATGTTCCCTGTGGCTGCACTGGCTTATTAGCACTTCAATGTGGATAACCACTGCAGTTATGTCGAGTCTAAAAGGCTAGCTTTCCAATAGATTTTTCTGTTTTTAATTTGTATTTTCTTGGGTTTTTTTTCGCAAACCAATGGGCTGCTCTTTTTTGTTTGGTTTAGCTCTGTGATTTTATTAGGCTACAACAATGCTGTTATGCTGGCATGGCAAATAAATGATGAATAAATTAGATCTATTTGAGGCGAACTTAAACTTTTCAGTGTGACTGTAAATGGCCAGGGTGCATTCTAGTGTCCCGAACTCAAGCCCTTGTGATCTTTCTCCTTTTACAGAAAATGGGTTGTACATTGTATTTGGGCAACGAGCCCAACGTTTGTTTAAAAAGTGGCAAGTATGAAGCTTTATATGAAAACATTCCATTAAAAGAGCAGCTACCTGGCCATTTTGTGTGGTAACTTTCCAAGAAATGAAACTCAAAACAAAGTGAAGAATGGGAGTAACCCTCAACTTTCAGCTGTTAGAATTCATTTTAAAAAAATAATAAAAAACAACTGTTTTAGGATACTCTCTGCTCACCATTGTGAAACTCCTCTGCGCCCCCTTCTCCTCCTCCCCCTGGTGTCAGTTATCCCTCCAGTGTTTTTCTGTGCTTCCTATATTCGCCTCCCTCCTCCCCGGCCCCCTCTTTGCCTGTGTAAGTGTATTTAAAAAGACCATGTAGATGTGTGCACACTTTCCAATGTTTGAGACGTACTGATGACAAATGCTCCTACAGGATGATGACAACAAAAATAAAGAAAATAAAAACAGGTTCCCACTAGTCTGTCGTATGAATTCTAAAAAAATAAATAAATAAATAAAATAATGTGGGCATGCATTTTTAAATCAAGTCAAATCAGGTTCGTGATGGGCTGTAAATTGTTGAATCTGTGTTTTTTTTTTTTAAAGGTATGTCTTTCATATTTAAATCTAAGCTTGAAATATTGATATTAACAAAAATCACTTCATGCTTTATGTCTAATTTTTTTTCCAAAAATAAACTGTTTGCACTAACTAACCAGCATGCACAAAAAAAGAGATAAACCAAGGCTTTTTCCTACTCCAGGATTTTGTCTAACTTAATGTGGACGAGGAGCTCTAAGACAGAAGAATCAAGAGAAACCGAACAACACCGCAACTCGACATGGTGCAACACAGCAATCACACAGCAATCCTAATGGCAAAAAAAAGGTGCAGCCTATATTTGTGTCCCTGTGCAGTTACTCACACACAAAAAGTGAAGGGACCTCACCACGGGCCCCCCCTTATCACAAGAGGACACTCAGGTCCTAAAAGAAAAGAACTCACAAAAGGATTGGAAGAACTACTGAAATGTAACCCAGTTGGCTTAACAAAATACAAAGCTACACTACAACTCAGGAAAAATAGGTCAAAATAAAACAAAACAGATCCCAGTAATAAAATAAATCACAAAGGTCACCATTAAAGGGCCAAAACAATAGAACTGTGGTAATTCCAATTTAACTCAACACAAATTGCAAACAAATGGGCAAAATAGGACTGAACTAACGGAAACTAAAAATATAACAAAAGGCAAAATAATCAAGGAAATTAGAGAATCAAAACTAAGTTAAACATTAAACTAAGGCAAAACGGCAGTGGTATGTGTAGGGCAACTTGGAAGATGGGGAATTGCAATTAGCTAGGCTCATCCACTGTCCAGGAAAAAAGGATTTTAAAGAAACGATAACCCTACTTACCACCATACGGGGCATTAACCAAATACAATTGTCAGGATCACCAAAGCAGGGAAACATCGTCACCACACATTCATCAACACTTTCAATAAAGGTTAACTTTTAGATATGGTAAGTAAGAATGTGCATTAAAATGTGTCTTTAAACATACATGGGGGCACCACACATAGCCACAGCTGGGACAGAGCTCAGGAGGCACATGAAGAGCAATGGGCACAGGTGCCTTATATAGCCTGGCCTTGATTGAGAGAGGTTAGGGGAGGAGTCGGGAAGTATTCCCCACCACAACATTAAAACAACAAAGGGTGCATTTTTAAAATCTAACAACACATTTATGGTATTTAGTATAATGCTTTTTCCTTGAGACACTGAGTGAGGCTCAAGGAAAGATATTTGCAGCTTCAGAATTGTAAAAAAATGACAAAGTCACACCCTGTCGCCCAACTCCTCTGACAAGTAGAGAACAGTCCCTTACTGGAGGAACGCCCCCTTACGTCATACGTCACGACTTCAACAGAGTAGTGCTGCACTTGGATCAGCTGTAAACTGAATTTGTTTTTGTTTTGGTTTTTATAGGGCGTTTTTACAAAGAAATGCACAATATAGGACCTGTTCATTTGTGAGCTTCAGAGGAACCAGTAGGCGAATTTTGTTACGTTTGGACAGAGCCAGTTTAGCTTTTTACTGGCGTTTCCGTTTGTGCTAAGATGAGCTAACCGAATGCTAGCGGCTAATAGCTACGGATTTAACGTTAGCATACAGGCAATGGCTAACGTTACTTCTTTCTTCTCCTCTGCTGTACCTGACTCTTGGTAAGAAAGGAAGTTAGTAAGCTATCATTTTCTCTTCATCTGTCTCTTGTTACAAAAACACGAAAAAAATGTGTGGAACTGCTTCTTGTAATGTTATTTTGGTGCAATTTTAAGGTAACGGTATTCTTATTTGTAACGTTTCGCGTTAGCTAACTTGTAACGTTACTTGAAAAAGTTCGTTTTTGTATTTTTAACTCATGTAGTTTCAAACATTGTGTACTTTGCAAATCAATACTTTACAGTTATGATTTATTTAAAAAAATGACACGTTACCACAGATTTGACCACCCAGTAACATAAAAAGTAGTCCAACTTTAGCTCGAATAGACTGTCAGTGTAAACATAACAATAGATGTTATATAGGAATAAATATAACGTTATTTTGAGGAGCTATTTTGCATTTGCTGAAAACACAACTGTAGTTTTACTTTGCAATGCAATATACTGTTGTAGTGCTGCATTCCTACCTGTACTTCAGCAATAGTTGTTTGTCTAACTTAATACATTTATTCAAGTACTGTACTCAAATACAATGTTGAGGTACTTGCACTTTAATTAGGTTTTTCTGCTACTCCTCCAATACATTTTAGATGCAGATATTATATTTTTACTTCATCACGTGTATCTGACAGCTTTAGTTATTTGTTGCATTTCAGATTTAGAATAATAATACAAAATGAATTAGGATAATACATAATGAATAAACTTTATTTAACTATATAAGTCACATTGAGATTAAAACCTCTTTTTCAAGATATCCAAGACAGGGTCACATACCAGCATAAAAACAAACAGGATAAGTCAACAATTAAATACTTTGTTTGTCTCTTTATTTAGACACAAATTAGGATTACAGAAGACAAAAAAAGTCAGGAAAAAGGCCTCCTCAGACTGAAGTCAATATTTATTGCATAACATGGAAAGGTAGCTCAAACAATCAATATTGAGCTTTGGACATGTCTCGAAAGCAGTGTGGTGTAAATACACCAAAGGATAAGATTGTGAATCTCATATTTTCTGTACAAGAGACCTAAGGGAGGTCACACTAAATACTTGCAACTTTAGTCTGTTGAAGTTGTTTATTCCTGAAATATTTGTGTTTTTAATATTGTCTACATATTTCTTTTATGTTCTGTCTGTATTTCAGTGAAGAGGCTACTGAGAAATAAATATGTAAGCTGATTATAAACTTGCTAAAATAGCAAAGTTTAAGGTGGTCCGCTGCATAGTACTGTAAAAGTATGTGGAGTAGTTGACGTTCTGCTATTGCTATTATTTCTAGTGTATATGGGGCAATCGACATTATGCATATGTTTACTTTTGGTGCATTAAGCACAGTTTGATGACAATAATTTTGCAATTGTTCTTGAGTTAAATAGTGAATGCACGACTTTTACTTGTAACTGAGTATTTATACGCGATGATATTGCTATTATTTTAAAGTTAAAGAACTGAAAACTTCTAATACTGTTAAATATCGTTTTTGCTGTCTTTATGGCCCACTAGCGTGTCCACCTGGATTTGTAACAACCTGTTGATACTGCATCCAATGGAGGGTTACACCTCGTGTGAATGCACCATCCGAGTGTGATTCTGCGTGTTTGCAGGCTTTAGTGTTTTAGTCTTAGGCTGTAGTCGTTTCCTATAATGATGCATAAAGCAGCAGTGTTAAGAGGTAAAACATCTGGCCCAGCTGCACACTGCGTCTTTAAGCTCCGCCGCCGATAAATTAGCACGCCGATCAACTGTCGCTGTCCGGTGAGGGAGGTGCTGAAATCAGAGCGCTCTGCTACTCCCCCCACCCACCCCCCCATCTTTCTCTCTCTCTCCTTCTCTCTCTCCGTGTCTCTATCGCCGCCGACCGACCGACACTTGCAGCCATTTTACGCAGGACGAACCCAATCATGTCGTGAGGGAAGCTCGCTGGTCACCTGGGCAGAGCCAGCAGGAGCCGCCGCGCGTCCCGGTGGTCGCAAGAAGGCGGACGGGCAGGAGGGCAGGCAGGTTCGGCCAAAATGGTGAAGAGGAAAAGCCTGGACGATAACGAGCCGGAGTGCGGGAAAGGAATACCGTTTCCCATCCAGACCTTCCTATGGAGGCAAACCAGGTTAGTGTGGGGAATTGATAACAGGTGTTTGCCATGGCGAGAATAAGGAGGATCAAGGATTTGACAGCATGACATATGAAAAACCAGCCGCATTTCTATCATGATAAGCATCAAAATACACGTATTAATTGCCTTGTTATAATGCAACCCTTGAATGGGTATCGGTGTAAGTGAGTGTGTCAGTCGACTGGTTTCATTGAGTGTTTTAAATGGAGGGAGGAGAGCTGCCTGTTTTTGCAACTGTGAATGGGGACGGATGCAGACTGCATGATGTCACACCTGTAAAGCAAATATGGAAAGTGGGCCAAAGAAAATGAGTGATCAGCTGCAGTTTAATGATGTCTATGCAAAATCTCATGTTCTGTACAGGGTTCCCATGGTCATGGAAAACCTAGAAAAGTCATGGAATTTCACAGTAACATTTTCCAGGCCTGGGAAATTCATGGAATTTATCAAAATTACTGAAAGTTTTGGAAAAATCATGGAAATTTGGTGTGTGTCATAAATTAAATGGCATTAATGTAACATAATGGTACATTTACTTTCTGAGGCTGAGGATGTAGCATAGCTTTATAATGTGTTGATGTGATTTTGTTTATTTGTTCATCATGGAGGTTTCTTCATTTTCTCACAGCGCTCCCGCTCTCTTCATTCATGTATGCCCAGGAGGCATGTCAAATGATACTGACTTCTTGCTAAAGGGAAGGGCATACAACTTTTGTTGTATTTTGTATTTCGTTAACTGCTGATTTTGAGTAAGAGAGTTTTCTTGAAAACAAAAGTGGTAATTTTTGTCTTTTTATAATTTATTTATTCACATTTTTTTCTTTAAATTGTTTTGCCATTTTTTTCCTTTAAGTTTTTTTTTGCCACTTTTATAGAATTCTTTTTTAAAAAATGGCATTTTGGTTTTGTTTCTTTTTTTATTTTATTTTTTTAAGAAAACCACAGATTTGGTAGGCATGTTTTCTATTTAAAAATGTCTTTTTTTTTGTTTTTTTTAAATGTATTAGTCAATTTTTAAAGAGAACAGTAAATTAAATTGGTGATTTATTTATGTAAGAAAATGGGTTTGGATGGCATGTTTGTTTTCCTCCAAAAACTAACTCCAAAAAATGACACAATTTGTCACAGCCAGAGACTGTAAAACAGAAAATATTGGTGATTTTATGACATTGTAGATTTCATGATGTAGCCTACATTTAGATTTTTTCTATGTTACATAAGCATTTTTGTGTTTTTTTTCAGTGCATTTCTGCGTCCAAAGTTGGGGAAACAGTATGAAGCGTCTTGTGTGGTAAGTTATTTCATAATGCCATGTGCGTGGTAAGGGAAAATAATCGCTCCATTCCCAGTAATCTGTTTGTACCTTAATGCACCTGCAAATCGAGTGGGCTCTTGATTGTACATTTAGCAAATTAGTTTTTTCCCTTTGCTTTCTCCGATTACCCAGGAGCCAGACCTTTGAAAACTCATATCCATAATGACGCTTCTGCAGATCCCTTTAGATCTAAACAGAGCTGCCACTGTCTCTCCCACAGGCATTGCCTAGCTTGGGGCCATGTGGGACGTTTAGGCATTCAAAGAAAGAGGCTTTAGTTTGTCGCTGATGTCTCTCTTCTCCTCCTCTCTGGCTGCCTCCCCAGTCCTTTGAGCGAGTGCTGGTGGAGAATAAGCTCCACGGGCTGTCGCCGGCCCTGTCAGAGGCCATCCAGAGCATCTCCCGCTGGGAGCTCGTCCAGGCAGCCCTGCCTCATGTACTCCACTGCACCTCCATCCTGCTGTCCAACAGGAACAGGCTGGGTGAGGACACACAACACTCACAATAGCACCGCTTCAGGCATTGAGCTGACAGCTATGTTCAGGTTTTTCTCATTCAACAAAACACAGAAGTGATGTTCTCTCAGTCACAGGACAGTAACAGAATAACCTGACTTTACAGTACATCACAGGTCTGCATTATCAGACACAAAATAATTAATATGTCTACTAAAGTAAAATCTGGACTCAGCACCTACAGTATATGCATAGAAAGACTTTGGGCTATGAAATTTTCAATCATCAAGTTTTTGTCACATGGAAACAGTACATGGTACAATTCCAGAAACACAGGATCCCATCAACTCCTTTTACTTGTACATTGTGATTTAGTCCTTTTGGCGTCTTCTTGCATCTTTGGCTGATGCTGTATAATTGTCCATGATTTCGAATGGTTATGGTAATCCATGTTTATTTACTGACTTTGGTATCAAAATGTCTTAGATAAATCTTTAAAAAGACTTAAAAAAGCTAAGACATGGGGAGTACAATTTAGTGATTTTGTTTTTTGTTTTCTGATTTATTGTAAATCGCAAAATGAATTGTAGCATCTATTTTTTATGTATATAATTTACTAAATGAGTCATTTTTTTGTTACATTAAACATTTGGGCAGAATTGTCACTAACCCCTGTAACTGATGTCGCTTCTTGTTTTTTTATTTCTTCAGTTTTGGTTATTGAAAAGTTGGTCATACATTTAATTCCATGTGGCATTAAAAATTCTTCAGTCTAACTTCCCTTGTAGGAACTCTGGCGTTGATAATGAGAAAAACTCTTACTTGGTCTTATATGATTAACAGTAGGGCTGCGAATAACGAATACTAGTATTTCATCCTTGATGAGCTCAAGGTTGCGTCTTCCTATTGTTTTTTTTGCCAGAAAAACAGTTCAAAACCCAAAGCTGGTTAGCACAGAAGACAAAGAAAAGGAGCAAATCTTCTCATCTGAAAAGCTTGAACTAGGTGCTGCTAAGCATTATCGCTTGACGATGACTTTTATTCAATGATCTGTCGATATTATTTCTCTTGGATCATAGTGAAAACAACATCAACAAAAAATTGACAATGGATTTTGACATAATTCAGTTTGACTTCATATTTTCTGCAGGTCTAAAACAATCATGAGAAGTTAGGAATTGCCATATACACTAAAACCTACACACACACAAATGCTAGAGCTTCATGCTGGTCATTCATCACCTTACTGTGCAGCACTCAACATTAACCCCTGACCTCCGACCTCCGACAGGCCACCAGGACAAGCTGGGCGTGGCGGAGACCAAGCTGCTCCACACGCTGCACTGGATGCTGCTGGACGCTGCTCAGGAGTGCAACCACGAGCCCAGCCTGGGCCACGGCTGGTCTGGGGGCAGCAGCAGCAGCGCCTTTCTTCAGCCGGTGGGGAACCAGGGCTCGTCCCCTGGGGCTCCTGGCTCGTGCTCCGGCTCTGCCCTAGGCGGGTCGGGGCCCCAGCACAGTGGCTTCCTGCTGGAGGAGGATGAGCATACTCGTACCAAGCTTTTCCACAAGAGTATGGCCACAGTGGAGCTGTTTGTGTTCCTGTTTGCTCCGCTTATTCACCGGATAAAGGTCAGTACCTGGCAAAACAAATATATGGAGTACACTACAATTCATTATTACTGTGCAGTTTTTGTGTTTTTTTTATTGTAGAAGGAGTGACTTTCTCTGGGATAAATTTGCAAGTTCTGAAAGATTTCTATCAGCAGTTTCATTCTAAACTGGCCCATATCAAACCCCTCAACACACACGCACACACACACACACACACACACACACACACACACACACACACTCACAGGGTCACCCTATGTCTATTGATCTGTGTGTACAAACAGATACAATGCTCAGGTTACAATACTCATGGGAATGCAATGTGTTTCCCAATTGAACAATAAATAACTGTACCTTGCAAAAACGGTGTCTACAGGTCCATCAAAGGTATTACATTTGAATTTGTAAGGTCTCCGTTGCCACAAAAACTTTTGTCTATTTGTCTAAATTTAATTTATTAATTGTTTAATTTCTGTTTGTCGAAATGTGTCAAGCTCTTTTACATGAAGTCAACATTTCTGAAATTTCAAGGCTTTAAATCTACAAATTAACCCAATACTGTCTTATCACTTTGCCTGTTGGCAAAATGTGGATAAACATAACTCAATATAATAACAATATTCATGCAAAAAATCTGCCTCTGTACATGACTACATACATAATACTCACCTTAACACTTACAAGCCTCTCCAGGATGTTGTGATGGCAACAGTTAATCCAAATTCAGCCAGTTCTTGTGAATCCGATCTGCCCTTGCAATTTTGTCCAAATTTCACAAATCGTGAAGTAGACTTCTGTAGAACATCACCTAACTAATTTCCTTGTTTCTAGTTGTATTGATGCAGACATCATGCACTTTTTTCATTCAAAAGAAAAACATTGCAACATGCGTCACACTTTTTTAGAACAGCTGCCAGTTGGTTCAAAATGATCTTGAAAACATCTTAAAAGCATTAAATGTAGGTGTCGGATATCTGTAGACACCCTGCTTGTTTGTGATCATTTCATAATAGCACTGCACTTTGAAATAATCCAATAACATGATAAACAAATTTTAAGTATGTCTCTTCTTTTTAAGGAGTCGGATCTAACCTTCCGATTGGCCAGCGGTTTGGTTATATGGCAGCCGATGTGGGAGCACCGCCAGCCCGACATCCCTGCATTTACTTCGCTTATCAAACCCGTCAGAAACATTGTGACAGGTGAGAAAACATCCTCAATTACAGCCCTATCAAATTCTTTTAGCATAATCTATTTATGTTGGTTTATAATTAAGACGTGTAATCTGCTACGCCTGTCTCAACAGCAAAGAGGAACTCCCCAGTCAACAACCAGTGCAGCCCCTGTGGATCTGGCAACCCGGGTCCCATGGTGAGTGAGCATTTCAAGCTCAGATCTTGTCTGATTTTGCGTCTCATGTTGATTGAATGTGTGCAGGCAAGAGGCGTCTTCCCCTCCCCCTTTTAACCTCCCCCAGAGGCTGGCTGCTAATATTCATTAGCACCAGCCTTCCGGGAGCATTAGTGTGGTGAGCTAGGGTCATGACAGAAACCTTGCTGCAACCTCAGAGCCTTTAATTATTAGGAACTGTCTGTCCGTCTTCTGCCAGTTTCTCCCCCCATCTACAGTATCTGTCCATCTCTCCCTCCCATCTGCAGGGCTTCCAGGTGGTTTGCGAGGCCGCACAATCGGATTCCTCCTCCCCCGCGGCTGGAGAGCGGAGCTGTCGTCGTGGTAACTCGGTCGAGAAAGGTGGCCCTTCCCAACAACCCCCACCGGTTAAAGGCCCATCCAAGAAAAAGTGAGCACCATTAATCGATTTAACCTCCAGAAGCCGTGAGACAATAGCGTTTGGTCATGTGCGCATCATTGATTTTTGATTCTTGGGTTATGCGTGAGCTTCACGCCTGCTCGGCCTCGCTGTTAAGCAGGAGGAGGTAGAGGGTCACACAAAGTGTTAATGCAACACTCAACATGGGAACTGAGAATATGAGAGCTGTAAATGACGCATTTCATCCGCTATTCTCTTTATTCGCAACTTGTGTTCACATAAATGGTGCTTTTTTTCTCTGGTTGGAACAACAATGGAATATTTTACTATAACTATAATAATTATTAATATTCTAATTCTTAATCTTCTTCTTTTTCTTCTTCTTATCATCATTATTAATTGTAGTCAGGGTCATTCATTTCACCCAAAATTGAAAGTCTCTGGGTGCTTTAAAATCTGTACAGAATAAGACTCCAAATCTCTAGACCCTAGATTCAGATATATAAAATGGGATAAACTTAAGCAAGAGCAACAGGGATGACGGTTTGAGCAAATGTATGTTCCCCAGCTCAATGTCCTCCTAATATAAATCATTAAGGATATATTTTAAATGGTTTTATGTTCTCAGCAATGTTTTTCATTAGGTTAAATGTTTAATGTACGTACGTTGCCCTGGATCAATGTATTGAAATTAGGGCTGCAACAACGAATCGCTAAAATCGATTACCAAATGTGTTGGCAACGAATAGAATTATTTATTTGTTGTATCGCTACGTGACATCACATGTAGATGGGAGAAGCAGGTGTTTTGAAGAAGCTTGGCGGAGGCAAAGAGGACTTTTCGTATGAAAACTTCAGAAGTTTGGGAGCACTTCATGTTATGCAAAACAACGAAGTGTGTTAGCTGCAAAATATGCAAAAGTGACACGGCATGGCCCCTGAGCACGATGGTTATGATGCAGCATCTAAAACAAACGCAAAGTCTCAACAAAAAACAACATATGTTCAGTTTTAAAGTAAGGAAACGCAATGGTATGTTGTAAAAGCTGTCAACATTTAGTTTTTAGGACTGTTTCATATTTGATTTTGTAGTTATTTATTTATATATACCTTTTCTATCAAACTCAGACTGTCGAGATAAAGGGAAAATGCCCCAAAAAATAATCTTTAATAAATTATATATATATATACACACACACACACACACACACACACACACAGAATAATTTAATTTAAATGAAAAGAAACATTACTGGATTATTACATATTTGCATGTAACCCCATAAAACCTTGTGATTTGGTTTTGGTGACTATAGCTGTTTAAGAACGCTTGCAGTTTGTAAAGAATAGGACAGAGACCCGTTTTTTTTTTCTACACATAGTTTCAGTAAACTGCACTTAAATTTTGTGCTATTCTAAGCACAGATATGAGACACGTACAAGTCGTCTCATGCAACATAACTTGGCCTTGTTTTTCATCATTTTGAGTGAGTGAAACCATACATTAATCATTTGTTCATATTCATAATGATCAAAATTTGATTTCATGGCTTTTACAAAAGCTATGATAAATGACATATTTGTCCGTGATGTATCCAAGACGCCAGTTGTGTGTTGACGCAGTGCAGCGACCCACGCTGACACCAAGCTGGTGCCATCATCTTGTTGATGGCTAAACATTTAGCCCTGTGGCGTTGTCTGTCGAACACACTGCACAGCACAGCTCGCTCCACTAGCTTGTGAGAGCTTGCGTATATGAATAGCTCCTCCTTCCCCTGTGTAATGTGTTGCTCTAAGCAGTACTGTCTCCTCAGTCAGCAGCACATACTCACTCACACATACAGAGCCTTGTCTTACTTGAGCATTAGCAGACCCAGCTGACGTTTGTCCACATACATAATCAAGGTAATTATGCTGAAGTAATGTGCTACATGTCTAATGCTGGCAGTGTCCCTGGCCTGGCATGACGTGGCCTGGCTTCATTTGGTCTGCCCTTGGTAAGTCTGGCATTGTTTGGTCTTTACTGCCAGACTCAGGGTCAATCTGTGCTCGCTTTGGCACAACCGAGGCAGTTTTAGTCAGCAGACGGTAACTCGCTGTAACGAGAGTCTGATTTTGTTCACAGAAATTTTAGTTATGCAAAATCATGCCACAAAGGTGCTCCACAAATACACTCCTATTAAAAATATAAACATAAGACATATTTTTGTTTCTATTTTTCATGAGTTGAAAGATATATTACTTTTTCTATGCACACAAAAGGTTTATTGCCCTCAAATTTTGTTTACTAGTTTATTTAAATCCATGATAGTTAGCACATTGCCACCAAAATCCATAATTTATTCACCTGATAGATGGATAGATACTTATTACACAGGTATGCCTTAGGCTGGTAGGTACCATCAAAATGTGCAACACGGATTTAAACAAAGTTGTGAACAAAATTCGAAAGAAATATGTCTTTTTTTGTATAGAAAAAAGTCTTAGATCTATCATTTTAATTTATGAAAAAAGGGAGCAAAAACAAAAGTGTTGCATTTAAGTTTTTATTTTGTGTAAAAATGATGTATTATTCAGACATATAATAACTACATCCGATGTTTGTGATCCATTTCTGATTTGAATTTGGTGAAACTACATCAATATGACGCACTATGTTACCAGACAACACCAAATATGCTCTTCTGAGAATCTCCAGATAAATACTTCAAAACATTTGGGTTCTGCGCATCCTTTGTGGGTGTTTTACATTTTGAACTTCATCATTGCTGGTCTGTGATCACCCTGAATCACCCAACCAGTGGGCTGAGAGCGAGAATGATGCGGGAGAAGGCAGCAGAGAGGTTGATAAGCCATCCATCGCTCATCTGAACTCATTCTGACAAACAAACAAGTCACTCCAGTGCTTCTCGTGATCACTCTGACAGCCAGCAACTGACTGCAAATCAAAATAAGCTCTCACCCCCCCTCCCCCAAGCTAGTTACAGCCTCATACACTCCATAGCAGTCACATTTTGAGCAGTCACATGGCGGTGCAGGAAGGGAGAGATTTATCCCTATTGTTTCACAGCACACACTCAACAATGGCAGATTAATTGCTTTTTTTTCAAAGTGTTGGTGGTGGGAATTTTAAGCTGTTGTGAGAGAAATGCTGGGTAGGACGAGAGCAAGGTTAGGGAGGAAAGTGAGGTGAATGTAAATTACAGTAAGAGAGAATTTTGACATTTGATGGGATTTGAGTTTTCATGCTTTTAAGTTGTTGGATTCCCACTGTGTGGATCCACACAGGGGTGGGGCTTTACTGTTGGCCCTCATCAGCAGATTTAAAGCTAATGGGAACAGCCTCTGAATCCAAATCTTTATTTTTTGTCATCAGCGCAGAGGCTCTGTCAGAGTTCAGATTTGTGTCCCCTCCTCACCCTCTTGTACTCACATCTCTACGCCGTTCCGCCAAGATAAAATCATTTCCGCCATCAGGACCTGTGATTAATGCAGCTTACTCATCCGCCGCCGCATCGCACTCCACTCAGAGCAGTGCTGATGCTGAGGCAGTTTCCATGGCAACCGCTGGCTGCTGCATCTCTCCTACCGCATGGAGTCGGGGGCTGGGCCCACTGCCTCTCAGAGGGCCCGGGGTGGCTGTCGTCACTCGGTCTCCGTGGCAACCTGACACAACAGCAGCATTTGTGTGTGTGTGTGTGTGTGTGTGTCGGCTAGACAGTGAAACATGATACAGCCTCCCCTCCACTGTCCGCTCTCAAAGTGATTCATGTAGATATCGACCATCTCTTCCTGCTCCACTTATTACAGCGGCCAAGATTAAATGCCTTCCTTTGTCTCTCTCTCCTTCTCTCATGGTATCAATATGTTTCTCCACAGCGTGTGGCACTCGAAACGCTCTGCAGCTCACCAACCGCTGACCTTCATTCCGGCTTATTTATAGTGGACTCACGTAGGCTTAGACTCCCTCTCTCCCCGCTGCTCTTCCAATGATGCTACAGGGGGGCTCTGCCCTTGTTTACCATCCTCCTTTGATGCATTATTAATGAAGCAGTGTGACAGGAGTTGATGACTGACTAATATAACAGGAAAGGCTGTGACATAATCTAATTGTTGTTGATGCAGTAAGTTGTGTGACAGAACTCAAAGGTTAAAAACGCACAAAGTTATGTTGCATTTTGGCTCTTTTTTCATTATGCCAAATTTTACAACATTTCAATTTGGGATGACTATGTTTTGAAGTTTGATGCTACAGTTCCCATCATGCCTTGGGTGATGCAAACAAAAAAGTATCACTTAAAGTCGTTGATTTAGCTTTGGTCGGCAGTGCTCAAGCTTGCACCAACTACAAGTTCTCTTCTGCACAAGGATGTAAACTTGATATAATAGTCATAATAACTACAAGTTAGTTTGTAGCTAAATCAGCTGCTAAAACTGGTTGCACTACAGCTGTTATGGGCATAACCAACTAGTTTGGGCGTAAGGTCATAACTAAGACAAGTGGCCGATCAAACCAATCTAGTCAACTGGTCCTTAACCAGTGACTGTTACAGCAGTCTCTGCAGCAGTGAACTGGCTACATGGCTGGAGGCGGAAGTGCAGGCAGCACTACGCAAGTGGATGTCAGAACAGTTGGCGAGCGACCTGTCACTGTTATTCATGAAGCTCGCTGGAGTTAAACATGGGTGGCTAGCATTTTGTGCAGGTTCTTTTTGTTGTGGTATTGAAAGAAGTATCTTGTATCTTATTTTTTATAGTGGTATTGTATCAGAGTTTAACATTCTGGTATCAAAACACAGAAAAAGAAGTGGGGTTTTTCATGCAAAAGAGGGTTAAACCAGTAAAAACAGCCTCATCTTCTTCATCTTCTTCAAGGACATCAGCCCCTGCTGGCCTGCCAACCTCCCTGGCCCAACGAGCTCGCTATGCCACTTACTTTGATGTGGCGGTGCTGCGCTGCCTGCTGCAGCCACACTGGACAGAGGAGGGCGTGCACTGGGCCTTGATGTACTACCTGCAGCGCCTGAGGCAGATCCTGGAGGAGAGACCTGAACGCACACCTGAACCCTTAGTTACACCTCTGCCACGCCCACGCAGTAGCTCCATGGTGGCTGCAACACCTTCACTGGTCAACACACACAAGACCCAGGTAATATCAGGAGGGTTTCTTGGATTTCTTTACATTAATAGTTATTGTATTTTTGCGGAAATTACGAGTTTTAAATATGCAAATATGCATTTATTTCGTCCTTCAGATGCTGCACTGATCGTTTGTCATGTGTGTCCTCTGCTGTGTTTTGCAGGATATGAGTCTGAAATGCAATGAAGAGGGGAAATCACTGAGCACAGAGACATTTACGAAGGTTTCTCTGACCAACCTCCGTCGACAGGCAGTCCCTGACCTCTCCTCTGACCTTGGCATGAACATCTTCAAGAAGGTCACAGTCAGACATCGCTAACATACAAATTTTATCAGTTTAAAAGTAGCATGTATTAGATCAGGTCATTATGGTTCTTACGTAGAAGCCCTTCTCCTCTTCTGTTTCAGTTTAAGAACCGACGTGAGGACCGTGAGAGAAAGGGCTCCATCCCCTTCCACCACACTGGGAAGAAGCGTCAGCGCCGTATGGGTGTCCCTTTCCTGCTTCACGAAGACCACCTGGATGTCTCGCCCACCCGCAGCACCTTTTCCTTCGGAAGCTTCTCTGGCCTGGGTGATGATCGGCGGGGGCTGGACCGCGGGGGCTGGCAAGCCACCATCATGGGTAGGCAGAGTGCTGTTTGTAATGAGAATAGATTGCATGTCACCAGTTTGCAGTCTTGGTTCCTCTCCCCGAAGCTGGTGAGTCAGAGGATTCAGTCTGGATCTGGCTGTCTGCTAGTGAATTAGGTCAGTTCATTAACATTTGTATTTCTTATTAGCTCGCACAGAGAAGTGTGATTAAAATTTGCTCAAGGCACAAAGACAGTTTTTATTATTATATTCAGAGTTAGTGACTTTTCAGAGCCTGCTTTTCATGAACCGGCTGCCCCCTCTCACCACACTGTTACATATCCACTTAGTTTAGCCGCTGCTTTAAATTAGCTCCATCTCCAGGATGACATTTTCTAAAAATGCCAAGTAGATGCAGGGAAATTGCATGAAGGGGGCTTCTGCAACAGTCAGCTGGCATTTTTATACGTGTGTTTGATTGAGCCTGATATATCTTTATTTACATCATTTTGCAGGCAAATTCACACGGAGGGGCAGCACAGACACCGCCACAGACGCCGACAGCCTGAGTGCCAAACACTCTCATTCCCACCACTCTCTGCTCAGAGATATGCCCGACCACTCCAACAGCCACAGCGATAACACTGTCAAAGAGGGTAAGAAAGAACAGCTGCAGTTAGTTAATCCAGACCAGCTCAGAGCAAGTCCTCACCAAGAAAATTGCAAATTTAAGGAGTACTTCACTCACAAATAATCATGTGTATATCAATTACTCATCTTATATTATGTTCAAGTCATGAACATAATATGGGATGAACAAAGAATCCAAAACAGAGAAAATTCTCAAACTATATCAAAACATCTTTTTATAAACACTTACACAACTTGTGCAGTATAATCCAAGTTTTATTTATCCAGTTGTATGTTAAGTACTTTCAAAAAACATGCATTTTTGCAAAAACAAAACAACTGTTAAAAGCACTTCTGCATATGATTAGTGTTTTAAATAATAACCCTTGCAGTTAAATTGCATGTGTTTAGAAAGTAATGGGCATATTACTGAGTAAATGAGAATTGGATAATACTGCATGAGTTGTGTAACACTTTGTAAATGGCTGTTTTTACTTTTTTATTGTTTATTTAGTAATGATTTTTAGGAAACATAATGTGTCAGCATAACAAAATTAAGTGTACAAAAAAGTAAACCTGTACAATACTTACACACACTTGCACATGTTGGTCTAACTCTACAGAAACACACTTTTACTGTAACACATTTAACTGATGAACCATAAATAAAAGATGTCTTTAAGAAAATGAGAAAGAAAAAGACAATATTGTGACCTAAAATAAGCACTCCAGTTCCGTGACCCTAGAGGATCTCCAAATGCTCATCAACTTTCCCGGATCCGTCAAGGTCAGAGGGACAACATATACAGACTTCAGAGAATAAAATGATTAAAAAAAAAAAGAATAGTTTAGGGTGAAAGCAAACATTCACTTTTGATGAGAATATAACAAGATAACCGAAGTACAAAGTGCTGTAAGATAGAAACTACAATCATATTCCCAGCTATCAGTGACAATAAACATCAGTCGCTGCTGGCTCCACTGAGAGCTGCACAGCAGAAATAGAACAGGATTATATAATAGTAATATTCCTGTGACAATGCTAATTTACATACAAATAATGGAGCTGGCTGTAGGCTCTGTTCCACACTGCATCACATGCAGGCTATTAGATTTACTGAGAACAGAAAATAGATAATAATAGACAAGAGATGACTCTAACATGATTGACTCTATTAACTC
This sequence comes from Plectropomus leopardus, assembly GCF_026936395.1. Lineage (NCBI taxonomy): Eukaryota > Metazoa > Chordata > Actinopteri > Perciformes > Serranidae > Plectropomus > Plectropomus leopardus. Next base: position 7,652,368 of record NC_142199.1, read on the forward strand.
AGTAAAGATGCTGGAGAGTCTCCTGTTACAACAAATCATGACAACGTTTACCCAGCTGCATCATCCTCTGACCGCCTCCGTTTGCCATCCACAGTCCGATCTCAGATCTCTACCATCACTATGGCGGCGTTCAACACCACAGTGGCGTCCTTCAATGTTGGCTACGCCGACTTCTTCACAGAGCACATGAAGAAACTGTGCAACCCTGTCACTGTCCCCGAGATCCCTGTGGAACCTCTGGCCTGCGCCAACCTGCCACGCAGCTTCACCGACTCCTGCATCAACTACTCTTGTCTGGAGGAAGGCGAGAACATCGAGGGGACCAATAACTTTGTGCTGAAGAATGGCATGCTGGACCTCACAGTGAGTGTTTGGGTCATTCAATAAAACCTACAGGAAATGATACTCATAGGCAAATACGTACATATCATGGAAGCTCTTGACCTTCTGCTGCTCTTCTAACATACAACACCAGCAAGAATCCAAACTCAATTTAATGCTTTACTTTTTCTTTCTAGTTTGCTTTTTGGTTTCGTCTTTATTCCTCTTTTATATGATTTTATACCATCTATTGCACAAAACAAGCTATTTCTTTTTGTATTCCAGGCTGTCTTGCGGGCTCTCTACGCCGTTCTCAGTCATGATATCAGCTCCAGGATCTGCGACGTGGCCCTCAACATCATTGACTGCCTGCTGCAGCTGGGCGTCGTGCCCGGCATGGGCAAGAAACTTTCCAAGCCCGACAACAAGGAGAACCAGGAGGCGCGAGCCAAAGACTCAACCAGTCAGGGCCTTGGTGGAGGCGCCCAGGGAGGCGGGGCCGTCCCAGGGGCAGGAGCAGGCGGAGGGGGAGATGGAGGCGGAGGTGGGGGAGGAGGGGGTAGTGGCGGAGGGAGCGGGCAAGGGAGTAAGGATGATGTGAAGAATAACAAGGATAATGATAAAAAGGTGTGTTGTTACTGAATTTTTGGGAGTGGATCATATAAACTTGGTAAATATCTCAATATATCTACATGAAAGCCCTCTGATTTCATATTTGTGTCCTTTTCTCCTTCCCCATAAAAACAGGAAGAGGGCTCTGGCTTCAGCACCCACCGCCTGGCTCTGACCATGCTAATAAAGATAGTCAAGTCACTGGGATGTGCCTACGGCTGTGGCGAGGGACACCGTGGACTGTCTGGAGATCGCCTCAGGATGCAGGTCACACTTCTTCTCTGACTGTGTTTGCATTTATAAATTGTTTTTACTGTTTTTTACATGTTTTTTTACTGGTAAGCTGAGACAATAAAGTCTGTCCTATCTTATCCTGTCCTTAGCTGACTCTTTTGTATGTGTGTGTGTGTGTGTGTGTGTGTGAGTGTGTGTGTTGGGTGTGCAGTGTGCGATGCCTGAAGTTTTTAATTTTCGTACTGATTAACTGTATTACTCCATTGGTGTGATAAAAGTTTTATGAAACCAAAAAATAATGCTACAAGGGCTTTCCACTTTAGTGAAAAGCAGCTGCAGTTCAATTTCAGTGCTGATCAATATTTTTTATTATTAGATTAAGTTGTACTGGAGAAAAACAAATCTATCTCGACAGCTGATATCTTTTATGAGAATCAATGAAAAATGATGAAAATAGCAACATCCTACAAACAAGGCCACTTTTCTTTTTCCCTGACTTCTTTTTTTTGAAGCACGGTGACTTTCTGTCTAATTCGTCCTCTTCCATTTCTTTCCTTCCAGGCCCAGAACTGCCTGACCAGCCTTTATAAGCTGGACAAGGTGCAGTTTCGGCAGACAATGCGCGAGTACGTCAACAAAGACTCTCTCAATAACATTGTGGACTTCCTGCATGCACTGCTGGGCTTCTGCATGGAGCCCATTACTGACAGTAAGTACGGTGATGTGTGTGATTGGGGCAAGATCGTGACACACAATAAAATATGCGCTGAAAGCAAATGCACATATTAGGGTTGTCAGGGTTTGACCATCATTGGTTTTGAATGCTGATACGATTCAGGTCAGGATTGCTGCTGCAAAAAGTCGATATTCTGTGCAGTAGGGCTGCAATGAAAGATTATTTTTTATTGCTGCTAAGTGATTAATTGTTGGTCCACAGCTGTGTTTCAAATTGGATACTTTTGTTACACTTAAATGTCGTACATTGCATACACTGTACTTTCTTGTGGAGATCGAGATTGAGATGGAGAATTTTGACAGGGTAGTGTTGTCTCGAAACAAACATGGCTGGTGTGCATTTAACAGATATGACAGTTGCAAGGTCTGGCAGCTTTTCTTCTTCTGCTCGGTAATCTGATAAATGTAGGGGTTGTCACAGCTGCTTGATTGATCCTTAGATTTTGGAAAAATACATCCCCTCCAGATTCTGGCTAGCAATCTATAATTGGAATTTGCGTTATTGTTCGCATTATGAAATTATTCCAGTATTAACCCGATCAACCAGCTAATGGCATCTATCCCACAGCAGTATGGTGATAGTGGAAAACACATTCTTAACTGTACAATGTGTTCCTTGTGTTAGTGCCCTTCTTGGCAGCCAGTTCACAGCTTTCCGCTACTCAGGCAGCATGGCCGTCATTGAGGGTGAGAAGTCTCCAACCTTCCACACTCAACCTTTCTGACCGTCATTAGCGCACCATACAGGTACCTAATGTGCACTGCATTTTGCCACACTTTTAAGAATGAACGCACTGATACATTTGAAATAAGTGTAAGTAAAAAAGAATCCGATTTGAGACACAGAATAAGAGTCTACAGTCACGCTATCAGCTCTGTGAGGCTGAATGCAAAAGTCAGCATGCAGACATGCTCAGAATTATAATTTTTACACGTCTAGGTTTAGCAATAGCTAACAGGATAAATTAAACTGGCTAATATGGTGCACATACTAACATTATTCCAGCTTAACATCAGCATGTTCGTGTGCTGACTTTTGTATCTGCCTCTAGCCAGTTAAACCAAAAATAATGGACAAATTAAAATTTTCACCTGATGATGGCTCCAGGTGAAAAGTGTGACCTCCAAAGTTTTAACAATTAACCTGTTTAAAAAATTATATAATGTAAGTAATTAAATAGTTTCAGCACTACTGTGCAGATGTTTACATTCAAGCAAACTGTTACGTTTATTACACAATATTATAACCTTTCCAATCTGTATCACACTCAAAGGTCTAATGTGGGTGCTACGTGACAGAGTAAAATTTAAAAAAAGTTATGGGTAAAGTAAAACGTTAAAATTTAAGTAATTACGCTCTAATGTGGTTGACAAAGCTGAATTGTACTGCCACTGTCTCACCCCGCACTTCGACTTTGCATTCCAGCGCTATCACTGTTAATATATCTGTTTTTTCCCTTCCTCCTTCCACTTGTCTCTGCTTGTCTGCGTCCCTTTTTGTCGTCCTCCTCCTGCTTCCATCTTCCCTCTTTTTCCTCATCCACTTCAATGAGCCGAATCCTACCTTCCTTACTCACTCATCCATTCTGTACACTTGCCAATCCAAAGCTTTGCCCATTACATCTCTGCTCAATCAGTGGCTTTATTGCTGAGCATTGAGACACATTGTACACGCCAATTCAGTTTTGCACTAAGATTGAAAATACAATCATAGCAAACAAAATACTGTGCAATTGGCAAGTTACTGAACCGATGAGTGTTTTAATCAAAGTGAACAGGGCACCTTGTTAAGTTTTTTGGTGTGTGTGTGTGTGTTGTTTGTGCGTGTGTGTGCGTCTCGAGTTCACCTCCGGAAGGAGGTGGGGTGCCACGTCCTTTCTGACGCCGCGTACATGTCTGTGCTGGCCTGATGTCAATCAACTTGTGCCCCGCCTCTTTTCTCTTGCAGAGTACGGCAGTGCAGGTGAGAGGTCCAGGAGGGCGAAAAAAAGAAACATCGGTAGATACACATGATCAATAATCAATAACAGTCAATATTAATAGCAATAAGATGAACATACTCACCTGATCAGACCCTTCCCTAGGCACCGCTTCCATTGCTGCACCCCTCACTCTCTCCGAAAGTGACAAAACTCGCCTGCAACAAAATTTAGACTTGTATGTTGAAATCTATAATCTGCATAGACAATAAGTTTAACTGGACCAAGAGAATAAGCCCCATACTCTGTTTTTTTATAGCAGGCCTTAGTCACTTGCATGTATTCCTTATCCCCTACCCAGAATCCTTTTCAGTTTGCTTCTCCCCCATATGCTTTATGGACCTTTTTCCTTTGCCCCCCCTCCCCTCCCTCTTGTTCGGGCTCACTGTTTTATACTCAAGCTGGTCAGCTGTCAATAATGTTCTCCCGCCGCTGACTAAACCACCCCCTGTGTGATCTGCGGTCTCTCCTGCCTCCCTCTTGCTTCCAGACAAGGCGGGCTTCGGGAACAACTTCACCACGGGGGACAACAAGTCAGTGGCGCAGAATATGGAGGCGGTGGTGGTGGGCTGCATGTTCAAGTCTCTCATCACCCGCTGCGCCTCGACCACACACGAGCTGCACAGCCCCGAGAACCTGGTGAGTGGTGTGCTAAATCATCTGTCCATCTGTCCTCGCTCTGTTGTCATTATCAGTCTCTGTGGCTCTCCTTGATTCAGTCTTTGCTTCACATATCAGTTGTACTCCCACTAGATCCGGGCGCTCATATTTCCTTTTGCAGGATGTTGTAGTTGAATAATTAATGGCTCATTTTGTACTCAGCCTAAAGACGAACAATCACTCTTGCCGCCTCTGTTAATGCCTTGTCATACGTGATGAATTGGATATGAGGGGTATTTAATCTCACTCTGTGAATAAAGACATTCAAGGAAACCTAATACTGCTTTTTCTCATGTTCCTTATTGAACATGGCCAAAGTTTTAAAAAATGAGGTAAACTTATATAAAAGTACATCTTGTGAGCAAATGCCTCAGGCTTTACGTCTTGAAGATTTACTGATATGGTTGTCTGCTCCATACATGCCACTGCAGGGTGGCCAAAGAGACAGCCCCTCCCAAACAAGGCTATTCAGGGTTTTTTTTTTTTTAACACTAAAGCATGTAAACATGTTCTGAAAGAAAACCAAATTACAAGTATGAACCTGAAAATTTGCATGATAGGTCCCCTTTAACTTGAGCTATTCTCAGTTCTTTGCTCGTACAGATATTTTCACAAATTAAAATTAAATTAATTGGAAATGGCACTGAACCCTATTACAACAGACCTTTAGCAGACAACATAGTGTGTGTTTGTCCCTGAACTGATGCCAGCACCATCGACTTGTTTTTAACACCAACAGAGTGCCAGAGTACTCAAAGATCCTGTGAGTTGCTGCTTGGCAGTTTCTTTGAAAGACAGGCTTACCTTTCACAAAGTAATAATAACTTGCCTTTTGTGTTGATGACATGATGGCTGCTGAGTGTCTTAGAGTGTTTCTTCAAAGACCTTAATTTTTGTATTTGAGGCCAAGGCAGTCTCATTTGTACAGCATGATTCAAACACAGAGGAGAGTCAGAGTGCTTTACACAACAACTTTAAAACACAATGGAGTGGAGAATAAAAAAAAGTAATAGATTAAGTATGCAGTTTAAAAAAGAAGTCATAGAAATAAAACTGCGGTAAAGAGAATCTTGCTTTAATCCTTAGTTGCATAGGTTAGTGCAGTCGACAATCTTCCATAAATGGGGCATTAATGACCTATTTTGTACTTTGTAGTTTTTGTTGATATTAAATATACCCTTTCTTCAGATTTTTCTCTAAGTCGATGCAGATCACTCCTCCTTAGAGCGCTCATGCTGCTGAGAAAGCCTCAAGGCTGGCATGACTGGTGGTACGTTGGCGGGAGATGACACACTTTTCAAGGCTTTATTATGGCACAGGATCAGAGGCCACCCACTCACAAGCTGGAGCCGTTGCTGAGCATGCTCATATACATCACACATTTATGCATATATGCATATGCAAACATACATAATGTTAAATGCCGGCTGCACAGGAATGTCAGCCTGATTCTACATCCTAGCAGTCGATTTTCTTTGTCCTTTCCTCCCTCAGATATACTTTCTTGTTCACACGCCATTCCTCTCACACATTCCTCTCCTCACTTGTTTGCCATCCTCTTCCTTCCCAGGGTCTGTACTGTGACATCCGCCAGCTGGTGCAGTTCATTAAGGAGGCCCATGGGAACGTTTTTCGCAGGGTGGCACTGAGCGCGCTCCTGGACAGTGCCGAGAAGGTCACGACCACCAAAAAACCTGACGAGAAGGAGGAGACCAAACAGCCCGGACCCAGGAGGTACTGGCCAATCAGTGGCCAGAAATGGTCTCTATGACAACATATTAAGTTAAATCTACTAAAAATGGTCATTTGTCGCTTCCTGTTGAAGTGTCCTTGAGTATCAACCTCTAATGTCCCGCCCCTTATGGTAACAAAATATTTCTCATCCAATCACAGCCTTTGATTGTGTAAGGTCCTACTTTCTTCTTTTCTGACAAGTCAGAGCTACGCTTCTCATCTCTGCTGGATGTTTTTATTTTATTTTTCTGTCCTGTCTGCATCTGTTTTTCTTGCTTGAGTGACTGGTTTGATGTTCTTATTTTCAAATTGTTGTGGCTGGTGCCCTGCCAGGAGGCTCCTCCACTATTTTTGCCTCGTCATGTGATCACCAAGCGAAAATAGGAAGTCACATGACGGCATCAAAGACTAACTTAGGACAGTTTAAGGCACTGGGTTAAAAATGAGACACAATATTATAGTTCAACCTGTTAATATTAAAGAAGATGCCGAACATGATTCCAAATTTACAAAGGGCAGCGTGGTGGCCCTCTGACTGAAGCCTTATGTGTGAAGTTTGCTGAAGGCACCCTTTGGCATCTCTTTGAGATGCACAGGTATGTTTAGGTTGGAGGGGAAGTGGATGGGTCAAACAAACACGGACTGTCCAAACCAGAAGTTAATGTTATTGCAAACTTGTCTTAAATTAAATTCTGAGTCTCATTAAAAAACTCTTAAAGAGTCTTAAATCTAACCTGCCTTAACCTGTTGGAACCCTGAATGTACGCAACTTACATCTGTCGTCATTTACATACGTCACGTCACATTACTAATATTTTATTTGATTTATTTTGCCAAAACCTAACCACGACATTTGACAACTTTAACCACATGTTGCGAGTTTTATTCATGAGACAGCTGTGCCTCACATACAAACATGAAAGAAGCGTCTCAGAGACTCCAAAGGGTGCCTTTGCTGTCAGTATCAGACGCTGAAGGCATGAGAAAGCTTTGGTATTTGACAGCCTGGAATGAGAACACATTGGTATAGTTTTTTTTTCTTTTTGGTAATACCCCTAAATATACACTCTATTTAATGTTTTCCTAATAAGTAATAATCAATAAATTTCTCCCACAAGAATGAATAAGGTATAACAACTGCAAATCTTCTTCTTAGATTATAAATTAGGATGTATTTGTTCCCATCAGGACAAAATCATTTGAGCTATGCTTAAATTATTTTCGATGACTAAAAACCCTTAATAGGAGAATCACATGGGGAGGCTAAACTGCATCAGGAGAGTTCAGTGGGCGTCTGTCTCTGGGTGCCTGAGCGCTCTGTCTGTGTGTTGGGGTGTGTGTGCGCAGGTCAGAGGCGGGTGTGTCCGGGGAGAAGGGTCAGGTGTCCAGTGCTGCAGATGAGTGTCGCAGCTACATCTCCAGTAGACCCCCCCAGACCCCCGAACAGTGAGTGTCCACCTCACAGCATCTCCATATAGCACCATCTAGTATGTCGAGCCCAGCTGCCATTTGTCTGCTCAAAATAGGAAACGGTTTAAAACTCTTCCTGTTGCTCCCTCCCCCTTCAATAAAGAACGATCACAGTAACCATGTACACTAAAAAAATACAAATTTGTGTTGGCTGTGTTTTTTGTGTAAGCCTCCAAACCCGACCCTCCTTCACTCTGTCTCTGCACCTCCAGCGAAGAACAGATCCCGGGCGCTCTGCTTGGCAGGAAGGACTTTTGGAGGAAGATGTTTAAGTCACAAAGCGCCGCCAGTGACACCAGCAGCCAATCAGAGCAAGATACCTCTGAGTGCACCACTGCGCACTCTGGCACCACCACTGACCGACGCTCTCGTTCCAGATCCCGACGCATTTCACTTCGCAAGAAACTGAAGCTGCCAATAGGTAAGTCAGAAGCTATTATGAAACAGGTCTTTCGATGACAAGGAGACTGCTATCAAATGACCATGACTGTTATCAAAAACAGTATTTTGTTTTTGGTCAGTCATTTTTGGGCCTGTGTGCAAAAATCATCAAATTCTCTTTGTACATGCCAAGCAGACAGAAAAATATTAACTGATTTCAGTGCCTCCGAATCATCCTTTTTTCAAATCAAATCTAGTAACATTATGTATTTCCATGATCATACCTCATTGCATTTGCTCTCCCAGCTGTCACCTTGAAATTCACTCTAACATGATGTGTTTTGTATGTCTAACATCGGAACACTGCCTGCCACGAGGCCAAGTCACTTCATCTCTTTGGTCTGTTTTGTGTTCCTTTCCGTGCCGTAGCATGCCGTGGGACTGTTCGCCTACCACTCACTCTCTCTGTCTTACGTATGTGGATGTGGAATCATCTTCATACAGTATTTGTGTCTTGTCTGTTTGTGTTGATCATCTCTCCCAGTGTGTATGCTCTTACAGGCCTGGGTCAAATTGTATTTGCAAATATTATTAGATGAATGGAGGTTACAGACTTTACTCTGGAATATATGGCCCTCTGAAGGCTAACAGCCAACTTCAAAATCTAACGTTAAATCCAGTAAAAGCTAGCAGTTGAGATAACCATGGCTCAAACAGTCATGTCAATTAACCAATATTTTGGCAATTTCTTATTACACGGCTTAATGGGGAAAAACAGCTGTAAACTTCAGCTAGACCTAAGTTATGTTAACTTAATGGATATATTATGTTAGTTGCATTAATTGCTATGTCATCTATTAAATTAAATAGAATTCATGCAAGTTTGTGAGCAACCTTTAATTAAGATTTTTAAATGTGTTGAACTCTATAATAATTTATTCCATCAATACTTGATATAAATACTGACATTAGACTAACAAACAGACACACAGCAGAGAAACATTTATTCTGTGTGAACTTTGAACTGTAGTAATCAAAAGGCTTATTTGATTAAAAAAAAAAGTTCACTGTATTTTTACCTTGCATTCCCAAAAAATTAAGGCAGTGTAGTGTCTGCATTTGCATGTGTAGCAGTAGTGGTACTAAGTAAAATAATCAGCCTAAAAAGACAAAGGCAGTATTTTTCTATCTGTCACGCAGTTTGTCAGCCAGCCTGAAAACATGTTTCTCGGCTTCTGCTGTTTCTGCTTACTCTTCTGTGACAGCATACTATGGGAGTGTATTTGCAAATACCACTTGACCGGGGTCTTTTGTTAAAGCCATTTTATTAAAAAAGTTACAAAAGTTAGCCTTTTATTACTGTCTCTGTTGTTTTTAATCAACCTCAATCTGTGATTTTTTGCGAGTTTAATCACCCTGAACTTATGTGACTGTACAGTAATGATGAGGGAATGCTCTGCCCTTTTATTCCTCCTCTCAGCCCGTCGTGTCTCTGTATGCATGCGTCATGGCCTTCACAACCCGTTGTGTACAAGACATCACCATCTTTTGTTCTGCAGCGTTGGTCGTTCATTTAAATGTTTTTTATCCACGTGTCTCCAGGAAACTGGCTGAAGCGTTCCTCTCTTTCTGGACTGACTGATGGTGTTGAGGACCTGCTGGACATCAGCTCAGTAGATCGACTCTCCTTTATACGTCAGAGTTCAAAGGTCAGGGGGGTTCAAAGATACTATAATACTGTTGACTCATTGCACAACACTAGTTGGCAATTGTCATAATCAGCCACCCCCACCTCTATACAGTGCACATTAGCATTAATATGATCATTAAACCTCAGTGAGATTTATTGGTATACAAACAAACAGTGTTTTGAACCAAACCTAGTGTCAGGTGTCCAGACAAAATTATTTGCAAGAAAATAAGTAAGTTTAGCCGATGCCTGTCTGTGTGAGCATGAATATTTACTGTGTGCATTTATGCATCAAAGGTGAAGTTCACCAGTGCGGTGAAGCTGTCAGAAGGGGGCGCTGTAGGGCCGGAGTTCGCCAGGGACGAGGAGGAGAATTTCTTCAAGCGGCTCGGTAAATGGAGGTCTGGCAGGAGGAATCCATCCAAGCTTCACCACACAGAAGAGAAAGATGGTAGACCTCCCCCACCCCGGGGTGCCCCCTTGCCCAGCCACGCCCCATCGTCCTCTTGTCTATTCCTCTCTCTCTGTCTGTCCCTGCCTCTGTTTGTCCGTGTGCTGTCGTGTCTTGTCTCACAAGTCTTGGTCTGTTCTCTTCTGCCAGTTCTTCCGTCCGCCATTCTCCATGTCAGCTCGGCCGGTTAGCTGCCTGCTACACTCTGTTAGCCTGAATGTATTTTTTTCAACCCATCGGTGTCTAGTTTGTAAAAATTCGCTTTGTTTTCAGTCTGATTGGCACCACTGTGTTTTATATTGTCAAGTCTACATTCCCTTTTTTCCAACCATGCACGTCCTGTTCTCTTCAAGAAATAACCTGCTCCCTTTTCTTTCACTTACGGGTGGAAAGAGAGGAAAGGAGGTGTGTGGGAATAGCTCATATCAATGAAACCATCTTTCTACAGTAGAGCGTATCTCTGTGCTATGTCAAGCATGACGCTGTTAGTGCTCTCTTGTCTCTTCTGTGGTGATGTCTGGTGGTATTTTCCAATGCCTGAGTATCAGTGAAGTGATAAAACAGATTGGTCCACATACAGCTTTCCTCCTGTACAGCTGTGGTTACGCTTGTCATTTCAATGTGATTTATTCGATCCCATCATGAAAAAAACATGAAATGAGAGACCTGATAATGGCCTTGGGCATTAAATCTGCATTTTTTTGCATCATTTTTGTGTCTCCAAAATGACATAGAAAATTGAAAATCCAAGTGTGACCACTGCTGTTGGCTGTGTGTTCATCTCTCACTCAGCTTCATTTGTTGGTGGCTCTTCAGTGCTTTCTGTTAAATGTCCTGGATGGTGATGTTGCTTCATGCAATGTCAATATTTAATCTTCAGTGCAGTCTTTACAAACTATTACACACAAATATGCTTGTTGAAAAAGATTTCTCTTCACTCGTTCTGTTATATTCTCCTCTTCTCCTTTCTTCTCTTTTCTTCTCTCCTTTCTTGTTTTATGTTCATACTCTCCTTCAGGACCTCACGGTTTTCAAGAGCGTCTAGCAGCCAGTCAGGAGGCCATGAAAAATAAGAATGTGGTGGATTTGGGCGCCATTCGACAGGGCATGAAGCGCTTCCAGTTCTTGCTGAACTGCTGCGAGCCAGGAACAATACCGGACGCCTCCATCCTGGCCGCTGCTCTGGACCTGGTACGTATGAGAATGCATGTATATACTGTTGTATATACTGTTGTAGCTATTCTGTTTAGAGCTGCTGAAACAGTCTGCCTGAAGATTTGATAGCAGCTGGAATTATTAAAATTTTCGTAAAACTTAAAACCTACATTTTTAATCGGGCTTCTGATTTTTATTTATTTTGTTTAATTAAGAATGTTTTGTAATAAGAATTTGTGTTGTAATATTCTATTATTATTATTATTATTATTATTATTATTATTATTATTATTATTATTATTATTATTATTATCATTATTTAATTTTTTCCCCCTCATATTAATTTTGTTTATCTTTGTTTTGCCTTTTAATCTATGTTATCTAGTTTTTGGTCAAGCTTTTAATTAACTACTTTGTTATTATTTTATTATTATTGAGGCTTATATGTAAATCTGTTTTAATGTATTTTATTGTCATAATTTTTATTCTTGTTTTGTACTTTTAATCTGTTTTCTTTAAACTAGTTTTTATGTCAGTCTGTTTTACAACTATAACTGTTTTTTAAATTTTAGACGTGCCTTCTGTCTTGTATCTGTCTGTCTTACAATATTGGCTTGTCAGTCATCAGTGAAGCACTTTAAACTGCACTTATCTGTACATTATGAAGGGTTTTATACAAATAAAGTTCGAATGATCGATTGATTGATATATTGATTGATTGCATTTTGTAATGGCTGATACTAAAATCTTTATCTACATCGTCATTCTTCCAGGAAGCTCCAGTTGTGGCCCGGGCCTCCCTCTTCCTCGAATGCGCTCGATTTGTCCACCGCTGTAACCGTGGCAACTGGCCGGAGTGGATGAAGGGTCACCACGTAAATATCACCAAGAGAGGTCTGTCCAGGGGCCGGTCACCTATTGTAGGCAACAAGAGAAACCAGAAACTCCAGTGGAATGCGGCCAAACATTTCTGCCAGTGGGGAGACGTGAGTTCAAGATTTCCGGCCAATAATAAACTGCACTGACAATTTATGAAATAGCTTCAACAATGTGTTTATTTATGTTTTATTATCCACTCAGGCAATTGGCACAAGGCTCAGTGAACTTTGTCACTCTGACAGCGAGAGTCCTGCAAACATCCTGGGTTACATTTTTGATGAAGACACCAAACGGAGAATGAGAAAAGAAGATGAGGAGGAGGACTATTTAGATGACAGTGAGTCAGAAGAGCATTCAAAGCCTTGACAGCACTACTTTGGTGATTTATTGATAACATTAAATATTTGTTTGCTAACAGATTAAACTGACAAAGAAATGGGTGAAGCTGAGCAAATAGATAATATCAGATGAGTAATATAATCAGACGAATAACAAACTGCAAAGAATTTTGTTCAGTTGCTGCAAGAAAACTTTTAAAAAAGTGTGTTACGTCACATTTTTTATTATTTAGCTGACATATAAGTGCATTATAATTTAATTGCTCACATTATATGGTGACTTAAAATGCCAACCATATTTTTCATTTTTGGCAAACGAGGAGAGAGTTAGTGTCGAGTCCTGAAAATGTAGTGTCAGCTAATAACTTTCATGAGAAAAAACTTTGGCAAAATATGCAGCTGAAAGCTGTGGCAAAAGCTAGTAAGTAGACCTTTAGGTTTTTTACTTTAAAAAAAAGTTCTAACCACAACGTTTTATTTTGTCATCAATTCCAAGACACAGTCAATCCTACAAAATGTGGCTGCCCCTTTGCCCTAAAGATGGCTGCCTGTCAGCTGTTGTTGGAAATCACCACTTTCCTGCGAGAGACCTTCCCCTGCTTACCACGCCCGCGCACTGAACCTCTCGTGGTCAGTCGTCAAATCTTTTGTGTGAAAAATATACATATTCTGCGTTTGTATTTTTTTCTTTGATAGTCATTAAATAAAACAAGAGTAATGATCTTTAGAAATTCTTTGAGTAAATTGAGGACATGTTTGCTTTAGGATCTGGACAGCTGCCGCCTGCGTCTGGACCCTGATCTCGGCCGCCATCGCTATGAGAGGAAGATCAGCTTCGCGGGCATCCTTGATGACGAAGATGGACACGATTCACTCAACAGCAGCAGCCATACGCTGAAGTCTGACACCACCTGCGATGAGAAGAAGCCCCAGGAAGTTCAAGGTGGGATCTTGTGTCATACAGACTTGGCTAGTTTGTTTTTTTACCAGACCGTCTGCTAATCATGAAAAATAATTTAGATAATCTTGCCCCACTTCCATCTCCACCAGCACCCATCCGTAAGATTCGCATCGGAGGCTCCCGGCTGCTTCAGATCAAAGGTGCTCGTAGTTTCCGCGTAAAAAAAGGAGGCTCTCTGTCGTCCATACGTCGGGCCGGGAGCCTCAAGAGCACCAAGATGTCGCGGCAAGACTCTGAGTCGGAGAACGAAGAAGGGCTGCTGTCCCAAACACAAAGCAGGGACACTGTGACTGACATAGGCAAGACATGGACTAAAAAATGTGACATTAAACACATATGTTTCTTAACATTATAAGAAATAAAATGGAATATTCTACCCTCGTACACATTCTCTTTCCTCTTGCAGGCAGTCCCTTTAGCACCAGCGAGCCCAGCATAGAACCAGAAGGTCAGGGCTCAGGAGGGGCAGAGGACAACTATCACCGCAACATGTCCTGGCTCCACGTATGGCCCTTTAATATGTGTGGAAGTGTATGTGTGCACATGGTGTCTGCGTCTTCCTGCCTACACACTCACTACCCCGCCCCTCTCCTCTCTCTCGGCACAGATTATGATCCTGCTGTGCAACCAGCAGAGTTTCATCTGTACCCATATCGACTTCTGCCACCCACGCTGCTACCAGCACCACAGCCGCTCCTGCGCCCGTCTGGTACGCGCCATCAAGCTTGTGTACGGTGAGACGGTGGACAGCCTGAGAGAGGACAGCACCTCCTCTGGTAACATTGGTTCACGGGCCAAGAAGAGCAAAGAGGTGTGTCTGACAACCTTTCTTTGTATTCCGTTTTTAAACTTCCGTCATTTTTGTGGTGGTTTATAAAAATCTCTGTACTTTCAGTGTTCAGACAAGTCTTGCCTAAGAACCCCGTCCATGAAGAGACGACCCACTGACTCCAACACAGAAGGGAAGAAGGATACCGGCATGCTCAAATACATCCGCAACCAGGTGAAGTAGTTTAAAGACTTAATTATTCAGAGAAAGTCTCAGAGCTTTTGTTTTTTGTGGGTTTTTTTAAATGTTATTTTTAACTCTTTTTTTTGTTAATGGGTTTTTTTTTCTTCAAATTTTTGGTCTTTTTTGCATTTTTAAAAAAAAATTTTTGCTTTGCCTATTTTTTTCTTATTTTTTAGTTTTGTCATTTTTTAAATGTAAGATTTTCTTTCCTTTTTTTAAAAACCTTTTTTTTTTAACTTTTGTTTTCTGTTTTTTCTTTCTGTCTTCTTTTTTAAAAAATATATATGTAATTAGCATTGCAGGAGGAGCCTGAGACCCATGACCTTCATTGACTGCTTCTTTAATTGTTGTGCACTTGATAATAAAGATAAATAACTTGAAACTTTGAGGGGACGGTTAAACTAGAAACTTAAATCTTGATCTTAAAGTAATAGGTGTAGTTAGAAGAGAAAATTACAAAAATGTTGGTAAAATTACTATCCATACCCAAACTGGTGTTAATCAGTTTTTTTTTGTGTTTGTATCTCAGGTGATGAGCCTGTCTCCGGCTCCTCTTTCACTGCTCATCAAGGCAGCGCCCATCCTGACTGACGACATGTACGGAGACATCCAGCCTGCAGCCTGGGAACTCTTGCTCAGCGTGGATGAACATATGGCAGCTGCTGCTGGTAAGTTGGCCATGAGGCTGTGCATCAGTGATCTGTGGGTCTCCTCTGCTGGCTGTTTTGCCCTTCAGAGTTTATAATTTTTTTCTTTTTCCCTTTCCACTCTTTTTTCCACCTTTTTTTAAATCCTTTTTTTTTTTGGCTTTGAACACTTTTTACCTCCAACGTTCATAACCTTTTCTTTTTGTCCTTTCCTCATTCCTGCCTCCTCCGCCCTCTCTGACTCCCCTCCAGCTGCCATGTTCCTTCTGTGCGCGGTAAAGGTCCCCGACGCAGTGACCGAAATGATGATGGCCGAGTTCCAGCACCAGGAGGCCTGCCAGCGCATCAACTCCATCCTCAAGTTTTACACACTGTGGCGTTTCCGCTACCAGGTGTGGCCTCGCATGGAGGAAGGAGCCCAGCAGATCTTTAAGGTACAGAATAATAATGGTGTCATTTTTCAATTCATCCCCACACTGAAAACTATCCTTCCACTTGCAAAACATTTCGTCTCACAACACTTGACTTCTTTAACCAATGTTATACTATATTTATGTTTGGTGTCAGATCCCTCCACCCAGCATCAACTTCACTCTGCCGTCTCCTATACTGGGCATGCCCTGTGTCCCCATATTCGACCCCCCCTGGGTGCCCCAGAACACAGGCAGCGTCCAGGACCCAATCAATGAAGACCAGTCTGTAAGTCTGAGCCTCTGTGCAAGCAAGTGGCCTGATATGCATATGTTTACCACTATAACTTCATAACAAACACTTAAAACAAACTGCTGTAACATTTTATTTTTAGTAGTAGTAGTGTTAAAATGTATGCACATACTTTTGAATCACTATGAACATGTAGTAAATACATTTTATGTAAATCACACTTTCAAATGCACCAGTGGATGTGACATTAGCAGCAAAGTAACCTTGTTTGGGTAGTCAGGTTGCCACAGATTCAGTATAAATTAAAGGGTTTGTTCACCTAAAAAAAACAGACATCTAGATTATTAGAATCTCGGAGACTGCGCCTGCAAAGACAAGCTACTGGTATATGTTTTAAAGCCATGTTAGTGTTTATTTTAATGTTTTTATGGATTATATGGATTTGATTTTCCATTAAATTTTTGAGAGAATTTTCGGTTTCCGGAAGATGGATCTCACTGAATTTGGTGATACTCCCACGTTTGCTGTAGTGCCACAATAGGGTTGACATTTGCGAAAGTGAAATGTCTCCAAAACTATTGCACGGTCAAAACTTTTGACCTGATAATGGTTTAATTTCCATACTTGTTTTTTTTTTGTCAAATCCCTGCGTGGAAGCAGACATTGTAACAGAAGAATAGACCCTGATCAGACAAAGCTTTGCAAAAAGCAAGTCGCACCCTCTACTTTTTTGTTGTTGTTGTTGTTGTTGTTGTTGAAGTTGAAGTTGAAGCCTGCATGGGGCGGACATTGTTTTTTGCAGCTTGCTGCATCCTTTTTTTATCGTTGTAAGGCATCGTCTGAATCACCGATCTTTGGCTTAACCATTATTTTGCTCTGAAGTAAACTCACTGAGCTGTACCTCAAAATCTGCATAAAAATGTACAGGTGGATGACACATGCTCTGGCTCAGATTACGGGAGAGGCTATTCCCAAATTGTGCATTTGACACAGGAAACAGAGATCATTTTTGGGCACATAAGACCCTCAGAAAGAAGGGGAGTCACATGGAGTACCACCAGCTGGTTCAGGGGCTTTATCTGAATGACCATGATCATTTTAGGATGAGTTGTGGACAGTTTGACTATCTGCTGTCAGTTGTTGCACCTAGTTCTGTTAGGTTAATGGTCAGAATGTAACTGATGCTACAATTAATTCAGACGTATCCTTATCTTGCCAAAAGAAATGTTGAAAGCGGCTAACATTTGTTTAGGGCGCTCCTGCAAAAAGGCAAGGCACATCAGGGAAATCAGAAGGCTCTCAGTAACAAAATCAGCAAGCAAAACATTTTTATCTTTTTGAAAACAATTACAAAAAATCGCCACAGGCTGCTAAAAGGTGCTCTGTCTCATCTGTTTCAAATTATGGTCAACTTAAAACAAAAACATCAGCGTGGTTAGAAGAAAAGAGATTAGTGATCATTTTTTTTTTATTATTATTTCAAAATTTAGGTGAACTGACCCTTTAAATCCTATAACCTGTTAAAAAAAAAAACAACCCACAGTGGCTATTTCATTTTTACACTTATTTTGGAATAAGTCCTGAAAAGCCCCACAACATAACAAAAGCAGTGCACTTAAAACTGCTTTAAAGTACATCTTTTATTGCTTTGCCAGTGCAATGTGGACAACTGCACCAAGAAATCTGCTAATTCAAGAAAAAACATGTAATTCATTTTGAATGTCATTGAAGTAGTCGAAAAACAGATTTCTTGGTGTTTCCTTTCACTTTCTTGTCTTTTTTTTTGAAAAGCATGATTTATCAAAATATGTTGATTAGATTTTGATGACGACCTGCGAGCACCTGTTATATAATTTATCTATCGACTGTCTTTGTTTTTAGTACTCCACATTAATTCAGTCAGTCCATACCATAGTAAGTTGGTATTTCTGTCCGGATGTTTGTGCTGATGCATCTTGTTACCTCAGATCATTAATTACAGAAGAGAAAACGTTCTTCATTGTTTTTAGCTCATTGGGAGCTGTAGGTTTCCATCAGGGATCAGAAGCTGGGGCAGTTTCATGGGTCATTTCAGATAGCTGCATCTTGATTAATAATACACACCACACTCAAAGAGTGTTCTAGCACTTGCTCTGATTGTTAAAAAACAAAAAATAACAGCATGCATCGGACATTCAGACATTTTGTGTGTGTTGTGCTGTTTATGCATGGTCATTGGATGAGAATGACTTTGCTGTGGATGTTTTTCATACCATGCGTTCAGCCTATTTGGATATGTACGTGTATGAGCACTCGTGCGAATGCTGTGAGGCATTTACTGTACACAAGATACAGTAAATTCTCCAAATTCCAGTCTGAATACATTTATTCGTGTCACAATTTGTCATGATTGAAATCCTTCCTATTCAATACTTGAACAGTGTTCTCCATGATGCTCGCGATAGCGTTAAAGCATGAGATCAATGTGCTGGAGGAGAGTTACTGTATTAATGTGTTGTCCGGTCATTTAACATTACAAAATGCTCCTCAGATGTAACCGTGAGCCTAGAATAGCTGTGCACACACGTCCCTGAACGATTTAAACTGTCAATTCTGTATTATTGTGCACTCCCTCATTCTGAACCTTCTGTGTGTCTGCACCCACTGTTCTATCTTTGTGCTGTTTGATCCAACGCCACCCTCTATGCCACCCCCCTTTTCAGAAATCCTTCTCTGCACGGGCAGTGTCGCGCTCCCACCAGCGGGCCGAGCACATCCTGAAGAACCTGCAGCAGGAGGAAGAGAAGCGGCGTCTAGGCCGTGAGGCCAGCATCATCACGGCCATCCCTGTGGCTCAGGAGGCGTGCTACGAGCCCACGTGTAGCCCCCCGCCAGAGCAGGAGGAAGAAGGTGGGGCAACCAAGCACACAGGCATATAATAACAGATAGTATCTCTGAAATAAAGAAGTTTGATGGGAGTAAGAAGGTAGTGACAGCTCTGTGCCCTGATAACTTGTTGTTTCTCCTGTATCTGCACCGGTCATGTCGGGCATTAATCCCGCCAGCAGAAGAAGTGGTGAACCTGGCATCACGCCGTCTGTCTGTCAGTCCGTCCTGTGCCTCCAGTAACTCCCACAGGAACTACTCCTTCCGACGGGGCTCTGTGTGGTCTGTCCGCTCACTGGCCAGTGCTGAAGGTATGAAAACAAAGAACTGTGATGACAGAAACCTTCATCAGTCCTTTTTTTGCTTTCTGTTATTTTCCAATAAAACGAGAGCTTCTCTTCTTTATTGTGTTTGTTCAGATGAAGAGAACACAACAGAACACACTCCAACTCACCACATGTTACAGCCTCCCCAAGCCGTCTTCCCAGCATGCATCTGTGCTGCAGTCCTACCAATAGTGCACCTCATGGAGGACGGTGAGGTTCGAGAGGATGGCGTGGCCGGTATGTGAATTTATCTGTAGATTCAGTGTTGAAATAAAATAGATAAATTGCACTCAGTTTATCATTTTATCATCACAGTATTGTGCTCAACATAAGAATAAACATATTGATAGATTTTCCCACATTATGATGTGCAAAAAAGGCATTTACATCAACATGTTTTTTAATTTTTTGTCTTATGTGTGGGACTGATAGTGGTATTTAACCTCACACCGTATTTGCAAATACAAATATTTTCTTCAATGTTTCCTTAGTGAGTGCCGTTGCCCAACAAATCCTTTGGAACTGCCTGATTGAAGATCCAGCCCTGGTCCTCCGACACTTCCTGGAAAAACTAACAGTGAGCAACCGACAGGTAGGTGGACATCTGGAGAACAAACACGGCTCACAGTCAGTGTAACTTTAAGTCAGTGAGGATGAGTCCAGAAGCCAAAGGCTTACAGAGGGCAGTGTAAAATGTGACCTGTATTCTTTGTGTTGTTATTCCAGGATGAGCTGATGTACATGCTGAGGAAGCTCCTGCTCAACATTGGAGATCTGCCAGCTCAGACGTCTCATATTCTCTTCAACTACCTGGTGAAGCAGCAGATAATATTTTACCTTTACTTACATGCAGCACTCTTTAAACACTCAGTTAACCATCAGAATCTGAATTTCCGTCTCCTAGGTGGGACTGATTATGTATTTTGTGCGGACACCGTGTGAGTGGGGAATGGATGCCATCTCAGCCACGCTGACCTTCCTGTGGGAGGTGGTCGGTTATGTGGAGGGGCTCTTCTTCAAGGACCTGAAGCAGACCATGAAGAAGGAGCAGTGTGAGGTCAAACTGCTGGTCACTGCGTCAATGCCAGGTAGAGTTTGATTCACCTCAGATCCCACTGAGGCTTCACATCTAATTTACAACAGCGGCAGATGGCCTAAAGAACACTAAATTCAATGCAATCACGATGACGTCAGTAACGTGTCAGTGGACACATATATCCCCTCAGTCACACATTCCCGCAGATAAAGAAAATAGAATACACAATGACAATAACAACTACAATAATAATATTAACAGATCATAAATTAACTGAAATACTTAAATAAATTATTAGATTTTAAAAATAAAAAAATAGAATAGTAAGTAATATAACAAACATCAGAGTAATAAAATAAAATAACATAAAAGGCAGGATGAATACTTTCATCTTATCCATATGACATTTCCTTTTGATAAATGTGATAAATGTTTTGTTGGCTAAGAAGGATATAAATGAGTCCCAAAAACAAACATAGATTTCATTATTTTCTCGTGCATTGCTGATGCAGGAACCAAAACATTGGTGGTGCACGGGCAGAATGAATGTGACATCCCAACACAGCTTCCAGTCCATGAAGACACTCAGTTTGAAGCCCTACTCAAGGTAAATATACCAGTGGTGAAGAAAGGACTCTTATCCTTTACTCAAAAGTGTACTTTGCCAACTTAATATCAGTCAGCCTTGTATCATAACAACTGGATTCAAACTGGACTTTCTTTTGCTACTTTTTTTATACTGTAGTACCACAGCTATTAGCTAAATACCCTTTTCTAATTCAGTGACCAAGGAGTGTAAGATTCACAGTTAGTATTATGCTTAATTATCAGCTTAAAATATCAATATAACTAAAGTTAATGTATGGAGGATATTTATTATCTTTTTTCCTTCAAAAACCAGGAGTGCCTGGAATTCTTCAACATTCCCGAGGCCAGATCAGCTCACTACTTCCTCATGGACAAGCGATGGAACCTCATCCACTACAGCAAGGTAGATACATAAGGTTTATCTTAGTACAGCTACTGATGAAGATATATGTTGATAAGCAAATTATGATGCATCTCAATACACAATAGAAGCAGAGAAGGAGTTGAGCTGGACTTTCTCTTCTTGTTTTTAAGGCAATATTTGATCGTTATCTGTTCACTCTCCAATAAAATGTTGTTTTCCCCCTTCTCCAGACATATGTAAGAGACATCTACCCTTTCAGGAGATCAGTGTCTCCCCAGCTCAACCTGGTCCACATGCTGCCTGAAAAAGGACAGGAGCTTATCCAGAAACAGGTATGGAAGATATATTTCTCTTTACAAAGTGTTAACATTATTAAAACATGATCAGGGTGCCTACGTTTTCGCCCTGCCGTTTCATTTTCCTTCCCTGTTCTTTTTCTAGGTGTTTTCCCGCAAACTAGAGGAAGTTGGTCGAGTCCTCTTCCTCATCTCGCTCACACAACACATGCCGGCTGTGCACAAGCAGTCTCACGTCTCCCTGCTGCAGGAGGACCTCCTCCGCCTGCCGTCCTTCCCACGAACCGCCATCGATGCAGAGTTCTCGCTGTTCAATGAGCCACAAGGTGAGACAGATTCCAAGTTTCCATCAGACACTTGAATAGATTTCATTTAGGTTTCAGGGTTCCCACAGATCCTTAAAATGCCTTAAAAGGCATTGAAATCATTCATCTAAAAATAAGGTCCATATAATTATAATGACAGATGAATTGACTAAAAGTGTAAAGTAAGATTTAATGAATCTTGTCTTTTTTTGACATTGCATTAAGTCTCTTTTTCTTTTTCTTTTTTAAGAATTTAATGAATTCCTTTTATTAAACTGGTCATGATGGGAATCCTAATAGTGGAATCTCACATGCAGGCTGAGAAACACAAATTACCCAGAAAATCGGCCAGACATGCCAGATATTTCCCATTCTATCGGTAAAGATACTGTAATATGTTGATTGTCTTCCATGTATTCCACTCTAAAAGGGTTGTTTTTTCAACTTTGATGTATAAAATCTAACTTTTTCTTTGCAAAAATCATGCCTCATGTTTTAAAAAACATTTGGGCAAAATAAAATTGTCCTTCAAGTTTGGTCATTTAATTGGTCTTAAACTCAATTCAGAAAGACATTAAAAAAAGTCTTAAGAAGACTTAAATCTACCTTGCCTTAAGCTGCAGGATCCCTGGGTTTATATACTTTTGTTTTTACCGCCATCTCCTCCTTGCCCAATATCTCAGGTAAGGAGCTGTTTGGATTGGACACCCTCCACAAGGTGCTGTGGATCAAGCTGCTGGAGGAAATGTTCCTGGGAATGCCAAGTGAGTACCCGTGGGGTGATGAGATGATGCTGTTCCTTAACGTCTTCAATGGGGCTCTGCTGCTGCACCCAGAGGACAGCTCCCTTCTCAGGCAGTACACAGCCACCGCCATCAATACTGCCGTTCACTTCAATCACCTCTTCTCCCTTAGCGGCTACCAGTGGATCCTGCCAACCATGCTGCAGGTACATGTGTCCTGCCATAACTGATACTGCTAATTTTTGTAGTTAAGTTGTGTCTGACCAAAAGAGCCAAAAAGTCAAACTTTCTTTCAACTTTAACATAAGAATATATTTTTTAGCCAACAGTAAAATATTTTTTAAGACTAGAGAGCTTCCACTTCCTTAATCTTCATGTATTATTGTCTTGGATTCAGTCCAGGAATGTGATCACCTGCATTCCTAAGAATGTGTCCTCTCTATGTTGTTATGACAGGTCTATGCTGACTATGAGAGCGACCCTTTACTCAGGCAGGGCATTGAGTTCTGCTGCCGGCAGTTCTACATCCTCCATCGCAAACCCTTCATCCTGCAGCTGTTTGCCAGTGTGGCCCCACTCCTGGAATTCACAGTAAGTGTTCTTGGTACTCACATCCATATTTTCAAAGTAATTTACATCAATGTGTACTTTAAGTTTTTATGTGATTTTTTGCATGATGAAAGGTCTTGTTTTTAGGATTTAGTAGCATCTAGTGGTGAGGTTGTAGATTTTTTAACCAACTGAAACTTGGGCCAGTGTGTCAAGCTTGTTGCAGAACTATGATGGCTGGTGCAAAAATGCAAAAGGCTAGAACCAGTGTTTGGTTTGTTGGTTCTGCTCTACTATAAAAGAAATAGAATGAACTCAATAAAGGGGACGCGCTCCATATGTTTATATGAATTTCTCATTCTAAAGTAATGAAAATACAGTTCATAGTTTCTGGAGATAATAAACTAATGAAAGCATATTGTTAATAATGTATTCCATTTCTACCAATAGATTCCCCTAGTTCCTGCACACTGGACTTTTAATAAAAACATTTTGTTTTTATTTTTGTGGATGACTGCAATTTTTGATGTTCTCTGTCTCCATCTGCTGTCCCAGACCAGCACCAGCACTGGTCTGTCTAAAGGAGTGTCGGCTCAGTGTCTGTTTGACCTGCTGGTCTCGCTGGAGGGTGAGACCCAGGATGCGCTGGATGCTCTGGAGCTGGTTAAAGCTGAGAAACCTCTACGCTCTCTAGGTACAAAATCACTTTTACACACATTTTGTGGACTTTTACTTAAATTAACCTTTATGTTTTATGGAAAGCTTCTAATGATATTTTTTTGTCAGTGCCCTGAACTTGGATAACGAGTACAAACAAAACCAAATTGACTTGGCTACACTATTCTGTTTTAGATTTCTGTTATGGTAACGAGGACTTGGCCTTTTCCATCAGTGAGGCTATCAAACTGTGTGTCACCGTTGTTGCCTATGCCCCTGAGTCCTTTAGAAGGTATGGAAACATATCAAAAAAACCATAGCAAATTCTTCCTCTCTTATTGCATCTTTAGCTTTTCCACAGCAATTCTTTTCTGTCCTCTGACGTTCTGCATGTATCTCTCCAGCCTCCAGATGTTGATGGTGCTGGAGGCCTTGGTCCCCTGCCACCTCCAGAAACTGAAGAGTAACACAGTTACAATGGAGTCGGCCTCGGCTGCCAGGGATGAGATTGCTGCCATCGCTGCTCTGGCCACATCCCTGCAGGCCCTCCTCTACAGCTCAGAGACCCTCACAAGGTCTGACTATCACCCATGCAACAAAAACAACAACAACAGCACAAGTCTGGGTTTTTGCAGCAGCTGGACCGAAAAGCCTGTTTTTTTGTGTTGTGCATAAAGATGTCCTTTAAGCCTCTTTAAGTCCTCATAACTTTATCCACACCTCCTCCACAGGCCCATGACAGCCCCACAGATGTCCCGATGTGATCAGGGTCATAAAGGAGGCACTACAGCAAACCACGCCATGTCAGGAGGGGTCAACACCAGGTCAGGACATGATTGATGATTGGAGATGAATTAACTCACTTTATGTTAGCCACAGAATAGCTAGAGAGCAGTTTTGGAGTCCTGTTTGTATGCTTCCACCCAGGGACAACCTCCACCTGTTGGAGGAGGGCCAGGGTATGCCGAGGGAGGAGCTGGACGAGCGCATCGCCAGGGAGGAGTTTCGCCGGCCCCGGGAGTCCCTCTTAAACATCTGCACCGAGTTTTACAAACACTGCGGGCCGCGGCTCAAGATCCTGCAGAACGTTGCTGGTGAGCCGCGGGTCACGGCCCTGGAGCTGCTCGACATCAAGTCCCACATGAGGTGACGGGATTAACCCATGACTGACTTTTAAGGTTCTTTATTCAGATTTATTGGTAAAAGTTGCAAGATGATTGCTCTTTCTCTGCAAGTTTCTGAAAGGAGGGACTAGTGTGACGCATTCCTCTGGACCTTAAAGTGGAACAGTGGCTGATGATGCAAGCTTATATGTAATAGTAACATCCAAGACCACACCAAGAAAGCTAAAGATTAAGAAAAGTGTATTGCATGGGATGGATTGACAGTCTGGAGGAATGTATTGAGGGATGAGGATTGAGGGATGAAGGGTGAAGAATGAAGGGATGTGGGTCAAAGGGATGATGGTTGAAGATCGAGGGATGAAGGGTAAAGCATGAAAGCTAAGGGTAAAGGGATGAGGGATGAAATGATGAAAGGATGAATAAGACAATAAAACAAGAGTAGATATAATCAATAAACCTTTTTCCTCCTGTTTCTGGACATTTCTGAAGTGCCATTGGTGCCAATTCATTTTTCATAACACTCTATCACTGTTAAGTTACACTGAAGGTGTGTGTCTGTTTCTCAGGCTGGCGGAGATTGCCCACGCCCTGCTGAAGCTGGCACCCTACGACACCCTGACCATGGAGAGCCGAGGACTGCGGCGCTACATCATGGAGATGCTGCCCATCACTGACTGGTCGTCTGAAGCTGTCCGGCCTGCCCTCATCCTCATCCTTAAGAGGCTGGACCGCATGTTCAACAAAATCCACAAGATGCCTACGCTCAGGTGCGCTCGCCCACAGGCATTATGCACCAGGTCTGTTGAATACAATCCCTCTTCTTTCTCTGTCTCCCTGTGAGTGTATCGTGCTGTGCCGGTGCCGTGGTGTGTACAGTAGATAGACGGCTTCTTGGCACTGTCCTCTGTAGCGCTGCCTTCGTGGGTGCTGTACCGTAAGTGCTGCTGTGGCGTGTTTTTGTGCGGATACGTGAGGATGTCTGTAGTAATGATAGATCACTGGCAGTGTTCCCTCTGAGCCAGTGTCCAGTCATCTGTCACGAAAGATGATGCAGATTTTGATTTCAGACAAACACCACCATGATGTCTGTGATGTCTGCACGCATGAAGTCACATAATGCAGTTTTATAAAATCACTAGGATCATTCTTCTATGTGCAACATACAAATAAACACTGAATGTTAATCATTCAGAGATGGTGATACCCAAACATCATACTGAAGTTCATCATACTGAAGCTTGCTCTACAAAAAGGCATTGTTGCAATTTATAGCAACAGTGAGAGAAAATGTATTTATTGTTGATTACCACCTGATCCCTCCAATAAGAGCCAGACCAGTATAATACTGAATATGTGATAATAATATTAAAACTTAATTTGTATAGCACATTTCATATGTAAAGCAGCTTCAATTGCACAGGGAAAAAAATCATTTAATTCATTTTTAGCCATACAAATTTAGTTTATTTTCAATAAAACTAAAAAAATTTGGTTGTTGTCACATTTCAACAAGTGGTAAGCAAATATGGGGTTACCAATGGGGATTTCATTAAATTTGTACAAGTTTGAAACTTTATTCTGTGCAATTTGAAAGACTTCTCTGGAGGACTGGCTATTTCTCCTATAGAGTCCCTATTGGTAAATAATATGCAACTTACATCTTTCACTAAGACGCTTTATAAGAGTCTCTGTAATTTCAATACAGATAATTCTGCTAAAGTAAAAGGCAGATGGGAATCTGACTTGGGTACAATGGAACCTGAGAACTGGGATGCCCTGTGCAGCCACCCCTCCAAGGTCCTGTTGTCTAACTTCGCCTGGAGGAGGCAATTCAAGATTTTGCATAGACTGTATATCACTCCTGAAGCCAGACACAGAATGAATCCAACTCTGTCAGAACTTTGTACTAAATGTCAAACTGCTGTCGGATCATTTATTCATTGTTTGTGGAGCTGTCCTCATGTCCAACAGTTTTGGATTAGAATTGTTTAACAGTTTAATGTAATTTTCAAGCGTCATCTACATCTAAGCGCAAGGACTTACCTGTTGGGACTAGATGATGAACTACCTGCTGATTTTCAAAGACATTCTGCTGCACTGTGCCTGGAAATGTATCCTGGCCTTATGGATCACTGATAAAGCTCCCATAAACTTGGATTGGTGTATGGTTGTATTTTTATGTTTAAGAAGGAAAGTAGGTGTGAAAAAAGGCCTTAATCTATTAAGTATGACACACTTTAGCGCCCCACTAACATATATATTGTCAGATAGCTAGACAGACTTTATCATCAACATCTCAGCAGGAAAAAACAAAACATAAATAATAAAACACAACAATAAAAAAGACAACAAATACATGCATCCATCAGCTGCATATGGCTATCATGAAAATGCACACGTTACAACAATACTTTGCTGAACAGCAAACCAGAAATACAATAGCAGAAATGAAATATAATAGCAAGGAAGAAATACAAGAGCAAATAAGAAATAAAAGAGCTAAAAATATACCATATACATCCAGCACCATAAAAACGTATAGCAGTCATCATTTACAAAATAACCATGGCAAACAGTTCAATGCCCTTTCAGTCCACTATGATTGTATGTTCTTAACTTCAGGGCCTGTAAACCAAAAAAATAATTCTCTAAAACATGCCCATAAACACAGCTACACCTGCACACCTCTTCCATGACATAAGACTGAACAGTGCTGGCTCAGGGGAACGTCTGGTCACAGGTGTGAGCTTCACACCAGGATATGTTGCTGTGATGTTCAGCTGGCTATGTTTGTGAGCTTTGCATTATTTGTTGTCAGTATGGCTTTTACTTTAAAGGTGATGATTATATGGCGGGAATGTTAATAGAGTGGTAAGTGTCTCTCCAGTTGTTTTTTTTTCTCTGCCTTAAAGGTTTTTTACATTCAATACTGAACTAAAAAAAGCTGATGAGATAGAAATACGATGATTGACTCTCATCCTTAATTGTTCTTTCATCCCACATGACATGAATGTGGCTTTTGTGTTTTAGTCTATTTTTAAATTCATAAAAATTTGTTTTTATCTGGGTGTGGGGTGGTGTTGTATGGGTGGACGTTCTCCAGGAGACAGGTGGAGTGGGAGGCGGCCAGCAGCCTGATCGAAGGGATCTGCCTGACCCTGCAGCGGCAGCCAATCATCTCCTTCCTCCCACACCTTCGCTCGCTCATCAACGTCTGTGTCAACCTGGTATGGACACAGACACACAGGACAGCACAAATCAATCCATTTGATGTCTTGACTGTTGGTATTAATTTGTGTGTGTTTTCAGGTGATGGGTGTGGTTGGTCCTTCCAGTGTGGCAGATGGGCTTCCTCTCCTCCACCTCAGCCCGTACCTGTCGCCGCCGCTGCCTTTCAGCACAGCTGTGGTCCGACTGGTTGCCCTGCAGATCCAGGTAGGTCTGTTTAACTCATCTGACTCTTCAGTGGACATCCATTCATTGCTAAATGTTCATTTTCTAATTAATGTTTCCACTCTTCCCTCGTAGGCCTTGAAGGAGGACTTTCCTCTCAGCCATGTGATCTCACCTTTCACTAATCAGGAGAGACGAGAGGGGATGCTGCTCAACCTGCTCATTCCTTTTGTGCTCACTGTGGGTTCTGGGAGCAAAGGTAAAAGCCTACAGGCTTGTCTTATTTAGTTGTTTAGACTGTTTTAAAAGGGCAACTTTTAAAAGGGCAACTAAAAGGGCAAAAGGGCAAATTTTTCAACCACTCTTCCCAATTAAGGCCTTATTTTTAGATAATTGAAATAAATGCCTTTGAGACTTTTTAAAGATCTGCGGGAACTCTGATAACAGCCTATTTTGTTGGCTGCAGTGGTCTCACACAATACTGGACCAATTTTAAAATTTTCTCCATTAGTCACTTGGACACAAAAACCTGTGAAAACAGGTTGAAAAACATAATAGTTACCCTTAGAGGTGCCATTATAGGGTATGCTTCATATGGACAATTTTATTCATGATCACATTTTGTGTCTTTCTTTGTTGAATAGAATAAAAACATAAATCGAACTGTACATACGTGTCTGTTTCCCTCTTGCAGACAGCCCCCATCTCGAGCAGCCTGAGATCTTCCTGCTTCTCCAGACAGTCATCAACATCCTCCTGCCTCCTCGGATCATCTC
This sequence comes from Plectropomus leopardus, assembly GCF_026936395.1. NCBI lineage: Eukaryota > Metazoa > Chordata > Actinopteri > Perciformes > Serranidae > Plectropomus > Plectropomus leopardus. Next base: position 7,681,312 of record NC_142199.1, read on the forward strand.
CACCTCCCGCACCAAAAACTTCATGCTGGATGCTTCCCCGGCTCACTGCTCCACTCCAGGCGACACTGGGAAGGATCTGCGCAGAGAGGGATTAGCAGAGTCTACCAGCCAGGCCGCATATCTGGGTATGAATGAGAAGTGAATGCATTTTATAGCTTCTTTTGTTTCTACACACTTTCCCTCCTCACCCTCCTCCCTCCTTCTGTCACTCTGCAGCTCTGAAGGTGGTGTTGGTTTGCTTTGAGCGCTCACTAGGAAACCAGTGGTACCGGCTGAGCCTGCAGGTGAAAGAGATGGCTCTGAGAAAAGTGGGTGGCTTGGCCTTCTGGGACTTCATTGACTTTATTGTCAGAACCCGTATCCCTATATTTGTCCTACTGAGACCCTTCATACAGTGCAAGGTAAAGAACCAGTTCAACCAGTGCATTGTTTAAAATTGCAAATCTGTATCCTTTAATATGTTTTATTTTTTATTATTCCCTAAAGCACTTTGAATTGCTCTGTTGTATGAAAGGTGCTATATAAATAAAGCTGCCTTGCCTATTTCTTTCTGCTCATTTGTTCATTCCCTTCATTTTTATTTTATTTGCATGCACTGGTGTCCCTCTTTTCCTGTCTTTTTATTTGTTTTCATGTTGTTGTAGTTGTTGACGCAGCCTGCTGACTCCCAGGAGGAGATTACAGCACGTCACCACATTGCTGACCAGCTGGAGCGACGCTTCATCCCGCGACCTCTCTGCAAGAGCTCCCTTTTTGCAGAGTTTAATAATGAACTCAAGATCCTCAAGGAGGCTGTGCACAGCGGCTCCGGTCAGACACCTATACTGAAACTTACTTTTTACTTACTTTATACTTTTTTTTTCATGCTCTGAATCTTAACTTGTCAGATGATTTCTCATGTTAGTAACGTACGTTTTTGTGTTTGTGTTTGTGTCTGTCCTGGCCTAACCAAACAGCTTACCAGGGCAAGACGTCCATCAGCACAGTGGGAACCTCGACTTCAGCATACCGCCTCAGTTTGGCCACAATGTCACGTTCTAACACGGGCACTGGTACAGTTTGGGAACAGGATAGCCAACCATCACGCCAACCCTCCCAAGACACACTCAGCCGCACCGATGAGGACGAAGAAGAGAGTCAGAAATATTCCTGTTTTCTTTCACATTTGACATTTGTAAAAATTCGAATGAGCTCACTGCCCTCTGTTCTCTTTCCACCAGATGACTCCATGAGTATCCCCAGCGTAGTGAGCGAGCACGAAGCCTTTTTGCCGAGGATGATAGCACAGCGCCGTTTCTCCAGCCACGCCACCGGCTCAGCACCCTCGCAACCCGAGGCACCCCGTACCACCATGCTGCCCAGCCACAGGTACATTCCCAAAACACACGTGCATGCACGCACATACACACTGAAAGACACGAGTGCAAACAAGCACAACATTGAACTATTCTTCAGGTGATGTTTCTTTGATAGACTGAAAGAGTTTAAAATGAAACTTAATGCTCACAACTAAATTGTGGATTGGAGTTTGACCAAAGACAAAGTCTCTCTGCACTCTTGTGAAACTCCTATTGGGAATCCTCACTGTAAGCGAGACATAAACAAGATGAGAGCGCACCTAACATTCAGTTCACACTAATTCCATCTTCCTTAAATGCCATTTGGACATCTCTGCCTGTCTGCTGTCCCCGAGCTGAGTGGACAGCGGCTGGCTAATCTGCTGTCTTTATGAGACTGACAGCAACAATATAGTTTAGTTTAAAAAATCCTTTTCATGTCGACTCCATAGGAAGAAATCAGTAGTGTTTTTAATTATTGATTTATTGATTTTATTTCCCCACAAACTGAAATGAGCGAGGAAGAACTTCCTGTAGTGACACAGGAAAGCTTACAGACTGACTGGGAGCCTTGACCAGTAAATTTAATTGCAATTAATAAGTTAAAAACACATATTCAAGGAGAAACATGTGTGTTTTAAACAGCTTTCTGTGAAGATTTCGCTTAACTGATGGTAACAAAAATAGACTTGAAGTTTTAAAAGTGCTGCAGGTGTCAATCAGGCCAATCAGGCCGTTTGGGTTTATACATTTCATTAGATTGATTTTATTCTGTTCCATGAAATGTGCAAGTGACAAAAATGCCAAAAGCACTCATTAAACCTCTTTCAGTGGGCATTGGCCATTAGGGGTCAGGTGCATTTGAAAGCTAGCATGGGAAAAATAATGAAGAAAAGATCTCAAAAAACATACTGTCCTGGTTTTTGCATGATCTTATCTTCATTATTCGTCCTGTCGTTGGAGATGCAGGACTTTAGAGTTGAGCGTGTGTGTGCAGCCAGCAACAATAAAATAGTTTTCTGTTTCAAGTATTTGTGTATTTGCTGTTAAAACAGGCTCATTTCCACCAAAGTTGAACTCAACCAATAAGATTATTTCTGTTTTCAGAGCTGCTTTCAACAAATGTTCTTATACAATTTAAATCTTGGCTTGTTTGTGTAACATGAAGAATTAATACTTTGAAAACCAGTCATATCCCACAACCACAGCCATTTTTTTCTGTGTATATCTCTGTTGATTGATAATGTTTTTTGTTCGACAGTCTCAGAGCAGCTTTGTGACATAGCTAAGACTCTGTATCTTGGTAAGAATGTTACAGAAACAAGAAAATCTGCTCCAGATTTGTTGTGGTCAGAGCCCTGATTTCCCGCCCGCAAAGTCTGGGCTCAGGGTGGTTACAGAGCTCGACTACACTCCCTAAACTCCCGTTCTCCCCCTCCGCCCCCCTTTTTACAGTGAACCCAATGTGCTAGATGAGTCCCAGGGCCTTCTGCAGGAGGGTAACCTCTCTAGGTACAGTGGCCCTCTCTCTGTGTGTGTCCCGTTGGTGCGTTCTTGCATCTGTCCGCCAGTGGGAGGGGCCTCGCCTCGGGATGGCCTCCTCTATTGGCCTCCTCGCCGTTGATCACTCATCCACATCCAATCAAATCGCCTTGGCCCCGCCACACCTACCCTCACCCCCCCCCCACTTACCTGTCTCTATCTCTCTCTGTGTGGGTCTAGTGTGCCTTGTCTCTGTCCCCTACCCCTCCTCCACTTCCCTTTGAGCTCCACACTGACCCTCATCTTCTCAGATCATCTGCTGTGCTATCCTAACCAGGCCCCGACCCCCTAAAAAAAAAATAGCTAAAGAGGGCCCCCTCAGCCCTGGAGCCAGGGAGCTCTGCCTCTGTTTCTCCTCTGTTAGCTGTGGATCTTTACAGTTGATGTGCCATCACTAAAGTCAGCCTCTCTCCCATTGGTGCCATGGTGTTTCATACTGTTTACGTGTCTATCAGGCTTCTCGCTGATCAAATTGGGCGTCCTACTCTGGATACCAATCTGTAGGGGCAAGGGGGAACTGGGGTGGCAACCACCACACACGTTTGTTGTTTTCTTTGAGCATTTCTGTCCAATTTTGCTTTTAAAGGGACAGTTTGGATCTTTTGAAGTGGGGTTGTATGAGGTACTTATCCGTAATCAGCGTATTACATGTTAGTCAGTGAGCCCCAAGTTTGGAGAGGCAGGCAGGAGTACCTACACACCACCTTAAAGAAGGTCCACTTAAAAATATCAATATTCGTTTAAGTGTATGCAATATTTACAATATTTTCAATATTTTCTCTAATTGGGAATTGTACCCTTTATATTGCCCTCTTGAAAGCCACCAGACTCCATTGAGGTAAAACAGTAAATTGCGTTGCAGAACACAGAAGCTGCTGGTCCATCACTTCCTCAATCAAGCCTTTATTCCACTGCACAAAGATCTCATTAACACCTGGCTTTTCAATTCAATGGAAACGTATACAATTCACACCTGGGTCAAATGACTCTGCAATATCACGAGTATTTCTGCCTCCGTCTCTGATCGTCATTGATAGAAATACAACACCCAGGTGAGCACGCTAATTTTAGCCCCCCCTAAAATGACAAGATTCACTCAAGCAACCACTAAGTACTGTACATCTCCACTTAAGCAGCGCTAAAACATTTACCCAAATCAGCCTTCACCAAGTTTTGAAGAGAGAGAGAGAGAGGAGTTGTAGACGAAGAAGAAACCATGGATACGTTTTCACAGACCTCCATTCATGCTGTTTTCTGATGTTCACTAACCTGTGTTCCAGCTTGTCCGTTACGTTTAACCTGATACACCCCAAAACACCCACGTACACACAGAGAGGCATACTCATCTTCTGCTGAGCCATGTACACAGTCCTGCTCTACTGACAATGGGAAAGGAGTCTATAACCTATTATTATGAAAAGGGGTATAACTGATTGAGGCAGTGTAATTCCACCAGGGCTTTAACTCAGTGATGTAAAATTACTGCTTTTCTCTACGAAGTCCGTTAATGGCTTTTCTGTTGTAAATGGCTGTTTGAAACAAGATAAAGCAGTGAAAATAATCTAAATAAAACGTATACTTGAGCTGATTCTGATTTTTTTTAGGTGGCTAAAGTGTTTTTTTGCTTCTATTCCGACCACAGTAGTGTATTGCTTAGCTTCTGATCTGGTACTGTAGCCTGCCTCTCCAAGCTGGAGGCCGGCTGACTGACATCTACTGTATGGAATACACTGACCCTCGATTAGTGCCTCATACAACCGCACTTAAAGAAAAAAACAATCTATCCCTTTAAGTTCAAACCTGATCAAGCTCTATTTTATGGTTGCATAAAAAATAATTTAACAATGTCACACTTTATTTTATTCTTTAAAGTTTTATAAAAGAAAAAAAAAAATTACACATCACACAAGTTTCCTTTGTCAGCGTTGCTACTCCAGCCCCTACTATCCCTTGTTGTGTTTTCAGTGTATGACTCATGGCAGCACTGTTTATTTTCTGCACTGTGATTGGGTGTCTTGTAACATACTGTGTGTGTCGTGTAGTGAGTGAACGGGTAGAATAGCAGCGACATCTTATTGTGGTCAAAGATGTGGTCAGTAAGCGAGCACGGCTGGGGATGCAGTGACCTTATTGTCTCTTCATGATGTATTTTTGTGTCTTTTGTGTGTGCGTGTGTCTGTGTAAATGCAAATGTGTGTACATGTCCATCTGATTGATTGTACCAGGGTTGCCAGTGTGCAGAGTGAACCAGGCCAGCAAAACCTTCTGATCCAGCCTCCCTTAGGAAGGAAAAGAGGCCTCAGACAGGTGGGCACATCAACGTTGTCTTTCTTTCTTTTTTTTTTAATTAGGAGTTTTCTATATTGATTCATAATAAACACGTAAAGTTGGAATATAGTGGAAAATATGTAAGAAATCAATGTACGGAAAGATGGAATCATGATGTGACATGATGCTACTGTTTAAAATCTCATCTGAGTGTTCATGTAAAGCTGCAAGATTCAAGAAAATAACTGATATTAGTCGGCTTTCTAAGTGAAAGTAAACTACTTTACATATTTCTGTATAAATAATGAATTCAGTTAACAAAATGAATAAACTAGTAAAGTGCACTCAGTAGAGTGCAGATATCTGCTGGGGGTGTCCGCCTGAGCTGATCACGGCCACTCCAGGAGACACGTACAGCTGCAGCCACATTCAGTTTGGAGCCTACTTCATGTGCTTCTACAAGACAAGGTACAAGCTAGATTTATTGTCATTTTTCTTAAAAATGGTTTAAGAGTTAAGGTTGACCCTAAATCCTGTTACTTTTTGGCATCAAAGGAGGAGTTGACAAGACAATGCAACGGTTATTTGAACCCTGCCACAATGCAGCGTTGTAATAAATAAGGGCCAAGTACCTACACACCACCTTAGTAGCACATTATATATTGTTATATATATATATTATATATTCACTTCCAGGACGAGAGGTGATAGTGGACTGATGTGTAGGTATAGTTGATGTGTAGTTGGCAGGTCACGTAGCTGCTCCAACTGCAGGTTTAAGTACTCGTACTCAAGGCAATCCTCGTGGTGCAGCCACAGCGGTTCAATTGTCCCTTACAGTCAAGATGACGGTACAGAAAACAAATGCAGAGACAAATGAGACCAAACTATTCCATATATGTCCGTTTTTAGCCAAGAAGAAGGCCATAACATGGCCCCAGCAGACAGTAAGGCTTGTTATGAGCCAAGATTTCCGTAAAACTCGCGGCCCCTACTAGCTGGTAAAGATGACTTAGGAGTCAACAGTCAATGACGCTATAAAACAGGTTTTTTTAACAATTTGAATCACTCCAACCACAGGAGCGCCTTGAGCATTTAGTATTAAATGTGCACATAAATTATAAGGCTGATTGTTTCAGTAGTATTTCATATTAAATATGGAGAGACAGATACACATGCTAACTAATCGCATGATCCCCTCCAAGATTAGGCTGGGCAGAGTTCATAGACTAAATTGTGGTTAACTTCTAGTAGTCCTTTCTTTATCAACTAATGTATAGGCAAGCGCATGTATCAATTTTGTTGTGTTGTGCTCTTCAATCTGTATTAAGGACAGTTAAATCACACACAAAGTTTATTCTAAAAGTTTCTAAAAAATACATGACTGAAACCTAACTGATAGTCAACACTGGATTGGACTAAAGTGTGACTTTCCCACAGCTGCGACGTCCCCTGCTGTCCATCCCAAAGAATGAACCACGCGGTCGATCCGGAGCGAGACTTTCTACAACCCGCCGGAGTATCCAGCCCAAGAGCAAACCACTGGGTAATAGCACACGTGCCTTCATCAGTGTGTGTGTGTGTGTGTGTGTGTGTGTGTGTGCGTGTGTGTGCATGCGTGCGTGCGTGCGTGCGTGCGTGCGTGTGTGTGTGCGTGCGTGTGTGTGTTGGAGACTGAGTGCAAGGATTTTTGAGGATAAGTGACGATGAAAGCACATGTTTGTCTGTTTTAGAATTTAAAACAGAGTTGCTCACTGAAAAACTAACAGCCAGACTTGCCCTGCACTTCAGATCAACACACAACGAGACAAATCTAGACTGCTAGATACAGTTCAAACAGTATTCTCCCATACAAATACAGTGTTTACTGTCTGTGTGCTGACTTGAACTGACCCATCCTCCCCCTCACGACCTCTGTCTTTGTTCCAATGCTGTTTGTTGTCGCACCTGTCACCAAACTGACTCTTCTCACTCTGTTCTGTCTCATGCCTTTTGTTTCGAAATAAAGAAACTTTATTGGACTGTGAAGGTGAGACACAACCCTTAACCCTTCCTCTCCACCCTGCAATGGCCCACCCCTTTTATCTGCAACCTCACCCAATAGGGCGCTCTGCATGTCTGTCTTGCATCCCCTTCCCAGTCCCCGCAGCCCCCCTCCTGTCCCATCCCTGCCTTCACTCTTTCTGGTGGTGCTGATGTGTTAGCGAGTCGCTAGCTGGCGCTGTCATCTCTGTTTTGACCACGTGCGCGTGCATGTGTGCCCACAGCGCATGGGGACCAAAAGAGGTCAGTGACCTTTACAGAGAATCAAGGCCAGCAGGGGGGCAGCAAGCCCCCGACTCCCAGCATAGTGGACGCTCCAGCTGAGGGCAAGAAGGCCAGTCCTGCACTTTCAAAGTCCCCAACACTGGACGTGCCGACTGTCTCTGCAGCCACGGTGACTGCCGACCTTCATGGCCCCGCCAGCGCACAGGTAGGAGCAGCAGAGAGAGTGTTGTTGAAACAATGCATTTGGGCAAATTATCACTACCTACTGACAACCGCCCATTCACGTATTTTTACAACAGCTTGTCCTCATATGGAGACCCAAATCAGTTTGTATCAGTCAGTTTGTATTCAGAGTATTCAGAGTGAACTCCATTAACAAAAACTATGTCAAAAATATTCATCAATAACCTTTTTCCATGACTAAGACAAGATGTCGATAGGCTTAAAATAGGCCTTTAATGGTAAAAACTGTGATGAAATATATGTTTTGTACTCCTTGATGAGAAGAGACAGGACTGAAATGTTAGTGGTGGGCTATCAGACCTTCAAAATGCGTCATGTTTTCCCTAAATGTTGCGGCTAGACAGTCGAAATATAATCAGTGTCACTGGCTGAGTTGTATTGTCCCTTTTTGCTCCAATAACAATTTAGAGAGCTTGGAATACGGCAAAACCTCCGTAAACCTTTCCCTTCCTGTTATGTGCGATGCTTGTTGCAGACTGCAAACTGAAGCTGTTATCTATGCTGTTTTCAGAGCCACCAGATTCCAGAAACAGTAATTTTACCTCACAGCACACAGGAGTTGCTGCCAACAACTTTTTGAACATTTAAACATTTGAACATTTTATATGTTGCAGTGACATTGTGTAAAAACCTACGTCATTCCATGAGCAAAGTTTTCAAAGGGACTTTGGAAAATAGAAATATGAGGCTAAAACATGGATGCTTCAACCACAATTTGAATTTTGGATTTGAATACTTCAAGAACACTCCTGGAAAGCTAGAGAATGTAAAAAAGAAAGAATAAAACATCAAAATAAATAAATAATTTGTTTTTAAAAAAGGAGCCGTTCTTTAAAGGGAGAAATCATTTTCATTTCAGTTTACAATTTTAGCTAGAGGTAAAAAAGATTTAAAAAAAACCCCAAAAAAACAACAAAAACCTAAAATGTGACTAAAACTATAAGGTGTTCTTGACAAAATACTAAGACTAAATCTAAAATAGCTGCCAAAATTAACAGCGGTTGGTTGCTATCTGTAATCTTACCAATAGATGTCAGTGTAAATCTGACACACTGCTCTATTAATTCTACAGTTTTATCCACTTTATTTGAATCAACATTACAGGAGCAAAGTATTTTCTCCCCAGGTCCCTCCAGCCATCAGCAGTAAGGAGAAGAGAGAGCAGTGGGGCCTCCGCAGCAGCCTCTCCCCTCCCCCCTCCATCTCCCGGCCCTCCACCCCAACACCCCCATCCAGAACCTGCTCCCCGCTGCCCCTCTCCCGAACCTGCTCCCCTCTCCCCTTGTCCCGCACCTCCTCTCCTCTCCCTCCACCGCTTCCAGTGCTCGGCACAGCGCCGGCCCCGGGCCCCCCGCCGCCACCACCTCTGCCACCGGCCCCTCTCCTGCCTCCACCACCACCGGGGCCGTCCAGGATCAGAGAAAGCCCCGGGGACGAGGATACGACTGCACTCCTGCCGCGCAGCGACACTTTGCTGCAGCTCAGCGAGGATGACGGCACAGAGAACCCCCTCCTCACCCCGCTGCTGTCCCCTCCCTCGCCACGACGCTCACCCCGCAGGATGCCCCTGCCTCTTTCTCCAGTCGACCTGGACCTGGATGAGTCCCACGTTTAAGACAGGTGGACTGTATTTTTCTACCTGTAGCTGAATGCCAGACAAAAACCTGAAGGTTCAGATAACAGGGAGGCTGTGCTGCAAACATCTCAAACCATAGACGAGCAAAAACAGAAAAAGTAAGTGTGCATTTAGATTTTATAGACTGACAATCTGCAAGTTCACACTTTAAAAACGAAGGGAATGTACAGAGAAGTGCACCCAAAACTCACCGACTTGGTTTCTAATCTGTCTTTCGTCCCGAATCCTTGAGGCCATTTCTGTTTCCCCTTCAGCTTCGCCCTCAAATTGAACTACTGTCACTCTTTCTTCAGTGCATTTCTTTAGTTTAAAATCTTCCTTCCTCTCTCTTTTGTTCTCTTCAAGTGTATAATATCAACCTAAAATCATCATTGTGCTCTATCAGTTCTTACAGCTCCATCCGCTGAGGGTTGAATGTATCTTTTAGCAGCGATCTTATTGCTCGTCTCCATCATCATAGAAATCATGCTGGATTTTTAAGTCGAACCTGTCCTGATGTATTCTATCCCGAGATTAAAGATTTATTTTTTCATTTTATTTGAGATTTAAATTATAAAAGATTAAAAATGTTTAAAGGATTAATATTTAACAAATGAATGCTTCTAATACTGTAGAGTCGAATGTCTATATTGCCGAGATCTATATAAAATGAAGATGTTTTAACTTGTACAAAGTGTTGCAAAAGCTATAAAGGAGGGCAGGGATGCAGAATTTGTATAAACAATATACATAAGTGACAGTTTACCCCAAAATCAAAAATGATTTTTTTTCCCTCTTACCCGTAGTGCCATTTATCAGTCTAGACTGTTGTGGTGTGAGTTGCCGAGTGTTGGAGATGTCAGTCTTCCCTCTAATATATGGCTGGGTAATGTTTAATAATTCATGATCCTTATGCCATTAGAGGACTCCATCTGACACCCATAATGTGAATGGAATGGCATGTAGTCTCGCTATACTTTTGAACGTTTTGGTGACACACTGAACTGCTTACCTCAGTCAAATTCACCACACTCAACTTCGGCACACCGCGTGCGTGCTGAAGCTGCTGCTGCAGGAGTGTGAGCTTTGCACGGGGGAAAGTTGTGAGAGCTGTACACAGGTATACCCCTTTCTGGCCAATATTAGCGTGTGCATGTAGGTTTTTTTTAACCCATTGCATTAAAAAGCCAGATGTTAGTGGCTCTTCGTGGGGTTTTTGTGCAGTGGGAGGCTATAGTGACGGGTTTAATTGTTGGCATCACATATATTATGTTAACAAACATTAATAAGAGGTTAAGGTTTGGATTCAATGCAGGTTTCATTTAACTGGGGATGTTTCAATCCTACTTGATACTGGGTTATTTAGGTTGAGGAGGACGCCATTAATGTATACGTCTCCTACTGTCACAAGCAAGAGTCACTCATCTGCAAGTAGATGCACGCTTCCTTCTGTATGATGATACAGTTGACGACTTTGCAACTCACACCAAAACCATCTAGACTGATAAAGAGCACTACAGGTAAGAAGGAAACTATTTTGATTTTGAGGTGAACTGTCCCTTTAAGAGCCATTCTAAAGCTATGGGTGAAATAAGGGCCTTTTTATTAAATGAAACAGATGATATACAGTAAATATACAGCACAGTATATGTACTTTAAAGATTTTATGTGATGATATGGAAGATATGAGATGTTTTTTTAATGTAGTCATACTGTCAAACGTGTATATCCCATTAACTCTGTTTCTAGAGCGTTTCGTGCTGCTTAGTGTCTCAGCAGACTATTTGATTTGCGACCAAAGACGGAATCTTTATCTTGTGTTAATCAGCTTAAAATATCAAGAAAAAAGAAAACTGATAACATTTACCACAGACTCACGTGTCCTGATGTTGCAGTGCTATTTGTTTTCGTGTCTGTGATGTCTTCTTACGCTCAGAGCAGCGAGATTTATTGCAACTGTGATGAAGCGATGCAGTAGATAGCTGGTACCTCGTTGCTCATTTCATGCCTTAACAGAGAAATATTAACACGTCTGTGTGTTTAGAGAGTTTATTGTAACCTCATACCTCCTACATGTCCACTTTTAAAGAAAGATCTGGGTATCCTATAATCTCACTCTTTATTTTTTGTAAAACATGCACATTTTAATCTGCTTTAATCAATTTTAAAACACATAATACAGGATCAATATGTGCCATAATTCACACCAACGCACTGTGAGTGTTTTGTTATTGGCTGCTTATCTCTACTGTATGTCAGTGCTGTATTTGACATCCTTTCTTTTTGTGTCACAGGTTGTGAAAATATAGTCATCATTTACAGAGATTGTTTACTTATGCAGCGGAAAAAGAGAGCAAATAATGCTGCTGCTATGGGGATGTCTGAATGCAGTTTATTCAACAAATATTTAAGTTTTAAGTTAAGTATTTAAGTAAAAGCACACATTACTTCATAGTTTTTACCTAATTTAAGACCCAAAATGTTTGACATTACAGCAGGGGAAATGCAAAACAATCTATAATGTGTTAAAAACAAACATTTAAAGATTTTACAAAGTACAAAGGAGCATCAGTGTTTTCTGTCAGAGGGCCATTGAACTATTGAACCTGAGTTCCCTTTAAATGTAACGTGTCTGTCAAATAATGTCTTCTGTGTGCAGGTAGAATAAAGCTACAGTATATCAGAATATTGCTGGAATAGCTAAATAAATGGATGTTGTTTACAATGTTTTTCAGCTTTCTGTTCATTTCTAACCGTGGAGAGTTTAGACACAGGGACGTCGCAGTGGGGGAGAAGAAGGGCAGGAGTGAAAAGTTTTGTTTTGTTTTTACAGTTTTGTATTTCTGATTAATTAATGCCTTAACTAAATTAAAATTGGCTGAGAAAATCAGTTGGCAGTAAAAAAAATGGAAGCTGAGACCCCTCTGACCGCTTAAACACACAAAATCAGTCAGTCCACCTCTGTATAAGGACCTTTAATGATGCTGAAGCGCCAGTGTAGACTGACATGTCTTTCCAAAAGAGGAAAATTGAATTATTTACAATATTATTGTATTTTTATTTATTTATTTTTATTAAATGGTAATAGGGAAAATGTCCCTTAGCCTGAGCAATTTATGTCAGTTCATGTTTTGTTTTTTGTTTTTGTTTTTTTCCAATTCAGTTTTGGTTCTTGTGACACTGGTCTTGTGAAATTGGTCTTCGTTCTTGATAGTATTAAAAATGCCTTTAAGAGTCTCAAATCTAATTTACATTAAGGTGTAAAAACCCTGATAAACACTGTTAAGACTTTCTTTTCATCCCCATGTTGTCGTTGTCAATAGTGTGAAGAGGAGCTAATGTGTGGGAGGAATAAGTCCTTAAGGTAACACACATGGATACGCTGTTGGCTGTATTAAAGAGGTCTTACCCTGTCTGTAACAGAGAGGTATATACAGTCTACGATCTGCAATCAAACTACCGGTTATCATTGAGCAGCGCGGAGCACCAGTGACAGTTATTAAACGGTACTGGACGTAGTGAGTCGGAGTCAATGCTCGGGTACACTCGGCTGCACTCGGCTGCACTCGGCAGTTGTTAATCACCTACATATGCTCTATGGCTAGTGGATCCTGGTATTTTACACTTTTCTAAAACCGAAAAAAGAGTTTTCTCTGCTTCATGCGCATTTATAATAGATCCATGTTCATGCGCCACTGAGCATCTCTCATAGAAATGAATGGGGCCCCGCCCCCACAGCTGTATCCAGATTTATTATAGATCCATGGTAATCATAGTAACAGTCTGCGGAGACCCATGTATAACAGATCCATGGTGGAGACCTTAAGTTGAATCCAGTAAGTGGTGGTAATGCGATTTTATTGGGTTGATGCTTTAAGGACGCCAACCGCCATTAAAACCAACAGAAGAAGAAGAAGTAGTAGTGAAACCATAATAACAGGCTGTCCTGGAGGCCTGCTGTGTGTCCCTCGGGAGTTGCCATATGGTTGGAAAAAAATTTGTGGGGGCAATTTCCACTCTTTTTGGGGCTCATGCAAATGTGGAAGTTTTGGGAACTGTTACATCGTCTTTCATAACGTTTATTGTTTTATTAGTTACCAGTTAGGCGAACCCAGGACGCTCAAATACAATGCTGGCAGCGGATTTCTTCAGTCAGCCAGCGAGGCCTTTTCTGTGGATGTGTGGAGCCGTTTGCAGAGCTGCTGTTTTTAGCTTAGCTGCATAAGTTTAGCCAGCTGGTTAACCACGGTGCTTCAAGACTGCACAACAATGTTAGGAAGATGTGGCGCGGATTAGAGGACCCTTTAAACCCAGCACAAGGATGTTTGACAGACTGTCCCCTGCAGGGACTTTCCTCAGCCGGGTGAGGCAGCTGGAGGCAGTGAAGACTTGCTGTATGAGCAGGTAAGGATTCCTCCGACTGGCCTCTGCAAGTCAGGAGAGACACACACATACACCAGTGTGCTTCAGTGAACAGAGCATGTTTGTACACTTAGCTAATACAATGTAGCAAACTAGTTTGCAGGAGAAAGTTTTGTGTTGCTAGACAACAACTGTCACTTCCAGCAAACAAACAAATCATTAGATAAACAAACAAATAATAATCTGTTGTATAAAAGCAATATAACATGAGAATATCACTTTCTTTCACATGATATTGCTGAAATATAAAATTGCATGCTATAACAAACCTAAAATTTTACTACTGTTTATTTTTAATATAATTTTTCCCATGCAGGAGCATTTTATGTTCTTATTTCAGCTGAAATGTAATGATTTGTGGTTTCTTAAAAGTTCTGTTTTTTGCTGTTGGTTTTGATGAAGGGTGAGATCAAGTAAAGTAGGACAGGGAAGCATTGTAATGGTTTAATATGTGCAAAATCAACTGCCAGTCACCAAAACTGATCTTGAATTGTTGCCACAAACTTTCCAGTAAATGTCAGGCACATTGTTGAGATGATTTTAAAAATCAATGTGCTTCATTTCTCTCCTGATCCACATGGTGGCAGCAAAACCCTTCTTTATTTCTTCCCTCATGACAGTCAGCACTGACACTTCCATGTCATGTAATGTTTGGGCACATGTTTCTGTCATCCCAGCATGATCTGATCAGTTATCTGTGAATTAGATTGGTCTTAACTGTGAAGCTGGCTTTGTGCCACCAAATCACATTGTGATTTTAATGAGAAACCAGTGGGCTCCAGATCTGTATTACTTATTATGTACTATTTACAGCCCTCGTGATTCATATTACATTTACTTCTCCTTGGTCGTCGGATCCGGTCATAAAATGTTCTCATTAACTCTGTCACTCGGCGTGTGAGGACGGGTGCTGGAGGAGCGAAATGGGCTCTAAGCTGTGGCAGCTGGTCAAAATCCTGCAGGGAAAATGAGACTTCAGACCAATTTATGACCATCATCTCTATGTGCGAGGTCATTTCAGAGGCCTCTTAATACACACACACACACACACACACACACCCATCTTCACCTATTGAGTGATTGACTACACCAGTGGTGCACACATATTCACCGCTGACCCAACCAATCTTGTGTCCTCTACCATAAAAATTGGCTGAATCTGGCAAAGAAAGTCTTAAATTTTGCACTTTTCAATTCCAAGTGAAGCACCAATAATTTACAATTGAGCATTAAAAATTAAATATTTGTCACAAAACAGCCTTTATATGTGTTTTTGCGCTCATGTCAATAACATGGTCATTGATTTGCCTGAATAATAACCATCAGCAAGGATATCATTCACAAACCATGATTAGCCTGCATCCCTGCGTGTGTAGAGGTTTCATTAGTTATCACTGAATGTGCACTCTGCTCGGCAAGCTCCTCATTTGCAGTGTCTCTGGTGAAATTAGTTTACAATGTATGTGCTTGTTGCTTTGGTACCCCCAGAAATTTGTCATAGGGGTGGCCAAAGAGGGCCACTGAAAATCTTGGTACACCAAACCCAAAAGCCATAACTGAATGTTAGAAATATGATGATGCTGTTGAAGTATAATGTTATATGTGAGTGAGGGGACATACTGAGATACTTTGGTTTCTTAGTTTACACTTAATGTTCCTAATTATCTGAAATGCACAGACTAATACCCATAAAGTTAACATCTTGAGTTTCACAACGGTCCTGTTTGGATGTTTTAGGAAATTCACTGTACTTCAAATAGTCTGGTTGTTCTTGTTGTTCTTTTCATTAAAACATAAGTGTACAGCTTTACTTTGAAGAAGCACGGGGAGGGGGGGGGGCATACCTTTTGTTGCCCACTGGCCTGTTTTTGTCAGTTTGTCACTGTTTTGCACACACAGAAACAAAGTATGGGGGGAAAGAAAAAAAGGCAGACAGCCATTCCTATACCTAAGACCTGAGAAACATTTACATTAAGCTCGCGCACTATTATATTGAGTATCGACTGGCATTTGATTAATCCAATAGTATGCTAAGCTTTCAATTTATTTTCTAAAGTGACACCTGCAATATTTATAAGTGTGAAACACTGAGAAAAACAGCATATTCATATTTCAGAAGCTTTGAGCATTTTTGATTGAAAAACATTTTTTTTATTACCATACAATTATTAAAATGACTGGCAATTAATGTTCTTTGGATCGACTAATCCTCTCAGCTCTAAATCTTGTATAAATACATTTTAATTTTGCTTCTTCCTGCCACTGAAACCCAAAGCCTCTCACACTGAAAACACATGAACGCACAAACACAATCAGACCAACGCTTGCATTATTCACTCCTTTATCACGTCGGCATCACATTTTCTAAGCGCGTATCAACATAGTCAGCGTGCCTGGTGATTAAAGCAAATTTCGGATTCTGACTAGCTAATGCCGGGGAGTTCTGGCACAGAATATCTGATTGCAAACCAGAGACTGCAGCAAACTACCCTGGCTGCAAATCGCTGCTGAAAACACCCACAAACAGCCGAGTAAAATGATGCCACAGACGTCCAAAATGGTGTAGGAGGAGGAGGATAGGAGTTTAATCTTCAGAATATGAAGTAGAGACCTGACTCCAATCCATAGCCCTCTCCTTTCCCCTTAAACCCAGCTGTCAAAGCCCCTGGCTTAACACAAGCCTGCAAAACCCCATCGACAGCAAGCCCTATGACACTTTCTCTTTCCCCCAATTTTTCATCTCTGTCTGTTTGTCCTTTTTTTCTGTGTGTTTTTTTAATCACACAGCCACATGAAAAATCACGACTTTATCCAAACCATGTTCTGAGGCGGCGTGTGTAACAAGCACACCTCTGCGTCAGGCGTGTCTTCCCTGCACGGCGCTGCAATATTGAGTGTATTAATAACATGCCTGATATATTCTGTCAACATTGCCGTCGGATTTTAAATGCAGTCCTCAATCACAGCGAGTGGAAATATCATACCTGCCACTCAAGCAGGGCATTATGGGAGATATCAGCTCATGGGGGCCACCGTCCAGAGAGAGGCTGCATATGAATAACGGAGGGAAAAAAACATGCAGTGCATTTGAATACCACTGACCTTATATGCATGCTTTTCATTGTAGGTTGAATTACCTGAATCGCATATGAACCACCTGGCTGAGGTTGCCATGGTTACTGGGCCCCACAGTCTCTCTTTCATGCACGCACACACACATACATGAGCAAGGTTCTCAAATCTGGAGATGTGAGTTTTCAGAGATATCCAGTAAAATATTGCGTCGCTGAGGTGCAGTATCAAGCTGCAGCTGCGAGGCAGGAGAGTTATCTAACACAGTGAGATTGTGCTGACCCAGACCTCTTGCTAATCTAGGCTGTAGGCAACACCGTGTATTGGGCGATCTCAATCAATCCGTCAAGGTGTCAGCTCCCCCCTCTCTTTCTATCTTTTCCTTCTGCAAGGATTTTTTGCACCCCCTACCCTCTGCTTCAACTGCCTGACCATCATCTCTTTTTTTCTTAAAGGTTAGCTTTTTAAACTTTGTCTTTATAGGATACCCACATGCCCATAAGTGCATTGAAAGTTATTGGTCACTGACTGTAATCATTACGGCTCCAACAAAATCCACAGTCCTTGCTTTGAGCAAAAATTCATTCCAAAGTACAACCAAAGCAAATCTGAACCTTCAGCAGTCTGACTTTGACAAATCAAGTGGGTATGTCCCTGCTGAGCCGGGGGTGGAGGGATACATTCAGATAGTCAACATAGTATAAATCCAATATGTGCATCCTTCAACAATACCACCAATAAACCTAAATGCAACTGCCAGAACAATGCACAGATCTGATCCACCGGGGCTTACTTTAATAGTCTTTTTGTGAAGGAAAGTTCCTACTATCTAATTGGCAACCATAATAAATCTGGGAATGCACCGTTTGATTTTGAGCCCATTTCTAAATTTCTGCAGCCCAGGGCTTCACATCAGTTTTTACTGACTATTGTCAACAGCCAGAACAGTCCAAAGAGGTCGAAAGACCATTTTATTGTCTATTTCACGTGTAAATTGTGAGCCCGGTTGGACCGCACAGTGTGAGCACATAAATAGTGAGCTTTGGCTTTACACCACAGACGATTTGCTAGTACAGCAGTTGGAATTGAACAACTTTTCTAAAACAGGTTTAAATCATATAGTCTATGTAAGAGGCTTTTCAGATTCGATAAATGTAAAGGATAGGTCAGTGCTTCTTGATAATTCAAATCAGTGGGAGAGAGAAGCGTGGTCTTGTTCCTACATTACAAAATGTTTCTTTGTCACTGTCATTATAACAAAATTTAGATATAATTATTATATTTATATTTATATATATATATATACATGTTTTATATTATATTTAGTTTTAGTGCCACAGCGACAACTTTAACTGAAAAATAATACCTCTCAGTCCCATAAAGTGAGGTGTAATGATGTTAAATTCGTAAAAAAACAAATAAACTGGGATGTGTGTTCAGTATTGTCCCTGATTTGAGGCATTCCCAACAAATATCAGAGAAAACAAACACAAGTAACATCCCTCTTATATAGACACTTAAAATATGGCTGTGAGGGTTGCCAGTTTCTGTTGCTCATTTTAAACACCATCTTGTTACTCTCACTTGAGTTTTTTCAGCTGCTGCAGCATCTGTAATTTTCCTCTTTGATTGCCAGGAGTTTGAAGCTGGTCTCTGGTGTTTCTTTATCGGCCGTGTTTGGCTCCGCACAGGTAGACGAGTTCATCCCACACTCTGTTTGTCAAAGCAATTTGAGCTCCACGTTGTTCTGTGAAGAAACCAGAAGTGCAGGCTGATACTGGAATCTGTGCTTTAATCAGGGTTCTGTGGAGGGAGATAACTGTGCGCTCAAGTATTCACGCTGGAGGTAAAACATGTAGTCCGAGCCCTGTGAGCTCTGTGAACATTTTCAAAATAGTGTATGATCTAGCAAAGCAAAAAGTGTCTTTTAGGTCTCGTTCGCAACATGTCAAAACATCTGATGCGAGATATAAAAAAACATCCACACACTTTTGTACAGAAGTGCATTTTTCATATTTTAGCTTTTGATCCACGACTTGTTTTCTTTCTTAAACGAAAATCGACATTCAATCCCCCCTGTTGGCTTTTTCTTTCAGCGAGGCAGTAGGAGGGCGAGACGGTGGTAAAGACAAAAACACACATATGATGAGCTAGGTGCTAGTGTGTGTGTGTGTGTGTGTGTGTGTGTGTGTGTGTGTGTGTGTGTGTGTGTGTGTGTGTGTGTGTTTGTGGACTTGCTGCAGTGTTCCTTCCCGTCATAACATGTCATTCTGGACACTATTACTCCCAGCAGAGGCAGACACTGCGGCTCACTGACACACAGCGTAAGGTCATCTGTCAAACAGAGAAGGCAAGTGTGTGTTTGTGTGTGTGTGCCTGTATATCTTCTCCGTGTGCTTGACTTGGCGTGTGATTACATATACGTTGTTTGTGTGTTTTTACATGTAGCTTGAATATCTTATAGACTGGAAAGCTGTCATTCACACAGGCAGAGCGCTGTTACCTCACAAACCCCGCCTCACCTCCTCTTGCTGCCGAGTTCAAAGGTTGCCATGGCTACCGGCATCCCAGTGGGAACACAGTGTGCTCTGCCCTGGGGCCATAGGAGCAAGCGTGCTCGGCGGACGGGGAGTATACGGCGACCTTTGACCCGCCAAGGTCTTACTGACTGCGAAGAGAAGTGGGGGGTTAGCGAAGCAGGGCTGCGCCGGGTTGTAAATTCAACTGATCCTCACCACGGATTGGGCGGAGTGGCCTTACAGCTCCTGAGCCCGGCGACTCGTGCCTCCTGGATTTCAGGGGCCCTGGGCGAGCGAGATAGCCGCCCTCTAATCCGCCGAGTCTCTCTCACCTTGCCGCCTCCGTGTTTCCCAGATAGCGCATCTTTTGTGTCAGATCTGTGCAGCTGTCACCGCCGCTGCTTGTAAGGATGATGCTGGCTTTGTGTGGGTTTGTGTGTGTGTGTGTGTGTGTGTGTGTGTGTGTGTAAAGCTGAGACAGAGGCACAGAGAGGAAAAAAACACAGTAAATAGTGAAAGATGTGAGAGGTGCCTTCACAAACCACCCTCACCAGAAAAGAGAGGAAGGGACCCGGGGGCAGAGAATGTCACAAATATCATGTAAATTTGAAATACTTATTTCAGACAAGGAGAGTCAGGATATTTGACAAATTCTCCAGTGAAACTATATTCTACAAATGACTCATTTTACAGCAATTATCCATTTGAGGAACAGCTGACCTTTAGGAAAAATCTGAATTTAATTTCCCCATGTTTCGACTGCTTTCAAATGTTTTTAATTCTGCAAACTTGTAGGTATCCAGTTTTAATAATATTTTGTCAAATTACTATTTCCAGGGAAAAAAAGAATGTTCTTGCTCAACAGAATATCTATAATTTTTATTTTTTTCTAATATACATGCATGTTGTCTATACCAAGTTTAAGATTAGAGTTAGCTTGACATAAATATCTGAACAAGTAACTCTGTTTAGCATGGGTGTAGATTGAAAAGGGGGCGATTAGGGGGCACATCCTCCTCAATATTTAGAATTTGTGCTTTTGTCTGCCGCCGTAAAACCATAAAAGTAACCATAAAGGACTTTTAAATATCTCAAGTTAAAGATATTTTTTCCATCGTAAGTTGATGCAGAAGAGGCACAAATCTTAAAATGTCCCCCAGTGTTGCAAGAAAACCTGCACTCTAGCTTTTTAGCATTCAGTGTTAAAATTGTTTCTTTAAAATGATACAAACCCAACAAGTAACCATGTGTGCATTTGTGCACCCCAATAAAACATGAAAATAGCAGAGGACTTATATTTTGACAAAATTAAAGACATTTACACCATAAACTGATGCAGAAAAAGGAACAATTTTGTGCATGAGAATTTACCAGAATGCAGGAAATTACGTGTTGGATGCATACATTTTTTTGTGCAGGACCCCTGTGTCCTCCCTGTTGTTGAAAGAATACATTCGCCCCTGTCACATCCGTGACATGTCAGTTTTTCTTTGCTTTATGTTAAAAAATTGTTAATCTTTACATTTAAATCTATCCAATAGTGCATTGTCTGCAGGGTGTTTGTAAAATAAAAGGAAGAACAAAATGTTTGAGTTTAAACTTTTTGCCCTTTTGACTGTGGAAAATTTGACTTTGTAATCTGGTGTCGTGCATTTTTAATGCTCGAAACTTGACACAGAACTCACTTAGCTGTCTCTCCCAAGTCAAAAGATGCGGAAATATTTGTGCAGCGAAAGAACAGCCACAGTGTGTCTGAGTGTGTGTGTGCACGTGTGTGTTCCCATGCCTGTGTATGCATAGGGGAATAGAAGGGGACAGTCAGGAGAAGGGTTATTTACTGCGCGGCCCAGGCGACCTGTCCGTCCTCACGTCCAGCCCCAGCAGATTAAGATGCAGCCGCTGGCGGCTGCCAGAGCTGGCTGAGATTGATGGGGAACACGGGGGCCACAGAGGCCCTGCAGAATTCTGAGCAGAGCCTGTGGGTACCATCCAGCCATGCTGCTTGCAGACAGCAGCTCCTCTCTCCTTCCAGCTCTCTCTCTTGTCACCCTTTTTTCTATCTTTTTTTCTGACTTTTCGTTATCGCTCTGTTGCTCTTTCTGGCATTTTTTTTCTCTCTGTCACTCCGCCGCTTTTTGCATCCCTGTTTTTCTGTCTCTCTGTCACTCTATCGCCCCACTGTGCCCCCCAACCAGTCTCGCAGCCCCCCCTCCTGAAGACGCTGTCTCAGCAGCTTTAGCAGATTTGGATGTCATGAAACTGCAGGTGTGTCAGCAGTGTGTGTGTGCGCGTGTGTGGGAGAAGGGCAAAAGTGAAGAGGAATGGAGGAATATGCTCTCAATAAATAATTCTCTGGTTAAGATGGGTAGCCGCAAAGTTAGCTTTGAGACGGATGGCTGTGCGCGTGTGTGTGTGTGTGTGTTTAACACAGATCAATCGCTGCTTCTAAGCTGTCTGCACAGCTGAAGAATTTTAGCTGAAGGGAAAAAATAGCAATTATCTCAGTGTGTCAACATCTGCATGTGTGTTTATATTCGCTGCTTCTTTCAAAATAATTCTGATGTTGTGGTGACGGAAGATGGAAAACATGAGAATGGAAGATGGATGCTTGTGTGTGTCTGCGTGTGCGGGCGCAAGTGTGCTGAACAAACTGCATTGGCAGGGTTTTTGTTGGAGTCCCCAGGGCAGAAGACGCATGAGTCAGCGGCCAGTAGGATTTATGGCCAATTGATTAAATTAGCATTTGTTCTGCTACTGGGGCAGCAGCCTGTCAGTATAAACATACACTGAAACACACACACACTCCCACGTGGGCAAACAAACATGCACCTGTACACTGACTGCGGTAAAGGAACGCAGACGGAGAGAAACAATGAAGAAAGGGGGGAAAAAAATCCGCGAGAAGCAGTAGACAATTAGCGATGGTGTCAATAAGTCAACATGATTAACATCAGGATCACTGGGATGTAAATACTCGAAGAAACACACACTCCTAAGCAGCTCCTTCATGCGATACAGCGAGTGAGCAAGGGGGTCGCACACACCGGGCTTGCTGACAAGCCTTTTTTATGACATTCATCAAAGCCATCTGCCATTTTCCGCTCAATTAATTTGTTATGGGAAGTGGGATCAATTAAGTGCGCACTGTAATGGCTTTATATCCTTGTTTCCCTTTTATAGCCCAATATTTTCTGTGCTCCACTCTGGCATGAAAAGGCGAAATCGATATCCCCAGCTATTTTCCCCTCCCGTGGACTAATTTGTTTTTGCCACTCTCTTCCTGGCATGATAAACTGGCTGTAATGAGGGGTTAGGGCGAGGGGACAGACTCAACATAAACCCCGCACTCCGGCCAACGAGCCAACTGGGCACGCTCTTTCCGAATCCAAGAATCTAATCTACCGAGATCTCATTTGGATGTCAGGAGTAGCTCGTTTCCCACACTTAAGTACAGACGCAGGAGTATCAAGAGGGATTGACCTTCGTCCCCTTATCATCCGACACATTGGTCCCTCGCAAGTGGCTTATAGGTGATGATAAGGACAATGGGCGGCTCATACGGGACAGTTAGTTTGACAGTGACAGGTGGAGCAGCATTGGCACCATTAGTACGAGTGTCACGAATCGCCGGTGCACTCGCTTCCTCACCTCGACCCCTGCGATGTATTGATTGCATCCCTATTAGGACTGCTGATGGGCCTGATGATATGATGAAGAAGGTGGTGGTGGGGGGGGTGACGTGTTTAAGTGCGTGCATGTGCATGACTTCCGAGCAGGTTGAGGGACCGTCATTACTCCTGGAGCGGGGCCTGATGACATTGCTGTATTGATTTTGACATCATCTGGTTGGAGTGTGCTTTAGAGGCAGGGTCTTAAACCAAGGCGACCTAAGTGTCACCTTGTTTGTGTCAGCAGGCTTACAGGACCACTGAGGTCCTGATTGTACGTTCATGAGCTTAAAGAAGACCAGTTATGCTTAATTTCAGGTTCATACTTGTAGTTTGGGTTTCTACTAAAACATATTTACATGCTTTAATCGTCACTTCGTCATACAGTCTGTGCAGGGACACCTGTATTCACTATCCGTCTGAAACGATCCACTTTAGGCGCCATGTCATTGTTCCAAAAGTTGCATTTCTCTGAAAAAACACAATACATGCAGTTGGTTTTAGTTTTCCAGCTTGAGCCAACAAACGTGGATGTTTTTCACAGATCTGTCGCTGCTTTTCCAACACGTCACACGTTGTCGCTTTGCAGTTGACTTCTAAATATTACATTTTAGGTATCCTTCTGCGTCTGCTCTTTACGTCTCAGGATGCCGCCACCGTGATGTCAACACAAGCACACGGTGGGATGATACTGCACGTGGTTATGTTTAGGTAACAATAGCACATGTCAACCAAAGTTGAGATGTAAACAAACCCAAATGCTAGATTACAGAACACAGAGTATTAGAGCATTCTGAAGCCTGGGGTTTTTGTTCACAGTTTACTTATAATATATCTTTACCTCATTAATTAAAACTTTGGTCAGGTTTCATATGAATATCTGAAATTGTAACATTTTAGCCGATATGAAAAAAGCATAATAGGTGAACATGCTAAAACTGAGTCTGTGTCACAGAGATAGTTTTATTTTCATTTGTTTTGAGGTAGCAGGTTCTGATATGTTTGATATTACTCAAATACATTAGAAGTGAATGGAATTTTGTTTATGGTGCTCACAGCTTTGAAAAACTATTATTGAAACCCCCCATTGCTGCATAATCCTCCTACACAACCCACTATCAACACTTTTCATAGAGACTATTTCTTTGGAAGAAATGCTGAGTATCTGCTGGTTGCCTGGCAACAAGTGACAACAAGTCACTGTGTTGAGCTGCTCGATGCCAATACACAGATGCAGCACATAAGAGAGATTTTAAGGTATAGGAAGGCATATATGTTACCT
Source organism: Plectropomus leopardus (assembly GCF_026936395.1). Classification (NCBI taxonomy): domain Eukaryota; kingdom Metazoa; phylum Chordata; class Actinopteri; order Perciformes; family Serranidae; genus Plectropomus; species Plectropomus leopardus. The sequence goes on from NC_142199.1 coordinate 7,705,548, forward strand.
TCAGTCAGAGCCAAGAAAGTTGTTGGTTACTTCATCCTTGGTACAAAGACATTATGTGACACTACCAGTTTATAAAGTGCCTTGGCCATTTCATACCGGTGAGAAAAGCAAGGACAGAGACAACACAAGTACAGAAATCTTTCACGTGAAATCCCCAAAAGTATTCTAGCTTTGTTTGCATTGCATCCCACAGCTCATAGTAAGACGTTGATTTGGAAAATAGGCTTTCAGGGCCTGTAAAAGATACCCAGGTGATGTCATGTTAGTGCTCCTGATCGACAGACGATGTGTACCTTTGCTGACTGGTAAACTCATCTCTGCGTTGAAAATTGTCAGTTTCCCTTTAATACCTGTGAAAAGTGGGCTACTATTACTGTTCTGCTGCAGGTTTCCATCCACCCCGAGGTCACAGTCTTCCATTGTTTTCCAAACTGCATTAAAGCAGTTGTTGCTGCACTGGCGAATTTAATTCATCACTTGATGGATGACGACCCTTTTAATTTTTATCAAACCTGAATTTGCAGCTCCATAAACTCAAAATCATTTCATTTGTATTGAAAGTAACTCCATTCTACCGGAACTGAAAGTGGAGAAATCAATGCGCGTCTCCACCTAAATTTTGCCCGCCACTCTGCCTTAAGTTTTTGTTTTGACACTTCATTGCAGCCAGAAGAAGTATGTAACAGTACAGCGTAATAGAAAACATGAAAAGTTGCCCATTAATGGATTTTTGAGAACAATGGGAGGCTTTGGGCTCTGGGAGGTGAGACAAACCTGCAGAGGAACACACAGTAGCTCCACACAATCGGTGGGCTCAGACCATGGAGGCAGGGAAAATAAACTGCACTGGTATTATCTTTTAAATATCTATAAATCATTGCTGCATTGATTCATTGAGACGTTAATTTAATTACTGCAAACAAATGAGACCAATTACCAGCCTCTGCATTGCTTTTGTATGTTGGGCCACTGAGTCTCAGTCTGCTGGGTTGCTTTACAGCACAAAATGAAGAGTCTTTACAACACAGAAGAGAAAGTAATGAGCACATTTATTCCACATCCACTGTTGCAAAGGCATGGTGGGAACGCTTTGTGCAATTCTGCATGCCCTAAGAAAGTGTGTCGTCAACCATTGCACGACCAAAACAGGAAGAGGATTTTGTTACCAAAGAGTATCAATGCAAGTTCTCCGCAGTTACCATCCCCAGTAGCAGAAATGGCAAATGGTGGAACAAGCAAAGTAACTGTGGAAACTGTCAGTTGTTCAGCTTTAAGGAAAAGAAGTGATGTGGTTGTCTTGGTGACAGTGGCTTCAACAGTAATAATTAATAATACAAAATTACTTAAATGTAAAAGCACTTTTCCAGGTCTTTTTTAAAATTTAACTTTCTTTCCATTTTATTTATTCATTTATTTTTACTAATTTTCAGATATTTTTCTGAATTTTTCGAATTTTCCCCTTTGCACATAACATATGATCAAATTACAGCAGCTTTAAATTAAATTACAAAAAACACCCAAAAAAACAGATTAAAAAAAATCATGTGTGAGAAAAGTGCCTCTGTGTAAGTTTGTGAGTTGTGTCATATGCTCAAAATGAACCGTGTACCAGGGATGAAGAGTCGGTCTGTTGGACAAGTTTCATTCTCAGGCAGTCAACGCTGGCTGCAAACGGTGGGCGGGGAGGGTGGCAGGGGAGACTTGGCTGCCTGTCAAGACCAGCCGCAGATTAAAACTCCATCGATCCGACTGTAATTTATTTATCAATTCAACCAAAAATTAAACATTGACCTCGTTCTTTGAAAATCCCCCCTTTTTAATCTTGTCAGACGTAGTGACTTGAATACCAAGCGGGCAGTCAAACGTGAGGCCTTTTATTCGGAAAAGTTAAACAAGTCGTGTTGAAAAAGCATCTTTCTCTCTCTCTTCCTCTCGCTTTAGAGTTCAAAAGCGAGACTATTAAAAGCTCTAGACTTCAGCTCCTGCTTTGCTGCATCTCCCAAACCCTTAGGACTTCGACTTCTGACAATAAACAACTCATACATTTCTCACCGCCGCGCCAAAACCTCAGTTCCTTTCTCCACCATCCGTATTCTCGTCACTCCTCCCGCTCTTCTGATCTTTTCTTCCCTCTCTGGCTATCACTGGGTGCTGTCTTCCTGGGTGCTGTTACACACTGTAACTTTCTTATCACCACATCAAAGAATCTCGACTCAACGCCCCCCCCACCTCATCTCTGCCCTTCTCCGTCCCCCCCGCTGGTTACAGATGTGCAGAGTTTCTCTCAAAACCCAAATCCTGCTGACTGCAAAAAACAAACACTCATCGCATCATTATAAAATCCTTCGCTCTCCTTCCTCTCATCTCCCGCCCTTCCATTTCTCCCCTCCCGCTCTGCCCCCCCGCTCGGACAGAATAATAAGGTTACCTCGCTCACGCTCATGTCAAACAGCCTCTCCTCCCTCTTCCCCTCACCTCGCGCCCTGTCCTCCTCACCCCTTCCTGAACCCTCCCTATGACCGGCCCTGTAATCCAATTAAAAGCACATTAGGGCCAAATGAATAGCGGTAGATTTAATTAGCTGCTGACGAAGGTTGGCTGGATGGCTGGCTGCCCGGCAGTCGGGTGGGCGGATGGGGCGCAGAGGCTCTTGGGGGAGATGAGCGTTGTTCGCCTTTAGCCCGCCGATGTCGGAGGGGTGAGGAGTGTTCGCTGATGAGTTGGCATGCACTGCTGCTCAGTGTGAAATGGAGTTCAGCCTGTAACCGTGCAAGATTATAGCAAAAATTATCTTAAAGGATACACACGCCCATATGTACATGGACAGAGACTCACCTCCCATCATACTGGCCACTGGAATCTCATTAGTAATGCTGCGTTTGCATGCAATCATGGAGACGTAGGTGGCAAACTGGATCGCGTTTTAGTGGATAAGAGTGGGACAGTAAAATTAGGTGAGGCCGGCAGCGAATACCAGCAACTGTAATGGCAGATAGCAATTTCATTTACAGTTAAAATATTTGAACCCTTTGCTGTCCTCTATAACAGTTTTTACATTAGATGTTATGTAGTTCCCTCACACAAGGAGAAAACACAGGCTAACTTGACAACTTACTGAATGTTACTTGAAAAAATACATAAAATAATAAATACAAAATAACTGTATTTAATACTTTAATTTTGTACAGCCCCTAGCTCTAGCTAGGCTAATGCCCGGGCTGCAATGCCTGCATGAGCAGCGTGTGACAGGCTCGCCAAACTGCTGTGGTTTGCAAGCTCGCGGTGTTGTCATTGATGGCGTTGTTGCTGTGGTGCTGCTGCAGATCTGCCTGCTGCTGTAACTTCTGTATTTCCACAATTGTCAACAAGCTTGTCCTGCAAAAAAATCACAATAAAAAGCCTTGTGTTAAATAATGAAGTAATTCTGTTGACAGTAATGTTGTCAGAGGGCTTTTTCAGAAGGCTCAGCAAAACCGATATTATTTTTATTTCTTCATGCCTGTAACAGATAAAGACAATGAAACTGTTTTAAAATGTGGCATAGAGTCAATATAATTATCAAAACACCATTTTCACTGTGTGGTTTTGCTAAAGAAAAACATGGTGTGCGTCACGTGTTAAAAAGAAACCGCAAGAAGCACCTGAGCCACACCTGAGCAGCACTGCTCACATCAGCAGTGTGGCTGCTCTAACTTTTAACACTGGTGTGGAAAAAAAACACAAGATTCACGACACGCGCGCTGCTCACGTAGGCAGTGTGGCCCAGGCGTAAGGCCATTGCAGCGGCCCAGTTTAGATCCCGTCCTGCAGACATTTGCTCCCACCTTTCCAGTAAATCAGCTGTTCTGTCAAGAAAGGCAAAATGTATTCTATTCTGTGTAAACAATTGGGCATCAGCATCGCAAAATATCGTCATGCACGTTTAGTTTAACTATCCTGCGGTAAACAACCTTAAGAGACTTTCACATTTTGCATGTTGCCAAATTTTTGGATGCTTCTTGTTATGTGACCACGCACCACACCACACATCTCATTTCTGCTTTCTAGCCTCCTCCTCTCATCCTCGCCTCACTCTAGAAACTGGATGCAGCCTTTCCTGCTGCAGCCTCCCAATGTGCACAGTCAGCAGAGTAGTCAGCGTAACCCACTGTGGCATTTGCATCATGCCCCTCTGTGTGTGTGCGTGTGTGCGTGTGTGTGCGCTCAGCACCTAATGAAGAGAGACAGTCTCCGCTGGGGTCCCTTTTATTTTTTCCAGCCACCAGGAGTAGCAGGTACAGTCGGTGGACAGTTGGTGTGTGTGTCGGACCACGCTTGAATGTGCTATTTGATCATGTGTTCATGCATGTGTGACAGTATTTATGTTTGCATGCATGCAAGCCGGCTTTCCAGCTATGTGTGTGTGCTTCCCTGCACACTCTTACAAATAAAGGTCCTAACTAGAACCATATAGAGTTCTTTGGCTTGTTCCCCTAGTAGCAAGTAAAATATTTTTATTATGGTACCAAGTGGAACCCTCTAAAAGGGATCTACCTAACACCCGACGGAAAGGGTTATACCTAGAACCATTTATGGAAGGTTCCACCCAGAACCCTCTTCAAGACGTTCTACAGAGACCCTTCTATGGTGTAATGGTTCTACCCTCTCAGGGGTTTCTATTCAGAAACTTTCCATTTTCCAAGGGTACTTCAAGAACCCATTGAAGAGGTTCTACCAAGAAAATGTTTATAGTTCAAGTTTTCATCAAGAACCTACACAGTGGATTCTATCATGAACCCTTCGATTTTCCAAGGGTTTATGGTAGAACCCACTAAGGGGGTTCTACTGATAACCTTTTCATGTTCCAAGGGGGGCTCTAAAATAGTAATTGACTACATTACCCCCAACTCTCTCTCCCATTAATCATGCCTTCAATTCTAAAGAGAAATAGTATTACAAAGATCTTTTTCTTCAAGAAAGGGTTCTTCAAAAGCAAATGGTTCTGGGTAGAACCTCAGTCCGCCAGGATGAAACCTCTTGGAATCTCTGAGAGTGTGCATCTGTGTGTGTGTGTGTGTGTGTGTGTGTGTGTGTGTGTGTGTGTGTGTGTGTGTGTGTGTGTGTGTGTGTGTGTGTGAAATGAGATCCAGGTCCCGGCCTCTCCATTTCTCTCTGCAGGTAATAAAAATATAGAGTGCCCTCCAGATCCCTTTATAGAGAGAGAGTTGAGACCGCAGCGAAATCTAGGACAGGCTCCATTGATTTGGAGGCTACAGTATTACTAGCCATCACAGCCAAGGCAATATGAGAGGCCTTTTTTAAATCACACAGCTACCCCAAGCCCAGAGGGACAGAGAGATGGGGGGGGGTGGTAATCGGGAAAAACTATCCTTATTTTGTTTCCTCTCCCTGCCCCGCTGTGTGGATTTTATCATAAAGAGAAAAAAATCTGTGGTAAAAAGCAACTGAGTTCATTTACTCAAGTACTACACTTTACTTGAGAGTTTTCTTTTCATGCTACTTTTATACTTTTACTCCACTTACATTTCAGAGGGAATATTGTAGTTTTTCTTCACAACATTTATCTGACAGCTTCAGTTCCTTTACAGATTAACATTTTTGCGCAAAAAAAATAATAAGGATTTATGAAATATGATGTTATAAATTATATTACCAAACAGTTTACACAAGTGCAGCTGTAACAATTGAGTTAAATAATCAATCAATCAATTCACAGAAAATTAGTTGCCAACTATTTTCATCAATACTTAAGTATTAATATCTTTTTTTAAAACAATTTTTAAATTTGGCGGTTGTTATTTGTAATTTGTTTTATGTAATTTTTGTACATACTTTTAAAAAAAATTTAAAAGTTACAAAAAATTCTTTTTTGTTTTTGGTGTTTTGTTTTTTTTTTTTTGTTTTTTGAATATTTTTCTGCATTGGGTATTTGTACTTCTCATACTTAAAGCATATTTTTCTGATTATACATACGTACTCAATGCAGGACTTTTTCTTGTAAAAGGGTATTTTCACAGGGTGGTATTAGTACTTGTACTGAAGCAAAGGATCTGAATGCTTCTTCCACCACTGGAAATAATATTTCACATTTCTACTCATATTTCCTCTTGGACAATGCCGTCTCGTTTTGCAACACTGACGATCAAATCTCCGTGTCTTTAAGGAGGCACAGAAGAGGTAACATGAGCGCTTCGCCGCTCTCGGCGCTGCAGTCCCTCGGTATTGTTTTTTTTGTTTGGATTGAAATTTTTTTATTTAGTGAGTGTGCAGGGGTGTGTTATATCACTCCAGGGTCCATTAAACCTGTTAAAAGCCCATTGTGTTATTTCCCAAATGTCAATCACAGGGAAAAAAAAGCCCCTCGATTTGGTTTTCATCCAACAACAGTGATTGGTACCATTTCAAGACCTGCGCTTTTTAGACTTCAAAGGTGTGGACAAATGGAAAATGGTTTCATAGTGTCTCCTGGATTGGGCTCTTCCAGATCTCCGGAGAGTGCTAGAGTGTTCTGGGTCGGGCCAGGAACCGACCCCCTCTGTCTGGCTAAATAAGATAAGACCCTGTCATTGTATCCCTCCACTCCGCAGCCCTGACCGCATCAAATATTCATGGGCCACAGCAGACTCTTAAGTAAACTGGCCAATTTGTTGCGGAAGACGTGCATTAAGATTGGCTGGGCCGATATGTGACTGGCCCCCCGGGGACGGGCCAGACAGGGCTGCCATTTTGGCTCTCCTGTCTCTATTGTTGCCACTCGTCAGAGCGGTGAGGGACGGGAGGGTGGGGGTGGGGGGGTGGGGGCGGCACGTGGCGGCCTGTCTGACGGTAATGGGCTGGGTGTGAATGCGAGGGCGGGGCGGGGAGTGGATGGAAAGATAACAGGAGGTCACCAGAAGCTGTCTTTCAACCGGACGCTTGTAGAGAGTTAAGAAGGACGAGAGGAACAATGACGAATAGAGGTGGAGTCATGTTTGAATGACAAAAGATGTGAAGTGGGGGTTTGATTTAGAACGAGGTGGACAGCGTGGTGTGGCTGCTTAAGACATATGGATGTCTGCAGAGCGCACATTAATGGCAGCAGCATAACTCTTTGAAACCTGGAGTGACATCACACACTTTGGTGCTGCTTTTAGATTTATTAGTGAGATATATTTCAAAAATATGGGAAAAAAGGCAATTAGCAACTTCGTTACAAATGTTCCACAAACTGAAGGACATTAGTAGATTTTGAAAATGATTTTTTTTTAGGTTTTTTGTTTTTTAAAAAATATTTATATTTATAGTTTTCATAATTACACATTTTGAATTGTGTTACAGAATTATTCAAATTGTAAAAAACCTTTCCCTGGACATTTTCTTCTCTCTTTCTCTCTTTTTAAAAAAAAGAATATTATTAATTTTTTCAATTCTAATGTCTCCAAGTGGTATTATTGTTGATGCTACTGTTGCAAAGAATAGCATGATCTCTTTCCATTTTCCTCAGAGTTTAGCAACTATCCACAGACAAACAACACTAAACAACATCATCAACACACACAACTTTAAAGAAAGAAGAAGAAAAAAAAGAAAAAAACATATTTACTGAAGAGGCAAAGTATTATTTTTGTTATTTTAAATATTATTTGATTTGTTTTAAAATGAAAGAAACCTAGCGTTACTTGATTATGACCGTTGCCATGGACTCTGTTTATGGTGGATCACCCACATTTAACTGCTTTGTGAAATAACCCAGACAAAATATAGGTTTGAATTGCAGGCTAGAGGTCTTACGCAAGATTGTTGAAGATTTTAGCTATGTGGCAGCTTTTTGCCTAACTTTGCCAGCATACATTGCATATATTACAATATTTGCTCATGATGAAATGACAACTGCAAAATCACTCCTTTGCTGCGGATAGCTAACACTGGACCAGGAAAAACAAACAGCACAGTTCTCTTTCTGCTTTTTTTGACGCACTACCTTTCGTGCTGTAAATCAATCCTTCATTTTTTCCGGGAGATCGTACCTGCAGGCAGGCAGAGTTGCATAGTGAAAGCTAGGCTAATAATAATAATAATAATAATCCAACTTCAATACATTGTTTCATTGCTCTTTAGCTATTACATTGTGCAGTCAAACAATTAATTAAATGTTTAAACAAAAAAAAGTTTTGACCATTTTAACTCATTTTCAGGTAATTTACTTATTTACTAATTTCTTGCTTATATTTGGGTCAGTTTCTCTTTGCTCATTGCCTTCCCCACATGTTTTTGAGAGAAATCAAGCCACTTTGCTCAGGTTTAAAAGGGTTAATAGATCTTATCACAGGGACAAACAAACAGAAGTTGCAGCGCTCACACGCAACACTTTTGAAAGATGGCTCACGCATCGTCTCCAAACAATAGATTTCAAGGATAGCCCATCTCCACATTATATCTCCCCGAGGACAGAAGTTGACAAATCACTAAAGCACATTTTTATTTTGCTTTATGGGCGCAGAAGTTGAGCGGTGGCAAGGGATAGACACAACTTTACGCTCGGCGATTCCCTGTAGGGCATCCGATGGAAATGAGCTGAGAAAGCTGTCTGCAGAAACGTCTGTTAGAAAGAAAGAGAGGAAGAAGAGGAAAAAAAAATAAGTAGATGAAGCTCATGAAACCCCAACTCGTAAAACTGTTGAGCGGATCTGAGAAGTGAGGATTCCTTGAGGCGGGAGAGGGAGGCGAGAAGAGGAGGGAGGGGCGGGAGCTGTAATCCTCAATGGCAGCGGGGGCGAGATCACGATCTGTGGCTGCTGAGCGGGCGGCGGGGACAGAGATGGCAGGGCGCAGCGAGGGCCCTGGCACAGTTATTAGGTCACTTCCGCAGAGGACCGGTGGGTGTTTAGAGAGCGACCGGTTTGCCGGGTGACCCCTGACAGCCTGCTCGTCATCTGGCACCAGGGAACTCTGGGGGATTGGCGAGGAGCTTGTTGTGAATATCAAATGTGACATTCTGCCTTACAAAGAGAAAAGAAAAGGGATAGAGGGAATAATAATTTGAGGTGAAAATGGCCACCATTTATGTCCTCCAGAGATGATATCATTCTTTGCAGCATTTAAAGGTCCAGTGTTTAGGATTCAGAGGGATTTATTGGCTATGAGGGGGATGTAATATCATAAATATGTTTTCTTAAGTGTATAATCACCTAAAAATAAGAATTGTTGTGTTTTGTTACCTTAAAATGAGCTCTTTCAACAAAGGGAGCAGGTCCTTATCTTCAGGGACCAAACCAAACACTGGCTCTAGATTAGGGTAATTCACATTTTTTTTGCATTTTTGCATTTTTTGCTCCAGCCACTGTCATCAGAACACTGTCAATATAATCTACATGTTTTAACATTAAGAAGAGGTGCGCTGGCTTAAATTTTTTAGTTGAATCATTTCAAAATTACCTCAACTTGCCTTTCCAAATGCACCGCCATATTTCGAGACATGTTTTGGGTTTTGGGTGTTTTTTCATAGTTAGAAGTCCATCCGCAATAAGAGTGTTTGAAAAACACTGATTTAACATGAAACAGCTTTATTGAGTGTTTTTTGTGGTTTAAGTCACGGAGTCTGTTTGTATCGGAGAGGAAGCGAACTGAAGTCGGGAGTCGGTGGTGTCAACAATTTAGGTGAAGACAGCAGATTGCGACTTGAATTCCTTCAGTTTTAATTGTTCAGGTTGTTTTTAGCCAAATTATCCATTTAAACCTGTAAAAACACTGAATAAAGCAGTTTCACATTAACAATCAGTGTTTTCCCCTGCTGTTTGTCACAGATAGCCTTTACATTAAAAAAAATCTTTTAACTTAAAAAAAGTTACTTAAATTTTAAGTTGCCTGAACTTGCGAAGACAAGTTGCAGTATTTTTGTTATCAGAGTAAAACAGTGACAGAAAGGTGTTGAACCTGGCGAGGTTAAACCTGGTTGCAGTATGCAGTCCTCACCACCAGATGCTCCTAAATCTCCCACACTGCTCCTTTAATTTCTCCTCCTTGAATTTCAATGGAAATTAGCAGCACAAAACTGCATTTAAATCTCTTGAAACCAGCATTCACCGCATGGAAACAGCTTAGTCCTTACGCCCTCTGAGAGGTTTGATTGTTGCCTTCAGTAGGCTCAATGGTGAATGAGGCCATTTACATGCTAATAGCCATGCAGGGCAATTTTCTTATCATGTATGTAAATGAACACATTTGCTGGATCTATGTTGGCCAAATACAAACAGTAAACAATATGCTGACTCCATGTTAACGTTTCACTTTATTTATTCATACGGTAATTAAACACTGCCGACACACATGATTCTTGGTTGATTGGCTCGTTAGCATTAATTAGCTCTAATTAGGGAAACGAAGCAATCTATCACACCTGTAGTTTCATACATGTCGTGAGGATTTGCCACATTCAGCATCAACTTCTATATGAGAAAACCAGTTTTCTTTAATTAAAGACATATGGCAAACAAATACATTGACGTGTGTGGGAGTTTTGAGGCCTGTATACAGAGGCAGTTATTAAAGTAGGAGTAGAAAATGTATGAAAGATGAAAAAAAAGGTATGTATGCAGCCAGTGTGTGTGGGTGTGGATGAGGATTATTCTGAGCTGTGCCATCTGTAAACAAGCGGACAGGTTTGTTTCCAGAATGATGAGACAGAGCAAGTAAAACAGCATAAATAAACAGTTAAAGTCAGCAGAACGCAGGCTTTAAATGAGAATAATGATTGTATTTTTGTTGTTTTTTGTTGTGGGTTTGCATATGAGGAAGGAAGGAATTTTTCTTGTGTGTGTGTGTGTGTGCATTTGGTGTATTTGTGTCCGAGGAGCTTCGGCATACATACATTATGCAGGTATACTGCACCTGAACAGCCCTGTGTGAACTCGGCACACAGATTTAAGGCCCTCACAATAGCTTTTCTATAGACAGCTTTAAGGTTGTTCATCTTTTTCTGCACCGTCTGGCAGTTTAATGTAGATTTCATCTTTTTCCAGCTCTTCATTGAGCTGTGTGATGTTTACACGGACTGAAATATTCGAATGTTTTTTTAATGGCTGCACTATTCAATCAGATGGAAATATTCAAATGTGTCTGGTGCACTTCTTTATGTACATTTTCCCCAAAATTTATCTTGACGTATCTGATATCTTTTGAAACTCCACTGTAAATTGCAATTAAGTTCTGTCTGTTTGAACAAAGTCTGGCTGCACAGCATGACTTTGTAATGAGTGGGCCACAAGCAGGCCAGTGAGGTGTTTAAAGGGATATTTTGCCGATTTCCATCCAGCTTTTTGTCAAAACAATGTGGGTAGTATGTGTAGATGAACTGTGGTAGACTTTCCTCCATCTAACCAATGCCTAGATTCCCCTCCTCGCTCAGTTGTTGCTCCAATTACAGGCTTTACTTCTGCATTTTCCTGTCGCCCATCACTAATGCCACTTCTGCAGATGAAGAGTATACAGCTGATCAAAAGACAGCAAAGTCAAACAAGAATTTTGAACCTAGCTTCATCTAATTCTCAGATTTAAGTTCTGGAATGTATGCAGATAGAGCATACGTAATGCTATATATTAGTTACACTTTTACCCTGTTTAACTGTAGTGTCTCCTTAAATAAGCTGATGATCATTCTCATATGACCTTGATTGTGTAAAATTAAGTTCACAGCGAAGAGATTCTTTTGGTTTTAAAAACAAAAAAAAGAGTCCCTATGAAAGCATGGGGCCCTGTGGCCCCTGTGCCATTTCCTTGTGACGACTTTGACAGAATTGTGTGTGTGAAGGTGAAAATGTAAGACGAGGAAGTGAATTTGCAAGTAGGTGAGAAAGTATATCTGCACATTTGTGTCTGTACCTGGAAAAGAGAGTTTAGGTATGTGTGCGCCTGTGCAGGAGTGTGTGTGTGTGTGTGTGTGTGTGTGTGTGTGAGAGAGACCGACTCAGAGGTCATTCTCATAAAAAGTAGAGGGGACATTTTGAGCGAGAGAGGAAATCCAATTAGAACCCCGGTACAGTCATAGTGGCATTTAACAAATAACTCTCCTCTGTCTGTCTCTGCAGCAGCGAGCGAGCCCGGCACACTAATAATAACACACTCGCTCTAAGTTATAGTCTTATAATGTATTATGTCTCCTATATGTCTGAGAAGAGTTACGTTTCCATTGGCGCACATGATGAAAGCATTAGTCAACACACACTGTAACGACCAATCATCAGCGGTTTTATCCATCATGTGTTTATGCACACACACACACACACGTTGACCCATCCGTTCCCTGAAATACGTGTATTATCCCAAGGTGGATAAAAAAATCAATGAAAAGCAATATTGCTATTGGATTTAGTTTATGCCATCGACCTATTTCTGTGAGCCGGTACGTAGATCATCTGTGCGGCGGTGAGTGGATGACCTGCTAACCTCCATCCAGGGTCACCGCATTAACGCTCGCCGCTGCTCCCGAGATGGCAGGTTTACCTGTCGATTACATCACAGATTCTCAGGAAAAGTGATGTGGGTTTGAAGTGGATGTTCATTCAGAGAGACTCTTCTCGACAGAAAGGTTGCATTTTGGAAAATAATGACCTACTCAAAGTGGTAGATTGATTTTTTTTTATCTTGACAGATGAAAAGCATAAGTAATTTCTATGCGTTACTTTAGGCAAAAACAAGCCCACCATATTGGGCCATTTACATTTTTACATTGGCCTTCTTAATTCTCCTGCATGTGTGGCATAAGGGGAAAGTTTCAGTTCTGCAGTTTCACCACTAGATTCCACTAAATCATAAACTCTCGACCTTAAATAAAACTTTTTTTTTAATTTTTTTTTTTACCAAAGCCCAGAGAGGCCAGTTTGAAGGATAATTCTGGCGATCCATTTAGTAAATTTAAATTGTTTTCTCTCCTGTGTTTATGACTTTAAAACAGTAGAGAAGAAGTAAAAAAAAATAAAAACATCTAACTAGGAGCAAAATCATTTGTGTTTTACAGACATAATGTTAGACATATTTAGTACATGGGGAAGTGGAGCACTTCAAAGATTTGTGACCAAAATGGATATGACAACAACAAACACAGGGGAAAAAAAGAAGATACACACACACACACACACACACAATTTATTTTCTTTTATCCACTTTCAAAGATGAGAACAAACTTAATAACTTAATAACTTAACTAAAACTAAAAATGAACCTAAAAGGGATGTTTTAGGATCACTTGGAAAACCTTTTTCTCTATTTCTCGCATGAAAAAAGGATTTTATGTTTTTTTAAGAAACTTATAAAGATTATCCTGACAAAAGCTTTTTTTCCACTTGGTCTTTAGTCATAAACACAGGAGAGAAAACAATTCCTAACAAAAACAAAAAAAATTCACATGCCAAACTGTGTTCTTCACGTTTTCACAGATTTAAAGAAAAAGTCCTGGTTAAAAAAAAAAATCCCACTCGTCTTTAACCTGTTTCTCAAATGTGAAGAAATTAAGTAACGGTTAAAGGTTATCCAAGCAAAACCTTTTTTCACCTATTCTGAACTCGTAACACAGGAGAGAATACATTTAAGATCTTAGCAATTTTTTTGTTTCTCACCTGTTTTTCAGGGCTTCTGTACTTTCTTGAAGAATCACAGGTAATATATTTAACTTCAGGTAGTGGTGTTGTTTTCCAATACTGACAATTTCAAAATGACTAATAAACGAATCATTAAAACCTCCACAGACGTGATGCCCCAAAGACTAAAATTGGGCCCAAAGGACCAACCGTTGCTTTGTCTCTCTGTCTCCTCCCAACCAAGTGTCACTACAACCCACATATTCCAACCCGACGTCACGGAGTGGCAGGAGACCGACCTGGCAACTTGTGGCACCACTCGTCTGGGAAGATAATGAGTTCCCATAGGCCAGAGATAGGGCGCCAAATGTGTGTGTTGACTGAGGTGTAGTATGTGTGTGTGTCTCTCCTTGTTAAAGAAGTACAGAGAGATAGTGCTCGAAAGAGACAGGGAGATTCTTTAAACTTTAAACTTCAAATCGCCCCAGTTTGGTCAACCCCCAGCAGGATTTGGCTGTAATGAGGGCTGCTTCTGCTCTCTCTGTCTGCTGCCCTCTGTCAGCTTCTCTCTTTTTCTTTCCGTCTCTGCTCTCCACAGTTGATGGTACAGACAACAGATCACTCCCAGGAGACCTAGCCTTAAAACATTATCCATCATGTTGACAGCAGTACAGCTCAAGAGTCTTAAAGTGAAGAAAATATCATGTACTACACACAGCTCAACTCCTCCTTCAAGCTCTTCTACGCTGTGTTTTTCTTCCCTGTTACACCACATCTGTTTCACTTTTACTGACAGAGCAGGTGTTGGAGAAGCAGGTGATATTTTCTCGCTGCGCGTTCAATATTACTGAAACAAAAATCACAGTTTTCATGATCAAACGATGCCTTAAATCCATATTTATCTGACGGGTTTGGAGCACTACCACTTTGGCCAACAACAGCAGGAATACTGTGATACAAGTCAACAGGCAATTGCTGGCAGTATGTCATCCTGGCTGTATATGTCCTTGTAAAAATAAAACCCTACACATACAATGGGGACAAAAGGCATGAGAGGAGATATATGATGAAGAAAGCAGGGAAAGAGGACACTAGGGTGAAGGGAGTGAGAGGAAAATAATCCACATGACAATTTGCTCTTATAACTTGAACTGGTAGTTTTAACAGAGGGAATTTCACAGTTCTGTTCCAGAGAAACTCATTTAAAATCCCAGTTTAAAGTGCAAATAGAAACCCAGCCTTATGTCATGTGTTTGATTCCATTGTGATGCATCTTTTATTCCATATTTTTGTTTTTTACTGGTCTTTCGTGAATGCCATCTCCCAGAGGCCAAAGACCATCACAAGTCACCAGATCAAAACCCCAAATTACCTTCACTTATAGCCTTTGACCGTCACTTTTACACAGGACTCTGGTGTTTGCTTCCTGTGTGAATGTAGTCTTTTTCTACACCTTTCCATGTGCCTCCTTGCCCTAAACCTAACCGTCTGTGCTGTAGTTGCATGTGCTGTTGTTTCCTAAACACAACTATTTGCCACGTCGTCCGACCATTTGCATTTATTGACATCATGGTAGCAGAAGAAGAAAAACTACAGTATGGATGCCGTTATGAAAATATTTTAACTAAACTGTGATTAGGTAGACACACACACTTGGTACAGGTTAGGGGGGAAATCATGGTTACAGTTAAGTAAAAAGTCAGACATTAATTGCACCTCTGATGCGGTACACACTGACCTTCACAATGTCACTTTCCAACTCACTACATAAAGGACACACTCCTCCTTGGATTAGCACTGCACTTTGGCTTTGGATTGGAATCATGGGGTGCAGAGAATCATTTGTGGAGATACTGGGCAGCAAAACCTGCTTAGAATTAGTGTAAAACATGAAATCAGGACACAGCCCCAGTTTTCAGCAGCCATCCTCCTTGGGCTGAAGAATCTGAATGACCTCCAGGCTTTTGAAACCCTCTCCAAAATCATTGTATAATTTTAAAAAAACGCACGGCAGTCGCTCTGAAAAAAAAAGTTTTCACACCAGCCAAAATGTGGCCTGAAATATTTGAAGTTTGAGAAAGTGCACTCGGTTATCTCGCACGACACTCAGAGGCATGCAGGACAATTCATGAAAAGAAGACTCGAGTGCACTTGGTGCTTTTTTTTTCTCAGTTATTCTGACTGCATTCAATTACGACTTTTCCAAGGTCTGGGTGGGCTGAATGGAGCTGGAGGTAAGGAGTGGGCAAAAAGAGAGATGGAGGACGAATGTGTTGAGGTGTGTGACGACTCTGTAAGAAATGATAAAGAGACAGAAAGAGAGACTGCTGGTTTTACTGCACCAAGGCCGACATGCTTGGATTTATGGACAGGAGCGTGTGTGTGTGTGTGGGCCCTGAATGTGTGTGTGTATAAACTACAAGTGTCCTAACTCCACTGCCGACCTTGTGAAACTCCTAAAAACTGTTTGAATTCATTCAGTGCAATGACACTGGCCATTTCCACTGGGTTTATTAAGTGAGGAGCAATACACGGACATTTTAAGAGGGTCTTAAAAGACAGATCTGCCCTCAGACGCTCTTACACAGCAATAAATCATGAATCCGGATCTTCGAGACACGCAGGAGTTATTTTGTGATTAAATGTCGCAGCCTCATTCTTTGATGTACCCAATTTTATATCTCTACAAAGATTTTTTTGTTGTATAAGTGTTGCTGTAAAAAAGGGCTCTTGCTTTGATTCAAACAAAATCATGACATTTTGACAAATTATATTTTAGACTTTAAAGGGTTTTCAGCACGGATAACCTCTCTCAGCCTGATGCCACATTGTCTTCTTCACAGGAGTAAGAGAAACACACTAACAGACAAAATGCAAGGCAAATAGCAAAGTGTTTTCAGGGAAGATTTTTTTCAGTGATATCAAAGTCTACCATTATGCAATAAAAGTCCTATGAACAATAGAATCAACTGACGGAAGTGCGTGTGAATGCTGTAAGCACTGATGTTGATTGGCATGCCTGTTCAGCCAGTATATGAAAATGATTGACATTATCGATAAATAAATATTGTTATACTTATGTATGTTTAATGACAAAGAAAAAGCACTCAAGGAGCCACAGTACATGTCAGATGCAAAGGAAACATCCCCCTCAATATTTTGAAATGTAAAATGTGCATTTGTCCCTGCGAAATAACAGCATTAAATTAACAGAGGACTTTTATTTTAATTTGACGAACTGCTAGAACGTGACTCATACACATAACAATGCCTCAGGAAGTAGGTGTTCAACTTCAAAAGCAATGATTGCAATCTGCCATGAAGCGGAAAGAAGAGGGAGCAACTATGCACAGTTAAAGCAGGAAGTGACATGACATTTCCACTATAAATTTGTGCAGAAAATGCACAAATGAGTCAAATTGAAGGGTTTGATCCTCAAAATTTCTTGGAGGAAGGACCCCTGCTTAGTATGTGTCCCCCTAAGGTAACAAACAAAACCATATGTCCTTGGTTTTCTGCCTCCATCAGAAGCACTGAGACTGTTCCTCATTGTTTGAATGGACCAAACAAGGTACCTTGAGGAACACCAAGTTTCTCTGTTGCATCTTGTTGGCTTGTTTTTGGCAGTTTGACACTAGTTTTAAGAAGACTATGGCGTATGAATTGACGTTCTTTTCCTATTATGATTTCAATGTGCGTGCAACAGCAGTCTCAGGTAGACAGTCAGAAGCAGACGAGTCACAGTGCAGCAAAATATCATGGAAGACAAACAAAAAAAAGATTCAAAGTAGTTTTCACATCTCATATTTTTTCATGTATGAAAAGACCCAAAATGAACACAGTACTTGATTACTATGAGTAAACTATTTAAAACGCTTTTGTACAATGATCTCTCCAAGCTTTTTGACCCTTAGAAGTGGTTGACCACTGCACAATGAATCACATAAAAATACAATGATTGTTTGTTGGTATGGTATGAAAACTAAAACCTCCAGTCTTTAACATCATAAGAATAAGAAAAGTCATATAAAGAAACATGACAAAAAAAGACTCATGATTTTCCTTAGTAGCTGGTGGAAAACTTTAAATTAAATTGACATTAATAACATAATAAATCCTCACAAAATTATACACAGAATGATATATGAACATTTAGACTGTAGAAATTCTTTCAGCGTTACAGGAGAATAATAACAGGAAGACAAATGCGAGACAATATGAGTGTGATTGCTGCTTCTAGCTAAGAGGTACACAGTCTAAAGTGCTGTCAGGAAATCTACAGTCGAAAGAGGTACTGTATATGAATTGACTTCAAGACTCCAGCAAAGCCTGATCTGGGCATAATGATAAGCTCACAGTGAAGTCAGTGAGGGGGAGGAGGAGATCACTCTATTCACAGCACAGGATGGGAAAAAAAAGAGAAACGAATTGTCAGAATGTGACAGCGGAGCGGCAACCTTGAAACCTTAGGTGGGCGAGAGAGGAGCCTGAGGGGGCTTTATGTTAGTGAGCGAGAGAGCGAGGGAGATCATAGGCCTATCGCTGCACAATGACAAGAGCCTCCACATGGGGACAAGGACACATGTGACTTCAATTCTGTCCTGCTTTATGTCAGTGAAGGGACACGGCCTGCATGTCTTCGCCCCTACTGTGCAGAGAACATGGCGGATTTTTGAGGTTCATGACTTCACATTCTCATCTCGGAGCAGGACACATGCATGTACATGTTCATATAAACACGTATGTCAGCCTGAGTTCATAAGATGCTCGGATTATGATGGTTTAAAGGACCATTCTGCAGGTTTGAGCTCAGTTCATTAAAATACTTTATGTGCATGGGTGTAGATTTTCGGGAGGGATGAAGTCACAGACATTTCAAAAATAAATTAGTGCAGAAAAATTTACAAGAAGGTAGGAAATGAAATGTTTGATGCACAAGATTTCCTGGGGGAGGGCCCCCAAACCATTTGCTGATTGTTGCCACAATAGACAGTGATTTTGATTCCATCAATCAATGCTTGCTCGATTTGGTTTGTGTGGTTCTTGATATGACTACATGCACTTCACATCTGTTAATCTCTGCTGAGGAGATCCTGTTTGAACATAATACATTGGCGGAGTTAAGTTCATCCAATGAAGTTATTCACTACTTGAGTTTTTACAAGATACTTTTACTCTGACTCAAGAAGTTATTTTATGGGTACTTTTAATTCTACTTGCGTCATTATAATTATAAAGTAACAACACTTTTACTTGAGTACCATTTTTGGTACTTGATTATAGGCTAGGTGTTGTCATTTGTTGGTTGTAAATGCTGCATTACAGTAAAGTTCTGTCACTTTCTGAACTTACCAGAGTGCTGTAGTGTTCTACAGTTCGGCTCTACAATATCCTCACAATATCAGTACCGATGCACTTGGTCAAGAATGTCATGATAATTCATTTTCTCCATATTGCCCAGCGTGAATTTAAAATAGAGGATCTTCCCAAAAGCACTTGAAATTATGTTTTACTTTGAAAAATGGTCTGCAACAGTAAAAAGAATACTAATAACGCACACGTGAGAATATTAGAAAAATCATTTTAGCTTTAACTCAGTCCAAGGATGGTCTCTAGTGTCTGACATGAATGGCCACTTTCAATTTCCAACTTAAGGTCACTGACGACACGTGAGTGAGCTCCATTTCCTGACCAAAAAACCTTGAGATGGAGTTAAAAGCTGTATTGTGTGCAGATCACATCCAAAGATCAAGAATGCTCTAATGTTTGAAAGCTTTGTGCACAAAATGACTCATCTCCATTATACTGCTGTGGTGCAAAATCAACCTCTTTGCATGAAGAGATACCATTATGGAAAAAATCTTTCAATCCTTCAAGATCATTTCTTACTCACTTTCCCTGTTGATAATTTGTGTTTGTTGTGGTTGGCATGAATTAACGTACATCTTTGACAGACACAAGGTATAAATTTGTGTCATTTTTTAGATGACGTCGGCCCGCAGAGACGAAATATGCACACGCCAGCTTGCACACACACATCCCTTCTTTCCCTTTAGGATAGCATCCGCTGGATGAAAGGTGCAGTCACCCCACCTCCCCTCACCCCCTCCCCCTCTCCTCTCCCTCAGTTGTCAAACATCAAAAAGAAGGGTGCTGTCTCCAGAAAAACTCACCCAAGGCTCAGAGGGGAGGGGGTGGGTTTCTTTCTTTTTTGGAGGATTGGTGTGATAGATAGAAAAAGAGAACATGGCTGACGTTGTGGCTGTGAGCCTGGTGCCTTATTCATGCCCCACGCGCTCCCCCTGTGTGCTGGGCGAGGACAGGGTTCCACTGATTAGTGCGAGAATGTTCTAAAGAAAGAGAGAAGGTGCCAAGCCGCTGCCTCTAGCAAAGTTACACAGAAGGAGAGGAGTGTGTGAATGTGTGTGTGTCAGTTAAAGGGAAAGAGAGAGAGAGGGCGAGAGACGGAGAGGTTGTGTGCTGCTGCAATGATTAAGTCATTTCTGATACTCGCCTTTGAGTGTTTTGTCTTTGATGCTGTAAAAAAAGCCCCTCCCACACAGACATCATTAAGGAACAGAGGAATTGTCTCTCAAGTTGGATGAGGAGGATGAAGAGGAGGGGTGGTGATGGCGAGCATGACGAGGGGGGGTGTCAAAGAATTCATCCACAAAGACACAACACGACAGATTTGTATCGCAGTCTTGGCATTTTGTTGTCTTTGTTCTGTTGCTCTAACACGTCTGCGGCACGTGTGGTTAGCTAACGGCTCTGCTGCCGTACTGGATTTAACAATGTGCAGTCATCTTCTGAATCATTGCTTAAAGCATATCTTTACATAATGTGTTACCTCCTGCCTGTTTTGTTCCCGTTTTACCCTACAGTAATCATTACCAGAGTTATAGAGGTAACAGCGGCAGCAGCAGTGCTGGTGTTTGAATTAGTAGTAGTAGTCGTACTTGCAGTTATATTATTAGTCAGTGGAGGGAGAAGTATTTATATCCTCTTTTTTAGTAAAAGTAGCATCACCACAAAGCATAAAATACTCTGTAACAATTAATAATTCTACATTTAAAATTACACAGTAAAAACATCAATATTAGAAGTCAAATACACTTCAGAGTCTTACACTAAAACTTATAGTAGCATTTATTGTTTGATGAGCTTAAGTATAAGCAGTGTTTTAATATTGAAGCTTGTTCAAATGATGCTTAGTAAATTTACTTCATATATTATTGGTGGTTTGTTTCGTAGCAGTGTAGAATTAGACATGAGTAGAATGTTTCATGGACCTATAACGTAGTATGTTTTGTACATTGTATTAAGTCTCTATTTGCGCATCAATTTTTCACAGATGTTATAAAAGCAGCAGCAGTAATAACAGTAGATGCAAAATGAGTAGAAGAAATAGTTGTAGTAGTTGCTGCAGCAATAGCAATAGTAGCAGCGGCAATAGTTGTAGTAGTAGCCGAAGAAGTAGTAGTTGTGAAAGTTATAGCAGTAATAGGAGTAGTACTGGCAGGCCACTCTTTTGGAATTCTGGACACAGGGACATATAGGGACAAAAATGGCTAAAAATCCCTCCAAAAGACACCAAGGCCTTGAGAAACACAGTCGAAAAATCCATGCTGTGATTTGGAATCAAAACTCTTGAAATTGAGATCAAAACTGCAGAGAAACCCTCTTATTGTAAAAACATCTAAGAAGGCCACACTTCTGTGAATTCCCAGCAGGTTCTCATCCCAACTCGTCACATGGTGCCGCTCAGTCAGTGATCTTCTGCGTCTTCTTATGATGTTTTAGATATCTTTATGCGTCAGTCGTTTACGCGCCGGGATGCCATTATCACGATGTCAGTAAATGCACATAGTGGAATGACACATTATGTACACAGCAGAGGCTCCTGGTAAGGTGTGGAAACAAAACCTCAAATCCACACAAACTCCAGACCTTTGTGGTTGTTTTTTGGTTGTTTTTGCAATCCATCCACCTGCCTGCCTGCCCTATGTGCACTTGTGCACCTTATAATATGTTGCTACCAGCATTGTTACTACCTATAACACTGTATTTCAGCATTTCATGCACACATGATTATATCCATCCGTCCACATTTTCAGGTGTGCAACAGGCACGGCATGCAGAGATATTCAAACACATGTTACAGTGTTTCATATGATACCCCGATCTTCACTCTAGCTTTAAAATGGAACCTGCTTTAGCAGGTTTTATTTGTTCAAATACTTTGCTCCTCACCTTTTATACAATCAACTTTGCCTGCTATACCTGGTGCTTCCTCACTCTTTTATAGGCCAGAGATTTTACCATTGCTTCTCTACTCCTTCCATGTTTTTGCTCTTTCTCTGCCCTGTCTTTTCTTTATTGAACTCCTCAGTTTTGATGAGGCAATTTGACTGAGCTAGTAAGGCTGCAGTTCACGTTACATCTTTACATCAGTGGCACATGTGTGTTCTGCAAATCTGAACCCCTCAGTTATTGTGAAAATGGCACCATTTTAGTGGCAATTATGACAATAGGAATTGTAGCAGCATTAGTAGTAAAAGTAGCAGTAGTGGGAGCAGCATTAGACTAATTCATCTCATCTCATTCAGCAGATACTCATCCGTCAGTGTGTGAGCTGCATGCCATCATTGTAACTGATTATGTTTACTTGTCCCTGTCCTCAGTGCAGCTATTAAACTATACAATCTACATCAGGCGGCCGGCGCATTTGACACAAAGAGCCGTACACTTGATCATGTCGGATAACAGTAGATTGTGCTTTTGATTAATGTGTCAGTCAGCGAGGTCATGAATAACATTACAGGGAGTATGTAAGGGGCAAAGTTCTGCTCAGTAAGCTGGAGCGCTTACTGAAAGTGTGTCATAGAAAAATACTGTTTATTCAGTTTGATAATACTAAAAATCTCCAACACTTAGCACAGTGTGTGTGATTGAAACACACAACAATGGCGATGTGACATAATGACCACTAAACGCTACTTTAGATGCAAAACCAGCAGATAATCCCACTTGATCCAAATAGCGGGTCTAATATTGCATCTCTACGTGGCTCCTATAAAAAATTGGACCGCGTGACAGAGAGACGGAGGAGAACATAACCGGTTTGTTTGTCTTCCTTTATCCCAGGCAAGATGAAAAGAACGCTGTTAAGTCTGATGTTGTTGGTTCTCTCTGCCGTCAAAATGAAAGACTCCTCGACTGACAGACACAAAAGGGCTTTTTGAGATTTGTTGCAACTGCAGGAAGCTGCCTCTCCCTCCAAATTTGCCACTTGACAGTGATGGAGTGCCTGTCTAATACAATGATGTGTTAGTCCACATGTGTGCATGCAGAGGCGCTCCCGCAAACACAACTGGGAGTGTGTTCAAAGACTCGAAGGCTGTCTGACAACATCATTAGTGTGTCTGTGTCTGTGTGTATTACGTCTCCTTTCTTCTCACTCTTACCTCTTTCACCCTCTCCCCCGCTTTCTTTCTGTCTGTCTCTCTTGACGGGAATCGTGGGGAAACAGGTGGAAGAGTATTCACAGGGAACCGACATCATACATTCCCTCTGTTATGTCTCAGAAGCAGATCAATGTGCCGGGGTGGAGATATGCACTGCTACTGGGTGACAATGGAGGAAAGCGTAGATAATTCCCTCTGCAGACGTGAAGTGACTCTGGGCCCGGTTGTACAGTATTTCTCCCACTAGAGCTTGCAGTAAGTGCTCATCCCACAACTATGGAGCTGCAGCTGCATCTATAGTCTATGTCGCTTTTATTCAGACCCTATTGCCATGTTACAGCCCAAACTCCTGACTGCTTACCCCACATGTCGACAGACACAGGCCTTCGCCTGCAAAATGGTGCTAAAATTAACAAGTAAAAAAAATGACTACAAAGACAAAACGATTACAAAGAAACACAAAACCACCAAAATATCAACAAAATGACGATAGGAACATACAAATGACTACAACGATGCACAGAATAACTGCAAAGATATACAAAATGACTAGAAACAAGCATTAAATGACTACAAGACCCAAAATAATGACAAATCAAACCCTTTTTTGATGCAGCTGCTATCATATGATGCCGCTATCATTTTCCCTTTCAAACAAAACAAATGGAAAACCCAATTTCTTGTGCTGTGATCCCACTTGAACGCAAACCAAACAGTAGTTTTCAGTAAATGATTCTAATGCTGCTGCATGTCATTCGCTTCTGATAAGCACTGTTGGCTGCAGACGACTCATCTTGGCGTCATGACAAATACAATTAGGAAGTGATGGTGTTTAAAATCAGCACAAAGGAATAAACTGTGCACCTGTTTCATGCATTTTACACCACTTTATTTTTTGCAACTACTCCACAAAAACAAGACTGGAATTGAGAAACACAATAAAGGGTTCAGGAGAAAGACGAAAGGGGAAGAAAGACAAGGAGGTGAAATTGTGCTCTTCACTCCTGGGCCCCGTGCCCCCTTCTCTCCACATGAGAGGGGGGCCTCTGATGAGGTGTTGATTGCCTGTGGGCACAAGTGGTTTCTCCAAACACTCTAAAAGTGGCCTATCCTCTGATTAGATTCAAGTGTTATAACGGCAAATAGGCCCAGACACTCGACCATACATTACAGCATTGAGATAGACTTGAGGCGAGGGCTTTCATTAAAGCGGCGTCTCGTAAAGACCCGGATGGACCCAGAGGTCATTTTGAGAAGAGTGCAAGTTGTAGAGGGGGATTCATACCCAAAGTCATAGATAAAACAATGTGTGGAATTACTGCAGGCCTGTAGGATGCTCTTAAAGCAGAGATGGGTCACTGTGATAGCGGCGGGGGCCGCAACAACGTCCCTGTTTTTTTCCTCAAGTGGGCTGGAAATTGAGCGAATATATTTAGGACCATATATACCAGTCAGGAACACTCTCCTTAATGCATGGCAATTATTTCTGTCTGAGAAATGTATTTGAATGCCTTTTATGTTTTTACCCATTTTCTTTCTCTTCCTCCTTATGTGGACTGTTGCCACTCAGCTGGTTTGTGTAGCAAACAGGTTTAGTGTGCTTTTCCCCCTGCCAGGGTTTCCCAAATATATTTGTGGCAGTCTGCCATCATTAAAACAATTGCTGCCACAAATAGATTTTCCATTTTTGGAGCTGGACCGCTCATTAGGAGCACTTTTTAAATATATACACCATGCGGTCGTTCAGTGTACCCCTCGAAGCGCAGAGCTTACACAGATGGTGCAGCAGACCATACATACATACAAATACATGTCTTGTCCTCCTCCTTTATTTTGTTGGTTCCAGAAAATAATTTCTGAACCAAGTAAAAGACATTCATGATGTGCAGCCAGATAAAGTCAACCTGTTTCCATTAAAACTTGTTTCAAGACTTTTTTGGTGTCATTTTGACATTTTGATTAGAGCAGCAATCCTCCTTCTTTCAAAATACCAATTCTCAATTCTAGACAGCTTGAAACTGGTGCATTGTAATGGAAAACAGTAATGTTCAGTAGTAGACAGAGCAAATATATAGATTTCCAGAGACCATCGTGGTTGTATGCATGTGATGCATAACTTTGAAGAAACTCAAATCATCCGAAATCACAGTAATCTCATAATTGAGGTTACAGTCTGTCTCATAGATATGTTTTTGTAATATGATCTGCTGTGAAAACTTTAAGTAAAAAGACTGCTATGGGAATAAGATTCAGAGTTTGCGAAATCAGAATTGATATCTCTGCAGTTTAGATGGTGTAAGAACAATAGACTGCGCAGTTTTGCAGCTCACAGTTGAAATGTGGGACGGTAGATATTCACAGCTGCACAGTAAGTACACAATTATGTACTAATACACAGCCAACGCACACACGCCCACGAGCCCAGACTGACATCTGTCTGCAAATGTATAGCCATACACAAACACACACACACACACACACACAAACGTGCACGTGCTGTCTGTGATGCGCACGGCGATGTACAGGAGCACAGACGAGACATGAATATTTAAGAGGCTTCAGTCTGCATGTGTTCCATATATGTCACCATCGGTGTCTCAAGAGCTGGTTGGAGGGCAGGGGGCTGATGAGCTGTGTGTGTATGTGTGTGTGGGGGTGTGTGTGCGCATGCGCATGTGTGTATGTGTGTGTGTGTTTGTATGTGTGTGTGTGTGTGATCGCGGACTCAAAATGGCCATCTTCATATATCATGTAGCTCCTCCTTGCCAAGAGCACTGCTTCTGTCAAGTGTGTGTGATGAGTACCCACAAGACCTCTCCACTCTTCACCCCCTCTTCTATGTGTGTGTGTGTTTGTATGTGTATGGGTTTGTGTGTGTGTGTGTGTGTGTGTGTGTGTGTGTGTGTGTGTGTGTGTATGTGTGTATGTAAGGCGAAGAGTAAGAAAGAGGGTGAAGGAACATCATGTACATCTGCTGTGTTGAGAAAGCAGGTCAGTAGGGTAGGTTGGACTCTGTGTGTGTGTGTGTGTGTGTGTGTGTGTGTGTGTGTGTGTGTTTGTGTGTGTGTGTAGTTGGGTGGGAGGCTTGTATAAATCCTCTTAGAGCTGTCAAGTTAGTCAAGCTTTTAGTTTTTATTGCAAATTGCATATTTCATTCAGAAATCACAACAATATGTTTCACAAACAGCCAGAAAAACTGCACAAAACAGATGGATCTTCAGCATTTTAAATTAAAAATGTCATTTAAAGTTTGTGAGAAGGTAATGATGCTCAGAAACATTTGGTGGATTGTGACAGCAATAAAAGCTGAAAAAAATCCATGATGATGCTGACTAATACACCAATATCTCACTAGAGCCATCCATGTGGCCACAAAACAAGTATCAGACTTACTGAAATGCATTAGTTATTTATGAGAGGGGAGGAAGGTGGTGCAGAAATGAGGGAGGCATGTCAAATAAGTTTTTAAGCACTGGGAAGGGACTTATGTTTGTTCTTTTTGCTTCAGGGAGGGACATACAACTTTAAATGCTGTTTTTCATATTTATTTTAAATACCCCCTGAACCCCAAAACCTAGCTGTGGGTTGGAAAGACAAATTAATAGAAATTCTTGAGATATCACATTTATGAAAATGAGAAAGATGCAAAGTGACAGTAATCTTGACCTTTGACCTCCAAACTCTAACCAGTTCATTGGTGAGTCTGAGTGAACGTTTGTGCCAGATTTGGGGAAATTTCCTCGAAGCTCAAATGTAAGACCGATGAGGTCACAGTGTCCTTCATCTTTGACCCAGATCTAATCAGTTTGTCGGTGAGTCCAACTGGACGTGTGCCAAGTTTGAAAAAATTCCCTCGAGGCATTCATGAGATGTCGCATTCACAAGAATGAGACAGAAGAGGTCACAGTGGCTTTTACCTTTAACCTATGACCACCAAAATTTGTTGTTGAGTCCAGTTGGACATTTTAGCCAAATATTGTAAAATTCCCTTAAGCTGTTCTTGAGATATCAAGTTCCAAATAATGGAATTGATGGATGAACAGACAACCCCATAAAGACTACAAAATATACACAATTTATCGTAGCCAGAATCAGATTTTCACATTTCCGATGGTCCTTGAACATCATTTATGAGGAAAATAGTGAAAATAGTGAAAATATAATAGTGATAGTCCATCATTTCATCAAGCGAGGGATGGTCATGTGGTTTCATCACTTCGAGAGAGGAAAAATATTTGTAGCTTTAGGGAGGGTCAAGCTAAAAATAGAAACAAAGAAAAACAAAATCACACCCCAGCCACCCCCTCCTGTAATAAATAGCGAAAAGTCCCTTAAACCACTGCAATAAATTGGCCCCTCTACAGTTGCGGCCCCTATATAGGCCAAAATGACAAGCAGCTCGATGTGTGCTTGCTGAGACGCAGCCACATGTAAAGGGTTAATGACAGGACTGGTGATGCCTTGCTTTTCAGGACACTGCATGATGGGTAAACGACACCCCCTGCAGAGTTTGACAGTAGCTCGCGGCGCTCCGTCACCTCGTGTCCACTCTCAGTGTGACGCCTGGCACTTGTGATGTTCCGGGATCTGCACACAAAAACCACAAGACTCCTATTCTCACTGATGTGGGTGCATCTGAAGTAAAGTTGATGAAATAAGAGAGACACCATCTGTAAAATAGGACATGCACTAAATAAATGCTGACATGAAGGTAATACTTATTTATAAGCCACCTTGAGACTGACTATAATACAATAAAACTGTCAGGGATGTAATATCATGTGCACAGCGTCACTTCAGTCAGTCATTAAATACATTATTCCAAAAATGCACGCGTAGCTTTTTTGGGGGGAAAAACCCTCTAAATGAATTTAGAACATGTGTGAGAAAACTTTCACATTCAGAATGTATCATTATCCAAAATTTTTATCAAAAGATAAGGCTTGTGATATTCTGTAGTTTTGTTTTTGACATAAATAGGTCAGAAAATCACCCAAAACATCAGTCAATTTAGGTATCATCTGTGTATCCCAAGCCTGATATAGGTTATTCCTCTATGTCAGTCATTTCTGTCCAAAAAGCATATCATGAAACGTCAGCACATTAGTTTATGTGAAGTCAATGCCACACGCCTTGTCCTTACTGCTGTAAAATAGTCCCCAACAAATGTGAAATTTTTTAAGGGTTGTTAGGGATAACCCCAACAATGTCGATATCAAATTTCATGTGATTTTTTGTCATCTGTTTTAAGAAATTTAAATGGAAAGGCAGCTCAAATTTAAACATTAATAACATCATCTCCAATTTCATTAGAAACAATGACAAACAACCCTGATTCCAAAAAACGTTGGGACTCTATAAAAAATGCACATAAAAGCAGCATTTGTTTGCAATGTCAGGATTTTGGTCCACTTTTCCACACAGACAATCTTTATATTTTGGAGGGTCGCTTGTGAATCTTCAGAGAGAAATTTCACTTTCAAAACAGTCTTGATAAAAGAAAAGGTGATGTAACACAGTGGTAAACATGTCTCTGTCCCAACTTTTTTGGGATGTTGCAGACATCAAATTCAAAATAAGTCTATTTTTACAAAAAGCAATGAAGTTTTTTAGTTTGAACATCAAGTATCTTGACTTTGGACTGTATGCAAGTGAATATAGGTTAGAAATGATTTGCACATCATTGCATTCTGTCTTTATTTGCATTCAGAGTCCCAAAGGTTTTTTTTTCAAGGTTGTGTTATGGTTTGTTGTAAGATGGCATCTTATATTCTTAATATAGGATAATATAATTCAACAGATAATGCTGTATGTTAGTATTTTAAAATACTGTTCCATGTGCCCCTTTTTAACTTCAGGCACCTGCCCCTCTGAAGGTCTCTGAACAGCCCCAGTCCCAAGACATTTACCCCTTTGAGACTTGAAAGGAAGATCTGGCACACTGCTCATGCTCAGAAACTCCAAAACACTTTTAAGAGAACTCAAAAGTACTATCAAGAGTGTTCAAAAATAATCTTGCGGAAGATCCAGATGCACCTGCATCTGAGATAGCTGGATGTGCTAATATCTCTCTAAAAAAAGACATTTACTCCCAAACTGATGAAGAAAAGGTACAGAATGGTGCATAAAAATTCACAAAAATAGAAGAAATTAAGTGTTTGATGCTCTAAATTTTCTTGGGGAGGACCCCCAAACCCCCCGTTTCCGATGTCTCACCCCTACAATGTCGAAACAAATGGTGTGCCCTTGAATTAGATCAATTACACCACTGACTTTTGGGACTGAAGCCAGTTTTATCATTGTTGTAAATGCCATAGAAATTCAGTATTTTAGCCTTGAAGTTGCATTGGATAGCATTATATTTCAAGGTGTTCCTGTCATCTCATCCACTCCTTGTATTTCTGTTCAGGCCACAGAAAACTCCACAAACACTTACTCTTCAGAGAATCAGACCCCCAGCCTGAATGTTTACCCGCTGAGTGTGTAACACGGTAATGTGGCCCCTGTATGAGAACAAGCTTCACTATATGGCAGATATGAGGCAGGAACAATCATGCGATACATGGCCCTCGTCCGATGGGCTCGGCTCCATTGTCGCGAGCTTCTGTTACAGAGCGATCTATAAGTACTTAGCTGCTAAGGAAATTAGCCGCTCCACCGGCTGGAGAATGGAGAAATCATTGTGGAGCCCCGGTATGCTTCTGTGCGCCTGTGTAATTGTGTTTCTAACAAACGCGCTGGCAAAGTAAGGGGGACCTTTTTCTGCCTCCGACTCCTCCTCCTCCCTCCTCTTAACTAAAACCTCCTTTGCAGCCCCTTAACATGCGAGCACAAGCTAGCCGCACACCGGGGCCACGCCAGCGCACCGCAGCCAACCTCATTACCGTGTGATTATGCGAAATCAGCAGAGAGGAGCGAGAGAATCAAAGCCGCCACTGGAGATGAGTGAGTTGTACAGTAAGTGTCCCTGCCCCGCCGGATTGGTGGAGGAAAGATTAGAGAACTCGCTCCCAGAGACTCACCCAGATCAAATTCTCTCTTAGTTTGCCTCCCTCTTGGGCGTCAAAATGAGTTTCAGTGATGAGGCAGATGTCGAGGTCTATCCTCCGGTTGCTGTGGGGATGTGAGAGGAGCAGGTTTGGGTAAGCTTAGAAAATGAGGGAGATCCTCGCTGTGATAGCCATAAAGAATTCTGGGAGCCTTGCAGAGAGGAGTGGGTTGAAACACCGTCATTTATATTCAAGGACAGCTGCAGCCGTGGAGTGGGTATAAAATCGATGCAGGGGCTTTACCTCGTCTCATCTGTACTTTTTGTTCATGCTGAAAAGATGGCTGTGTGCTCGCTGTTGCAGACCTTGATTTTGGTTAAAATTATGTTTAGAGGGAATTGTACACAAAAATGACAAAATGGCAGACCAGCATGCACGCATTGATACACAAATAGGAGCACAAGATACACACACAGTCATACACACAGCAACCATCAGTGCTGCGTGAGATAACAAGGCCATATTGAGGATGACCGGAGGGGCGGAGAGACGGAAAGGAAAAGCGGATGAGTGAAAGAGTAAGAAAGTGGTCACGCTTGGCTTCCTTTTGCCATGTAGCTGCCCTATCTCTCCGCAGCACTGACCCTCTACACAACCAGCTCCACGCCTTATCAGTGCTTTCCTTGGTCCCTCGGTCTTTCTCCCCTGGCACCGCGCGGAACGTGATGCTGGAAACGTAACGCCAGATATAGGTTGAGTCATAGAGCGGCACTATCATCTTCGGACACGGAGCCCCGTCGGCTTGCAGTCATCAAGCAGTTCAAGGTGTGATTTGAAAGTGCGGTTTGGTCTTTGCCTCCAGCATGTATGGACAGACATATGCACACACACTTCAGTGTCCCCTATGAAAACAGTTAAGTGCGACCTTTAATTGAAGTGGTAGTTGCAGGTAAAGAGCTCATTTATATGCATTTCTTTAGCCTAAAGCCATCGACTCACACATGCAAACACACTCGCGCACAAACAGATACATACACACTCGCACACACAATGGCAACAATACTTATTGAAGCTGACAGGGGCCTTATCCGCTTAATCCAAATTTACATACACCACTTCCGTTTAGTATTCCAACAAAAGCATTAGCCCCCTCCCTTTCCCATGCAAATAACCTCAACATTGGGCTTATTGTCCAGACTGTGACTGGCGGAGCGCTCTGTGCCAGCCAGTTTGGACTGAAGGTCCAAGAACTGGAAATGCTAAAAGTCAAATGTGGATGCAGGAAATAAAACAGCTTCATAGGAAGTTCATCGGCTCCAGATGAGTAGGATACTGAGGAAGTGGATATATGCTCATATTTATTCCAGTGGGTTTTTTAGCTTGTTTGTAGATTTACTGAATAACACCAAGAAAAAGTGGCTTTCAGTGGGGCTAAGGACACTCCCAAAGAGTCACAAGGTAATTGTGAGGGTTAGTATTAGCATTAATAGTTAGGGTGATTACAGAACATTATAATCTTATTTTTTTCTGGTCTTTTTTGTAATGTTGCTATTTGCTTGTGAAATACTAGATAAAGTTCAGTTAGATTTCTAGTTGTGCATAAAGGCAAGGCAGTTTAATTTATATAGCACATTTCATACAACAGGGCGATTCAAAGTGCTTTACAAAGCAATAAAATATAAACCATTTTAGGACATTTAAGGATACAGATTTGCAAAAAAGAAAAAAGAGTAAAGAGAAAAGATATAAAAGGTGAAATTAATTGCTAAATGATTTAACCCTAACATTAAAAATAGAAAAGTGCAGACAAGAGGTGCAAAGATAAAACGATTATTTAAAATGATTATAAATCAAGATTAAAAATAAGTTTGCAGTCATTCTGTGGGAGGAATAGGTAGAAAAAAAAAAGAATTTTTTATCTTTGACTTAAAAAAGGTCAGAGTCAGGGCTTGTCTTCCATCATCTGGAGGGTTATTCCACGTTTGTGCTGCATGATAATAAAACTTACTTTGAATCAAAAAGTAAAACATTCTACAAACAAACAAGTACAGTGTCGGAAAAGAGTAGGTAGAAGTAAAACTTATAAATCCCTACCCCTTTCTCACTTTTTTCTTTTAACTCATATATAATTTCAACAAATTCCCAAACAACCACTCCCAGTTTACTTACCACCCAATTAAATAAATGAAAAACTATCCCAGGTTTATTTGCAATCCAAATATTCGCCAGTGTTTCAAAATACAACCAATGCCAGTGTTTCCTCATCCATATACCTGCCAAAAAAATCTTTTTTTGTATAGTTTTTAAAACTGATTTATGTTTGTGCTTCGTTTCAGCCCATCACCCAACAGATTCCACACGTCCACCCTGTACACTGAAATACGCAGACGCTTTTGAGTAAAAACACTGCTTTATACAATTAAATTGACCCTGCTCACCTTCTCAAAAATGTGAATACATGTTGGGTCTATTGCCTTCAAATGGAACTTATGAGCTTCTAGTCACAACATGGGAAGTCGTGTACACGATATGCTTAGAGCTGCAGTGGTTAATTTGTGAGAGAACTGCTACTAGGCAAGGGCGACTGCTGGCGTCTAGAAGCCACCTTGGCCAACTATTAAGCAAGCTAGCGAGCGGGTGACGTAATACAGGAAACACTAAGACATGATCACAAGTGCAAAGGTGAGCCCTTTGGTAATATCAGCATTTTTCAGACATATTAACAAAATTACAAAAATATCTGACTAAATTACACTATATAAATTTGTCATTCACTGAAAGAAATGAACTTTATGGCTTCTGCCATTCCTAAAAATGTTTGGAAACATGTCACAGCTCTTTCAGAAATGTTCCACTTTTTAGGTCATGAATACCACAAAAAGGGGGCAGTCATATGGACTCTTCTTGTGAACATGGTAAACATGACCCCGTTTGAGGGCAACATATGGCAGCTATGATGATACCACGAGGAGGCCGCAGGAGAGTGTTGATGGTGAAGCCAACATCTGGCAAACTGATGAAAGCTTCAGTAGTTTTCGAAGTGACACATATCTACCAGAGCTAACTTTGCCCTTCAAAATGTTTTACCACTGTTAAAAAAACATGTGGCCAACCTTCCACCAGTCTGAAGAAGAGCATTAGCATGAAATGTAATTTGTGAATGTGCATATAAATTGCATTTAAGAGAGCTATAGTGTGCTGATCTTTGTGTTTTTTTGCATCTAATGCAACTTAAGAAGCTGACCCTGCAAATTTGACTCTTATTATGTCTTATTAAGAGGCTCTTCAGGTCAGCCCACTTTTGTCCTGATGTAGGCAGTTCTGGTTTTATTTTATGGGTAAAAAGGTGAATGGCAAAGTTCTCACAGTGTTACATAGTCCACAACAACAAATAAAACAACTGTTCATCTCCTGGTTGCACAAATGCATCTCTACTGTTGCTCTTGTACCATCTCCAGGTGTGTTGCATCAGTGAAAAATGAGAGGCGTATATGCGTGACTTAATTTTGTGAGTTCAGCTTTCTCACTCTTGAGATCCAAATCTTTATTATTCTGATTTCTTATTCTTCTTCGGTATGTTTTTCTGTCAAGTGACTTTCATACTTTCAGATCAAAAACCATTCAGATATCAAAACATGAAATGCTCTTTAAGGACTCTTCAAGTCATTTATGCTTGTGTTCAGTGTTTTTTTATTCAACTTTTTTTGGCTTTTTGAAGTATGAGGCATTCTCTCAGCCTTCTCAGTTAATGTCAACATCTAACTGTGACTGTATTACTGTTTAGCTTCCAGCTTTACTTGCAATGTTTTTCAGCTCTTGGCTTCTTTTGGTAATGCAGTTCAGCTTTAATTTCTGCCAGATTTTCAGATCTCTTAGGCAGTTTGTTTTATATTTTCGCTTTTCAGCAATGCTTTTGAAAACATTTCAGCATCCACATGCATTTTCTGTAGAAAATGCATTTTCTAGTTGACACTGCAGTCTCTTCCTACTTGCCCAGATTAAAAGACTTGAAACAACAGTTTTACCAGCTAAGACCAATCTGATTTTATCTTGTGCAACATAGTTTCATAGATACACATTGCTTAATTTTAAGGTCTCATGAGCCAAAGAGACTGGGGACAAGTTGAAAACTGAATGCTAATACCATTGTTTATTGAGACAACAAATAAAGCAGGGATCAATATTGCTCAGTAATAGTTTTAGTTTGCTCTTATTGGTTATTTTATGGTCAGTGTGATCATACCAATGATATTTCAGCTTTTACTGGCATTGTAAAAAGTGTGGTTAGTGCTTTTTAAACCGAGCAGGACACACACTGTCCCAATCAGTCATTAACAAATGCACAGATCTTGGCATGAATAATTTGGAGTCCCTGGTAGCCCTCCTTGGGACGTGCAGAGAGGGGGGTGTTGAATCAATAGCCATAAGGAGTCTGGCTCCCGTTTGCTTTCAAGATCTACAGCCAAAGGACCCAGTCATCAAAAGTTAATGAGCTATTTAGATCATGCTGTTTCCTCTGCTCTCGACTGAGAAAACACTGCTGGACGAGGGAGAAAAGAGAGCCCTAGTGCGAGTGTGTGTATGTGTGCGTTTTATGTGATGTATGTGTCTCCTATAGATGTGCAGAGGGAGATTGGCAGCTGTAAAAGAACAAAGCGGTGAAAATGGTTATCATGCATGTGCAGTTGTTCTCGCATTGTTTGGTGCAAATGCCTGACATGGGTCGCAACCCTTTTCTCTGGCCAGTAATGTGAAAACAAAGCCGGTTTTTGACTCCCAATGTGACACCATGATACCCATGGGCGGATTATAAGACAATAGGCCCCTGGGCACAGATATGCAAAGGGCCCCATCATCTCTCCTACATAGCAGCAAGACACCCAGATTTTGTGGGTTGCTTCTGCTTGTGGCCATTTTGTGCGTCCTTGTGATTGTTTTGTGTCTTTTTGGAGTGGTTTGTGTCTCTTTGATGTAATTTTTGTCTCATTTTTGTGTCTTTTTGCAATTCCTTTGCATTTCTTTGTGGTCATTTTGTGTCTTCTTATGGTTGTTTTATGTCTTTTTGTAGCTGTTCAGTTCTCTTTGAGGTGATTTTGTTTCTCACTGAGATAAATGTGTCTGTTTTTGTCTCTTTGGACCCCTGGGCTAGTGCCTGGTAGGCCTGTTCAGTCATCCATCCATCCTGTAAGTGAAATCCACGGATCTCCAAACATCAGCTTTTTGAAATTTAATAAAATATTCAAATATGTTTTGACAAGATTTTAAAAAGGTGTTAAGATTTTCTCAAAGGAAATGAATGACCTAAACGTGAAAAGGTATGAGAAACAAAATTTGGAGATACAAGGTTTTCATTGGATAGCAATAAACAGTTTTTTTTTTTTTTACTTTCTCCTTCTTGTTTTGAAGTTAGAGCTTAGCAAGAAAATAAATTATGTAAGTGCAAATTATATAAGTGTGAATGCTGCAGCAATCTTCTTATCAAGCTATTTTTGTCTGTGATTGAGTCTGAGCCTTAAATTATCTTTCAGGGCATTAAAATATTTCAAATTGTGTTGCAAAATAATTTATTATTTTTTATACATGTTATGTCCTGTTCTCCCTTGTTAAGGTGTACATTTATAGCACTGAGCTATGATTTGAACCCAAGTAAGTAATGATACAATGTTCATTAGGCTGATTAATGCTACTCCCACACCTGGTTTGTTACCACCTTTGAAATTACAGTCATTCCAGAGATACTGTGTTCCCCACCTTCTCCCCCAGCTCCTTTATGCGTTCTTGCCTCTCCTTTCTCCCTTATTTCCAATCTCCCTTTCCTTCCTTCTCCACCTGGACTCTGCTAACGATGCCTGAAGCAGTGGCCAACATGTCACCCAGGACTCCTCGCTGGCTGTTTCCCTGGCCACTGGCCTTGTTAAAGGGATGGCACATAAATGTGGCAGAGGAAAAAGTTATGGCTGTCTAAATTCCCCACAGAATAGTAGAAGAATGGGAAAGACTCCTTGTAGCAAAGACCACAAAATGAGTGTATGTGCAGCAAGAAAGAAAGACATGATCATTAAGAATTAACATTGTTCCCTCTGTGGCCGTTTTGAAGACTTGGGAAACGAAACACGACCCGATAGACTTATAAAATATATATAACTCAAAGCGGCAAGCAATTCCCATCCCAAATGTAATGCGCATTCAATATCACTGCTGTGGGAGTAAAGTGTGATGTATAGCAAACTTTTCTGGCAGTAATACTAAAAAAAATTTGACCACCTTGCCAGCCAAGCAGCTTTGAAAAAAAGAATCCAACTGAGGTGAGCCAAGCAGAGCATTGATTTTCAGCGTGCACCCAGTGGAGGAGGTTTTTATCTGTTGTGTTCTCCACAGATGCACATTAACCTCCAACTCTCTTTGAAATACTCCAAAAGCCCAGAGGACTCAAACCTCACCGGTGACGATTAATTGGTCAAACTCTGTGTCGTGCCGCCTCTGCCAGTCTGCCCGGCCCGTTCACGATTTGTCTCCTTCCAGCTGTCAGTCAGATTCGATGCCTTCGCTTCTCCAGAGCTTTTTCCCACAAAGACCAAATCCTGCAGCTTGAGAATCAGGCACCAGGGGTTCAGAGAGAAGAAGAGATGGGGGATGAACTTTGGCTTACTGTTGGGCTTGGCAAGTCTTCAACATAAAACCTCTAAGAACAGGCATACTGATCAATGATCACTGGCCGAGACATTACTTCTTTGTTGTCAGACTGAAACTGCACATTTGCAAACAAAAAAAGTTTGCCTCTTCAGTGCTAGCCATTTAAAATCATACTTTAGGGGCCAAATATAAGACGAGTTTAATTATAAGATGTTGGAAGTGCATC
The DNA here is from genome assembly GCF_026936395.1 of Plectropomus leopardus. Lineage (NCBI taxonomy): Eukaryota > Metazoa > Chordata > Actinopteri > Perciformes > Serranidae > Plectropomus > Plectropomus leopardus. Next base: position 7,742,413 of record NC_142199.1, read on the forward strand.
AACAACTAGCTTGCTGGGAATTGTCTGGACAATTACTTGCTCCTTTCACACATGGCTCAATCGGACAAGACACAGACTTTGTAATAGGGAACTGGCAATGTCTGTTTTATGTCCAAACAAATCAACAAAATAAAGACACAAAATTACTTAAGGAGACATAACACAACCATTTAGAGACATAAAATGACTATTTAAGACCAAATAACTTAAAAAGAGACACAAAATGACCTTGATAAGACTAAAAATCACTTCAGAAACCCAAATAACTACAAAAAGACATAAAACAGCCCCAAGAAGACACAAAATGACCTCAAAGAGACACAAATCACTAAAAAAAGACACAAAATTACTGAAAAAGTCACAAAATTACCTCAAGGAGACACAGAACCACCACAGGTAGAAACAAATAACCTAAAAAGACACAAAATTACCTCAAGGAGAAACAAAATAACCACAGGTAGACACAAAATGACAAAAAAACCCACACAATTACCTCAAAGAGACACAAAATGATTAAAAAAAAGAACACAAGAAGAGACACAAAACCGTGAAAAAGATGCATAACGACTACATAAAGATGCAAAGCCATCACAAAATCTGTACTTTTTGCTCTTATTGAGGAAAGGTGGTGGGGCTCTTTGCAGATCTGTACCCATTATTGTCTCATAATCCACCCATGCATGGAGTCAAAGAGGTTTAAGAAGCTGCAGGACAAAAGCAACATGCAAAAAGAAAAATAAACATGATATGAAATATAGTTAGATAGTCAACACACTGACTATTGAAAGGTCCCAAAACCTGTTTGTATGAAATCTGTGTGTAAATTGGTTTTCACTGATCCCCTTGGTTTAAAAAAAATCAAGAAATACAATTGTTGCAATTCATGAATATACAGCTTTAACCTATGCTGTATAATTCAAATCACCCTGCCTGCTTTCATGTGTCAACACAATAAGCACGATAAGATTCACCCTCCACAACAAGCCTACATTATCTGATGTGATATCTCTACCTCACCACACCATTAGGCTGCAGATTTAGCAATTGATTTCAGTGGAGCCGGCTCTTACCGACAACATGAGCCCAAAGCCTGTCTCTTTGGCAGGTAAATCAAAGGCTGTGGCTTGTTATCAGGTTTCATATGCAGCTGGAGGATCACGGCTATGTAATGTCATAAAACAGGTGCTCAGCGGGAGAGCTCTGATGGTATTACTGCTGGTGCGCTGGGTCAGGCGTAACACACACGGGCTCAGGCGCATAACTTACATGTATGCAAGCAATAATGTGGACGCTGACACGCAGGAATAAATATACACACACTGCACATACAGCCTGCACACACATGCCACAGATATAAGAGAAAAATTGGACATGTGCTTTGGATTTTCTTGAAAAAAATGTTAATTCATGATGATTTCGAAAACTCTGGAAACAATCATGGCTTCTCTTATCACACCCATCTTGCTGAAGTATTGCTCAATCCTCGCTCCCCTGCCCCAGCACAACAAATCCCCCTGGCCGGAAATCCAATCCCGCCTCTGTGTGAGCGGGGAGGCACCGTGACGGATGGCTTGTAAGCATCCCACCATGTTTCATCAAGCCTTCTTCTCTCTTTGTCAGGGCTGGGAGACTGAAGACTTCCATGCAGCGCTTCACCTTAGGGACGCTGCTGTGTTCAATAATTCAGTGGCTGTTGCTCCAGTCCTGTGGAGAGCGCTCATCAGTGACCGATGAACATCCCGAGTGGGCCCCAGCTCCATCCCGGAAAGGATTTTTTTTTGCAGTAGGCCACAGTGGATGGTAAATTCGACTACTAATTAGCATAGTTTTACCATTTGTTTTAGATTGTTCTTCTTCATTACCTTTAAGCCTTATCACACTAGTCCTTCACTCACACAGGTGTTGTCTCTTATTTTGGCTGATTAGTCCTCTTTGAGGGACTGTGTGGACAGACTGACGATGTGAGCACAGCTCTAATCAGACAAAATGAGAACACCTGTGCAGGTGTGCAGTCCTCATTAACTAGAGAGGGTGCTAGCTTTTAGTGAGCCTGTTACTTAAAATATTTCTCATTTGCTTATACTCTGTTCCAGACAACTCGGAAGTCAACATATTCCCACCTCCTACTAGAAAAAGTACAATGGAGTGCCACTCAAAGTCCGAGTTTCTACTTGTGAACTCTGGGAAATCCATGAAGCCCGACTTCAGTGTCTGATGTCGTACAACAATGGCAGCATTCATGGAAGCCACTGAGGCGCACAGTGTACATGGTAAGAGATCAACTAAAAGGCAGCGTAAAGTATATTTCATCATTGTTGGGCACAAACCTCGTATCTCCACATTTTACTATTTTCTTTGTTTTTTTAAATTAATTAATTCTATTGGTCCCCCTCTACAACTGTCAGTGGGTTTTACTATTTCTCAACCAATGAAATGTATTTTAAAAAGCTTGTGACTAAATCTATCTCTGTTGGATCTTTTTAAAAACACACCGTTTTTTCTAATTCCTAAAAAACATACATTGTGGAGATAGGAGGTTTGCACCCGACAGCAGCAATTTGCACATATTCAATTAAAGTAATACTTTGGTGTTGTGCACCTGAACACTTGGACGTTGGAAATTTCAACAGAGAAATTCCGACCTCTGACTTTGAATGGAACACAGCATAAAGCTCAATTTCTGAAACGGTCTTAACCCTGTTAAACTGGGATCGACATCACTTGTCTTGTTCTGTATTAAACCTATTACCTACCTACTAAGTATTTAAACCTCTAGACCCTGAGAAAATTGGTTTGCATGGGGGAAAATGCAATAAGCAACTTGGCAAGAAATGTGTCACAAAATGTAAGAAATAAGTAGATTTAGAATTTTCTTTTTTTTCTTTTTTTTTTTTTAAAGCTAGCAAAAAAATTCCGGAGAACTATGTATATAATTAACCTAATATTGTCTCTTACTCTTTAAAATAATGTCTCTTTCCAGAATTCATGACTCGATATAATCCAACACATTCTCATCCCAAGTCATCACACATCACCACTTTTTCAGTGGACTTTCAGGTCTAAGTTCAGATCTGCCTGCTACTGTAGCTACTGTATTTCCACAATTAAAAGCCGAGCTGTGCATGCCACTGTGTTGTAAACAACATGGTCATGCAAATATTTCAGAATAGAAAGCCTTTTGTTAACAACTGAAGGGATTATATAGACAAAAACATTGTAAGTGGGTTTTTATTTTGAAACAGGAAAGGTTGAGTAAAACAAATATATTTGTATATTAGCTGGAGCTAAAACACTTGCACATTTTTCCACTTTTTAATTAGTTTTTGGTTTCTCCACAAACCAAATACCAATGAGCATAACTGTAATAACCGCTACCAATGCAAAAATACATCTTTAGCTGCAAGTGGAGCAGATTTATTGAACCTTGTGTAATAAGTTAATATAAAACAAAAACAAAATGTGTTTCAAACATTCAGCATATATTCATTCTATCTCAATATACTATTTATTTCTTAAAATTAAACTTCTGATATCGCACAATGACACCCCCGATTTTTCTGCTTAAACAGATGCAGGCACCTCACCTATGAAAAAATACACTTCTTCCAGTGCACACACACACACACACACAGAAACAAACTCATGCAAACACCTTTCCCAGCCTCCCCCTCCCCCTGCTCTCCTGCCTCTGCGTCCCATGTGGCCAGTTGCATCAGCACCGGGGCCGCTGACTGTTGTCATGGTGTGAAACATCCCTGTAACCCCAGCGGGTTTAACCAGCCCCCTCTGCCTCGCGTGTACGATGCAAAGCACCCTGCTAGCAGCCAGCTGCTTTCCACAGGTGCTGTCGACAGATAGAGGATATGAGAAGAGGAGGCAGAGAAACAAACACAGGCTGACCTCCTCTTACCTGATGGAGTGTATTCACAGCAAGGCTCCCGAACCCCTACCTGCGCATTTTTTACAGGCTTAGCAGTCAGCTGCGTCACCAGTTGCCTAGCAACCACACCTGGCGTCATCATCATGACCCATAGGAGAACTGGCTGTGCAAAACACCAGCTAAATAGCTACATAACCAGGAGGCTGAACAGAGAGACACACTTGATAAAAGATTGCTTGTGTTTGTGGATTAAAGCAGTATTTTTGTGAGTTTCAGTAAACACTTGGGTCAGAGTGACTTGAAATTACACCAAGAGAGCAACTTGGTCATTCAGTAATCATCTCTGAGTAATCTTAACATAATTCCTGTTTGAAAAGTCATTATAATGAGAAATTGTCTCTAAATAACAATTTAGTATGTAAATGCAAAGAGAAACTTTCCCCTTTTCCTCATTATTTTGAGATACATAAGTCTTTATTTTTAGACACTAAGACATTATTTAAAGAAGGTTTCTCATTATAAAGTCATACAGGATATTTTTTGGCTCATCACACTGGTGGAAAAGTGTTTCTATATTCCTCAGATTCTGTACAGTTGCAGCAAAAAAGGCCAGAGGATGTATTTTTTGTGTGTGGAAACAATACAGTGCAGCACTAAGAGAAAGCAGAGGATCATACTTGCTCCATCATCTCCCATTTAGAAAAGCCCTGATCTACAGACAGATTCCTGATTGGCGGAAAGAATGGCGGCTAAAGACTGCAGCGCGTGCGAGAGAAGGAAAGAGCGAGGTCGGAAAAATAGATGTAGACAGACTGAGCGGGAGAGCAGGAATCAGCTAATGGTCAAAATGGGGCCGGCTGCTTCCTGAATTGTTAATAAACCCTCTCAGAGACCCTGATGAGTGTGATTGATTGGTACGGGCCTGTAACAATGCGAGCCTCTTCAGTGCACTCAAACTCATTTACCTTTCACCGGTGCTGCCTTTTGTCCGACTGCGGCTTTATCTACGCCGATCCTCAGTAAGCCTTTATGTATTGTCTTTGAATATTAGAGTGCAGCGATGGAGCACTAACATTCATCACCATATCTCACCAAGAAGATTCACTGTGAAAATGGTCAATTGTGGTGTGAGTGTGTGTGTGTGTAACTGCTATCTCTGTTTGTGCTGCTGTTTGGAAGATAACCATCCTGTGTGTGTGTGTGTGTTCACATATGTGCTAAATGGATATGCATGTCCACCGTGTGTACTTTATTGCATGCGATTGTGCCTGATAGCAATCGGTTTGTATTTGCGCTTCTGTTGGGGAGATAACCATCGCCTCATGTGTGTATTTACCCGTGTGTTTTTTTGTGTGTTACACCCCCAGACAGACAGGTAAACATCATCGGCGGGGCCTTCTTCTTCTCCGTTCAGATAGCGTCTCTCATCTTGTTGATTTCACCTAAGCCTCCAGATTGTATTTTGACAAGCGCCGATCATCTCGCTCCGTTCCTGGCATCCGACACCAGACACGACGCCGCCCGCTGCCGCCGCCAAGATCTTATTAAACAGAAGGGGAGACAGAGAGGAGGAAGTGGTGCTGAATGAAAATGGGAAGATGAACAAACTTCGGTGAGAGATGGCAGAGTAGAAGTGGGTTTTAACCCTTGGAAACCTGGAGTGACATTACTTTTCTTGTGCTGCTTTGAGACGCCTTGAAACATGAGCAAATTGACTTAATTTCTTCCAACAAAAAAACGGCAATGAGCGATCAAAGGGGAAATTACCCCCAAATTAACAAGAAATTAGTTAAAAGTACAAGAAAATTGCATTTTTAAATTTTTAATTTTTAAAATTTTTAATTAATTTTTTTTTAAAGATAGAAAGAAAGAAAACTTGGAAAAAGTGCCCAAAAAATAACAATAATTCTGTAACATAATTTCGGGAAAAAAGAGAAAAAATAGCAAAAAACTATATTTATTATTATCATTATTACATACTTTAATAATATGTCACAGAATTATGTTTTTAAGTACTTTTTTTCGGGTCATTTCTTTCTTTTACTTTTTTATGCGTGTTTTTATGTTATTTTATTGATTAATTTTCAGGTAATCTTCATGGTCTTATGTCTTGCTATTTTTTTCTAGTTTTCTTAATATTTATCCTAAGTCATTTGATATTTTTTTAATGAAACTGTCGAAAGTTTTAGGTTATTTTCTTGTCACCTTTGATATTGTTTTTTGCAATTTGCAAGACATTTCGTGCCAAGTTGCTAATTGCCTTTTTTTGCATGCTTTTGAAGGACTTTATGTTTCCAAGATTTCAATACTCATGAAAAGGGTCTGAACGCTGTACAAGAAAACTGAAGATTTGAAGGATGCCCTTTTTCAGAAGGATCAGTTTCACTTAGGGTTAGTGGTTAGGGTTACTCAATGGCACTTTGCAGTGAGAGGGTTAAAAACAGAGAAAGAGAGGCCTGTTCGACAGTAAAGTGCAGGCTAATGTGTTGTCAAGGCTGAAGCGACACGCCTCAGACGGAGAAGATAAGATAGGAAGCCTTGGCGGCATTGTGAATGCGGTTACCAGGGAGCTCCGCAGAATAATCTATGCACGCCGGAGATGGGAGCGGAAGAGCCAAACATTATTCAAACATAGGTGAGGAAATGAAAACGGTCAGTAAGAAAAGGAGAAGTGTATCCTTTTGTAATATATTCTTGATTTATTCCGCACGAGCTGGAAAGTGACTCAGAAAAGGCCCATTTGACAGCATCTCATCAAAAGACTTTTTTGGTTAATGCGTGCACTCAGCTTGCATCTTTTTCACTCCCTACCTGTGAGCTACTATCCTCTCTCATTCCTCATCTCCTCGCCTCTCAGGTGTGCTAAAGCCGAGGCCAATCTGTCCCCTCACCATCCATCCACTTCATCCCCCATCTTCACTCTCTCCTCAGCTCCTATCACTCCTCCATCTCATCTTGCTCCCTCCCCCGCCTCTCTCACTCTTACCTTGCTATCTCATTTCTTTTTCTTTCTCTCTCTTTGAAATGCCTGTTGCTGATCCATCAGGCTGCTAGCGGAGTATGTTCCCACTCGTTTCTCACAGTGAGTAAAGTCTGTCTCAGAGGAGGTGGCGGCAGCGGCAGTGCTGGGAGGTAGCGTCTACTCCAGTAGGGTACCAAGCCGATTATTAATTACTCCCCAATTCCTCATCTGTTCTCCGTCTGCTGAGAGAAGTAATTACGTCTCTCCCCGTTTCTCCCCTCGTCTGCATCAGAAATGACGCGATAACCAGAAACCCAAATTACTCCCGCTGATGAGACAATCATTGAGCGAGAGAGAGCAAGCCGGAGATTTTTCAGCCCCACTGTGCTTCACCCGTTGGGGTAATGGCACCTCGATTCGGTTTGGGATGTCTCCCGGACGCATTTGCGGGGCGTTTCCAATTTCCACTTCGCAAAACACTAGAAGATGGGGAGGAAGAGATAGGCAGAATTAAATGAGGATTTTTTTTTCCTTTCTTTCTGTTTTTTTTGTTTTTTTTTTTACTCTCTATAAGAGAGTGCAATCATGAGGCGGTTCCAGCTCCAATCAGTGTTTTGCAGCTGGAGAGGAGCGTGATGGAAGAGGGACATTAGCACCGGCTCCTCATCTGCCACAGAAGACAGAGGGAAAGAAAGGGTGGAAAAACAATTAAGGATGCTTTCTTCCCTTCTTTCCTTTGAAAAAAACTAAATTGGTGGTAACCAGGTGTCCACACAGGTGTACGTGGATATTTTTCTGCCTGTGTGTGTGCCACATGGAAAACAAACACAGTTACATGGACACTTAACTGAGTTGAGCTGTCGTTTAAGAATTTAGTTTGACCTGTGCAGTCAAAATGTCTGTACGCGTGGCTGAAAAAAGACTGAAAATTACCACAAAGAGACATAAAAAGACCAAATAAGAGATTGCTACAAAGAGACACAAAATAATTACAAAAACAACCACAAAATGACAACAAAGGGACACGAAACTACCCAAAAAAAAGACATAAAAATAGCTCAAAGAAACACAAAATTAACTTAGAGATCCAAACAACTACAAAAATGACACAAAACAATGAAAGAAGACACAAAATTGCAAAACTACAGAATTCTGTGTTGTCGGAGCGATGGGCAGTCGCCATTGTTTTAGGGGCTTGTTGTAGCACATTTGCCCTCGTTGGCCACCATACTTTTCATACAGTTTGGTGACATAATTACCTGCTCAGAATGGCCTTTCTCCTTTCCAAGTAAGCGACGAATACAAAAATAGCTCCTCTCACCGATAGGACAACAGGGCATGTAATAGGCCTTTTTTCGTGGATGACATTTTGACACGTCACACTCGGAAAAACACAGGTATAAATAATGCAATTAATCAAACTGAATTCCATCAGAGTCGTGGGGTTATGCATGCTGCCTTACCATCACACTGACATGGCTTACAGGGACACTTGAATAGAACGGAGCTGTGATTTATGTTTTTAACTGTCTTTGACCCCCTGAAAACTGGATCAGCATAACTTCTCTTGTGCTGTGTTGAGACACCTTTCACAAGCTATCTAATCCTTGACAACTGAACAACTGGTTTGATTTGAAATCATAAGGAATAAGGCAGTGAGCAACTTGGCAAGACATTAGAACCGCAAGAAATTAGTTGAAGGTGATAAGAAAATGACCTGAAAATTACTTTAAAATAGAGGAAAAGTGAACAATTCTTAGGAAAAAAAATATACACCTCATTTTTCTTTCTTTTTTGGGGGCTCATTTTCTTGTTGGCTTTGCTTATTTTCAGGTAATTCTCTTGTTAGGTTTTTTGGGGGTTTTTTTGGCCATGTCTTGTTGAGTTGCTCATTGCTTTTTACCCATGTTTTAGCAAAAGTCAAACCAAAGTCAAACCACTTTGCTCTTGTTTAATAACACCTGAGTCTTTCCTGCTAAAACGCCTATAGGTCAAACAACAGCTTGTTGCACATATGCAATACATTTCACTCCAGTCAAACACCAAATTTGACAAATTCACTTACTGAAATACTAGAAAATCCTTCAAGAAAATCTTTCAAATTATTTTTTTTTACAATGGATGGTTTGGAAATTTTCTGTGTGTGTTGCCAGGTTCTCTGCTCCCCTATATGAGCCATGTCTGGGTGCCAATCGAGACATCTCCAAACACATCTCCCCCTACTTCCCTCCTCAGCTGTCAAACTGCTGTTTAAATGGAGCAGAGGAACCAGCAGGCTAGTGCTGTTCTCTATATTGTATTTCAGTACCTGTCAAGTGCTTATTGATTGGCTGCGGTGGATTAGGTTGGCTGCAGAGTGTGTGAGCGTGCCGTGTGAATATATATATATATATATATATATATTTATATGTGAGAGTTCATGTGTGCATGTGGAGCTACGCTGGAGGTCTCTGAACTGACAACTAGCCCTTGAAAATCGCACCACCTAATCCTCCGCTCTCTTACTTTATCTCTCCTACGTCTTCTTTTCTCCCTCGCTAACTTCTCTCAGCCTCACCCGTCTCTCAGTCCAGAATGATTCGGATCCTAATAGTCTTTTTACAGCCGCCGGCTAATGTTGCCATGGGGGAATGTAACAGGGCCATAACGAGACAATCCCATCCCATATGCAGAGGATATGAGGGGGAATTTGTCTGCTTCAACAGTGACAGGAGCAATCTGTACTGTGGGGCAGTTCCAATGAAGAGCCCATCAGAAAAAAAACCTCAGTGTATTCAGGATTATAGTGTAGGAGCCCATTGAAAATCTAATGGACTAGTCACATCAAATAGACTTGGTAGGAGCATGCTCAGATGAATACATGTATGCCACCACGCACACACACGGTAAGAGAAGCCATTACCACCAGAGGTTGGGCCATTACTCTCTGTCCAGTATGCCTGTGTGTGTGTGTGTGCGTGTGCGTGTGTGTGTGAGGCTCAGCCATAATGTTTCCAGTCCCACAGGGGTCTCAGTACAGTTCGGTCGTCCTAAATAATTAGCCCAGGTCTCTTTATATAAGAACAGGGGAAGGCAATAAAGAGACCTGCGATATTGCATTGTGCATACTACGCTGATATGAAGAGTGTGAGGAGGAGTGCTTACAAACATGTCAGGTTGTAATTTCATAGACCTGCAATGAAAACATTTTTGCAGTGTGGTAATGAGTGCAGCTGCTGCGTTATCATGTACTCAGTCTGTCATTTAGGTAAATATTTTTTGGCTCTTTTATTCAAAGTAAAGAAAAGAGGTGGTTTCATGCTCACAGTACAGTTAGTGCAAAGATAAGGGCATGCTTTAAGGCCAAAACCATCATCAGGAGTGAAGGTGCTTGATAACGACTACTAATGTGCTCCAGGTGTGTCAGCTGAAGTTCACACAGCCCAAGATGATTCCTCAAGATTGCTCTCCAGATATTTAGCTTACTATGAGTGAAGAATTGCAGCTACTAAAGTCTCCTACAGACTGTGAGATTTTTGCAATCTTATAAGTTCAGTGCAAGCTACTCTGTGACATGGATTAGTAAACTTGGGTTTGACTTTAAGTTTGATGTATGTAGACTTTACGATGACATCACCTACCAAATTGCAGACTACAACCAGTGTCCATTGATGTCAGTCCACATGTGTCATCCATCAGTGCCGCTGTAGTGGTAAGAGCAAAACACACAAACAACAAACAGGAATCGAGCCCTCGCTATAGGGGCATTTATGTATGTCTAAAAAAGTCTGAATAAGAGGAGGAGGAGGAGAAAGTGGGCGTGGTCGTGGCTGGGAAAAAGTTTGCAAACTGGCTAACTGGCTCATAAACTTGCTCTAGCACACTGACTTTGGTAAACTTACATAATAGGCATTTTGACATAATAGGCAAAACATTTTGGCTTTTTAAGTAGGAAAATTACAGGTGCTATTAATAACATTAACAATGGTCCTGTTCTATTCACAAAATATTCAAATTTTGCACTTATTCTGAAAATCAGAATCAGAAATGTTTTATTGGCAATTTGATTAAGATTTGGTGCATAACATGACAGTGCAAAAGAAAAAAAAACATAATATGAAATACAGTTAAGATTTACAATGGAGTGCGAAAAATGTATATATGATTTTAAAAATGTAAAACATTTCTACTAAGCTTGTCCAAAGTCCAGCCCAGGGGCCAGCAGTTGCCCTCAAACTGATTTTAAATGGCCCCTGGCTTGACTTTCAAAAATATTCTATATATTTGGCCCACCTCACAATACTGGTTAATGAAGCGAATCCCTTTACTTTTTTTCCATTCACTTCACAGTGGCAGAACTATTATACAGTATGTCAACATGCACCAGAAACTACTCAGGCTGAACTAATGTGTTTTTATTAACAGGCCATACACAACCAAACAAACAACAAACATTTCCTGCAAAGACAGCAGTCAGTGTTCATGTATGTTGTACCTTGGTGTTGTGTTTTTATATTTGGACCTCAGGAAAATACAAAGCATAAATCAATAGAGCGTTTGGAATATGCATCTCAATTGAGGTTTTTACTGCAGTTTGCAATGCGGTTTAAGGAATTCTACATGGTCTTTATTCCAAATGTATCATTTATATATATGTATATATGTGTGTGTATATATATATATATATATATATATATATATATATATATATATATATATATAAACTGTTTTGACACAAAGAAACAAAATGGCACAAGCGGTCCCAACCACTCCACTTTTCTATATTTTGACATGATAAATGACATGTTAGGGCAAGCTTGTCGTCGTATGCACAGCTGCATATAAACTGAAATACAAGAGGAATATTCATTTTAATTAGCAATGTGAACAGTTTATTGGAATATTATCTGTGTTGGAATGATGGCCAAAAGCGTCAGTGTGACAGTAAGACAGCATGCACAATACTGTTACCCTCAAACTAAAGCAGCAAAGTCAAATTAATTTAACTAATTTTTAATTTTTTACACCTGTGCTTTTGTGTGTGACTTGTTGAAATGTCTTCCCCGTCTCTCCTTATTTGCTGCATAACTCAGAGGTCCAATAAACTAGAATAACTAAAAGCATGTGCTAATATGCATAATGCGCTACATACTGTAGAATTAAGGTTCAGTCTCACTGTTTAGTCCTGTGACATCATCGGCCTAATTGTTGCAACTGAGGAATCAGCTGGCACACCTGGTGCAAATTACCTGTCATTGCACAACACCTCTCCTTCCTCCTGCTGACTGTTTCAAAGTTTTAAAAAAAGCATTTTAAAACAGCAAACATCCATCTGTCAGTAGAAAGTGTGTCCAATACAGATTTGTGCAAAACTTAAGCAATATTTTTGAATTGTTGATTAAAGACAATTGCGAGATGACTGCGTTTCAGGATTTTTGTGAGGTGATAGTCTATGATTTCATAGAGGAATTGTGGATTTAAAACTTGTACTTGTAAGAGTTATGTGATGCAATAAAACCTTGTGTAGCGCCTGCTGCATCATGTCTGAGGGAGCCAGTTCTTACCGGCAGTGCATAGCCACAGCATCATGTGACCTATAAAAGCCGAAAAGTATTTCCACTGCAGTTTTGGGAAAAATGGCATATTTGAATTTCCTAAAATACCAGCTCATGTGAACGTAAAAACTTTTTTCGAAATAGATGTGTTGCCATTAGGTGTATTTTATATTCATAATTTCAATTTCCGCAATTTGATGGTCAATGGAGATCGCCTAATGTCAGGAAGAATTCTACCTTTCTGCTTTAATATCTGTACAAAAACTGGGTTGATTGTCAACCAAATAATCCCGACTTTGTTGATCTGATGTGTGTTAGATGTCTAAATTACATATAATCATTGTTTCAACATCATTTTAATGACTGTATTTCAAACTGTAGTTTGGACATGCTTCTAATTAGAATATGGCTTTTGAAGCAGTTGGATGTAACCAAAAAGTCGACTGAATTTAATCCATTTTGCCTCTTTCTACAAATTTTGAGTTAACTGAATGATTGCTTCCTTGTTTTTTTTAAAGTTGAGTCCTCCACCAGCAATAACTTTGAATTTTGGAAAGTATAATTTTTCTGACAAAACCGTCCACCTGCCAGGCAACTAAAGATGAGACAATGGCAGATGTTTCTCATCTCTCACCTCATCTTTGTAGAAATGTGACAATCTCAAAGTCTTATTCAAAAGTCTTTTTAACAGGCGTCATGCAGGAAGAAAGAGGTAATAGATAACTGATGCAAATCACATTTTCAACAAGGTTGATGGTAATGAAATGATCTGCTTCAATTCAGTGATTTTCTTTAAAAAAGTAGACAGTCACGTATCATTTTCACCAAGTATGATAAAGTTTTTCAGACTCATTTTTTACCAGAAGTAGTGGGAGGATGTTCTTCAGGAGCACATGTCCTGAAACATCATTTCGTGGCGAAAGGTTTAAACACATTTATCTATGCCAAGTCCCTAGGCCGCGTTGGGAGGAGGGATACGTGCCTGTCGGCGTGGCACATAGGCTGTCTGTTGCCTCCGATTCCTCCCCCCACCAGTCATAATCTGCGTAAGTCATCCTTGATTAACCCCTCCTGAATGACTCTAATTAGAGCCAATTAGCCTGGGCAGAATGAGACGCTCTCCATGCAGATGAACGCACTGGAGAGGCGGAAGGATGGATGAAGGGATGGCACAGGGTCGAAGTGGAGGTGTGGAGAGCTGGGGAGCGCGCGGGATGATTGAGGGATGGAGGTGCTCGGGGCGTGGAGAGAGCCGAGATGTGGTGGGAGGGAGAGACGGTTGAGAGAGAAATAATGAGGGGATGAAAGAGTAGAAAGGTGGTAGAATCTAAAGAAGCCATGGCTGCTGGATGACTATCAAGCTGTATGCAGCCATAGAGTCAAGCAGTCATGAAAGTACACTCACAGGGCTGAGGTGCAATGATGAAATGTTTTTTTTATGCCTGCACAGAAACTTTCTCATGTTAACAACAAAGATGCTATTTGAACAGCATTATGGGAATTGTAGGATGTAGTGTACATAGGGACTAAAAGCCAGTAAATCTTACTCTCTGCTGCTTCAATTTTCTTTTTATCTGTCTCTTATGGCTCCTCCAGCTTAATGAAAGTGCAATGCTCCATCATTTGAGTGCTTATGTTACTGTTTCGACCTGCAGTTAAAACTGCCCTCCTTGTGTGTGTGAAAAAAAAAAGTTGTGTCAAGCTCGCAATTCATTTTAAAGAAAGTGTGTTTCCCTGTTTTGCATTGACTTTGCACGTTTCAGCTAGGTTATTCTCATCCCAAGAATCACTGTACATTCCCGTGAACCACAGAAATGTAATATTTGTACATTATTATATAGCGGAAGTTTTCCATTAGTATGAAGCTGTGGTTAACATGTGGTTATGTTATGACAAAAGAAACCTCGTTATGGCTAGAGAAGATTATGTTTTTGGTCTTGGTTGCACAATCACAGCTTAAACATGCTGCCGTTGTCTTGCAAAAAAAGCATATATGTGGTACAATGTAAGCGTGAAGTACAATGTATATCTCAGTAAAAAACAACTAGTTTAGGAGGCACAGTCATAGTTGAAAATGCAACTGGTGTCTTACTAAAAACACAGTGGCACAATCATGGCAGGAAATGCTCCTTATGTCTTGGTTTAAAAAAATCATGAATCACAGATGGAAAGGCCGCTGATGTCTCACCAAAAAATACTACTGTTTTTTGTACAACAATCAAGGCTTGAAATGTTGCTGATGTCTCGCACAAAAAACGTGGCTGTGGTTGCACAAACGTGGCTGAAATGCCTCCAATGTCATGCTAAAATACAGTTTTCATGGCACAATTACAGCACAAAATACTGCCTATGTCTGGCAAAAAACAACCTGTTTTGGTGGCACAATGGAATACAGATGGAAATTCTGCCAGTGTCTTGCTCAGTTAAAACTGGTTTTGGGAGCATAACCCTGGCTTGAAATGCTGCAGATGTCTCAATAAATTACACCTGGTTTCAGTGGCACAAGCGTGAATAAAAATGCCACCAATATATTTCTAATATAAACCCCATAAAACACCTGGTGCAGTTATAGCTGGAATTGTTGCTGATGTCTCAATAAATAACACTCAGTTTTGATAGCACAATCACAGCTGGAAATGTTACAGATGTTTTGCAAAAAATAACACCCGCTTTTGGTGGCACAATCGCGGCTTGAAGTGCCACCAGTGTCTCTCTTAAAAAAAGCCTGGTTTCGGAGCTACTATTACAGCTGAAAATGCCATCAATGTCCCACTAAAAAACAACCAGCCATCTCACCTAGATGTCAAGCTTTCCACCATCCCCGCAATCTCTTAATGACAAAGTCAGCCCATGTACATGCAGTGTTATTTCAGAAACATTGATATGATACCTTAATACAAATGTAACTCATCTTTGGTTTGCACAAATGTGTAAAACCAGCATCTTTTTCTGACAGTTGGGCTATAAATGAAATTAAATTGTATGACAGAAGAGTAGTGTCCTCCCCAAAACTAACTGCCCCTTTAAATGACGAACATAATCTGCCCCATCCCCCCAGCCCTGAGTATTTTTTTCTGCTTTTTTATTGTTTTTTTTCCTCTTTGTACCCTTTAACCTGCATGTGTATCCATCCAGTCTACCAGCCAGCCCGGGCGCTTAGAGGCCTACCTACCAGATTCTGGTGCCAGGCTCCCCCGGCCCTCCCCTGCTATCAACCAGCAGCAGGGGTGGAGAGGCCAGACTGAAGAGCCCACTCAGCCTGCCCAGTGATTGCCTCAGTCTATCATCAGCCAGAAGATTTCTATTATTGCAGATGGATGATTGGTCTGGCTAGCTGCCGGCCTGGCAAAGCAAGCTCATTTTAGAGCAGTTTGAAGTGCGAGCCCCACTGTACTGAGGCAAACGGGAGGGGGACGACGAAATGAAAAGGGGGATTTGGTGATTTGGCGTTGAAATAATGGAGCAGAAACGGTCGTAATGACAAGGCACGCTGACGCCGGGAGCATTATGCACAGAGGACGAGGTTGTTAATGTGGACTGCCTCTATTTCCGACAGCAATTTAAACGCTAATGGGGAGCGCTTTTCTGCTAAACAAATAGACGCCCTGCTCTTAGAACAAGGAGTTTGTTTACTGTTTGTATGGCGACGCTGGATCAACCCAAAAACCCCTGTGACGAATTCATTGCATCTGCGTTAGCGTCATGCTTTTCCTCATCATTCAGTGAGACATCAGAGCGGTTTGCTCATAGGATGAAAGCTGCTTTGATAAAAGGAGTTTATGCAAGTGGAGGAATCAACCAAAACAAAGACACGTTTCCAAAAAGTGGCACTCATTTTGGGCTCATTGAGTTCTTTTTCTTCACTCCTTTCCAGGGCCGGTCCAAGCACATCTGGCGCCTTCAGCGAACCTAACCCCTAACCCAAAAAACTGTACCAAAAAAAGTCATTACTATTCTAATCTTTTATAATTATTAAAAAAAAAAAAAAGACACATTTCCAAAAAGTGGCACTCATTTTCATTTAACAGATTGTGCTGATGATAAATGATGGCATTTGCACTTTTTGGGAGTTTCAGTCACTTTCTCTAATTTCTCAAATTCATACACTCTATGTGTAAAAGTCTTTTTCGCCGCAGTGGTAAGACATAACTGTTCACATCATGTCAACCTGAGGACGTCACTTCTTTGATTTAGTTTCATTCACAGCTATGTGGCGATTCACACACTCCAAAATAGTGCTTTGCCAGCTTTGGCAGTGCAGTTGCCCACTGATATCAATCTGATTAGCTGCACCTGTGAGCTCAGCTTGTAAGTGGGAGCAATTTCAAGACTGTTTAGGGAACACAATATGCAGAAATATTCACAATACAAAATAGGTGAAAATAACACAATCATACTGCATGCAAAAACTGCATGTTTTTTGTCCAAAACTGCATGAGACTAGCATTAAGTGGGTATGTCTGTAGAGGGGAGACTCATGAGTACCCAAAAAACCCATTTTCATTCAGATATCTTGAGGTGAGAGGTGAAGGGACTCCCTTCCTTTTCAGGATGTATCCTGAATCTGGAGCATTATTTAGCCCTCTGCCTGAATGCCAGCAAAAGCTGATAAGAAATCAGATGAACAATTTAGCACACAAACAATAAATAAACAATAGGATAATATGGTGTGTGCAGATTTGCAAATTTTGTCTGTTTTTGTGCTGCACCTTAGACGTTATGGTCCTCTGAATGGATCTATAAGAAGATTCGTCACTGCTCCTCTGCAAAGAGTTAGTTTTAGCAGTAAACACCCAAATATGCCATTCACCCCCTCTTTGCTGCATCAAACAAAAGACCCAGTGTTCACCACCACAAACCGCCAAAGGGTTACAATCTGAACCCAACCTCACCATCATATGACTATCATATGGCTTCTCCCGCTCCTCAGACCCTCATGTTGTTCCTCTGGAGCAAATCAAATTACCACGACACCTTTCATCTCTAAATACGACTTTTTAAAGCACTTTATGGTCCAACTTAGCAGCATTGGCTTTACTTTAGTGCCTGACTTGAGGTCAGTTTGATGTGTTGTCAGAGCGCTGGACTCTGCGACCTGCAACTGGAATCGATAGTCTTAAGGGAATTTACAGTATCTGAATACATGGCCTCTGCACTTGGGGGATTGGAGAAGTACAGAGGAAATGCAACCCTACATGTTTTTTTATACAGTATTGATCTCTGCAGCCAGAGCTTTAAAACAGTGTGTCAGAAAACAAGGGTAAATGTATGAGGGTTTTTTTGCAAGTAAAGCTAAAGAACTTGGATTGCGAGCACAAAATTGATAAAAACACACTTTTATTGTGTATGAAAATTTTATTTTATTTTAATTTGGAAGAAAAATCTGGATGTGAATGTTCATCTTTGAGCTTACTCTCCTCTGCTTTCTGTCCCTCTCCCTCTGACTTTATTTCGTCTCATCTGTTTACGTAGCTAAGGCGCTTTGAACCTCGACGCATCGGTGGCTCTGTGGCTGCTGCTGTCACCTGCTAATGTCACCGGTAATGATGTGAGGCTGTTTTTTTTTTTCCTTGAAACGGCGGCGTCACAGAGCCAGGACTCAATCATTTCATTTAAGCAAAACAAAGTGCGACAGCGACAACTGTGAACCAGCCGAGAGAGAGGAGCGGTGGCGCTTTCGTCTGCAAATCATTCTGCTAACACCTTTGAAGTGGTGACATGCCTCTGGAAAACGAAGCGAGAAGCTCCCGGTTCGCGGGATGAAAGGGGAGTCAGCTTCTTGTCAACTTTTGACCTCTATATAGGAGAGATCAGTTGGGGTTTGGGCCAGCTGCTGCTCCAGACGCTGCTGCACTGTTTGATAAACGACACTGAGAGTTTTCTCCCACCTTCCTGAATTGAGCTGAAGTGCGGAGAAAAGTGAAAGTAAACTGAGTTCAAATGAACTCAAATGAACTGAACTAAACTCAAACAGAAGTGAATCACTTCAGGGCAGAAATCCGTCTCTACTGGGTCTCAGAGCAACAACCAAGGGTTTGTCTTGCCCAAGGACACTTCAACAACATGGATTATGGGTATATGGACCCAGATTTTGCATTAAGGACTGTTGTCCTTTCCCAATAATCAAAAAAGAAAAAATATCTCATTAATATTCATAAAAACACTTGACCTGGCCTAAGCTGGAGTGATCTAACCCTGGTCGACCCCTAACTGCCGTCAGCACTGGTCAGTGTGGACTTCAGCTCATCTGAAGTGGGCTTTATTAAAGTGCAGGGGTTAAGACGTGATGAAGTTCTCAAGCTGCAGGTCCATTACGTGACGCTGTCCTTCTGCGTTTCATGCACATGCAGTAGGCTCTGTCCGGCTGCCCGCCGACATATAATAACAACTCCACCAGTTCTGTTCTCATCTGACGCTGTCCAGCCTCATTAGCAGAAGGTGGCTTTTGGCGTCACACTCGTACACTGACAGCACTGACAGAGCGTATTTGACGAGTGTGGAGTAAGAGTGGTTCTTTTGAGTTGTTTTTTTTTTTTTTTTATTTAAGATGTTCAGTGTGGTCCTTTAAACTGCAGAGAGCGGAAAGACGCTCAGCACTGCAAAAGCAGCGAGCAAAAAGCTTCACTCTTATTACAAAAGGCCACCACACATTGCTAAAAAAAAAATCTGTCTCATTTAAGACTAACTTGATGTTTTGAATTCAGAATAACTACACAGGAAATGTAACATTTTTTTAAAGTATCAGATTTTGTTAAAATTTCACTAAAATCTAGACAGTTGGGCCAACAGTGGCTGAACGTCAGCATGTTTAGCTGTTTCTGGTGCAGGACAACCAAAATTAGGATTTGGGGGGTGGATTTGTGGATGGACTTTGCCCTGATAATCAATTCCAGTTTGAAGCACGTGAGCCATCTTTGGACCCGAGTCAAGCCTTGGACTCAGACTACCACAGTTGAGCCAATTCTGGGGCATCATGTATGAAAAGGCTTGGTGTGAACATAAAAAATAGATTAATAAATAAAAATAAAAAAGAAGAAAAAGATGTGGTATTAGTCTTGTAACTAGGCACGTAGGATTTAGGTCAGTGTTGAGCCAAAATAATTTGGTTACCAAGGAAATGGAAAATATACATGAAAAAAATGTTGGCATGTAGTTTTAACACCATGCAAATTGTCCTAAAAGTCAGATATAAGAAAAGACAACAAAACGCATTACCAGCAGCAGGACAACGACACCACCTAAATTATCACTCCTGACAGACTAAGAGTAACGTTTAGCATTTGCATAGATTCCCTGTGAGCATT
This sequence comes from Plectropomus leopardus, assembly GCF_026936395.1. NCBI lineage: Eukaryota > Metazoa > Chordata > Actinopteri > Perciformes > Serranidae > Plectropomus > Plectropomus leopardus. Next base: position 7,762,093 of record NC_142199.1, read on the forward strand.
GTTTTCTAACACACCAGCCTCCTCATTGAATTCAGCTTCAAACCTGTGAATCTAGTGCTCGCTAAGCCCTTACACTGATCGCTGATGCGGTGGGCGTGCTGTCAATATTGGCCCATTCGCTGTGAGTGAGCAAATCTCCCCTTGACATGGCCAGCCATGCGAGTAATAGCTAGGATTAAGATAGGAAGGTACACACATGAATATACAAAACACAGTATGGCGCGGGCGGATCTGAGGCGGCAGCCGGGGGAAATTACCGAGGCCTCAGATGTGCGGCATGCATAGAAACAAGATTGACTGGAAGCTCGGACATGAAAAGACTCATTCATTGTTGCTGACCCTGATGACGAATGACACTCTCACATTCGAAGCCATTATGAATCTATCAAGGTAATTTGGACTGTGGTACGGTTTCATGTGAACAAAAGACAGAAAATAGTGCAGCTTGATGATGTGCTTCTATGACACACAGAGTCACTGTGTGTACCTGTAAATTCAGATAATGTAAATGTCTTTTATTGAAAACAAGGTCAGCCGCTTCACTATGGTTACAGTTGCCATAGCTCCCTATAGAAAAGGTGTGTTATTCCTGACCTAATGACTGCTGTTTTATGCCAAGTCACCTTCTAAAATCATCACACACAAAGTGCTGCACATCCCCCCTTAAGTGAAGTTTTGTTGAGAATTAACTCTGTTGTGTGCTGTTGCCAGGAGCTTTTTTGTAAAACAGTGGTTGTTTTGGCATCTTTTGATTCGTGCTTTTGTTCTATTTAAAGATGTAACTTTTCTGTATCAAAATGTTGAAAAACAACTAGACCAATGTTACATTTTTGTTCAGCTATAGATATAAATTGTCCCAAATATTTGCAACCATATCCAAACCCTGAGAAATCTGTCATTTTAATCAGTTTTACGGTCTGTGTGGTTTGGTTGCCATCGCCTGTCTGTGGTGTCACATCCTCTTTGTACATTCTGCTAGAAGCTTCCATAAACTTTTATCCAGTTTTAAGCCACATTTCTATGATACACCTTTAAGATATCGGTCTTTCTAATAATTGGATGAAGGATTTTAGTCATTGGATGTCTTGATCATAAATTAAAAGACAAATAAGCTGAACAAAAATATGCGGTAACTCCGCTCCAGTCTCTGCTGTGCCAAACAGCATCAGAGAAACACCGATTTGTAACATGAAACTACTTTATTCTGTGTTTTTACAGGTTGAAACTACCAGGTTTATTTGTTTTGGAGAGGAAGAGACCTCTGGGAATAATTCGGCTCCTGGTAAAAGCCTCCTAAACATGGGGATCCAGAGTTATCAGAGAAAAACAGGTGAGCACACTTAAGCAGGAGCTGGACCAGCAGCCTCTTCATAAGCCAAACAGCGTTGCAGAAACACTGAATTGTAAATAAAGTGCTTTATTCAATGCCACACCATTAAGTTTTAGACTCCCAGCAACGTTTAAGCCACTTCCTCCTGATGTTTTTACCAACCCTTCGCAGCATTCCCCATTAGCTTTTGAGCCACCGGATCAGAGTGTTTTTCACTGACCGGTCCGTGCTTTTATAGCAACTTTGCTGCGTATTTTTGAAGAAACTGAAATTTGGAGCAATTGGCGCTTGTTTTGGGGATAACAGGCTGTTGGAGACATGGGCTTCCGGTCTCGTAGGACATTTTTTAAGACTAACGGGGCTACAGAAATTCATTGGAACAGTGGGCAGTCCCAACTTTGTACAGTGTTTTAACCAGTTTTTAGTACCCTGAATAATCTTCTCATCTTCTTCATCTGCTTTAATATGGCCCCCACTTCTCCCTCACAAGCAACACAAACACTGCGACCTGTGCTAAAGGTATACCTATGCAAAGATATGCAGACACCCGTGGATGCACACAAACGTGCAGAGAATAGGCACACACACACAAACACACACACACACACACACACACACACACACACACACACACACACACACGGCCAAAGACTAAATTTGATGCCTCCCTCTGAAAAGCTTATCTAAAACAGAAAACCAAAAAAAAGCATTTTTAGTGGCTCCATTTTGCTCATCCCACCTTATCATTTTCTGTGGCATGGCTCACTAATTGGACGCCTGACACGGGGCATTGTCCTTTGGCATAATGTGACAAGCTCTTACAAAACGTTCCTTTCAGCGGCCTTCAGAAGAGGCCAGGCGGAGACAGGACTAAACGAAACGGCGAATCATAACCCGCATTTCCAGCCGACACTGATGTGACGTTACCTAACAGGCGGGAGGGGAGATAGGGGGCAAGAGGGAGAGCGACTCCGGGTAAACTGACAGGGATTAGGCCCTATTTGTTTCACGTTTTGACTACTCCTCCCCGCCTGCTTTGCTAGGAGTGTGTGTGCAAATGGGTATTTCCGTCTCCCACTCATCGTCGCCTAATTGGCACTTAACAGCTGCCCCTCATGGCCTCCTCACTGGCTGCGTTTCCGCTCTCTCTTCCCAGTGTAGGAAGCAGTCGCGTCGCATCAAACATCACCCAGCTGAGAGGGCACTTTCTTCTGCACCCTTCACTCCCTTCACCCCCTTCTCCCCCTTCTCCCCCTTCTCCTACTTCTCCGTTCCCTTCCCTCGCAGCTATATCTTGTACGGGAAGCAGTTTGCACCCCAGACAGCCCTGAGCGCTCATTAACACTTTTCTCAGGCGGTCTGTCGCTCTGAAATCCACCCCTCCTCGCCCCGACTGATCGCCCACCTCCACCTCCATCTTCTCCTTGGCTCTTCCCCTATGGAGGAGCGGCATGAAGACGTCAGGATATTGAGGATGTTCTGTGTCCGGGCTGCGAGCCAAAAGAGACAGTGCATACGGCAGACATATGGCCACGTTTTCAAAATCTTATCTTTATTTAACCAGGTCCATCAATCACGACCAACTTCCCCCTTTTCCTCACCGAAGGCCGAGCAAAAGGCCTGTCGAGGACAGATGTTGGAGGAACGTTTGCGAATTTCCTCTAAACATATAGGTTATCATAATATTCCACTGAAGCTATTTGAACTGGAAGAAAATGTGCCACATTTGTGTGAATTTTATGTTCACATAAAAAACACATCAGGGCATGTGGATGTCACGTTACACCAAATGAGGCAAAATGAAGCAAAGCAAAGTAGCGACACTCAAGGTCCCTCTGTTGCAGGAGACTAATGGATAGAGAGGCGAGCTGGGGAGTGTGTGGCTGCAAACATCAGGTGCTGTTTTCAATGCAAATCGACTTATTTTTGGTTGCTCAATTGTATTATGTTAGAGTGGAATCATCCTATTTTTAAAACGAGTGAAAATGCTTTGGAAGCAGGTGAAATCGGCATGAATTTTACATTTTTACAAAGAAGCCAAGCTTATAAAACCAATGGTGGCCCCAAAATGCATCATAGGGGTGGCCAGATAGGGTCACTGAAAATCTTGGGGTGGCACACCAAAACCAAAAGCCATAACTGGATTTTAGGAATACAGTTATGCTGCTGAAGTATTTCAGCTGGTTGAAAAGAGTTAAGGAAACACATCTTAATATACTTTGGTCTCTTATTTTACAGTGAATATGACTAATTATCTGATGAGCATATACTAATTTAACATTTGAGTTCAACAACAGTCTGGTTTTAATGAGTTATCCCTTTGAAAAAATTGGCTTGATTTCATTTTAAAAACATGCGAATAAAGCAATGAGCAACAAAAGAGGAAATTACCAATAATTTAGTTTAGAAAAATACAACAAAATTACTTTACCATTTTAAGAAAAAGATGAAAAAGAAAATATAAATATTTTAGAGGAAAGGAAAGGAAACAACCTGGAAGAAGTGCTTTAAAAGTAACTTAATTCTGTAACATAATTTAAAATATTTTCAAACATTTTCATTATGCATATAGTTTTTCCTTAGCTTTTTCCCCAAGACATTTTCCCGAGCTTTTAGTAATTTGTGGAAGATGTCTTATCAACTTGCTCATTGCCATTTTGTTTTTGAAAGAAATGGCACCAAGTTGCTCATGGTCCAAAGATTTGAATACTTGTGAAAGTGTCTGAAAGTAGCACAAATAAAGTGATGATGCTCCAGGTTTCAAAGGATTAAGTATCTATGCACCAGTCGTTTATGAAAATGATTCTTTGTTTTTTAAAAAGACTGGTTGTCCTTTTCTTGAAAAGACAAATATACATCTTCAATCTGAAGTGCATTATAATGAAAAACACTTTTTAAGTTTAGGGGAGACTTGTGGGTCCCAGTAGAGCCCATTTTCATTCAGACATCATGAGAGATCAAGGGACCCCTTTGAAAATGGCTCTTGCCAAAATTTTGCCTATATTTGAAACTTTATTAGGCCCCTTTTCCAACAAAGGTTTGCTAACATTGGTACCAATGGATGCCCAACGCCTTCTCATCCCAACTTGTCAACTATTTCCCTTTTCAGTAGGAGTTCAGGTACAAATATGATGCACTAAGTATCCCCCTGCATCTGGTGTTGTTTTTCAGGGATGGTGTATCAATTTTTGCTTGATACATGAATTGTCTTTTCAAAATACACTACTATTTTAGATAGATGGACAGATGGATTATTTTATTCTTCCCTGAATGGAAATTAAGTCATTATAGCAGCCCAATACACTGAACTACAAAAAAACATTAAAATACAACGACAAACAATTACAATATGACAAAACACATTAAAACAAAGCAACAACAGATTAAAACTATAAATAGGCTAAATAGGGATAAAATGACTTCAGTCCAGTGCTGCTCAGTGTCAGTGGGTCTGGCAGAGACAGATGAGTTATACAGCCTGACAGCACCAGGCAGGAATGAGCTCCTGTATTGTACTTTCACACAGGAAATATACAATTTCTGCTTGTTAGTCTTTTTGGTTACACTTCGTCTTGACTTTTATTTTCTTGTGCAACAAAAGCATCTGGTTAGGTTTAGGCAACAAGGGAGGTGACGCCCCATGGCAATGTTACAATCTGATGCCAACCAGCAGCCTGTTATACTGCCACAAAATGTGCCTTTTTGCATCAGTGTGTGACACCGAAATTACTGACAACACCGTAATATTTGATGAGTTCTGAACGAGAATGAACCGGGATGCCTTAGATAAGCGTTTCCCAAACCTCTCCTCGAGTGCCACTTGTCCTGCATGTTTTGGATCTTTCCCTACTCCAACACAGCTGAATGAAATGATCAGCTTGTTATCAAGCAGCTTCACAAGTTCATAATGAGTTGATTGTTTGAATCAACTTGGCATGCCAATTTTGCAATGAGAGCCCAAAGTATTTATTTGCATCTACCAGCATTTAGTATTCAGCAGTGTTGCGTCATTTCATGCTGCATTTCTGTTGGTTAGTAGATGTAGGTTGCAACAGCAGCCACACAGTTAGATGGTCATCCCAAATTTCTGACACTGTCAGATATTTATCCCTGGCTGTCTTTAATTGCACGACCAAAGATATCGCCACGTTTTTTCACAATGGTTATCTTTCATCTCAGACAGCCCAAAATCGCAGTTTATACTGGGCATTGTCAAGTTTCAGAAGAGACAGATAAGTGTGCCACAGTCTCTTAACCCTTTAAACAAGAGCAAACTGGTTTGATTTCTTTCAAAAACATGAAAGCAATGAGCAACTTAAATATATATGGCCTGAAAATTAGCAGGAATTTTTTTTTAAAAAAAAAAAAAAAGAAAAGAGAAAAAAGAAAGTAACAAGAAAATTACCCACAAAACAGAAAAATAAAAACAATAACAAACAAGAGAAAATCCAAAATAAAATGAAAACATATTAAAAAAATCTATATATTTGTATCTGTATATGTGTACATTTTTCCTGTAACATAGTTTTGAATATATGGTTATAATAATCATACATGTAGTTTTTTTAGACATTTTTCCCCTTAGAATTGTTACATTTTCCTCTACTTTGAACTAACTTTCAGGTCATTTTCTTTTAACCTTTTACTAATTTCTTGCAATTTTCTCAGTGTTTCTTGCCAAGTTGCTGATTGCCTTTTTCCTCATGTTTTCAAATGAAATCAAACCAATTTCCGCAGGTTTCAAGGGTTAAATAACTTGCGAAAGGTGTTTCAATGCAGCACACGAAAAGTAATGTTGAATGACGTTTCAAGGGGTTCAAGGTTTAATTTTTAGTAATTTAATAATATCAGTGAGATCATGCCCCACTTGCTTTGAATGAATCAAAATAATTTTTTGGAGTACGGAGCAGCACAAATGCTGCAGAACTCGTGCCCAGCAGAAGTTCCAGGGAAAACGCTTGAAAAACTGGAAAGTTGCAGCAAAGTGAATATTACAATAAAATGCTGTTATGAAGTTTTAACCCTGCCAATGTCAGCTAACCATATTAGCATTCCCACATGGGGGAAGGCTGTGAGTTGGAATAGAAATGGGCTGGTTCAGTGAGCAGGGGGAGTCCAGGTCCCATTCGTCTTGTCCTGTTTAAATACACTGGTTAACTCCTGCCAACAGGGAAGCCATTCAGCAAAAGGCCAAGGGCATCTGTCATGTGTTCAGCACACTGATATTGTCCCCTTCCATCTCCCTCTTTCCCCCTCTCTTCCCCTCTCTTTCTCCATCGTTTCCCCTCTCTTTGTTTATCTTCTCACCGTCACTCTGCCGCTTCTCCTTCTCTCCCCTCTGTCTTCCCTCTGCCTCTCTCCCACTACCTCTCTTCCTCTTTTGATGAAAGGAGTGAATATGCAGGGAACTGACATGATTAGCAGCCTCATATCCCCATGATGGATGGCGCCTGCTCCATTATTAATATAGTAAAAGCACCAACTGCCAGGTAAGAGCAATGTCAGCATCCACAATATAACGCTATGTGCCCACGGATAATGGTGAGCACTTATTTTTTATCTATGATATGCATGGGCTTCGGGCCGAGGAAGAGGAAGAGAGGAGGAGGAGGAGGTGGTGGTGGTACGCGGCTGGGAACGCGCACCAAGATGAGGCTTTCAGTTTGGCTAATTCCCGGTGATGGCACGCTGCAAAATAAACTATTCGGGCAACTTAAAATAAGAGTGAAATGCACGTCTTCAGGTGCAGTTTCACCACTAAAGTGTGCTCTATAAGACAGGCTGATAAAATAAAAAGGAAGATTAATTTAAACAGGAAGATTATGGCGCAAAGTGGAATAATAAAGTACCTATAATATTACATAGGAACATGTAAAAGACCGACTTAAAGTTGTAGTCGATATTTTATCTCTTACAGTATTATTCAGTCATATGGCGCATAAATTGCACTTTTGCTGTGACATTTGTAAACTGCTACAAACAAATACTGTCAGCTATAGTGTGATACTGTTATGTTTTACTATTCATGATGATAATGATAATACAGCCGGATGTCTTGAAAATTTTAGGACCCTGGAAGTGAAAATATGTACTTATATTGTGGCTGTAGTGAGGGCTGAGGGCAGTCTCCCACTGCGAGACTTTGGACTCTTGACCTTAATATTACTTAAGTCCTGGTTATACAACCCCATTTTCCTTTATTTTTGCTGTAGTTTAAATGTACATTGAGTCAAATTGCAGCTTGAAGGACAGCATAACAACAACAACAAAAAAAAGCAGCAAAACCACCAGAAAACCTGTGTGACTTACTTCTGTTTTGGAGAGAAGGTGGCGTCCTCTGCATGTCCCCAACATCTCCCAATATACTAATGTGCAAACATGTCAGATGCAAACTTATCAGGCAATAATGATTAAAATGAGAATATAACATACTTACCTACGTACTTTATTGTTTAGAACTATTTTCGTTCCATGTTAAGCATCAGTCTAAACCCTAAAGCTACATCCTTGTGAGCTTTGACCAGTGTGTGTAATGATTCTTGATATTTTGTTGTGATGTTGAAATGGTTTGAAAGCTCAGCATACAAGAAAAAATCGGCCACTGCTTACGAAAACTGATTTAGTCACAATGAACACTTTGAGACAAATGTTGTTATTGGTAAGCATTTTGTTCTAATTGTTCATGGTTCATAGACTAGTCCAAAGAGCCACACGAACAATGCATAAAAATAACAGGATTTATCTGATGAATATTTTAAACTTCAGTTAGCCATGTGGAAATCAGCTAAAGAAGAGGCAGCCACGCTAGATTGTTGTTTTCTTTCTGTTTTTTTGTCGGCCGACCGACCTCTGCCATGCACACGGTGACTGTCACTGTTTATGTCTCTGTCATGTGTTTTCCTTCTATCCATTCCTGCTGAAAACACAGACAGTGAAATGCGGATTATAGGGAGGAAGTGAAGGATGGATGGAGAGTGGCAGACAGAGATGAGAAATAAAAATGGGGCAGACTTAAAGAGAAAAGGGCAGGAGAGACAGAGAGAGGCAGGAGAGAGAGACAGAGTGAGTTGTGTCAAACGGATAAATGTCAGCGGGAGCTTCATCGTCCGTCTGAGCAGAGCTCTCCCTCCCAAAATGCCAAGTGTAAATCGCGTAGCCGGGGCCCTCGGCCAGCCTTCCCATAGCACTGTAATGAGATTACAGACCTCTACAACACACTGTGTGAGTGTGTGAGACAGAGGGAGAATACTACTGAGCCTGCGTGGAAGTGTACAATTTCGGTGGCTTACACGGGGCGAGCGAATAAGCGGCATTACTCTCACCACCAAACAAGACGTATGGAGGAAGATTTGCCTACTTATCTATCATCCCACACATGCACGGTGGATTTTTTTTCCACCGCTCTTTTCCTTACAGCTGCATGAAAGAAGTGCTGATTTTTATCAATGTGGGTCAGTGTAATAAGCCTGTCACATTGTAAGATAAACATTTTATATCACCAGGGATGGACCTAGCACATTCAGCGCCCTGGGCAACCTTCCCTCTGTGCCCCCTTTTACATTTATTTTTATTTCATACAAAGAAGGAAAGAAGAGCTAATAAGAATTCAAAACTGAGCTAACAACTAAAATGATAAATACTAAAAGAATAAGGAATACGGAAATGTACTAATTTTGCCTGGGTTTTTTTTTTTTTTCATATGACACCCTGGATGGCTGTTTTGTTTTGTTTTTCTCTGACTTTAATGTTCTCCGCGTAAACTCCACTCCACCATACACATAAAAATGCCATAAGATAAAATAAAATAAGATAAGAGTTTATTAATCTCACACGTGCAAAAATCACACAATAAAGCAGGTAAACAGCTAGAGGTAGGAGGAAAAAAGTAAGAATAATATGATGTAAGATCTATATACACTGCATACACCTTTCACCTATACAGATACTGTATGTACTTGATTGATAGTTACACAGGACACCTTATATACACACATGGTGTTTTGTATATTTACTGTAACAATATAGGTATTATTGCACAGTAAGTGGTAAAATATTGCACAGTATGATATTGCACAGCCATGATGAACAGTATACTATAAGGAATATGGCTATGTACATATATACATATTTGAGTATTTATAATGATTATGAATTTTGATGTGTTGAATGTGATAATCTCTCTCTAATTAACAAATTAAGGTGAACTGCATTGCCAGAACTAGAGATGGTACCTCTACTACAGACCGACCACTCACATTAGATGTTTGGATCATTTTCTCCTTATGTTCTATTTTTATCTTTAGTTTTTATGGCTCTGTGCTGGCAATAGTCTCAGCTGAATACGTCGTTTTTTTGGTTGGTCAGTGCATACCATTATTGTGACTTGGACTCAGCAATGAACTGATTAGTTGTTAGTGGTCAAAGGTCAATGCAAATTTGACCTCACGTTTGTCTTATTCTTGTGAACGTTATATCTAAGGAGGGACTTGATGGAATTTCTGCAAATTTGGCCCAAACGTCCACTTTGACTCAAGAATGAACTGATTAGAATTTGGTGGTCACAGATCCAGGTCAAAGCAACCTGAAAAAAACATACTTTTAGTCAGATCTCAACAAACCATAGGCTAATCATGACACAATTTCACACAAATGTCTGTTAGGATAAAATGAGAAAATGATGATGATTTATATTCAAAAGGTCGAAGGTTAACTTCACTCTGACATCATAATATAATGTAGAAACACTTTTTTGGCCATTACTGAACACAATAGCTCAGGAACATAAAGGGAGATATCAGGACAGATACTGTATTGATGACAGTAATCTGAAGTGAACATCTTAAAACTGTGGTATTTGTCTAAATCGGTGCTTTCAGGTTAAACGTGTATGTGTGTGTGTGTGTGTGTGTGTGTGTTGCATCCATATTTTTGAAGTTATTGTAACTGCAGTTTTACTAGTTGGTGGAGGCAGAAAGATCTGCCACTGTTTAGGACGTTTAACCTCAACTTGCAAGAAAGTCTCAACTGGATTATAGTTGTTATGATGCTAAAAACATAGAAAAAACACTAATTTTACTAACAAATCTTTATTATGGATAGTGCACACACACACATTTAATATTACACTCTGCACAGGAGCACTGCAGCAGCATTATGGAGATATTATAGAAGATTAAAATATCATTAAGCATGATACTGTAAACTCATTATTAAGGCATAGAGTCCCCATACAGTGATATATCTTTGCTCCAGTCTAAAGCCTCGTCCTGCATCTCATTATTATTTCATATTTACATGCTGGAACAATATAGCAGCCTATTAATACTGTTTCCAACTCCTGTTTGTGAGCACATGATGTTTACACCACGGCTTCTCCTCTCAGACTAGCCTTTCAGACTTTCTTCCAAATCTAATATACCCATCCATAAATAGCTCACCTATCGAGCCCATATTCGGCTTGACTGACGTGGTGTCGGAGCCAATCCCGCGCGCTAAATCTGCCTAACCACGCCTCTCCACGCTCCGCCGCGGCTCAAATAACCCCACAACCGCCCATTCGCCTTAAACGGACACGCAGGGGGAGTTGATTGACAAACCAAACGACGCCCCTTCGTTTACCAAGCTCCTCCCCTCCTTTGGCTCCCTATCAGTGTCTAGTTTGGCAACACGGATACGCATGGAGCCTCCATCACCCCCTGTCTCCTTTACGCACCGAGTCTGATAATGCACGCAGGTACTGGGACCCTAATCGCCACATTTCCAGTCGCCACCTTTTGCAACTAATCACCTCTTATGGACTAATATGAAAGAAGTGGATGCAGAGGTCTGACACAGCCAAGATAGGAGGCACATTTCTTGTGGATCATTCTTGTTTTCAATCACCGAGCGCCAGCATGGATGTCTTAGCGAACCACAGTATCTTTCAGGAACTTCAGCTCGTGCACGACACCGGGTACTTCTCTGCCATGCCGTCGCTGGAGGAGAACTGGCAGCAGGTATGGCAACTTTCAATCAAATATCAGGAGTGCTTCACGTTAAAACACAGCTCTTTCAACCACACGGTCCGCACTCTGATTAGGCTCACACGCGCTCGGAATGTCAACTTTTCCCCCCGAAGCGTGCTACTTCAGGGAGAAATGAGGAGATGAAACGCTCTCCATCACTCATATATGTGACAATTTTCCCAAAGATGGCAAAGTGGATAAAATGCGAACGCACGCCGGCGCGTAATAAAGCTGTCAAATGCGATTTAGGAAAGATAAAGAACCGAATCCCATAATAGGGACTGAATTGGTCGTGAATAATGCATCTGCATCCCTCAGTTTAGAGTTGTGAACCCCCACTGCACGGAGAGAAGTCCCCTTACTTATTCATAATAGATACCCCTAACATGTCTGGCTTTGTACCATCTTTTAAATGCAGTGGTACAGAAATGTGTGAAGGAAGCTGCATGCACGTTTTACCCACGCACACTTCCTCCATCCATCCAAGTTCAGAGGATGGATATGGGGAGATAAGCACGCGGCCACATGGTGATGGATGCGGGGAGGGGGGGCGCACCGGCACTTTGCGCGGCCATTACTGCTCTTATATTCTTGTTTTCTGTCAGCGTCTGCTTTTCATGTCAGCCCAAATTCCATAGAAGAGAAACGTGTGTGTTTTAACGTTTGAACTGTTAAAAACGTCACTAATACTTGCACAGACGCTGTCTTTTCGCGTTTTCTGGCGTAAAATGCGTAAAATATGCACTTTTTCCATAAGTGAATCATATTTCATAGCTTAATTTTCTTTCTATTTCTTCACAATTTCAATTTAGTTGCACCTTGCATGTATATGTGCTCCATCTTCCACCTAACAATCCTTCCGTTTCCCTATCTAAGTCAAAATAAGGGCCACCTGCATTACTGCTGCCGATAGTGATGATGCTTTCCATGCTGCACTTGACTGACCGAGCCAAAAAAAAAAAAAATCATTGCATGGAAATTTGATGCCGGTATTGTTCATGCAATAGGAGCTTTCTCCCCACTTCTCTGCTCCATGCGTAACAGAAGGGGGGGGTGACAGGGGGGAGAGAAGGAGAAGGAGAGAGAGGGAGAAACCGGTGCGTGACCGCGGATCCATTCGTTGTGGCCAAGCAGCCTAATTGGCATCCCACTGTTAGCCACCGACGCATCTTTTCATAACAAGTCTCCAACTCCCAGCTTCACTGTCAGTGGATTTTTTTAAATTGCACGGGGCCCTGCGTGTACCATATGCGGCGCGTGTCTCTCTCCTTGTTTCTCACCCACAGCCTGCATATCAAAATCGATACCTAATGCAAATGGAAGAGAGGCAGCTGCGTGTGTAGGCAAAAAGGGCTGGGGAAGCTCTCATCTGTGGAGACTGGAAATGTCAGTTTTCTGCAGAGACAACGTCCATTTTGGAATTAAAGAAAATCATCAAGTTTTACAGTCAGTGTCTCCTAAATGTATAAGCAGATACCTGCTTGCCATGAGGAGCTGCATAGTATCCATTCTGCTTTTATGCTGTATGAGAAAATGCAGTTTTTACATGTGAGACAGCAGATTTTAGAGCTAAACTCTTATGTTGAACCTGGCTCATGATGCAAGGACGTCGTTTCAGTGTTGGTGGGGACACGTTAAACAGGTGGGGGTCAGGGGTCCTACCCAAGAAAATTTTGTGCATCAAATACTTAATTTCCTGCATTCTTGTGATTTTGACTGCATCAACTCATGGTGGAAAGGTCTTTATTTTCGTCAAATTGGAGGTCCTCTGCTACAAATGCACATGCTCTAAATATTAAGGGGGACATGTCCCATGCATACCCTGAAATCTACATCTATGACAAAAAAGCTTAGTTAGGGTTAGGAAAATGTCATGTTTGGCTTAAAATACCCAATTGGTCACCACAAACACGGCTGGAAATGTCCCTACGTGCCGTTCAAAAATACCCTGTTTTGTCACAACAAACAAAGCTTGAAATGTCCCCATGTGTTGTTAAATAATACTCAGTTTTTTCGCAACAAGCACAGCTGGAAAGGTCACGTTGAGTTTGTGCAAAATACCTGATTTCTTTTGGGGTTCTTTCACAACAGGTACAGCTGGAAATGTTCCAACCTGTTGTTAAAAAATACCCGGTTTTGTCACAGAAAGCACGGCTGGCAATGTCCCGACGCATCGTTAAAAGACACCCGGTTTTGTCACAATACACAAGGCTGGAAATGCCCAGATGTGTAATTAAAAAATACATAGTTTTGTTTAAACAACAAGGCTGGAAATGTCCCGATGTCATTAAAAAATATAGATTTTTGATTGGTGTCACCTGAGATGGAAGTTCTTAAAAAGTGCTGATTTCATTTCATTTTTACGGCATGAAGCTATTTTGTTTGGATCCTGATTCAAAATAGGACCATAAATAGAGAAAACACTAAACAAGGAGGATGTGTCACTCAAAGAGTTTAAAAATCTTTTTTTTTTTTTCAATTTGCAGCGATTTACTGAAAGCATCTTCTGTTCCATGACAAATCATTGCAGCAAATATCAAACTTTTTGAAAAACAACCCTTATTTGGGATAAGAAGATTGCATTGTGTCCTTGTGAGCACAAGGATTATGACTTGCCCCACACTTTGAAACCCCCTCCTCTCTCCACACACAACACACAGAGATGTTCTTGGCAAAGCGATCCTTGCGTTCATTGTAGCAGCATGAAGACGCCACCGAGCCCTCCTGAATACATGAATTATGAGTCGCGGCTCGCCTTAAAAGCTCCTGCCTCCAGCCGAGACCCGCGGCTTGAGCAATCCCCTCTGTATTCTGGGCACAATTTAGAATTTGATGCTTTTATGTGGTCTGATGGTGAGATAGGAGGCCGTTGTCGTCGGACCCTAAATGGCTCCCTGAGATGCGATGGCAAGAATGATGACTGTGTCCCCTGTTGGTGTCTGTGAGGCATGATTCAGGCGCTTATAGGGGGATGGGGAGCAGAAAAGCAGGAAAGTGTTTTCGGAGGTCTGCAGATGGTACATTTGAGGCTGCTATTTGTTCCATTATTGAACTAAATAGTGCCAAACTGAACTGTGCTGTCTTGCTTCCAAATCCCAGTACAGTTGGTTGTTCAGAGTTGGAACAAACAGCAGGGCTGAGCTGGATTTGGAACAAGTATCGCTGGTCATAACTTACTCATTATATGTGAAACCCAGTTTCCCTCAAAGCAAAGTGTACACGTGTTATTTTGTATCTTCAACAGACATGGCTGTTTATGTTGGCTGCAATTTCCAGCGCTTGTTATGCTCTTTTGTAAACTGGCACTCGCTGTGATACAGCCTCATTTGGCTTTTCTGTCAAACATGTATCAGCATCTTCTGAGCGTTTGGATGCTGAAATATAAAAGACAAAACATCTGGATTGAATTTAAGGCTGATATGATAGATTTTTCAGGCTCTGCTGATGACATACCATCACCAACAGCACTTGACCCTGATGGATAGGACGTAACAGGACACCACAAATGGCTGTCTGTCATTGACCTCAGGACACACTCCATACCCTCCAACACATAAATTATCCCTGAGGGTCTCAACACACACATGCAGACTGAGTGCCCGATGCCTAGTCAAGCGAAATGTCTGTATGTTGCTGCACAGTGCATTATGGGCGTCTATATGTGGATGTGCACAGATTGGCTGGCTTCGGTGTTTCTAAATGTGGAAGTAGCAGCTCCGGCGCGACCTCCATATGCAAGCCCGCGTGCTCAGATCCATCCACTTACATCCACTCGCGACTCGATAACATGCATATTTCTCAGCCAGCAGCGGCGGCGGCAGCACAGTCTAGGGGGTGGATGGGGGGGGGGTTGCAAACGTAGAGGTGGAGGAAGTTGCAGAGCACGCACATTCTCCCCGCTGCAGGGTTTCGCATTTCACAGTCCGGTGGGCTCGACCCCCCCCCAAGAGCGACGAACACACTCGGAAAAGACAGTCAGAGAAGAAGAGGGCACAGATGCATGGTGTCCTGAGGAACTGGATGGAGAAGCAGGGATGCAGATAGATGGAGTTGTTTTGTGTGTTTTGGCTAAGGGCCTCCAAGCAGTGCCGGAACTGGCACATTCAGTGCCTGAGGCAAAAAAAAAACAAACAAAACATGAGCCCCTCAAGCCCTTATAAGAAACTGACACAAACCAAACCAAAGGGAGTCAAAAAATTACGACAAAAAGACACCAAACAACCACAAAAGACCCAAATCACATTAATAGGACCTAAAATTACCTTAAAAAGGAGAAACAAAATGACCACAAAATCTATGTCTATTGCTCCTGTGTAGAAGAGGTGGTTGGTCCCTTTGTATATCTGTACCCAGGGGCCCATTGTCTCATAACCCGCCCATGCCTCAGAGAAAAAGTCACTCTTCAAGCTGTGCTGAGCACTCGAGATGGCATGGTGACCCCGCTTCAGTCTCCAGAGAGATCATCATGAGGATAAAAGAAAGAAAGAAAGAGGAGTAAGAAGAAGTGACAAACATTAAAGCATTGAATATCCATATGCATCCATACGCTGCAGCGTGCATGTCTGCGTACGTGCACGCCGCTGTGTCTCAGCATGTTATGTAATCCTCAGTAGGCCACAGCTGCTTTCTCACACACAGCAGGCATCTCAGGGAGCGCAGCCAACTGGCCCCCTCCATCCTGTCTCCCTCTTTCTCCATCCCTTGTTCCTCCATTCTCTCTCTTTTTTTTGCGGCTTTCCTCTTATAGAATTAGCACAGTATGGATTTTTGATCTCTGCAGGGCTGTTGTGTAAGCTCTGGACTTGTGCATTTTCCCCACGCCGTACGCAGCTCTACTATAACACAGCCAGGTAACAGTGTCCCCCAAATCTTCAGCTATGAGAATGAATGAGTATAGCTGTCTGAATCATGTTTTTCTATTTCTATATTCAGGTAGGAAGCTAAAATAAGCCACCCAGTTAAAAAAAACGTGTCTTCTCTGTGACCTTTCACTGCTGCTATTTGATGTAATTTTATGCAAATTAAAATTAAATCAATCCTGTAACGGGCACAGTTCAGTATTCTGCGAGCAGGAGGAGGAAGGACAAACTGGGACTTAATCTTATTTGTCTCGAAAGAGCTCCTGGTGGCGTCTTCGTTCTGCGCCTCTAGCTTTATTAAAATGTCACATCAGCTGTAAGTATGAGATGTGGAACTTCTGAAATCAAGTTTGGATGCTTGCCAAAGAAAAAAATGTAGTTAATTCCCTTTCAGTTTAACTGACATGTGGTCCAGTTTGCACAATGCCTCTGGAAATGTGATGGAAAGTAGAAAAGTATCACCCCAGACAGGACATTCAAGTTTGTAAACCAGTCTTTTATTGCTGCCGTTAATTTCCAGACATCCTCAAAGTATTCCAACGAGCCTGTGCAGCCACATGACGCTCCAAATATGAAATTGATTTCTCGCAGCGTTGTTTCGCTCGCCTCTAACCCAATAGCAGTCAGAAGATCTTGAAGATGGATGCCACATAGAATCTATTCGACACGGCCCCAGTCCGTGACGTGCAGAGGCATGAAAGCAAGCCTTTGTGTGCCCGGTGCAGCATCTCCACTGGACACCTATAAGTGTTTTCAGCCACAAGGTTATTACTCAATGCATCGATTCCAGGAAAAGATGCCAGTCTGTTTACAGGGGAGGGAAAAAAGAGACTGTAATAAAAGAGCTATGAGTTCATCTAATTAGTATAAACAGATAAATGAGCTGTAACAGCAAAAAAACAATTTGGCTCCTGAGCAGCAGCAGTTATGTTAACAAGACAGGGCTTGCTTTTTTCTAGGCACTCTGTAGTTCTTTTTGCATGTATTCAGTTTGTTTTTTTACCTTTAGGATTAGTTTAAAGGACAAAACAAAGACACATAGACACAAAAATTACCACAAAGAGACAGAAAGTAACTACAAAGAGACACAACACAACCACAAGGAGACACAAAAGGACTGCAGAGAGACACAAAACAACCGCAAGCATACAAAAAATGACAGCAAAAAGACAAAACAAGCACAAGGAGACAGAAAATGATTACAAAAAGACACAAAACTATAAAAAATGCATAAGGACGACAAAGAGATGCAAAACCACCAAAATACAGACAGAAATTGACGACAAAAAGACACAAAACAACAGTAAAAAAGGGTCAAGGTGAGAGTTATGGTCAGGATTAGTCTCCAGAGGTTCTCTGCATTTATTAATCTGTGCTGCAAGCATGCATCCTCACATGCACAGAGTTTGCACAGAATTTCATTTTGCAGGATATTCTCTTGAGATCACAATGTTTTCGGTGCACACATGCAGGTGCACAGGTTTGTGTGTGCGTTGTGTAATGAGATGGACGAGCGACCCCCTGACCCAGTAACATCCATTCCACCATAAGAGCGCTTACTGAACTCTGCCACCTCTGTCTCATCACTCAGGCAGCTGAGAGGCGATTGCCTGCGATAGGTGCCTTCTACTGCTTTATGGGCGTTGATGAAAAGGTTGGTAGCGCTGATGAAAGAGAGGACGCGGAGGAAGCATTCATTTGTCTGATGCTCTGGTGACTGGCCCGTCAGAGAAAGAGGGGTGAGAGGCAGAGGAGGCGGTGGTGGTGGTGGTGGTGGAGTAGAAAAAAGCCAGGGAGGTGGGGGGAGTGGGAGCGAGGTGAACAAGCACATCTTTATGTATGGCTTCCGTCTGCAAAACGCTCTGCCACCCCAGGTTTGATTAACAGTGAGAAGAGGAGCCAGTCATTTTTTTTCGCCTCACACCAGCACACATGGCTTGGCAATGACTTTCACATCATTTGAGGCGAAATCGGGAAGCCGTTACAGCACCTTACAGTGATCCGACATGCTTCGCTGCTGCCATCCGGCTTGGCAACCGCAGGGAGAAAAGAGAAAAGGAAGAGAAGTCTGAGGCACTCGTTTTATGCTGAGAATTACCACCAACTCTCTCTCTCTCACTCTCTCTCTCTGTCTCTCGCTTTATCTCATGACTCTCATTCTGTCTCTTTTCTCAAATTCTGAGAAGACAAAGTCACAGTTGCCTTGTTTGATTTGCCCTGCTCTAACCCCTATTTAAAGTCAGTCTTTCTGCAGAAAGTTGCACTCAGGAGAGTTACGCAATCAAAAATTGGCACAATGCTGAATAAAAGCTCGTTTACGCAGAGCGTATCACAAATAAACGGCGCCAAGCTGCTGGTGGAAGCGTCGCATCAAAAGAATCACAACAGACTAAAATTGAGAGAGCCACATTTGAGAGAAGCCATGCTAATATAAGCTGAGTATTATGTGTCATTGGGCTTATTGTCAGAAGGTCATGCTGAGTTAAATCTAGTCTACAGACTGAGACAGTGGCAAACAACCTAAAGGAATAGTTAGGCATTCGGGAAATACATGTATTACCTTCCTTACCCACAAACTACCAACCTCAGGCTTTTCAGTCGACTGCATTTGACAGAGATGATTAGGACTCAGTGCTGCAACTCTTTCTGAGGTGTGTGTATTTAAGAGAGAGGGTGTAAGGTGGACTTTTGCATACAATGTTTCTGGAGGCTAATGTATAAATGTCTTACTCAGAGTGCTGCATTGTCACTTTTTGACAAGCCTGCCAAAACCCATGATATTTATAATTTATATCATGTTACCAGTCAATAAAAAAATAGGTACTGCGCCCTGACAGAGAAGGTTGGGCAGTATTTTCTGGAAATCAAGAAAAGGTTTACCTGGGTCCAGAAATTTGAATCGGTCCACTCCATCAGGTTGACTGATTTGTCTTGTGTCATCACGTGAAACGGTTTCTCGATTGAAGAATAGACGATCCATGGGCATAACCAATGATAAGCCAATCGACGCCACAAACGAGATGAATGAGGTTACTGTTGCTTAGCTGTTTTACATACATGGCATGTCTTTTCAATGTTGCCTAACATCATAGTTTGCTTTTACTTTGCTCCGCTTAAAATTGTGTTAGTCTCAGGCAGACACGTTGGTCGTTGGTCTCCACACTCCCAATTTAAGCAGTTCAGGGGGAGGTGATGTCTGACCAAATATGGAAATGTTGTGTCATAAATTTTAATTATGCCTGCTATCAATCAAAAGAAAAAAGTATTTACCTAATCAAGAGCTATTTACATTTGAAACTACTTGCTGTCATCAGCTATGCACATTTATCGATCTCTAAGTATATCTTTTAATGAAAACGTGTTTTTATTTTATGAGTCTGAAGTTCCCACTCTCTGTCTCTATTTTTATGGT
Source organism: Plectropomus leopardus (assembly GCF_026936395.1). Taxonomy (NCBI): domain Eukaryota; kingdom Metazoa; phylum Chordata; class Actinopteri; order Perciformes; family Serranidae; genus Plectropomus; species Plectropomus leopardus. Next base: position 7,781,698 of record NC_142199.1, read on the forward strand.
CTTTATCAAAGTGTGCCGTCTGCTCTTAGAGGTCAACAATGAGATGAATCATGGTCGCTAACATGTAGCTGTTGGCCTGTTTGACATTGCTTCTTGTAACTGCTGAGTCTCATCAGATTGACACTTCAGTGATATGTATTTTAAATGACATGAAATAATTGCCATGAATCACTCCCTTAAGTATGCAGTGGCTTCAAGTGATAGCCGGTTGCCGTGGTTACTTGCTCCGTATCTTCCTACTTGGACCACATTGTGTTTAATCTTCCAGCCTGCTCACATGTTTGAAAATCCTTTGGCTTTGATTATGGTGACACATTCACACCATGTCCAGGCATTTTATAGCCGCCTCTGGCTGTCACATACCAAGTGTTACATCCCATCTTACTGCCTACCTGTTGCTAGGCAGCCTTGGCAAGCCAGGAAGACCAGCTTTGGCCTATTTGTTTGTTTAGCTGTCATTCGGGGAAGCTAATCCCACCCCGAGGGACTCGTAGCCATCCAGAAACCAGAGATCCAGCCATGTGGACTATCTCTCTCCAAAGACTGAGCAAGAGAGAGGGGCGAGAAAGAGATGGAAGGTGGAGAGAGAGACAAGGGCAATTTGCCCTGAGTAAACACCGCTGCTTGTTGTTGTCATCCAAAGCCAGTCATCAATCACGGCCCTAAGCTCTTGGTGGTGACAGCCGCAAGGACGCGCACGCTCTGAAACCGGTTGGATAGTTTATAAAGCAAGACAGTCATTGGTGAAGATCACAGCTGAGTCGCCAATGCAGGGCTTGTTGACTTTTAGGAGCATGTGCTTTTGGAAAACTCTTTGAAAAGGATGGTATCTCTGCTCGAGGTTTTGGCAAAGATGTTACAATGCCTGCTGACAAAGACATCTAGCTGTATTATATTGTAAGGGACACCAAGTTTGTGTGTTGATGCAGTCACATGAGCTTGTGCTTTGCATGCCAAACTCAGCACTCAGCTGTGGTTTTCCAACATGCAAAGCCAGTGGTGTTTTTCCACCTGCTATGGCTCGCTGCTCCAAAGCTGTCTGCCTGGCTGGCCAGTGATGTCAGGACCTTTTTCATCCTTTGGTAACTCCCACTTTTCTTCTACTCATGTATCCGTTATCCAAAGATTCCTTAAGGCTAATTTATCCTCCTTTTATTTACGAAAATCGATCTATCCATTACGTCCATTTCAGACATTGTCCTCATACTTCAGTACTTCCTTAATGATGGCATAGATGTAGCCAATAAATGGCACTAGAGGAAAGAGTCAAAAGATTCACACAACAAACAAGGCAACAGGGGAGAAGGTCGTGATAATGTACCTGTAAACAGAGGCAGCTTCTTTCTGAAGTCAGTGTTCACTTCCCATCTGAATGTGATGGTACTTTCTACATCTTAACATGTGCCTCCTTTCCCTAATCCTAAACATGTATGGCAGCATGTGCATTTGTTGATGATCCAGCGTTGGTTATCATGTCCTTTTTTGCCTAAATATATCCATTCCCACCACGCACTTATGTGCACATCATGGTTTGTGGAATGATACCTAGACCTAAAGTCCACTGCAAAGTGGCAATATGTGACAACTTAAGAGAGCGTGTTGCTCCTGCGGTCATGCTATGCTACTCTGCGTCCACGATGTCCAGTGGTGCTGCTTCGTTTTGTCTAAATTCGAAAGCTTTCAGGAAACGTGCGCAAATACAGACAAAATGGACGCAGAGTACAGACAGAAGGCTTCATCCATCTCCGTCTCTGTTTCTAAAATTCAGCATAAATTAGCCCTTATGGTGCTTTTCTCCTTTCATCAGTCCTTCTTACGCTTTCTTTCTGTTTCTGTCTTGTCCTTTTCCTTTTTTTTGTTTGATAAGAAAATTTGACTACAAGATAAAGATTTAATCTTGATCTCATTGTACATGTATTTGAGGTCTCAGATGGGTGGTCACAAACAGATAAAGGATGTTTTCCATTGTCAGCAGCTGATACTAAATTCACTGGAAGATTAAACTGGGTCCCAAATTACCCTAAAGACACTGGTAACTCCAACCAACTGGGTACGTCATGTAGTTTCAGTCATCCCAAACCCCTGCGGGGCCGAGTTGTCTGAATAAGATATGACTTGTATCCTCCAAACCAGGCAGATTCAGCATGAATTGGGATTAGCCTATATGTCAAAGCCTGAAAGCACAATTTTTCACTAAGAAAAATATTATTTTGACACGCAGTCTTGGAAAAAAAACGGCGGTATAAGTGTCAAAGTCGACAGACAGAGAGGGTGAGACGATTCTGTGCCCTGCTTAACTCTTCGAACGGCCTGGGAAGTGCCCTTCTGTGATTTAATGAGACCTGTGGGAAGAGCCATTCATCAGCGTGACAGCATACCTCTGTTTCCCATTGTTCTGTTCTGGTATGTGAGGAGAGCAGTGTGTGTTTTAGCCTTAATGATGGGCTGGCAACCCTTTGATTAGATGGATCTCCTGGTGCTAATTAAGATTTGGGCTGCCAAAAGACATCTGTGTTTATGCCTTCTTCCCTCTACTGTCTTCTGTATGAACAATGCTTGCATGTGTGTGTGTGTGTGTGTGTGTGTGTGTGTGTGTGAACAGTTTACAGGATGTGTTAAACAGTGTTGGGGATTTTTTTTGGTCTAAACTGGGAGATTTGGTGGAATCATGTGGGCTGACACAAGTGCAGGGCCTCAGGCAAAGACAATGAGCTGTTTCAAGGAATTCTGAATGCAAAAACAGTTTGTTTTTTGCTCCTGTAAAGTAGAATTTCTGGAGATAAAAGACGGTCCTCTGTGTATAAAATCTCCTTTCTTATTTTTTTTTTTTTTTTGAAGAAATTTGCTCATAAACCAAGTGCAGAATTTTCCGGCAAAGTTCAAATGCTGTAACTTATTTCCTGTGGAAAACAGCTAAATAAATCTAGTGTCTGTTGTGAAACAAGAATGAAAAAGACAGGTTGCCATACGAAAATCAAGGCTGAAAATTCCACTTATGTCTTGCAAAAAACACCTAGTTTTGGTGGCGCAGTTGCAGCAGTAAATGCTGCTAATGACTTGCTAAAAAACACCCAGTTTTAGTGACATAATATCTGCTGGAAATGTAGCCAATGTCTCACTGAATAAAACACAACAGTTTTGGTGGCACAATCGCCGAGAGAAATGCTGCCAAAAAATGCCAACATTTGTTTGCAAAATCGCACCCTAAAATACTGTTGATGTCTTGCTTAAAAAAAACACCTTGTATTGGTTGCACAATCAGTGTAAGGCTACCACTGTCCCACAAAAAACACCTAGTTTTGGTGGCTCAGTTGCCACTGAAACACAAAATAATGACTGGAAATACCCACGCTGTCTAGCTAAAAAACATCTGGTTTTGGTTGCACAATCAATGCTGGCATTGCAAAGTCTTGCCAAAAAGCACCCAACTTCAGTGGCACAATTGCTGCTGTAAATATTGTTATGGTTCACTAAAAAACACCCGGATGTGGTGGCACAATTGAAGCTGGAAATGTCACCAGTGTCTCAGTTAAAACAACCAGTATTGGTGGCACAATTGCTGCTAGAAATGCTGCTGTTGTCTAAAAAAAAATCTGATTTTATTGTTGGTTAGTCTCCATCAATTGTCTACAGGTCAGCAGCTGTCTCACCAAGCTGTCACACCATCCGCTCCACCTCCCGAAGAGAAACTCAGCTCATAAATGTCATCAGAATGACTCACTTTAGAAACATTAATATGATACGTACAATGCCAACATATTCTTTAGATGACTGGACGTGTGCGTGTTCTTCAGCCTCAGCCAATGTGCTTACCTAAGTGTGTGTAAATGTGGCTACGTCATCTCAAAGCAGAGTCCTCGAGGGGTGTTTAACAATGTTAAGTGCAATAAATTCTATTATTCAGAGCTAAACCAATAAAAAACAAATCCATACGGGGCTCTGTGATACAAACGCCAGTTTATGACTTAAAAACATTTAAGAACCCCTGCTGTAGATGTTTTTCCCATCTTTTAACTAAACTGATGGTGTCACATAAATGTTTCACTACCCAATTCCCCCCTTGCATATTTTCAGGGAAGAGAATTTGATAACTTATGCTAACAAGAACGAAGGCATTCCCGTCCTCCCCCCCGACCCTCCCTCCCTCAAAGCACATCCTCCTGCTCTCCAGTTTACTGCTGTGTGTTCTTCAGTCTTTTGCCCCAGATATTATTTCATTGTAAAATGATGCCAATTAGTAAAGCCAGTCGCCGGTGGCTGTGGTCTGGCTCCTTCTGCGTTCCGGCGGGGAAAGTTATTTGGGTCGGCAGCTATTTTCAGCCTGTGATGTTGCCAGGAATACTTTAGGGAGCAGCCACTGTTTTATAAGAGAGCACATCAATAATTTTCATCGGTGCATGTGTGTGTGAGTGTGTGTGTGTGTGTAAGAGACAGAGAGAGCTTCACAGACAGAGTTTATTGGGTTTATGTGTGTGTGTGTGTGTGTGTGTGTGTGTGTGTGTGTGTGTTTGTACCTTTGTGTGCGTCTTAAGTGGCTGTTTTCTTTTGAATATTTGGAGCAGCTGGTGTGTATACTGCATGTGTGCGTGCACTTGTTCTTATGTTACACATGTTGCCATGACTTCCCATTAATTTGAACCACATTAATTTGCCAGCCTTTGAACTTTGAACCCCAAATCTTAACACAGCTGTTATGCCGGGCTTTCTCCTATGCCCTGTAATCACCCGCGTTCTCAAACTCTTCTTGTGGGGCACCAGTTAAAGTGCACACACACACACGTGCACACACACACACGCAGCTAAAGGCCAATGAGTTCCTAACACATTTCTTCGTGCATCTAACTGCTCTCTTTCCTTTCCGCTGAGCAGCCGTACATTGTCAGGCTGAAATTGGGGTGAAAAGTCCTCGCACTCCGCTTCCTGCTGAAAAGCCAGCGGCTCGGCACGGAGGGGGTGAACAGGTTCAGCCTGCCTCCGCCCCGTCCTCGCCCAACCTAAACTCACTCTCTCTCTCCTATCTCTTGGAGGAGAGCCCACAAGCAGTAGCGGTGGCAAGGAGACGTCTTTCAATATTTTAAGCGGCTTGGGCTAATCTTTGTCGCTCAGGTTTGTTTTGAAAGCATTGCCGTGGGAATAAAGACGGAGCGACAGCGCCCCACCTCCTGTTTGCACGCTCATGGATACACATAAAGTCACCAAGATGTACACGCTCTTGCGTAACTGCACAGATTCCCCCTTTTGCAAATGCCAGCACCACCCTGAGCTAATCCACCCTGGCCTTGCGAGACTGTGCCACTGACCCGCTTTTGCTGCTTGTTTTCTTGTGGCCACGAGGTTTGGTGCTGCGATGAGTGACAAACCCTGAAACTGTGGCCTTAACAGACAAGCTAAATGTTACACAACACCTGCACGCCGAAAGCTAAACACAGAGCAGTCTGGCAGAAAACAGAGGTGGCTTCCTATTCAGCCGTAAAGGAGCATGTAAGAATGAACCATTTTGGCTCTTATCAGTACGGGCACGGCGCCACAGTTGCACTTCACGGTTTGTGGACGTGATTTGGGTACCGAGCGACCCTCTCTGACTGGCACTGTATGAGGAGGAAGCAGAGTTTTTCCGCTTCACTGTTCCCTTTATCTCTCCCCTCTACTCCTCTGTTATTTTCGGCCCTCCTCCCCTCTCCCTCTCTCTCTTTCGCTGCTCGCCGCTCTTTTGTTTCTCCGTGCCTTTTCCAGCCAAGGCCCCATTCTCTTGCCCCGTCATTGTGTGCGGTAATGAAGATTAGCCAGCCTGCCGCACACAATGGGGTCCCCACATCCGGAGCACAGACTCCCCAAATCCTGCTGCAAGCTGCTAACCCCGGTGTAAAACCACTGTTGTTGCCGACCCCCTCTATCCACACATATACATATTCTGATTCACACATGAGGACACACAAATGTGTCCAATACGCACTCTGCACTCCACCGTGTTGAAAGCAAATGGCTGAAATGTCTCCTGATTAGATTAGGATGGTTTTGACAGCTGAGAGGGAGCGCTTGGCGACTCATACGCCGATAAACAGCAGCTCACCCAAATCCAGTTAAAGAGAGACAGAGTTCCCCTCCCCAGCGAGTGCAACACGGCTCCACTCGTCAGGATTATACCCCCCTCCTCATCCTCCGTGCCCCGCTATTCTCCTCTTTGCTCCGATCTCATCCTCCTCTCCATCATTCTTCAGTCTCAAGATGCTTCCTCTCTTCTCCTCTGTTCTCTCCTCTATCCTATTTCACCCTCACCTCTCTGATTCTCGACTTAATACCAGAACAAAGACATTTTCCACACTTTGTCACAAGCTATTTAGATGGAGCAGCAGAGGTCTTTATATGCTGTGCACTTGTTGTATCCCAATCCTAAGACCTCTTAATATTGTCTGTTTTGCGCTCAAGGTCGGCAGATCTTCGCAACTTCAATCTGTTTACTTGTCGAGCTACTTGTTTAGCTTTACTTGTGTTTAGAGGATGCATGTGTGGCTTTGTTTGTGTGTAAAGATGGATTAATTAAATATGAAAACAGTTTTTTGTTGTAGTGTAAAAATACTGGAGGAAAGCAGCATGTCCACTCATTTGGGAAGCTAGGACCAGTGAATTTGTGCACTTTTGTCTAACACTTTTGGGTTAATTGATTGTTTAAAATATATCAAGTTTATTACATCCAAGTTAACCAGTTGTCATAAAAATGGAGCCAGAGCTTGGAGCTATTGAAGGACAGCTGAGTGGATCTGTCTGTTTACCAAGTACTTGAGCTTCAACCTTTTTTCTTTAAAGGTGCCCTATTATGCTTATTTTCAGGTTCATTTTTGTTACATAACTGACTAATGGAAAATAGCATCACTTCTACTATGAAAAATCAGCAACAAGGTTACATGTTTCCCTGATGTAGCACTTTACTTGCAGTACAGTATATCTGCACGCTAAAAATGAGTAAAAGCTTCTAAACCAAAGTCTTCACAACCAGACATGTTCCAACAGGAATATGATCCAAAATTAGGGATCATTTTACAACATCTAGAACCAAGATTACAGGTTTTCCTGATAATAGCATGTAGCTACATGTAGCAGTGTACTTGCAGCCAGCAAATTACGTAATGAAGTATAGGGGCACTGTCTCCCGTGAAAAGTAACCAATAAACCCAAATCTTCACCGCTAAACACGTTCCAACAGAACTTTGATCTGAAATCGAGGGAAAATGAACAACACTGGCAACCAAGATAACGTGTTTCCCTGATGTGAGCAGTATATAGCTACATGTAGCAGTGTTGTTACACCCAGGGACTGGCTGTAACAGAGAAAAGCGACACTTTCTACCATGAGAAATCATCTATTAGAGCTTCTATACCAAGATTGTGCCCGGAGCAGATGATTACATAAAAAAATCTGTCTCAAGCCCATGGTATCTCGTAGCCAGAGTAGAGAAAAATACTGAGAATAGTCTGAATCCTGAGGTTTTTGCTCACTGGGATTACTTTTACATATATTTATCTCATTATTTGAAACTATGGCCACGTTTAATATAAACATCCAACATTGTTACATTATATATATTTGACAGAAAATAGGGAAAAGCATGATTGATCCCCTTTAAAGTAAATTAGCGTCCATATCGTGCCATGGGAAGACAGAGGGGAGGTCCCTGGTGTCGAAGATGATGCGGATATGTGGTTTCTGTTGTGTCTGCTCTGAGAAAGCAATGGGAAATGTCTTTCTGCTCCATTAAGCAGAGGTCACCAGGTTTTTGCGCTCTGAGTGCTCCATCATTGTGGCTTTCCTGCTAGATGAAAGGTGCTTTGAAGATTTCCCATCACACACTAACACACATACACATGTCGTGTAAACTGGCAGTGACTGAGGGCTTAGTGGGGTGATGTCTTGCTTTAAACACGGTCCTTACACTGTTCTGCAAAGGACACAAACACAGGTTCAGTTACCATTTTGATGAGCGATGTGCTTCTGATTGAATTTCCGTGTCAGTGTAAAGGATAAGTTTGATATTTTTCAACCCATTTTTCACTTGTTTTTATGTCTAAGTGACTAATGGAAACAAAAGTTGGTTAAATTGGTCCAGTATTGAGCTGCGAAAAAGACTGCAGTGTAACTACTTACGGTATGTCTGTACCGTCGATTTCCGTCCACTAAAGCGATTGATTTTGCCACTGATAGGTTCAGATTGTTGTTAAAATGTCTGATAAGTTATGGAAAGGTCCCCACAGAGATTCATCCTTTTTGATTATCCAGAAACATCCGCCAGAATCCATTTAAATAAACACTAATTTCAGTGTGTATAGAACCAGCACATTATTATGTACAAATGGGTTAATTAAGGTTTTTTTCAACCAAACCAGAGTTGTTGATTGTTGGGACAGTAGAAAGATAATCCAAGATGGATTTTGTGAGTTTTATTTTATTTCTGTTGACTTTAAATTAAGTGAGTTTTACGATGATAAAATTACTGTTTATCAGATGGAGTCTGGTGGGTTTGATGATAGCAATTTAAGGGCTGATTCTGGTTAAACAAAAATTATCTTATTATTAACAAACAAGTCTATTTCTGTAGGAATCCAATAATGTTGTGTCGTAATGTTGCTAGACACATAAAATAATTATGTGGCAAAAACAAGCACGTTTAGTGGACGTACATGTACCTCTTTAAAAGAAGGTCCATCTAGGGATCCTTTCCATGATGTTTTTAGACACTTAGAATAATATTCTGAGCCTGTCAGTGGTAAAATCAAGCAATTTTAGTGGAAGAAAATTGACAGTGCAAACAGGCCCAGAGTGGTTACATTTCAGCCTTTGTCGCTGCTGCAAGCTGCAGCCTCAATACTCGCTCAATACTGGAACAAGTTCAAAATATGTTGTCCTCATTGGTAACTTAAACACATATATAAAGAGGAACAGGGTCCAGGTTGAAAATGACTGAACTTAACCTTCAAGTGCATAAAATATAATTCCATTTAGTCCAACAAAACTAAATTGAATTTGCTGCCTGAAAACTCAAGTGCCTATTAGCGCATCCATCCAAACAAAAACTGACAGTGTGCAAAGGAAGTGTCAGGCTTACAACCATATGTGCATTATTCTCTCAAACTCAGTCAGCAAATTGTGATTTAACAACTGGCAGTGTCTGTTATCAGCCTGAAGCCCGCACTGTGTAAAACTGCCTCAAGGTGCTGCGTTGCCAAGCTTTGACGGAGAGGCTGACGGCGGCCCCTGATTATTACTGTGAGGCTAATGTCGTCTGATAAGGCCGTGTGTGTAATTAAGCTGTTTCGGCGGTGTGTTATCTGCAGCTAGGTGAGGCTCGGCTGCCTGGAGAGATGGAGCTGTTAGTAGGCGAGGAGGACGACTCTCCTGTCTGTGGCTCCTCAAGCTTCAAATCTTTCCCTCTCTTTCTTTGGTAATCTTATGCACCTGTAGGTGGGAAGATGCTGTGGCTTCACCTTTTCTTCAAACTTTCCAGATCTAAAATGTTGCATCGCTTGAATAGAGTTTTTTTCACCTGTCTGTCTCTTCCCTCTTCTCTCAGGGAAGGCAGATAAATTAGCTCTGTCTCTCCCCTCAAGCTCTGTCTCTTTGTGTCTCTCCGTCTCTCCTTTGCGTCGTTGCTCTGGAGCCCCATCGAGGCACCAGGAGCTCCAACATCCCTCCGGCCAAACACTACACCCCCTGCCGCTCTCTCCGTTGAGAATAACAGGGCGAACTGAGGGCGCTCCGCTATTCAGATCAGTGTAGAGGAAAATGAAGCGTTAACCTCCCCACCCGCTCCCCACACTCTTTCCCCTCCTCCTAGCCCCGTAGGCAGGTTCCCCCTGCTCAATTGGGATCCACCAAAGACGCCATGCTGCTCTCCAAGGAGTCTGGAATCTGGGGGCCACGGCTCTTAGTGAGTGCACGGGAAGGAGCAAAACCCCGAAGGGCAGCTTAGAGGGGAGGAGGTGCTTTTCTGAGATTTTGTGTGTGTACGTGCAAGGGGGTGCTGTGTAAGTATTGCTCAGTGAAGCTATAGATTACCGTCTCTGTCAGCTGCGACGGCCACCGCTGATGAGCTCCCGCGCGGTATCATTTCGTATCGATTAGGCACTGCGACGCAAACACACAAAGGCTGTTGGCGAGATGGCCGGTGCCTAGGGCTACCGGTCATTTAGCTGTCACCTCAAAGTGATGGCTTGGCCTGGCTCACCAGATCAATGGGAGACACAGGCCCTCTAACACACTATTCTGGGATAAGACACACATGTGCACACATATGCACTTACACACTGCAAACGACTGCTCTCTGAATTAAGTGCCTGACCAAACTTTTCTTTCGATAAAAGTGTCGAGCGTGGCGCTGAATTACAAGTAGCAATAACAAAGATGGCTGTAAACAGTAAAGTTAAATAGTAAAACATAAAATGGAAAAGAATAGGACAATTTGGTAAGCTGGTTCAATGCAGGTCAGATTTTCCTGTTGATTTCTGTGGTGCAGCTTTACTTGAAGGGTAAAACTGTGATTAATTTCTCAGAAGGATTTTAAACAGAGCAGTGGTACAGCATTCACACCCTATGAATCAGACAGAGGCCCTCATTTTTCCTGTGACCAATGACATTGTGCGATTTAAATAACAGCACGCAGCAAGCAACAAACAGACTGTCAGCTGAATATCGAACAACAAAAGAAGAGAAACAAGGCAACAGAGGAGCCGGTGTGAAGTCATCCATGACGTGAACATTACTCACTTTTAAACTGAATAATCAAACCCCTGCTAGAAATAAACATGGCCAAATCGAGGAATCAAAATGTCATGTTGGTGTTCGAAAGGAATCTTTTTCCAATTTGTGTAAAATGAGGATGACAACTGAAAGAACATTCTGTGCAAACAAAGAAAATGGAAGAATGCTGGCATTGTACATTTCTGGATATGTTACATTTGTATGCTTTATACATATCATATAAAACTCAGTGAAATAAAATGACATAGATCAGCTTGCATATTTATGAGATGAGTTTTACATCAGAAGGAGGAGGGTATGACAGCTTTTAAGCAACAGACAGCAGCAATCACTGTTTGAGACCAACAAACAACAAAAATGGGTATTAACCACACATTAGGACATTTCCAACCTGGTTTGTTGCACCAAAACTAGATATTCTTGAACTACACATTGGATCATTTCCAGTCTTGTTTGTTACAACCATGCTGGGTATTTGTAGATCACATGTCATGACATTTCCAGCTTTGTTTTGACCAAACTGGATATTTTTTAATGACACATTAAGACATTTCTAGCTGTGTTGGTTACAACAAGACCAGGCATTTTTTAATGACATGTTAGGTAATATGAATGTTTTGACAAAACCAGGTATTTTTAACCACAGGTTGGGGCATTCACAGGTGGGTGTCTTGCAACAGAACAGGATTTTTTTTTTTAAAAAAAAAATCTGTGGGGACATTTTCAGCCTTGCCTGTTGCAACAAACGCAGGTATTTTTTTAGGAATATGTTTGGACATTTCCAGCCATGTTTGTGGCAACCAATCAAAAAAAAAAACAAGTTCCTTTTTTGTCTATACCAACCACACATTAACTACAACACTGTCACAATATAAAACTGAAAATGTAAACCTTCAGTTTCAACATACAGCTAGATATGAAGCATGCAAATTTAACAAATGAAACATACAGATGTTACATGTCTGTAGTTTGCAGAAGTATGCCACTCCAAGGTTTATTCTGGCATCAAATGTATACAGCCTCATCATAATATCAGGAAGCTACAATTATATTAAAAAATAAATAAAACCTCATTTGCCATGCGACTATGAAAGTAGAGCCAACTAAGCTTGGCATAAAGAGTTGAAGTAACTAACCAGGCTTTATAATGAAAGTATTGTAAAATCTACATAACCCTGAATGTTGCAGCCCTGCGAGGAAGGTGCTGCAGGGAGTCATAGGTCATATTTTTTAAAAAATGTGACAGCTCCCCCCCACCCCCCAAACGCAGTGCATGTAACAATAGTGCTGCTTCACCCCCTCCAGCTCGGGTCCCCCTCATAGTCCTGCCCTTTTCAACCCTGCTAGCATCAGCGCTGAATATTATTCATAGCACCTTGTCTCTATCAAGGCATCTGTAAAAACTAAACACGATTATCCTAAAATTAATGAGCCGTATCCACCCCATTACATTTATCTGTTTAGTGGTGTTTTGGGCCTTCCTTTAGGGCATTATGCATGCTCTTCTGTTCATATTTATAACCCAGGCTTTTTATTAGCGACGTAGCGGGGTGCTAACAGTTGGGAGGCAGCCTGCGCTTTGATGGTGATGGCAGGCGGCTCAGCGCAGGCCAAATGTGAAAGGAGAGAGGATCAGCTGCCAGGCCAAGGGCCCAGTGGAAGACGGGAGGACAGAGTGAGACAGAGAGGAGGAGGAGAAGGAGAAAGAAAGACATTTTTAACTTAAAAGTCAGAGAAGTTAGTGAGGAGGACTGGTTCACAGCTCTCAGCACGACTCGACTTTGCAAGAAGCGTGTCTTGTGATCAGCGAATATTTATCACACCTGCTGTATTTTAAGCCTCACTAACCTGAGGTGTGTTCTGCATGTGTAATTCAGTGTGCATAAGTGCATTAGTCTATGGGTCACTTTCACTTTTTTTATTGGCTTTTTGAGCATTTTCTGTTTAATTGTGGATGGCTTTATACCTCAGTAAAGCACAAGCACAAAAACTGTGCAGTGACCTAACCCTTACCCCTAACCCTAAGTCGATGTTGGTACTTTTTGAGTATATAAACTCCTCTGTGGGTGCTGAGTCTTGTGTTTTCACATTGATTCTCCCACATGTAGCACGGATTTCTATTTATGAGGATGAGATAAACAATATGGAGAGAAAAATCTGACGCCCATGCACAATTTGTACAAAACACTGCTAAACTGTGCATTTTCTGAATGTTTTAATGAACTCAAAGCAGACCTTTATTGCCACCTGGACCACAATTTCTCATCATTTACCAGTCAGTTATGACTGGCAGCTTCAGTCCCTTGTTGCAGAGGGATTGAGGTAAAGCTATCCAGTAAATTTATGTAGAATGTCAAACTGAAAACTAGACAGAAAACATATCTTTTTAAAATTATTATTGAAGGCTGCCAGTGACTGAAGCCACAGCTGAAAACCATCAAGGTAATTAGCTGTGCATTAAGGCCACAATTACACGAGAAGGACCCTACTAAAAATGGAAAAGTCTTTCCTTTGCGTTTTTTAAAAATACTCATTCATATTTGTAGCAGCAGCACAAACGCAGCTCGGTAGTCTGTGTTATTGTTGCCCCCCTTGCACATGGCTCTTTGTCTGAAACATAATGCGTGTCTTACAGGATGCGTGCATTGCCAGTATACAGCGACAGAGGGGGTGGCGTTTTCAAAAAATTACACTCTGGAACCCGGCCTCAAAAGTTTGTGTTTTCAGGCCCCCAGAATGCCTCTGTCATCTACAACTCAAATTTCTCGATCTGGAGCTAATGTTTGTTTTTTCCATTTTGGGCAATCTCTGTGTATGAGGACCCTCTCACTATGTAGATATATACTACTCATCCTAATGTAACAAAAATGCAACAATTCTCATTTTTTAAGTGATTATATGCAAAAAAAACATATTCTCCCCCTAAATCTTCATACTTGACTTAAATCTTAATAAGAAAGCAACATTATTATGCACTACTGCTCTGATTTCACGCCTCAATGCTCAAACTTCAATCAATGTCAACTTTGACCTTATTTGTTCGGAGCCTTTCATTGCTCAGCCAATTAGACGAGACATCACCTGACATAACCTGAAAGTGACTCGTGATGAAACAGGTTTCATACAACTCTGCTTGATTGATCGTGATAGGTCTTTTTCATGGAAGACATTTTGACAGCGGGAAAAGCACAGGTGTAAATAATATTAATGATGGCTGAATTTCATTCAGCTGCTTTAGTTTCAGGGTCCTGGTGTTGTGCATGGTCCTTGCCATTTGTCATGTATAAAGAGCTTTAGTCCGTGGTTATTAGAAGTGTGTTATTTGTTCATTTTTATGTATGAAACATTTTATTTTCTTTGCCCTCAGTTCAGATTTGAGTGGGTATGTTGCTCAAAAGATGCTCTGTGCTTTGTCTTGTTTTGCCGCCTTTAATAATTGCCATGGTCTCAGAACATATGATGAAACATAGTGGTTTTGAAATGCTCGTGGGAAGAATAATCATGTAAGAGTCCATTCTTTGATTTAAAGCTGTTTTCATTGTCTATTTTTTTCTCTATTTAGAATCCGCCATGTGAAATTACTTCTCTCTGACTCACTTATTTCTCTGATTTATTGTCTCTAGTCTCGTTCTCTGTGAGTGTGTGCATCTCTGTCACTGGAGTCGCAGTGCTTATCAGAATGCGGGGGTGTGGGTTTCATGTCAACATAAGGGGGGCACATATGAAATGGGAGTTTGGGGTCCTTTGCTAGAAAATTTTGTGGATCAAACACCTAAATATTTGCATTCTGGTTAATATTATGCATCAATTTGTGCCTTTTCTGTATCAGTTTTTGGTGTAAATGTGTACATTTCTGAGTCAGAAGGCAAAGCTCTTTGATTTACCAGTCCATCTATGTTTCCACCCTCAACTATGGTCATGAGCTCTGGGTAGTGACTGAGAGAAGGAAATTGCAGATACAACCAGCCAGAATGAGTCTCCTCCAGAGGGTGTCTGGGCTCAGACGTCCGGGGGGAGCTCGGCGTGGAGCCGCTGCTCCTTCGCGTCAAAAGGGGCCAGTTAAGATGGTTTGGGCGTCTGATCAGGATGCCTCCTGGAAAACGTTGCTGGGGACAGGGACATCTGGAGTGCTTTGCTTGGCCTGCTGCACCAAAAAAAGAGAAAAAAAACATATGAAGCACTGGGCAGGAGATTGGAGCAGCAGTTTCTCTTTTGAATTTGTCTTTAATGTATTGAGGGAATGCTTTTCCATAGAATGATCTTTTTATGTATCAGACAAGGGGACGACAATGGATGAAACTTGGAGAGACAATTCACATATTTTAAATGCTGAGTTTTACGCATCCCCGGCATCCTATGTCCCCATGTCCAGTGTTGGAATACACAAATTTTATTGACTGCATAGCATCACGAGACAATTTAACCTATGCAATTGGTTTTTGGGTTTCCTGGTCTGCTACAAATGCTGAACTGGTTAAATGCTTCATCAGAATGTAATATAACCTGTAAGTGTGTTTGTTTACCACAGATCTTAGTTTCTGCAATGATCCAAACTGCAGTGTAAAAAGTCCCATTGACTTTTTGACAAGTAAATCAGGACAAAGCTAACTTCTGTATCAGCCTACAGAAAGCGTCATCCCTGAAACCCTCAATAGCACTCCAAATGAACAATCTAGCTCCAAAAACATGAAACATTTACGTGGCGGGAGATATTTTAATCTTGGCGGTCTGCCACTAATAAGCAGGTGAACAGTTGGGGCACATTTTGGTCATTTCACTTACAAGTGGAATCATGTTCCTCCCTCAGATTGCCTACTGGCTCTGTGAAATGCTCAAGAGGAGCACTCCTGAATTTGGTGATGACTGACTTGTTCCAGGGAGATGCTGGAATCTGGAATCTGGTCCCAAGTCACCCTGCTACCAAGGCGATTTCCTCCGGTTTGGAGGTGGAGGTCGGCCTGCTGGAACAGCCATTGGATTGTCTCAGCTTATCCTGGCTTGCATGACGGAATTATCCCGAAAGCCTTTTAGGAAATGAACCCTGGCTTTATTCAGAGCCAACTGATGTTGGCTCTCCAGATCGGCATTTGTCCAAACAGAGCTGAAGCGGGCCATGAACGCTCCTTTATCCTGGCTATTGTGCTTTTTTGGCTCTTGATTCCATGCCTACACACAAGTTGCACATTCACTTCAGGCCACGAGATCAGCAAATACATGTGCGTAGGTGTTTCGCACACAGACACACGCACACACAAGCACTGCATAATTACGCACGGAGCGGCGTAATTATGCTGCATACACGTGCACTTGCAAAAATTATGCACACAAACAGCCATAATTGCATGGAGCCACAAATACACCCACACTGCACACACAGGAACCGCTGATCAACTGTGTGACCTTCTCTCTTACAATGTTAATGTCACCACCTGGGGGAGGAGAGCAGTGGAAGGAAGGGGGAGCATGATGGAGTGACGGGAGAAAAGGAGGGGGTACGACAAGGAAGTCTGTCGCACCCTCAGCCTCTTTCATCCCTCTTATGTCGTCAAACATCCCCTCTGCATGCACACACTTATACACACACTCCACCCTCCGCCGCCGACATCCAAGCTCGCACATCACCGTAGGTCGTAACCTAACATTCACTGTGCATGAACCCTTTTCTGCGTCTGTGTGTGAGGCCGCTGACAGGATCCTGTTATGCCAAATGTCACACTTCCAAAAAGGATTCACCCCCCGCGGAGAAAATGAAGTCAACACCTTCCTTTCGCTTTTTCTCTCGCCTCTCTTGCCTCCTTCACCTTGTCCCTCCATCATCCTCCTCCTCCTTCTTCTTCCCCCCTTCTCACTTATCCGTTTCTATCCTCTTTTCCGCTCCCTTGAACTATCTCTACCTCACACACACACTCACCTTGCAGTCCTCAGCGTTTTGCTGAATAAAGTCCCCTTTAACTGGCTGGTTTTAGCGGATAATTAGTCCTCACCTTGGGAGAGGAGGAGACAACAATGAGGAGAAAAAAGGAGAGAGAAAAGGGTGATTTGGGAGAATCGATAGAGGCAGAGGGCTATGGTGGGAGCGAGGTGGATGAGTTGAAAGATGTTCTTTACATGTGCGCACTCCCTTCGTCATGTCTCACCGCCTTCAATATTTAATTGCGCTCTGAAAGAAAGAATAAAGGCAAAAAAATTCTCATTTAATTCACTGGCCACAGCTATCAAGGAGACAGTAGAGACCTGAAAGTTTTTTTAAACCATCACAAGAAAAAATAAAAACATGTCACAGCAGAGGGAGGCAGCTGTAGATGTGGTCAAGTTTTAATTTGATGTCAGTATGCAAAAACTGTAAACAGTAAAAAAAAAAAAAAAAAACAACTCCAAATTCTTTTTTGTTCCTGGAAGACTTAGAGGAGAAATTACACTCCCTTAGCAACAGACACCCCCCTCCCAAAAAGGGAGAAAAAAAAAAGCGCAGGTTTATTTTTAGAAGGTGCAAACAAGGAAAGGAGGAGGGTGGCGAAGTGGGGGTGTAAGATTGTAAATGTCTCTGATGTGTTCAGTCTGTACAACCTTATTCCTGATAATGGAACTAGCTCCTCTGTCTGTCAGTGCCTATTTACACACAAATGAAGTGGCGAGTTGCACGCGCCCAGTGGAGCTGCTAGCCTCCATCTCAGCTGTCAAAATGGGTTAGCGGCTACAAGCGATACACAACGATCCTTGGGATCAAACTGGCGCCGTCCATTCAAACATAATAGCTTCATCCTTGGACATGGAGCGTCTCTTCTTTCCCCCTCGCCAGCTCTCCTCTCCTCTCCGAACCTTGCCAGCTTGTTGTAAAGTAATAGACTTCTCAGGGATGCCAGTTCACACAAATCGGGGATGTAGTCTTTTATTTGCCCTCCGAAGGGGAGAGGTGTTTGGAGTAATAGGGATGAAGCAGACCATAACTACAGCTGAATAAATCTTCCTATCTTGGCTCAGCGGAAGCCAGTGCACACATGGCTTGTCAAAGCTCTATAAATGTTGTTTGATAGGAGTTCTGTTCAGTTTAGGACTTCTCCTCCCGCTATCCACTCGGCTCGCTTTCGTTCCGTGCTACAGCGGTTGCAATCAATCAGTGTGTAATCAGTCGTCGAGGCGGAGCTGCCAGGTAATCCTGGCTGTCTTGGTGGCTATCTGTGCATGTGCGCATGTGACAGCTGGCAGAGCTGCTAAGTTGCTTGTCTGGGTGAGTGGATGGCACCACGCAGATTTCCTCGCCGTGGTGTGTAAAGGCATATCGGATGATCTGATGGCTGTTGAAATTGTCAAGTGGGGATGGGCATTTTCAGTGCCCAAACTTACCTTTCTTCCTCTCTCCCTTGCAGACCTGCCTAGAATTGGAGCGTTACCTGCAGACGGAGCCCAAGCGTCTCTCAGAGCTTTTCGACCAAGACCTGGATGGCCTCCTAACTCCAGCCTACCTGAAGGAGGACGGCGAGGAAGAGCTCACAGAAACCCTGCTCCCCAGCCTGCCGAGCCTCCCTGAACCCCCGAGCCCACCTCCAGTCATCCTCTGCCCAACGCGGAAGAACTTTCCCTCCACTGGTACAATGAAAAGAGACCTTAAACCTAAGGGTCTGGATAATGTAGAAGGCATGGAAGGGGTCCACCAGGCCCAGCTGAGCGCCGTCACCTCCCTGACGCCCCCATCATCGCCAGAACTCGGCCGGCACCTCGTCAAACCCAACCAGACACTGACGGCATCAGCTGATGGGACGCTTACCTTGAAGCTGGTGGCCAGGAAGGTGGGGCTTAGCGCAGCCCGGCTGGTGGCGGCACATTCACTCCCTGTTAGGATGAGGGACGAAGAGGAGGGGGCGGCGTGTGTTATCGGGGTGGGGGAGCTACCAGAGAACAAGAAGAGGATCCACCGTTGTCAATTCAACGGGTGCAGGAAGGTGTACACCAAGAGCTCTCACCTAAAGGCCCACCAGAGGACACATACAGGTGAGAACTGGACACAATCCCAATACACCCCTTGTCTCTTTCACATCACCTTTTCTCCTCCGTTTTGCATGGTCATGTCTACGATAGGGTGTTCCAATTCTTGTTGGGATAGAGGGGTCAGGCGAAGTGTCAAGGCTATATGGCTATACCTCCAAATAAAGGTTTTTCAGACACTCAAAATCAAAAATCGTTGGTGAGATGGTACAGTCGTTGGTACGAGCAACCAAAGAAACCTAAATAATTTTCTTGGTTAGTAACAATATTAAAATTACAGAAACCACTGTATTATTTTAGTTTAATGTCATTTTGTGTTTTATGCTCCGCTTCTTTGTAACAAGCTTAACAAAATAAAAAATTGCGAGTATGCTGATGTGTCAGGGGCAAGCTAGCTAAGGTTAAATTTTTCTTGCAGATTTGTGCAAAGCAGTTCTGCATTGTGACAGATTTCCATGTTGCATACCCAGCTTTGATGGCATATGACGCCCAAAATTTAATCTAAGTGCAGCAGCAAAGTTGCAAAATTGCTGCACTTGTTACTGTATCTGTACAGGCTGAGCACAAATTGCTATTGTCAGCCTACAGAGCAGCGTTATTGGCCTGGTAATGAAGCAGTGTTTTGGTTTGGTTTTTTTTTATTTGTTTGGTTTGGAAATGTGAAACTTAAATTCTGCAAAAGAAGTGTCCGTTTATGTAAACGGCAGCATTAAAATGAAGTATCAGGGTCTTTAAGGGTTTTATTCCATTTTATGAAGGAAATTTTAAACCACTACTCCTTGTAACTCTGTTTCGAGGGGCAAGATGGCCTTCAAAAATGAGTAGAATGCAAATGAGGTACTTTTCTGGTTTTACCAGCACTTAGTATGATTGAAAGAAAAAGCACTATGTTAGAGATGGAATATTGTGCTGCTTTTTTGTATTTGCAGCACAATAAGAGTTTGTCGATCAAATCAATCAATAGTTCTAAAGTTTTAGTTTGCATGCTCGGCACAAAGGAGTAAAATGACTTTTCTACAAAGCCTCCTCACTATGCAATACTCATTTCACCTCAAGATTGGTTCAATACAATTATATAGAATAGTCCACTCAGATCACATTAATATACAACTTTGTGTTCATGTGTATGCTTGTATATGTTTGGCTAGGGGCTGTTCAGAGACACAGGGTTACATAATGTATAGTTTGTGAATATGAGCATATTAGTTCAGATATCATGTGACCCTATGAGACTTTCAGTCAGGCACCTCTGAGGACACCTCTCCGACCAGGAGGTAGCCACTTGATACACCTGCTGGTAATAAACTTGATTGACACTCAGTGTTGGTGACAAGCTAAAAAGGCTCAGTCCTGCAGCTAAGTGGCTGCTGCTGCCTGAAAGAGACACACTCAGAGTGTCTGCACTAAACACAGAAACTGAACAAGCTTTCTATCAATTTGGGTGTGCATTGGTGTTTCCTTGAAATCTCAGTCACTCAATCACACGTGTTTACTCCACGGGGCAATTTGCATGTGGGTGATTTGTTTGGTCTTTTGGGGAGGTACACTGTTTGTATTTTCCTGCAAGAGACGTAAAATGTGGACTGTTTTAGTCGCGCACATCCAAAAGCCATGTAAGGCATGTGCTAGACCTGAGGAGTAGCAGTCAACAACATGAAAAAAAGTCTACACACTGTAGCTCCCTCACAGGTGTAAATTAATATGAGAAATATATATACAATTATACCCCCTCAAATACATGATGTAATTTTATGTGATATCTACAAATACATGTTTTAACAATCCGCATTCATATGATAACATTGTGAAAATGATCCTCATGTCCACGGATCCACAAAACAATTGAAAAACGCTGTAGTATGTATGCCAGGCCAGTAGTTGGCAGTGTAACTTTGTAATGATACACTGTAGAAAGACACCACCCGCATGCGCAAAGTGCGACCGTGACGTCATCGTTCTCTCAAGATTCGCGCATTGCCAATTTACATAGCGACAGAAGGAGTTGCATTTTCAAAAGATGATGTTGTCATGTGAACAAAAGGCCAATGTTTCATGCAAGAACCGTTGCCATGTAAATGGCCCCTAAGTCTGTAGAAGAACGTGAGCCCGAAATGTCACTTGCGGATGTGTCAGTATGTTGCACATAAGGGAGCCAGAGTGTGTGGACTGTTTTGTGTCTTAACATTTACATTTATCCATGGTTTATGTGAGCTCTTCAACCAGTTCATCCATTCAGTCATCCTTCCAGGGCAGACATCGTTCTGAATTCCTAGATAACCTGACTTGAGATAATTGAGGTAAATCCCCCGCTTCACATTCTTGGAACAAGTACAATATTCCCATAAAGTGATAAGAAATGTAAAGAAAAAAACAGCCAAGTAATCACAGAACAGGCTTAAACCTTGGTCCCCTTGTTGCCATATAAAAATATCACCACCTAAGATAAAAATGTGATGATTTCAGAAAACCCACTTCTCTTATCCCGCTCTTTAAGTACTTCTCTGTGCCAAACCAGGACGGGTCCTTCTTGTCAAGGTTCTTCTAAAGAAGGAAGGGGGGAGGGGTTCAGGAGCTATAACTCTCTCGCTCTTCCATCTCAATCCCAAACCACTCAGACCCCTGTCGGGGAGCTGTCCTCCGTCTGAGTAACTGCACAGTGATGGATGGATTGACCTGGATAGGCTGCCATTTCCCCGGTTTATTTCGGGCCCTCCCCGTCCTCTATGCGTTCTATAGTGTAAGTCTAGGTCAGTGGTTCTCCATCTGAGGGTGTTCACAGGGATAGTGATGGGATCAATTTAAGACCAGGAAAATATGTTTTCTATATCACAGTGTATTATAATCTTAAGAGGCAGGTCATAAGGGACGCCATCTGTATGTTCATTGATAAGGGGGGAGGGGGAAGAAAAAATGTTGTTGGCATTTTAAATAAGCAGGGTTATGGTTCACTTCCCATTTGGCTTTAGGTGTTGTTCTTACCAAACACACCAGGAGTGTATTTGAACTCTTAAGTGCATTATTAGGAAAAGTGAGAGCCTAATGTTTTGAATTCAGGTAGAAATAATTGGCTTAAAATGTAGTTCCCTTCCGCTCCTCTAAAGGTGCAGACACACCAACTTGTTCTCATTCCAAACTTATAAAATAGCTGCTGCTCTGTCTGTGTAAGTGCGCAACGCCAAAGGCACCTTTTGCATGCTCAGGAAATGCCGCTTGATGGCATCAGATAAAAACGTGGCTGGACAGAACCAGTTATAACAAGTTTGATCTGTTTTCCAGTCTTGATGTTAGTTGTTTTTTTTACTTTCCTCACTTGCAAATCTGTCCTCGTTCACTTAACTGAACTGCCAGTCAGAGATTTCACTCAAAGATGTTGTAATTCAACATGCTGCATCAACTGTAAAAAAAAAAAAAGCTCAGGCGGCCTGACAGCACAAAAAATAGGAGAATAGACCGCCCGACACTGATCAACAGCCAACACACCTGCATAGCCACGGGTGTGCTAAGATGTGCCTGTGCTACCCATAGAGGTGGCTAGCACACCCAAAAATCAGGTAGAGAATACATTTCTAGTAATAGCCTTATTGAAATGTTTTGTTTTAAACACAGCCCGCTACTTTGTCGTTTCACTTCTGTCTGTGGATCGCTATAATGGAGTTATAAAGGAGCTGCAGCCAAAAATTCTGTTTAAACGCTATGCAAAACTGGCAGGCTATTAATCTCCTGAGCGATATTTCAGTACCACGGACAGCGTTGTGTCCTACACATCCACCAGCAGCCATGACGCAGAACAAACAGAGCTGTCCATGGTTCTGAAATAACATTTAGTTTTATCACGTTTCTCAGCCAGTCTTTTTTGTTTTTGCTTGTTTTTATAATATAAACAAATAAATATATAAATTTTAAGGCCTCCCTTACAGCCAGTTTTACTTCCCGTTAAATGGTTAACTTTATTTCAAGAGAAAATGGGGATGTGTTTAGAGTCAAATGAGGTCGCCATCACTCATGTTAAAAGGTTTTTTTTTATATTAGGAACAATTGATTAGTATCATGCCAAAGTACAATTGCCTCCGCTCTCGAGTCCCCCTCCCCTCATCTTTGCATTAACAATATTGTTTCGCACATGAGCTACATGACTGTTGCTTATGTTGTTGCTAAAGTGTAGAGAGAGTCCCAATCCCAAGCCAAAACAATGGAGGTGAGCTTTGCATTAGACCTACTAATATTTATGTTTGGGAGACAATGGCCACAGTTACTTGCACAGAAAGATTCTCCTATTATTCTGAATATGACATTATTCTGAATTTGATGTTTAAACAGCATATTCTGTTTAAATGTTTCAAATTAAGCTGTTTTCTGAATTTAGCATATTTCGATTAAGATGGGAGGTATGCCGACATTATTAGGGTTTTAAGAGCATTATTTGGACATGTATACAGCAAATTCAGAATGTTCCTCTCAGCTGGGGGGTTTTCGCCATAGTTTGCGACGCAGTGTCTTGTCCGTTTACAGTCTGCGCTGTGCATCATCATGGATACATTGTACACAAACCAGCTCACCAACAGTTTGCTGAGCTGTGTGGTAGAAATGCATGCAAAAGAAAATGCCACATTTCTGGTTGGAAGGAGAAACACAACTGCTTTTTAACATTATGAAAGACTTTTGACAAGCGCAAATATTGCAGCACCGACTTTTTCAAGAAAGTCCGCCATCGCGAGGGAAAAAAAAGCAAAATGATAAGTAGCTCCAGCTGTTGTTCACATTTTGACGTGATAAACGACATGTTGGGGCACGTTAATCGGAGTATGCACAGCTGCATCTAAATGGGAGTGTTAGTGGAATATTCATTTTCATTAGACATGTTAACATCTTAGTAGTATTATTGTCTTTTTCAGAATAAGAGCAAAACTGGACTACTTTGTGCATGTAAACACACTCAGTCTCGAGAACGACAGAATATGAGATTGCCATGTGCTGCACACATATTGTACACTTGCTTTTTCTACTAGTACTTATAAAATACTCAAGAGCAGCTTTTAATGTGAACTTGGGCATAGATCACAGAACCGTGCCCGGGTACAATACAAATCAAACAAACTAGACTTTGTGCTTAAATCCACTTAGCTCCACGCCTGAACCCTTGATCTGAAAGCTTCCAAGGTGGACTATGAGTATGGTGTATGGTGGACTGCAGTCTGGACTCTAATATATAGCTGTTTCCTTGCATGTTTTACCCCCTGGAGGTACAGCAAGGACGTCCATCACGCTAAATGAAGTTACAGGCTCTCTAATTAAATTTTCTCACTACCCACCATCTAAATCCCTTAACGTAATGGTTGACAGATCACCAAAGCTGTCCGATTCAGAAGCTACACACGACTTGACTACAAGCTCCAGCTTGCTTGTATCTTCGGGGGTGTGAATATAAATAAAGCCAACTTGTCAACTACTATATGTTAAGAATGAAAAAAACACGCTGTATGTGTGATCACACCCTCGGTGGTGCTCGCCACAGGTTTGGGCATCAGCCTGAGTGGAACAAAGGGCACAGACATGCAGTCATTGATTTCCCCAGTGTGGCATGTCTACAGCCCCATGTGCTTAAACTCCATGCCAACTGGGCCAGTTTGGAGAGACCAGTGATGCTGTCCAGTCATAGTATCAATACAAGCCAAGAGATGGACAAAAAGGCTTTAATAGATTTATCAAAAATTTGGAGAACATCTCATGTATCCAAGATTTGGATTTACATTAAGTCATTACGTCATATGCTCATTTAGTCCAAACAACACTTTATAAAATTAAACTTGTAGGGAGATATGTTGAAGATTAGAACTGAGAATTAGTAAAGTAGTAAAGTTGACTTAAACGGTTTATTTTCTCAGATATAAAACACAAATTATACCAAACAGAGATATGGTTGAGCTGAAAATTCTCAAATTTTAGGATTTGGAATTTGTAGGTAAACATTTTTTAGCATTTTTTCTTGAAAAAAATGACTTAAATGATTGATGTATATTCTGATATGACATTCAGATTATATAAAAGAGATATGTTTAAACTGGAAATTCTCAAATTGGAATAAGTTATTTTGAATAAGTAACATTTAGTACTTTTTCTTGGAAAATGGCTTGAACCTTCAATGCATTCACTTTTTCTGGTGAATCAACGAATAGATAAATAATTTCAGGACTTTATATTGGCCCACGTTGAACAAGGTCCTTGCAGAATCAAAGTATCACCTTATAAAACTGTAATTGTAAGCTAATGAGGCATTTTCTTTCTTTCTCCAGTATATTGTTCCAAAATTGGTGTCATTATGATAAAATGACACACATGATGTTACATATAGCCCCATAAAGGGCTCACTTTGTTAGGGAACCCCTCCCCCCGAGCTTATCCTTGTCACTTCAGGTGCTTTGGATAAAAGCATCCTCCCAAAGAACGCCTGTCTTGTTATTCAAACCAGGAAAGTGGAATGATAAAGGGGAAAAATGTCGACATAAGATGACACAAAGAAAGCACAAAAGCTAAAGAAAAGGCAGAAGAAGAAGAGATAGTGACGTTGAGTGAAACAAAGGCTAGATGAAGACAGAAGACAGGAATAGGGGGTGGGCGGGGGGGTACAGTAGAGCGACCCTCTTCAGAAAGAGACCGCGGTGCCACAGGCTCCCCCATTCACTGAGCCATTATCCTGACAAGTTTAAAGATGTCATTACTCAAATCCTCTTTTTCTTAGTTGTTATTTCCATAAATTACTGACGGAGAAAAGGCTACGATTTAATCTGGAATTAGACGGGCTGAGTTGAAATGACAGTGCCCTGTAGAGCTTTTTGTGAATAGGCTTATGGCAGATAAGGAATGGTACAATTAGATTTTGGGCAGGGTGAGGGAACGGGTAAAACACGAGAACTGTTGGGTTATTCTGCCTCTCTCTCTCTTTCCCTCTCTTTCTCATCTTCCTCTTTTTTGCTCTTTCTAATCTTTCCCTCTCTCTGGTTTTCTTCTCATTTTGCTCCGTATCAGTCTTCTCGTAACATGTCATTCTCTGTATACGCTTCTCTCTCACGCTCCCATTTTAATGCTTTGCTCTTTTGCCACTCTCTCTCTCTGGGCTGAGGCCACAAATTGAAGAAAACATTACACTTCTTTTCTGTAAATTAAACTTTAGGTCCGTTTTTGTGGCCTGCATCGAGCTTTTTCTTAATTTTCTCACATATATACAATGATATAGGTTATAAGTTACAGTCACTCCCCAGCTGCAAGCACACTGCTACGTGAGCCACAGGCTCACATCAAGGAAACATGTAATCTTGGTTGCTGATGTTGTTGATTTCTACCCGTTTTTGGATCATATTCTTGCTGGAACATGTCCTGTTGTGAAGATTTTGTTTTCGAAGCTTTTATTTGTGATTTTTCATGGTAGAAGATGTTGCTAAACTCCAAATCGTCATTCTCCACCTGCGATGGCGGTGCTTTTTAGGGAGGTGGTCTTAGAGAGACAGGTGCTAAAATGGAGCCTTTCAGATAGAGGGTGAATACAGGTATTCAGGCCAAAAAAATAAAGTGTTTGTAAACATGTTCCTGCTGAAACCCAAAATACAAACATGAACCTAAAAATGACCATAATAGCCCCCCTTTAAACAGACATCTTTTTAGCCTGCTTTAATACCAGAGGAATTAGATGTTGAACAGTCACTAAAATATCACACACATACCATATTGTGTGTGATATTTTAGTGTCCATATACTTCAGGCCATGTAGTGTATGTAACTTCTACATTTATAATGCCAGATTTCTTGTTCAGGTCAAAGAAACAGTAAGAAAAATTACCCACTTTAGTCCACTATTTTATTAGTGGTACATTTGACATTACTCAGTCTGCTTCATATTGAATCATGACATGCATAAGTGCAATTATGTTTATTGATACATATTGATGATAAATGCCAAACATCCATCTCTCTGCCAGTTTTCCATAATCCCCATGCCTCTTTTTAACATGCTTTACTCCTCCATCAGTTCCCCCATCTATCATCCTTCTCACTAAACCTGTTTCCTCTCCCTTTCACCCATCTCCAAGCCTGCACTGCCAGTTGTGTGCAGGAGCCTGTAAAGCGTTCTCCGAGAGCCTCTCTAATGACCTCCGAGACCCGGATGCCCTGCTTCAGCTCCAGCTAATGGAGGGAATGCAATTAACTTCAATGCTGGCACCTGAGAGGCTGGAGTGAGGGCGCGTAGGGGGGGAATGTGTGCGTGTGTGTTTCAGAGAGAGCATTCGGAAGTAACAGATTACACATAATGGGATTACAGTGACTCAGGAAACACCCAGTTATCAGATTACGGATGAGAAGTATTGCTTATTTGATTACTTAAAAATTTTCGGAGGGGAAAAAGCATTTTGGTTGCGCATCATTTTTGGTGAAAGGTGTCAGCTGATGGGGATTTTATTAAATACTGCACAATAAATAATGGTTTTCAAAAACAGCACTGTCCAATCCCAATTCTTTAAATCAGAGGAAATAATCCACTTAGCTTCATAATCTACATTATATGTTTTACGGGCAAAGTAATCCAAAAGTAACAGAGCATAATCAGATTATGTTGCCGGGTTGGGGCTAATCCAGTGGATTAGGTTACTGATTGCCATTTTAAACTGCCAATCAGTCCGACTGTATGCAACATTGTGTTTAAAAAGTAACCTTCCCCATCCAGTTTGTGAATGTGTGTTTGAGAAGCGTGCACCTGCTCTACTTGCCTGTTTGTATGAGGGCATCTTGAGGGAGGGGGTGGGCTCAGTTGCTAGGCAACGGGGGGCAGCGTATCGTTGGAGGAGTCGGTAGCTGAGTGGTTATGTATTGCTGCAGGCTCTGGTCTCTTAGTGCCCCCCCGTCTCTCCTCCTCCTGCACCACCACTACCACCACCACCACCACATCCCTCCCCCCCTTGCCCTGTACAGCTCCATGGTTATCGTCGCTAGGCAACTGCCTCCGTGCTCTGCCAGCGTGCGCGGTAATTGGCCGGTGGCATGGCGGCGTGCCGTTGCCAGATCCAGCCAGCTGCACTGACTACTGCCTCCTCATGTTTCAGCGCGCCCTCCCTTCTTACACACACGCTCACACGCAAACACACATGCATACACCCCGCCCCCTCGCCTCCATTGCTAGGCAACACATTCAGGCATCCCTGCCTCCCGGGAATTTCATTGGCCAGAGCAGGATGGCCCAGACCTGCTGCTCTGGGTGTTTCTGGGAAGTGAGGCAGTATGGAGGGATACATGTCCACAACAGGGACAGGCAAGGATTGATAGCAGGGATAAGGCTAATTTCTGGGTCTCTAAACCAAAAGCACTTATATCTGCACCTTTCAATGAGCAGAAAATTGTTCATTGAACAGTGACTACTTCTAAATGCACAAAATATTATGTTTTTTGCCCTTAAAGACAATATTCCTACAAGCTGTTTACAAGGCTAATAAAAATGAATATTCTACTTACATTCCCATTTACATTCAGCCATGCATTGTCTGATTAATGTGTCCTATCATGTCGTTTTTCACATCAAAATAGGGTTAGGGTTAGGGATTAGGGTTGGTATTAGTTTTCCACCAGTGGCAGACTTGTTGGACTGTGCAAACACAGCCTGCCTCTTTAATTCCTTCAATTACTTTTCTTAAAAGGATAGTGTTACAATGTTTGCACATACTCAAAATACCTTAAATACTCTTAAAAAAAACAGCTATTTTTCTCCTTCCAACCAGAAATGTAGGCTTTTCTTTTGGGCATGCATCTCTGCACCAGCCCTGCAAACTATTGGCGAATAGACAGCGCACAAAGCTGACCATAAATAGACAAGAGGCCGTGTGTTGTGAACTGTGATCAAAAGTCCAACTGAGATACATTTTGTTAATACTCTTCTAAAACAATATGGTCTCAGTCCTAAAATCTCGTCAAAATCTCATGTTTGGTTAGTGGACTTAAACATCTATGTATGACGCACTAGTTTTCCTGCTGCATTTGCTGTTGAAGTTCAGGGATGGCTGCATCTTGTTAGATGCATACAGTCATTTAAAAAAAAAAAAAAACTCAAAACACTGATAAAACATTTATTATTATTACATTTATGTTTATGTCCTTGTGCAATAAGGACAAGGACCCCCCATATAAGAGAGTTTTGTATATTTAGTGAATCAGAATTGATTATCAGTTTGTATTCATTAGTGTTTTTGCCATTTCATGACTGCCGACTGGAGGTCAGTCTTTTCTCACTTGTTCATTTATCACCTCATCACGGCTGTAACCTCATGCACCTCTGTTTCTCACCATCAAACCGTGCATGATTCCTGTTAATGGGCCGCTCTGTGACATGGCTGCTTGCTGAGTGTGTGTTTGAGCGGTCACATGTTTGGATTTTAGGATAACTTTGTCATGGGCTTGCAGTTCATTTTAGCAGCGTTCAAAACAAAAATGTAGCTTTAATTGGACCACTTATATACAGTAAACATTATTGATTTTTCACCTTCTGCCCCGTGAACAATCAGTGAATTTCTACAACAGCTGGTACAGATAATAGCACCAAGCTAATGCCGTCTTTAGCACCCTTCTCAATCTTCTTCACTGAGCAGTTGATCCATTGATTTTTGTCCCTTTTGATAATTCAACAAATTAAGCCCGTTTTTGTGCTGGAGCCGCTCAGGCAGAGCTGGTCAGTGTGTCAGTGTGTCCAACCGCGAGCCACCGCTCCAGATGGGATGTGACTGATGCAGGTGACATCTTTCGGAGCTGGACGCAGCTGGCAGATTGCGGGTTCCTTGCCATTATGCCGTGTGACTGGCCTAATTATCGCTAACCCCCCTCTCCCCTCCTTCCCCTCCTCCCCCGCCGGCATATCTGCAGCCTCTTCTGCCTTAATCCACTTCTGCAGCACTTCTCTCCTACTCTACTTTTCCCTCTCCTGGTCTCATCTCACCTCCTCTTCTCACTCTCTCATCCACCTTGCCTCTAATCCCCCCTTCGCCCTCCACCCCTCCCTCTCCACTTCTTCTCTCGCTCCACTTCTCTCTACCGTCTACTCCTCTTCTGCGTGTTCAGCAACATTGGAGACCAGTGGGAGCTTCTCCATCTCTGTGTTAAGCCTGCTCTCTTTCCAACTCCCCCAAAAAGTGAATCTTTATCACCTAAAATATAATCTAAATCCTTTCAAACTGAGCAAATTGGCTTGATTTCTTTCCAAAAAAAATGTGAAGAAGGCAATGAGCAACAATAGAAATTAGCCCCAAATTAGTCAGAATTGGTAAAAATAAAATAAAAAGATGGTAGGACTAAATAAGTGTGTACTTCTTGCACACTTACTTCAAACATGTAGAATTGAAGTTTTAGAGGCATCTTTAGAGAGTATTTATGTGTTTATTGAGACTGATGTATAGGTTGTGTATCTACCTTCTTTTGTGTCTTTTTGTTTTTGTTCATTGCACTTAGTTGTAAGGCTGGTTTGCTTCATTTGTCTGTTTTGTTTTGTTTTATTATTTTTTTTACATGTTCAAAATAAAGATTAATTCATTAATGAAATAAAATTAAGTAAAACAGAAAAAAGTTTTTTTTTAAAAAAATACAGAAATGACCTGGAAAAGGTGATTTAAAAATGTTAATTATTTTGTAACATAATTTTAAATATGTAATTATTACATTTATGTAGAGAGTTTTCCCCTAGCTTTTTTATAAATACTTTTTTAATCTACTAATTTATTAAAATTTGTGGAACCTTTATTACCAAGTTGCTCATTACCTTTTTCCCCATCTTTTTAAAAGACAATTTGCTCATAGTTCAAAGGATTATATACCTGTGAAAGGGACTCGAAAGCAGCACAAGAAAAGTGATGTCGATCCACGTTTCAAAGGTTTAAATAGAATCTCAGCACTTCAACCTCAAATCTGCAAAAACATCACCTTAAAGGCATCCAGTATTTGGATTCAGGATTCTACAGAAGACAAATAAATGTGTGATTGGTGGACGAGCAATGAAACAGGTGCTTTTTTTTCCTATTCCCCAGGTGAGAAGCCGTACAAGTGCTCGTGGGAGGGCTGTGAGTGGCGATTCGCCCGGAGCGACGAGCTGACGAGGCACTACCGCAAACACACCGGCGCCAAGCCTTTTAAGTGCAACCACTGTGACAGGTCTGTCAAAACACACCTCTCCCTCCTTCTCCCTCCCCCTTGTATGTTTTTCTTCCATTTTCCAAGGGTTATTTGAAGTACTTCCACTCGCACAGCGGGCCATGTTTTCCCATTGTGTTTTGTACACAGTTTGGTTTAGTAAAGGAGTGCTACAAGATGCTGGTAACACACCCAAATGCGTTTGGTACTGACCCAGTTTAAAAGTGTGCTGGCAGGATTACTAATGTGGGCTCCGCTGCAACACACGCACAAACCAACCTGCTCAGTCTTTCAGTGGGGATCCAAAGGGTGCTTATTCTGCTCTATAACGACATTAGGGCCTGTGCAGCATATTAATAGTGCATCTCCTCACATGGTGTTACATGGCCTTGATTTGGAGGCTGCTTTCACGCTGGGACAGAGGTGTAAAATGACTGTAGAAGCCATTAGCACGATCACACATCACTGGTATAGAATATTAATTTGAACTTAAAGGGACGATTCACCACCAAGTCAAACTACATATTTGCCCTCTTACTTGTAGTGCTGTTTATTAGTCAAGGTTTCGTTTTTTTGGTTGTGAGTTGCAGAGTGTTAGAGATGTCTGCCTTCTCTCCAATATAATGAGACTAGATGACATTTGGCTTGTGGTACTAAAATTTAAAAAAAAAAAATCCTGACTGGGTTACTATATTTCCCAGACAATGTTGCACTGCCACTCTCACTGAAAACATCAGCCACACAGGTTGACTGTGCAAGCAGCTTATTACAACCTAAATATTCCTTTAGGCGGCACCCTTTGGTGGCAGTATAAATGTGAGTAAACCTAACCAGGTAGTTTCGGAGTGGATCTGCAACCTTTTTATGATGCTAAAAACGGCAACTGTTAAAATAGATATATATTTGTTGTTTTGGGGTCAGTCATATAGTTTATTATATAGTTGTTGTTTCTTTTAGAAAGTCAGTTGAAGTCAACCTGTTCTGTTTGGTGGGTGTGAGAGAACAGTGTGCTGTGAGCAGAAAAATGTAGCCGCTATTTCCTTTCAAATGATCTACACCTTCAACCTGCAAGATTGCATCAACTTGTGGACAAGAGGCTCATGCTTATAAGATGTAAACATTATTGGCCTCCTCAGCTGAGCTGTAACATTAGTTAGCTCAGTGGCGTGAGGTGAACTAGCAGTAGATGCACGCCTCCGTCTACACAATAATATTTGGCAGATGTAGTTCAGTAGAACATGAAACTGCTCACAACAAGGTCTGTGGATTATCTAGGATAACCGGGTCATGATTTCTGGAAAGAGACATTGCTGTTGAGGTTTTCAAATTTATTTATTTTTTTGATGATTTGATCAAGACTGATAAAAAGCAGTAGAGGTGAGAGGGAAAATATGTATCTTTGACCTGGGGATGAACTGCCCCTTTAGGTCCAAATTAATATTCAAAACCAGTGATGTGTGATGGTGCTAATGGCTTCTACAGTCATTTTACATCTCTGTCCCAGGGAAACTGAACCCTCCATTTCAGTTTGAGGCAACAGTTTTGATGTGTTGCACATTTTAGAAGGAAATGTATTTGGGGAATTGCCAAAGCCACCATGACCCAAAATACAGGTTTGTGTGTTACTGTAAATAAAGCCTCAGGTTGGCCCAGTGATTTGAGAGAATATCCTGTAAACCGGATGATTCCTGGTCTGATCCCTGTGACCTTGAGCAGAGCAAACTGACCAGCAGAGCAGTTTGCCACACACAAACAAACCATTTGAAAGTCATTCTTAAAAATATAATCACGCAGGAGATGAGATGATTAAGAAATTGATCTCTAACTCGTCCACTTCTTGTTTACCGTCTTCCAAAAGAGAAAATATCCTCCTAATCTCTAACAGAGGTGTAGAGGTGCATGGCTTTGTCACTTTGAAGAGTTGAGCCGATGTAATTCGCCCCAGCGACTCTTACGTCTTAATTAGTCGCCTTGGCTCCTGTTTAATTATGAACCACAGCAAAATGTTAATTTGCCCGGCTGCGTTGGCAAAATCATCAAACATTCAGGGGCTGTTATGAAAAAGATCAGCTCGTCTCAGACACAAAAATCTTTACTCCTGTTTTAATTACGCCCTCTGTCTGTGATCCGGCCCCCGCTGACACCTCTGGGATCTCGGAGCAATATTGTCTACAGGAGCCAAGAGGCAAGGGACCAGGGGTAAAAATTTGGGTGAAAAGGGTCATTCTGAAATTACACTGCAAAATCGATATTGAGTACTTGTTCTTAACAAAAAACACATAGTGATCATATTCTCAAGAAACCATAGTATCTGTGTGAAAACTCTTTCTTTATATTTGGGTGTAAATACTCTATAGACACCTAATTTGGCAAACACGCCTCCTAAACATGTGTATTAGTTTACAGTGGGCCCCTGGGCACAGACATGCAAAAGACCCCACCACCTTCCCCACATAGGAGCAAATCATACAGTCTTTGTGGTGGTTTTGCCTCTTTTTTTGTTGTTGGTTTGTTTTAATTGTTGTTGTTTTGTGTCTCTTTTTAGCCATTTTGTGTCTTTTTTTTGGTTGTTTTCTCTCTATTTGTTGTCTTTTTTTGTCATTTTGGTGTCTCTTTGCAATCATTTTGTGTCTCTTGGGAGACATTTGGTTTCTGTTTTGGTCATTTCTTTCTCTCTTTGGAGTCATTGTGTGTCTATTTGTGGTCATATCATTGATACTCTAGACATTTTGCAAGTTTATTAATTCATCAGTGCCCCTGAATCAAACACCTCATGATAAAAAGAGGCTTTTTGGAAGGTTTTTCATCTAACAAAATCTCCATGAAAATAATTATTGTGTTTTATTTTTTATTTATTTTTTATTTGATTTCATTTGTATTTTTTGCCACATAGAGAGTATGCAGTTTTTGCCAGCTGAAAATTCACGAAAAATCTACTGCATGTGTCCATGGATGTGTAGCTTCTTTGACAGATACAATACAGCACATTATTGATATATGACCTCTTGAATCATGTATAGCGTCATTATAAAACCACAATGGGAACTCACTCTTCACCTGGGGTACTTTGCCTTAATGTGTGTGAAAGAGTGTGTGTCTCGGTCATCTGTGCATGTGTGTGAGGGAGCAGAGGGCCAGGCGGTGTCAACTTAATCAGGTCTCAGCTGGACAGACTGTAAATACAGTATCTCCCCCTTCTCATCCCTGATTTCCCACCTCCCCCTCCACCACCACCACCAGACCCCCCCTGCAGGCACATCCCTAATTCGGGCCCACCTCTGTCATGTGTCACAAGGCGCCCAACCCCTCCAGCCTGACACACACACACACACACATACACCCTGCTGAGATGAAGAAAGAGGGGAAACAGGGGAGACAGAGAAGACGGGGTGGAAGATTGAGGATGGGGGGATGAGGGGAGGAGGAGACAGACCCACGGTGTGCCAGCTGGTGTCGTGCCCCCGAGTCGTGACTCATACTTTACCATCTGTCTCGCCGAGCACACACACTCTCTCAATAGCGCACACACACATAAACACCCCTGCATGTCTCCTGAGCCGTTCATTATTCTCACATGTGTCTGTCAGCGTGCACGCACTCGTGTACTGCAGGGAACAGTGACACACACACAGATATACGTGCAGGTGTGACAGTAAGACAGATGACTGGTGGCTCATCACAGTGTAACTCCCCCTCTTGGCCAAACACTGATTCATCTAGACATCTTAGACAGTTGCCTCTGTCTCAGTGGAAAGAGCCAATCTGAAACTGGTGTCCAAAAAAGAATCAACAGTTGCAGAGCTGTGAAAGGGAGTCTGACTCCCGCAGTGGGGCTTGATGTTTAAATGTTTTATAGTTCACCAGGGTAGATTAAGGAGTGCTTTTACACATTTTCAATGTTACTTTTATGATTGCCAAATTGCTTGTAAGGAGTACAAACAGATGTCCATTTGAAAAAATGTAAATTTAGGACTTATTCTGCCTGTTGTTTGACCTGCAGTGTTTTTCTTTATTTTGGCCTCAAGGGGCAACTTTGGTGTTTGGTTTCACCAGAAGCCGTGAAACGCGGTGCAATGCAACCACTAGCAACATTTGTGCCTGAGTTCTCAATCCCAATCTGAGCCAGAGGGGGCCCAAAAATCCTGACAGGTCTGACTGGGTTCAGGCTGAAATTGTGATTGGCTGGGTCAGGGAGGGCTCAGGCTATGGAGAAATGTATTTAATTACTAAATCAATTAATTTTTTTAAATAAATACTTTTAAAAATATATTAAAAAGTGAGCACTCTTTGCATTATTCATTTAATTGTTATTTTTTTTAACGTAAATCCAACATTTATTTCAGATATTATTCATTAATTAACGCTTGATTGATATTTCCCGTTTCAGCACCAGACAGCACCGCCCTCTCTCCTCCTCCCCCTGCAGGCAGGGAAAGAAGGAGACGGAGCAGTCGAGCTCGTGCGAGCTCTCTGTCCCTCATCACAGCCGGAGAAGTTAGCCTCTCTGTCAGTGATCCACTGAGCTGGTCATGGCTCCACTGCAGACACATGTGGCTTGCACTGCCACACAGCCAGTGTGTCCCCGGTATTAGAAGACAACTTGCGCTTTTAGGGAGGGGCTCAGGCTCAGTATTTTATGTCATGATCTCGGGCAGTCTGGGTTCGGGCTTCAACTTACACTGGGTGGTTTGGTTCCATGCTGTTATTTTTTCGGCCTGTTGAGATCTCTAATTTGTGGACTGTCGATATACGTCCACAAGAAGTGCTTGTTTTTGCCACTGACAGGCACAGGTGATTATGTATCTTAAAAGATTATGGAAAGGATCCCTACAGATACAGTCAATTGTGTGACAGAGTAATTTTTGTTTTTTTGATCAGTTTTGTTTAACCAGAAACAGCCCTGCAAACACCATTGCCAAATCCATCAGATTCCATTTAAATAAACAATATTTTTAACATGTATAGAACCAATGTATTTTTACATCTAGCTGGTGAATTCAAAATAAAACATGGGAAAATAGAGTCCAAGTTGAAAACTACCAAAGTTACTCTTTAACACTCGGACTTTACAATGAGAGGTTCTGCACTTACTTTCAGTTTATCAGAAAATTCAGAGCATTTAGAAATGCACTAACTTGGGAGCAATTTTGTTGTGTCTTACTTCTTTTTTTTCTCAAACATCATTAAACAGAACCACTTTAGTCAACTCTAAAACAAGTCTCCATCTCAAATATTTCTAAACACACTAATCACCAGAACATACAGCTCCCAATTACCTAAAAGAAAGCAACACTTCTTGCCTTATGAACAGCACTCCTCTGGGGAAGGGAGCTGTAGTATTAGTTCAGCAAGCTTGCAACATGAAAATATTGTGAGTCTGGTACCAGCGATGAAAAACTAGGTCTCCTACAGTGGTTGTTGCTTTTTTTTCATGTAAGCATGCATGGAATAAACAAAACGCCAGCTGAAAGCAGACATTATGTCAATTTGTGGCAATCAGGTTGAAATAATCAAACATTTTTAAAAACCCTCGCAGAAAAGAAATTAGGCCATTGCACTTCCAGAGCAGTTTTCACCGTGCAGCAAAGCTCTCGCAATCCTGCAAGCCTGATTTCAGATGAGAGGCTTCGATTCATCTAATTTAGCTAACGTTTTACAGCACATGTTTTGCGTGCTGCTTTTTTTCTCCCTCCCCCCCTCCACAC
The DNA here is from genome assembly GCF_026936395.1 of Plectropomus leopardus. Classification (NCBI taxonomy): domain Eukaryota; kingdom Metazoa; phylum Chordata; class Actinopteri; order Perciformes; family Serranidae; genus Plectropomus; species Plectropomus leopardus. The sequence goes on from NC_142199.1 coordinate 7,818,286, forward strand.
TGTTTCAACAGATCCATCTGCGGGCTCTCTAGTTATTCATGGCGCAGCTGAAGTCATTAGGAGTGCTGCTGAAAATGCTGATTATGAATTAGTTACACATATACTAATTGCGTGTGCATTAGTGGCTCAGCGCTCACTAGCTAACAGCAACATTTAGCTCAATCGACAAAACAAACTTCTTCCCCCTGCATTGGTAACAAGCTAACAAGCTGTTCTCTGTTTCCCTCTCTTTGGTTGCAGGTGTTTCTCTCGGTCGGATCACTTGGCGCTACACATGAAGAGGCACATCTGAGGGATCTGAGAGAGGTCAGCGGGAGTGGAGGAGAGGGGAAGGGGATGGAGGCGGAGTGGGAGAAGGAGAAGGAGAATCATCTGCAGAGAAATAACACCATGGATGTTAGACGAGATGGACTCAAAAAACACCAGATTTGCCATTCTGGACTGGAGAGAGAGGCACCACACAGGGACGCTGACTACAGACTGAAACACAGACAGGCAGACGGATCCGAAGTGGCTCTGTCAATCTGTGTTCAACCAGTTGGTCCATGATTCCACAGTGACACGTCGTCACCTCACAAATGTCTCCCGGTGTTGTCGCATGGATGATACAGACGCTCCATCCCACCCTCCGTATGTGTCTCAGAGGGGATGTCACGCGATGAATGGTGGACCACGTGCCTGTAGTTGGCAGCTCTTTGTTGTAGTCGTCCTTGCAGTCTTTGCCATCGTCCCTCAGTGGAACGCTCCCGAAATGTCAGCTCTGTTCATGAAGCCGTGCACCAGTGGGCTCGCCGACGCCAAACTGGACCAGTTGTACAGTCATTTCAGCGTGCCAACAGCAGAACTGCTGTTTTTGTATATTCAAGATTTCCTCTTGTTAGAACGTACCTCGAGCTGAGAACAGTTAGTAGCTAAACGGCATCATCTCACAGGGTTAGCAAGCAAGAAAGCTGGCTTTCTCCCCCTCAAACCTGCCACAGCCTTTACAAATCGCCAAAGGGTTTATTATCTTCTATATAGGACAGATAATAATTTGTCAAGTTTTCATCTGACCTCTGTCACTTCTGCCAACTGGACCCATTTATAAATCCTTCTGGTTCGATGGCATCGGAGCACTTGTTTGAACGGAGCATTAGATTGGATTTCTCCAAGACTTGAGGATGGGAGTGTGTTGCACTGATGTGCTGTGAAGACTGATTGAGGTCATCCAGAGGACTGGCTTGCTTTATGAACACCATCCATTGAGCGTCACCACTGGATGAGGCTAACTAATCTACTCTGGGAAAGACTGTTCATCTCCGAGAATGTCATCTGAAACCGAGCGTCTCTAGAGATGCTCCTCAGAGTGCTTTCCCTCTCCAGGATCTCAGCTCTTGCGAGTTGTCAGGAACTGTTGCACAATGGACTCGAACTTTTTTTGTAAAAAAGAAAAAAAAAATGCCCACCATCTTGAACTGGGAGACAATTTGGGACTCACCAAACGCTGGCTTTCACGTCAAAGTGCGTACAGCCACATGCACAAGTCGAAGCAGCTAGCTGACTGCGATAGCACACCGAACGCAAACAAGATCACTATGTATGATAAAGGCTATATTGTTTTTAAGAAAAAATTCTCCTATTTGTTCAAAGCAGACAATTAAAAAGACCATTTTGAAGAACACATTGGAAATTGATGCAGCCAAAAACAAAGTGTCTACTGTGGATGCCTGAAATGATCTCTTTGGCCTTTGAGAGTGATTGGCACCCGATAAGTCACTGGGTTCAGGAGAGTTTTTGTCCTGTTCACACCACCCTTGCAGAACTCTTCCAATTTAGCAGCTCTCAGACTCCATTTCAGAGAAAAGCAGCATTCAACAGCTCTCCTAATCGGGCCCTATGCATATCCGAGAACATTCCTGCTGACTTCCTGACCGCACGTATGTCTGAATGCAGATTGCTGGACACGGAAGGACTCGTAGGAAGACGAATTCAATCAATTGGGTGGCTCTCTTTAGAGCAAATCAATGTGAATGTATCTGTTGTAAGTCTGTACATGTTGCTGGGCCCATGAAAACACTTGGTAAGATCATACCAGAACACCATTTGTGTTTGTAGTCTCTCTTTTTCGCATTAGAAATAACTAGCTAGTCACGGCTGGTAGCTTTTGACATTTTAGTGGTCGTACTGGACCGGCGGGGAGGTCACGAGTGCAGAGTTCCAGTGGGTGGCTGAAATGGGTTAGTGGAGGAACATATCTGCTCAGTCAGCAAATGATAACTGCCCCATCAGCTCATGAAACTGCAGCGGAGTGAAACCCACACACCAGACACATACATAGACTCCTAGAAAACTGGAATTACCATTTGTCCTTGGTGATCTGACTCCTGCTCAACACAACAGGCATAAAATCTTTGTCGTTAATCCACAAATAGAAATGAATTTTGGATGACACAACTCAAGCGCACACAAATCAAACAGGCAGCTTGGACGAAAGTAGATTGTCAGGATTCTTACGAACGTGATTGGGAACAACCATGTCAAGGTGTTTATTCTTTATTTTACAAGACTTTTAATACTTTTGAAGCGCACAGCAGTCTGCTTTTGGCGAGGGAGGCAGTAAATTGATTTTACTCTGTATACCAGAGGCGCATTTCAATTTCAGGGTATGAACGCAGCCCAGCTCAATCATATCTAGACATGATCTGTCTGCGGCCCTGGAATTAGAAGCTCTTGCTTCGCATAAATATTGCACTCTCTGTCTAAACGTGCAAATAAGCCCGGCTCCCTTTTATGCTGAACATCCAAGTGACGGGCCTTTGCTTGCAAAGGCAGGAGGGAGTGACCACAATAGAAGGTGCCAAGACTTTGTTCCATTGGCCTAATATTTTGAAGCCTCATTAGTCCGAAAAATGCCCCATTGCTCTGAAATCGCATTTCCCATTACTCTCAGTTTCCCAGCAGCATTTGAACCTCTTAACCTGGGTGTTTTTACCAAATCCTCACAACATTTCTTAGTGGCGTTTAAGACACCAGTCACAACTGATTTTACTGACCTTTTGAGGTGTTTTCCAGCTATGTTTCCCAGTGTCGTTTGAGCCATCAATCCCGAGTGTTTGGCAAGGGAGGCATTTGAGTCACCAGTCTCAGGTGTTTTTGCCAACCCTTTGTAGCGTTTCTTGGTGACATCTGAGCCACCAATCCCAAGTGTTTTTACCAACCCTTCACAGCATTTTCCAACAGCATTTGAGCCGCTGATCCTGAGTGTTTATTGACCCTTCTAGGCGATCCTGAGTGTTTTTACCGACCCCTCACAGCATTTTTTAATGGCGCTTCAGCCACTGTTTCCAGGTGTCATTACTTACCCTTAATGGCATTTCTCAGTAGCCTTTGAGCCAGGTATCCAGAGTGTTTTTACCAACCCTTTGTGGCGTTTTTCAGCGACCTTAGAGCACTGATCCCTGTTGGTTTTACCAACCATTCGCAGCATTTCTCAGCGGTGTTTGGGCCACAGATCCTGGGTGTTTTTACCCACTAGCACAGCATTTCTCAGCGGGTGTTTTAAGCGACCCTTAGGCATTGCCCAGTAGCATTCAAGCCACCAAACCTGGGAGATTTCACTGCCTGTCCCTGCTTTTCCAGCACCACCAAACATATATGTTTTCAGCCAAAACACGATCTTTTCCCAACCATAACCAAGTGGTTTTTGAGCTTAAACGTAACCACACCTTTACCACGACATTGTGGAGAAATGTGAAGTTTCAGCAAGACAAAATAATGTACAAACGTAACGTATCCATGGTTGACAGAAATGTAATCCACAATTTGAACATTTTGTCTACCAATTGGTTTGCACACCGCAGGGAGTGTGTATTTTCAGAGAAATGGGACTTTTGAGCAAATGGCGAGTGTTTTTGGGGATAACGGACTGTTGGAGAAATTTGGATTTTGATCCAGTTGTTATAGAGCAGGGCTTCAGAATGTTGGGCCTTTGACAATGAGTAGTCCCTAATGAACCAACTGGTACAAGTTTTAACTGCTGGAATTTTTTCCAAGAAGACCAAAAATTCTCACCGGCCATCCAGGTTGCAGCTCCAACACTATCAGTGCTACCATTCTTTCACAGCATGAATAAAAGTCATAGATACGGACTGAAACATCAAGATTTGGTTGGTAGAAGATGTTAAAATATCCAGTTAAGATGGGAATGTCAAAGCAGGTTTAAGGTTTTCCTGCTCTGTAAGGCGATAGGAATAGCAGTTTAACCAATGGGTTAAAATTGTATCACCAATGGCAGCTCTTCTTGTGTGTTTTAGTATTTTAACAGGTCACTCTCCTGTTAAACTGAATGGTTATGAATGTGTGGGAATGTCGAGAGTGTTTTTTTGTTGTTGTTCATGTTCTGTACCAATCATAGAAAGCTGAGAATTTAGGAGTGAAACACTGAATGTGTTTTTAATGTTCATTGAGACTTTATGGAGCCGAGACATGGAAATATTCAAATTACAAGACAATTAAAGAAAAAGAAATTGGACTTTCTCAAGCTCAAAGATTTCAAATGTGAATGTGTTTTCTGGAAAAAGGTCGTTTCATGTTGTCTCGGAGGATGCGGTTCAGTTCTGTGTCATCTTAATGAATGATTGTCAATTCTGCTGTGCCTGTGTGTTCTTCGTCTGTTTGTATTTGCACTCTGAATTTTTTGGGGAAAAATCACTTGCATATCTGATGTTTTTCTGTCCGCTTGTACACTACACTCTCTCACCCTGAAACACTGATCACAAAGTCTGTACAGTAGCTGTTTTTTTTAGCACAAGTGTACACACTCGTGCATACATGGATTCACACACATTTGCAGACATACAAATACAAATGCATGCAGACACTCCCTGAACACGCAATCATACAATAACATACATGCACATCCCGAATCACACACACCTCTGAACGTACTCACAAACACACACTCTCTCTCCGTTCTCCTTGTGTGTTTTTCACCGATTTTCATGCCACCTTGTGAGAGTCAGAGATCCAGACTGCAGCTCCTGCTCTTGGCAGAGGGTGGGTGGGGGGGGACACACATTACTATGTGTGACACCACCTCTGTTTCCACCAGGTCTGAATTTCAAATCAAACGAACCCCCTTTTTCTACCAGCATTCCCTCATCGCCCCCACCCTCCTCCCTCTTCCATTTTCTCAGATATGATCCCTTTCAACTCCTCTCCTCTGTCCGACTCCCCCTCCACCCCCCCTGCCCCCTTCTCCACCTTTTTTCCTTCGTTGTCTTTCTCCTTTTCTTTCTCTGTACAAAGTGTTTCAAATTTATCATTTGTATATTATGATGTATGGGTACGATAATGTTCTTTATTATGGAAAAATGAGAAAGATTTATTTTTGTTACTGGTTTGTTTCATAATTCCTTTTTTAAATTGGTATTGTAATATCTCTATGCAAGGAACTGTTCGGTGAATCGTTTTTATTTAAGAATGTAATTATGTGTAATAAATGGTAGAAGCAGTTTGGCATGGAGTATTCATGGTTTCTTGGCTGGTCTGTCAATGGCAACAATATGCACCTAATCGCACATCTACTCACAGAATATTTTCTGATTTCTTATCAAGTGTCAATCAGAGAGCCATTCAGTTTGCTAACAATGAGCGCCCGGAGTACATTCACGTACCCTTTCCGCTTTTATTCTCACTGACCAGACAACTTTAAACCACTGTCTGGTTTAGGTTTCCTGTATATTTCAGAGTTAAATCAACTGGGTAAAAGTGGGCAGGAAAATTAATTTACACCCTCCCTTTTTTCTGCTATTTGCAGCAACCCACCCTTGGATGAATTAAAAAAAGCCTCTGATTTATCGCTTCTTTTGATCAAACGCAGGAAGCGGGCCAGAATGCCTTCACTTTGCCTGAATGCACTCCCTCGTTGTCTCCCTCCGAGGGAGCTACGGCATGTTAATTACTTCTGTTACCAACCAAGGTGATGACTTATCCGCTATTCCTGCCTTTTGACCATGACTAGCTGATAAAAGGGTAATCGAATAACTAATGGCTAATTAGGGAGTAATTACTCCCTGGTAAATGGCCCTATGCAGTGTATTAATTCTCCTTGGGTCTGGCAGTGAGAAACTCCCATAAGGTTTTTTGTTTCATTTAATGCTCCCTAATTGAAATGGGCACCCTCATCAAGAAGCTTACATGTATCTGTCGAACTTAATGTTCTTTTATCTGTAATTACAGACAGCCCCATATTATCTACCTAACTACACCTACTGCGTCAATCCCACAGACACATTATGAAATTAGGAACGATGGAGTCATTTTTCAATAAAGGTCGCGCGTCCCATGAGCGCTTTTCGATCGTCATTCCCACTCCGTGTGATGGAAATGAGGTTGTATGTGAGTTCACAGCAGAAATAAATGGTCTTAATGTCTTTCAGCAGGGACAGGAGCACATTTGCATCAGCACATATTCATAAAGGTTAACACGCGTATTCACAAATTCTGCATCATGCATGTAGACTATATCTGAAGGCAATCTTTTTTCTTTTTTTATAGCAAGTGCAGTGGATTTTGAAGTCAATTTGAAGAGTGGCCAATCCATGTAACTGCAGCTTCCAGGTGCCATTTGGCTTTGACTTTTTCCCTTGGATTAACATTGGAAAAGAGAGGTAAATCTGTAGACTTTTTAGCACCACAACTCCAGTGAAATCACTCATTCCATTATTGAGATTTGAAGTTAAAACATTTCAACTTGCATGCATATATATTTGCATCACGTTTTTGAAATGACTTTGTATGAAAAAATTGCTTCACATTTGGTGTGAAAAGCTATATCTCCAAACCAAGTCGGACCACACACTTAGGACTGAAAAATGAAAGTTAAGACATGCACACATTTCACATTTTCCTCTTTTCTAATGGCACTTGACAGCTGGTGAATATGATAGAACGAATTCACAGATGCACTGTGGAAGGAGGTGGATTTGTTATCCGCCTAATTACACCGGGGATCCCAAGCAGAATAATCTGAATAATAGAAAAGCTGAGTTGATAAACACGGCTGTTGAATGCTTGGTTACATGTGTTCAGTCACCCCATCCTCCTCTGTTGTTTCCATTAATCTGCATCAAGTGATAGCATCTCTGTAAAGCTTGTAGGACAATAGGATTAAAACATCCCATGATATTATCTTGTTACGCTATTCTAAACATGCATGTATAGCATTCACATTCAAGCTTGTATGCTTGACCTTAATATGTGTACATGCTATTTATTCCATGCAGGGGTGACAGCTCTTTATTTCCACGGGAATGCTTGAATGTTGTGATATCTGTGTGTATCAAAAAGCTAAATTCAAGTTAATCAAGTTTAATTAAAAGCAACAAATTAAGGTCCATAGAGATTATTTTTTCTACAGTTGAAATTCAGCTTTAAAAATCAAAATTAAACATTTAAAGGTAACCAAAATTCCGGCCACAGGACTTTTTTTTCTCGACTTTTCAAACATACAGCCTCGTTTTTGAGCATGCTGCAGGCTGATCAGCTTGCCCTTGAATCGTCAACTGTCTATTCACCGCTTCAACACCTGAGCACATTTCAGAAATGCTGTCTTTGTTTTATATACAATGATTCAGCTGTAGCTCTCACCATTGAAGGGGGATATAAATGGTGTGACGGCGATGAATTGAAGCAACTGTAATGAAAGAAAGACCAATTCTTCAGGCGAGGCAGTGATTCACTTCACCGGCAGAACATAAGGCCCCTTTTTTTTTCATGTGGTTGTGCAACACAAGATTTCACCAAGGGAGCTGCCAATGCCTGTGGGTGTCTTGTAGGCGTTTGGCAGCCATATAGGGATGTTATTGTCACATCTGGCAACGTGGAGATGCCAGCATACCGGGATGCAGAGCTACAAGTTTAAAGCCTCCCTCACAGTATCTCCTTGCTTAGACTGTCAGCGCACTCTGTCACTAACTCTTACTAAGATTACATACAACTACTTAGCAACTAATCTGCATAAAGACAAGCTTCAATCTGAAACGCCTCGAAATCTCCTGTTGCATCGCCCACACACAGTGGAGTTCATCTGAAATGAGAACCAGGCTTGTCCCACGAAGGGTTGTGAACCATGGATTCTTTGGTTTCATGCCATGAGCAGCCAAGTGCTTAGGTATTTCCAATTATAGGGAATATGTCGAGGTGGCCCTCGGTAATTAAAGCCTAATCATGCTGGTGGATTCAGAGAAGCATCCTCATCAAGCTTTCATTAGTCTCCCTCTTTGTGATGCCCAGCAGCAACCCAATCCCCTTTACAAAGTCTCAGATAGCCTGTTCCCAAACCAAATCCAATGACAGTATTCTGTTAAAGTTATTTTCCAAATTCTACAGGGGGAAGAAAAAGGGAAAATATGTTTGTTGTTGAGTGCTTAATGTTGACTTCTAAAAAAAACAAAAAGACAAAAAAATTGTCTTTTTTATTTCAGAGGACTCATGAAGAAAAATAACATAAAAAAAACAATATAAAAATAAACTCAAGTACAGTACAAGTACCCCACAATTCATACTTAAGTACAGTACTGAAGTAAATAGTTACATTCCAGCACTCATTATGAGGATTTTAATGTCTAGGTGTTGCAGTTTGTTGTGCCATGTTTCCTATTTCATTCTGTTTTATTCTCCTTAAGTGTCATAATGCAGGGTTTCTGTTTTTCCTTGTTTCATTTTTTTCTGTCTTATTATGTAGATTCACTCATCGTGTGTCATGTTTAATTTTACTTCCTATCTTAGTGTGTTTTCTCACCTTAGTGTTTGTCTGCCCCACCCTGATTAGTTTCAGCTGTCCCTCACTAGTCCTATCACCTGTTCTCACTTACCCCTGTGGTTTCCCTGTCCTTAGTTCTGCCTGCTTTTGTCTTTTTCCCACCTGTTTTCTGTCACACCTGTCTTGCATCAGCCTCGTTAGTCCCTCCAGCTCCCCAGTTTCTACCAGTCAATCAGCTCCCTGCTTGCTCCTCTGCCTCATCTCCTTATTCTCCTCACCTTGAGCTCCTCCACACTTCTCCAGCTGCACTTCATCACCTCGTCAGACCAGTTTGTGTTTAAGTCCTGGTTTTCAGTTTAGCTCTTGTTTGATCCTTGTTTTGGTTGTGTGATGTTCAGATTGCCTGGAGTAGAGATCTGTTTGAGCTGTGTGCAGTCTCCTGCATTTGGGTCCACCTGCTTTGTATTACATGACACCCCCCAAAAATTACAGTAGCAATTTATGAGCTTGTGTGCAATGAGAGAATGGCAAATGGTTTGAGAAATGCTTTACAGGCCTAAGTATGCAAATGTATAGCCTTCTGGGCTGAACTTTTGCTAAAGCTTCATTTCATGAGCAGGCACTAAAATGAACTGAAATAAATAACTTGATAGGGTGGTTGTTTAAAGACTAAAATGATAGATCTCCATTTCTCCTGCTTCTGCATTGCAGAGCTGCGTCATCAGTGTGGCTACATAATTACTCAGTATGTTTGCATGCACTGTTAAGCTACATTTGGGCCGTTTAATTGGACTACTGTCCTTGAGCCACATTTCACTTTTTCTGACATCATGTAAACACACTGCATGACAACTGCAATGTTACTACAGCAACCCATGCAGATAGATCGGTGATGCCTGGATGCACAAATCTGATCACTTGCAAATAACAGCGCAGATAGAGATCTAATTTAAGACAAAATCTTTTTTTGTTTGCAGTCTGAGTGCAGCCTCATAGACAAAAAATGAACAAATCAACTTTTACAACCTATAATTATGTTATTTTCTAAGAGAATACATGAATAATACACTGTTTATTTCCTTACAGGAATATTCTCTGAGCTAAATCTGAAACTGTAGTAGCTGTGAACTCAATTCATGAGTTGCCACTCAATGTCACCACAGACGCTCAAGAATAAAAAATGCTTTCCCATTCCGACTGGGGCAATGTATAATGTGTGTGTGTGTGTGTGTGTGTGTGTGTGTGTGTGTGTGTGTGTGTGTGTGTGTGTGTGTGTGTGTGTGTGTGTGTGTGTGTGTGTGTGTGTGTGTATCAGTACATATTCCCCCCTCCAGCTCCTGAATGCTCTTACACTTCAGAGGCACATTTGACTGAAACTACAGGCGAGCTCTTGTGTTCTGGGAGAGAGCGAGCAGCTGGATGGGCCGGTGGTCTTGTGCTATGAGAAAGATCAACCAGAGCACCGTGTGAGAGCACCTGGCTCTCCTATATTCTGCTGGTTTGACAGACAGCACAGACACCTGGAAGCCCGGTGAGAGAGTGCAGTGTAAAAACCACTGCTGCTCTACAGGGCCATGCATAATGCAGGAAGCTCTCTCTCCCTCTGCCCCCTGCTCTGCGGTAAAAATAGATCAACAGACCTGAGCGTTCAGCTTTTTTTTATGCTTCTCACTTTCACTTGGATCTCACCAGGTGCAGCGGCTGTCGGCTCCCACCTCGCACTTCTTTGCCTGCGTGTTTGTGTACCTGTGTGCGACTTTAAACATGCATGTGTTTGCGCGCACACTTTTGCGAGTGTGTGCATATGCTCGTGTGCTGAAGCATGTGTGCACGTCAACCCGGGTTGCAGCTGTTCTATCAGCGTGCAAGGATTTTAATAAAAAAGGGATATTAGTCTCATAGTGATTCTTTCTGTTATTTGTGGGAAGAGGGATATGATATGATCACACAGGGTCATTGGTGGCATAAAGTTTGTAAAACCTGAAGTTAAAACTACACAAACACTACACAAAAGTGTGCAGGCTGGGCCTACACGGGGTCCTGACTTTACACCTTTAAGGTAAACTGGAACGCCGACTGCAAGCCATATCATAATGCTGACCGTCCCAGCCTGTTTGTGACTGAATGGGAGAAAATTCCTGCAGCCATGTTCCCAAATCTTGTGGAAAGTCCTCACAGAAGAGTGGAGGCTGAGAATCAGCAATTAGGTACCACATATGGCTGTTGTTTTTTTAGTGTTCATATACAGTATGGTCCCAGATTGCACTGATATTTCAATCTTTATTGGACCAATTTCTAAATATCCAAAAGAAAATCAGCAAAATCCTAAAAAGTTTAGGCCGAATTGAAAGAAGTAAATAATTTTTAATTGTGTTAAATGTGTTTGTATGCATGAGCATGCTGCATGCACACGTGTAAAGGTCCTCTGTTGCAAAGTGCAAAGGCTCCCTGAAGACCATTGATCCGTGTCTGTGACCACAGAGGTCTCCGACTCCTCCCTGATTGCCATTCCACTGCTAATTAAACAGTCGGGCTTAACGAGTTCACGTTGATAACAAGGTTGGAAGGAAAGGTCACCCGATCTTGCTCACTTCAACTGGACACTGTCAATAAGAACCCTGCCTGGGAAGACAGGTACACACACACACCCACGCATGCACACACACACACAGTCACACACACAGAGGCAATCATCCAAAAGAAAGACTCAGAGCTTTCGTATTGAGAAAGACAGATGAATACGAATGTGTTGGGGCAGAATTGACTTCTTTTGTGCTGGTCGGTCTTACATAAGCTTTCAGAATTTGATTTGTTTGAATTACTCTGGAAGTGAGGGAGACCAGTGGCATACTGTTCAAATATCTCTTTTTTTTGCCATGAAGTTACAAGTTCTCAGTGTTTCTCCTTGAATTTTATGCCTTTGAATTTTTAATCATTTGAAAAAGCATTTAGACCATCATGGAACACTAAAATTCTTCACTTTAACTCAGACTAATGAAATTCATTTAGTGAATAAGCAGCACTTCCAGGGTGCTGGTGGTTTTGCAGGTTTCAGCCCATTAACTATAAATTTACATTACCCATAACCGAGCATACATTAGGTTTTTTAAATCCACTTGAATCATGAAAACCAACTTAGAGAGAATTGATTGAGCTGGGCATCTGTGTAGATATTTCATCTCCTTCTCGTTCTTTGGCAAAAGTTATATTTTCTAGCTGCTGACAGGAATTTTCTGAAATCTATTTCTTATTGAAGCCTTGATATTGAAGATTTAAAAGCATTGACCAACTATGTTTTAGGGCAAAAATGTAAGACAGAAAGATAAGAAAAAATGGACATAAAGGCAAAGCAAGTTTATTGGTACAGGACGTTTCAACAACAAGGCAACTTAAAGTGCTTTACATAAGATCTAAAAAGCAGAAAAGAAACACAAGGTAAACAACAAAGACAAAATAAGAACAATAGGAGGGATATTTAGGCAGCAGGAGGATTGCTGCTGCTGCATGATTTCTTATGAAGGTTTTAAGTTGACACAATACAGACTCTTTAGCTGATATGGAGGAACTGGTAGCTTGAATGGAAGTTCAGGACCTGCTGACGAAAGTTTACCAGCCTTTCAAAAGTCACAAAGTTGCAATATTAGTGTTAATGGGTTTTTCACCAAGTTTCATGAAATTGGGTTTGTAGATTTCCTTTATTCTTGCTGACAGACTAACAAACTGAACCGAACTCATAACCTCTTTGGCAGAGGTAATAAGGAGCGTGCATTATTGCTGTAAGACAAAGAACAAGACCTGCCTTTTTAGAGTTAAATAAAGCCACTCTGCTACTTGAAAGGTTTATTTTGTGATTAGGATTGAAAACACACTGTGGCTGATGAGGAATTGTGAACAAATACCAAATACATAAACTTTTTTACTAACATTTATCAAGACAATAATAGAAAAGATAGCAGCACACGAGGTCCTTGTTCTGAGACATGTTCTCACTCCCAACTCATCAAATACAGCAGCTTTGTCTGTGGCCCTATGTGTCAAACTATGATGCTCTGGTTACTCCTCTAGCGTCATTTTTGGCCTCGTCAATTTCTACATGAATGCCCTGTTTACACCTAGTTATAACATGCATCCTGCAGACTGGAACACAAGTGGACAGCTCTGACTACAGGTGTGAATGCACCCAACACATCTGCAATGCATTCTGACATCCGATCGCTCAGACCATGTTTGGAGTTATTCTAGGTCGAATATGGCTGCATTCTTTCAGCAGTGTATGCTAATATGTCCTGGGTTACATCATAGAGCCGTCTACTCAGCTGACATCCTTTGCATGTTTGTGTAAGCAGCTTGTAAGATAATGATATAGTTATTATTTAATATTTTTATGGCATCTCTTTTGGGCGATGCGTTTCGCACTGAGACCAGAGGACGGCTTGTTTTCATATAAAGGTTTGGCTTTGAGTCACTGATCCAGGAAGTTCGAATCTGTGAGTATCTTAAAGCCATCCACAATCTCCCACAGTCTTTACGCTCAAGACACACTAATTCATTGGCTCTGAAGTGTGTATGCAGCACAACAAACCTCCCACCAGTTAAAAACAATAGCCCATTTAGTCTTTGCAAATGGAAATGATGTTTATTTGCATACAGAGCGGAGAAGCGAGATTCAGTCACAAGTGGTCACTCGAAAAGCATGTGGAGATGCATGCTAATGCCGGTTTAAAGAGATAAACTAGAGCTGTCCACTGTGCTCAGATCACCCATGACTTGTTAACACCAGGTGTAAAGGCTCATAATGTCTTTTCAAAATAAACTTTTGTCTTCATTAGAAGCAATAAGTTTCTGCTTGTCACATGCATACAGTGTCTTATCCGAATAAACTTCCATTCTCACACAGGTTTTGGCACCCAAACTACTCTGTTAGGTTTAGGAAAAGGTTATAGTTTGGTTTAAAATAATGTAGACTTTTGGTTTGGTCTGATCTCCTGGGTTAAAGTTCTTGTTTTGTTTTATCACCTTGGCCACCTTCTTGTTTGGACTTTCTTGCTCTTTTGTTATGTCAGTTGCAGTGAGCGTTTAATACTGCAGTGGATGGGTTTACATAGCAGTTAGCTGTAAGCCTCGTGCATCTGAAACAGATGCTATAGGATGCTTTCTGTGTCAGTATCGCACGTCTGGGAATGGTCTTGGGTGCTATTAGCCATATAGCCTGGGCGTAGTAATATTGTCATCACTTGCGTCAGTTTTAAGTTTCCCTCAAGCACCAAAAAGATGTTATTAGATATTTAATGATAAAGGCAATATTGGCCAAACACACTTATATTGACAAATTTAGGAGCTTTTTTTCTTGACTGAAAAGGACTTGGGACATTCCAGAGATGAATAGCAGGTGCATATTTTTCACTTTCTTCATTCTTTGATATGGGTCTGTGCTCAGAAAGTGCTTTTGCTGTATTTTCCAAGCAAGCCTGTAAATGTCCACTGACAAACCCCGAGCCAGACACACAAACACATGACCTATATATACTATCTGGTCCTCTCATCATTTATCTTACAGCGGCAGAATCAGGATAGATTGGTTCAATTAGACTGGCCTTTAATGTAATCTGTTTAATCCATTTCTATCATCAAAGCCAATACCTACCTCTCTCCTCAGAGAGTGGGATTAGCCCTCCGAGTGTATCTCTGAGCGAGCATCTCGGCTATAAAAACGAAGCCTCGGAGTCACTCAGATCTCTTCGATATTTGTTCTTTACAACTGGCTGTGGAGAAAACAGAGCGTCTCAAGTGAAGTTTTAATGGGTAAAGATTTAAGATCTTCATATCCAAGCAGAGATTGCAAACGCTGTTTGGCACAATGCACAGTGCCACAATAAAAAGACAGGGATTTGACTCTTCCTTTTCCCTTTTCTTCAAAGATTGCAGAGCTGATTTTATAGTGGAAAAACCCCAGGGTTGGGTAGCACCAGTAATTCCTTCACTAAATTTGTGTGTGCAGTTGCTTCTAACTACCAGCAACAAATTAGAACCTATCCAGCCATCCATATAAACGGTCAAATTTCGATGGCTGTCCTTTGTTTTGTATTACAATTCAAAGGTTTTTGTGCTATGTTATTTTTTTTTTTAAATGTGTGTTTGAGGAGCCAGGGGCTTGTGAAACCCATTCAAAAAGCCATGACAAATTTCTACCCCCCAAAAAGCGCATGGCTCTCATGTGGCAACAAGACGGTTTTCTAAATTCGTGGATTTCATCCAGCAGCTGCAATCTGCTTTTACCTGCTGAGATTTCCGCAGGGAAGTGGGATTTTATTCTCAATACCCATCTATCCATCCCCCTACCCTGCATGTCTCCACACTGTCAGAGGAAAGAGGGAAATGATGCACAGGTATTTACCTCTCTGTGTCAATTTTAGGCTGAAATGCATGTTTAAGATATATACTGTGTGCATAAATAACATGCTTTTGCATGTTTTATCCCATTTTCCACAATTCCTGACACATATAGTTTTTTTCTCAACCTGTTTGGCCACCCAGAAATCAAGACTTTTCCCTGCACTAGTCAAACCCTTTGAAACCTGGAGCGGCATCACTTAGCTTGTGCTGCCTTAAAATGTCTTTCACAAGTATTTAAACCTTTGAGCCTCGAACAAATTGGTTTGATTTCTTTAAAAAAAAACAAAAACATGGAAAATGTGCAATAGGCAGCTTGATGCAAGAAATAAGTAGATCTAGACAACGATTTTTTAAAAGCTAAAGGAAAAGGTAGGGGGGGAAACTCTATAACTCTCTCTATAACATAATTAAATTTTTGAAATTATGTCACAAATGTATCATAATTTTTAAATCACTTTTTTAAAGGTAGTTTCTTTGTTGTTTTTTATTTGGGGTTTTTGTATTTATTTACATTCTAGTTTTCAGGTAATTTTCTTGTGTGTTTCACTTATATCTTGCCAATTTTTTTAAAATTTCTTCTTTTGTTGCTCATTGCCTTGCTCCCATGTGTGTCAAAGAAATCAAGCAAATTTGCTCAGGTTTCAAAGGGTTAAATACAATATTTCTCATATTTCCTTCAGAGTACCTGTGTGATTGCTTTTCTGGAGAATTCCCCACGCAGTATTAGCAACACTGCTCGTCAGAGTCGATAGAAGCACTCCCATAGCTCTTTCTACTGTGTCGGGAATGCCTGCAGATATTAAAGCTGCTTGTCTGAGTCCATTGACTTTGTGTTTTTAATGGCGTCTGTGGGAATGTGTGAGGACACTGTAATAAGACTTGGTGTTAAAGATGTAGCTATAAAACGGTCACATCTGGGTACTCATATGGACGTGGATGACAACGTTGTCCTCCAAAAGCGTGTCTATCATGCTTCGGCTGCACACACAGCAGTGGACGATGGTGTGACTTGAGTGCAGCTGACAGTTTTGATCAAAGGTGATTGATTGGACGACACCAGGCGGAGCTGCACCTAGCAACATGGTGGGGTTAAGGGTTGGGAATCCTGAAGTGTCTGAGGACACCCTGTAACCCCCTCCCCCCTTTGTTAACACAAGCCCCAGTGCAAACCGTATCTGACAATGGATATTGATCAGTGAACGGGAAGGATCAATGCTTGTTGATTGGGCAGAAAATACAGGGCCAAGACTGGCCTCCGTGGTTCAGGCTGATAACTTAAATCATTTCTATACTTGAAATAGATTTGATCATTTTATCAAACCAAAATTGCTCATACAGATAATTTGGGTATTTTTTAGAACTGGCACTAATTGATCAGATTTTTATTCACATTTCTTATATTTAGATAGTCATATGATAATGTGTGACTATGTTCAACATATCAGTATGCCTGGTTACACATACTATAGCAGATTAAATACAGAAGTGCACTGAGGACTTTAATGCAAATTTCTACTGATGAACATGAGGAACGTTTGATTCTTAAGCATTCCCACACTCAGAAACTCTTTCCTACTCAGCACAGAGCAGACATCATATATATGCATTTACTGCCATCTGCTGCTGCTTGCAAGCAAGTGCAAAAACCTAGATTTGGAAAATTGCAGCGCATCTTTAGGTAATATTTGGAAGAAACATGTCACCTTTCAAGGGCTGCTTTATGAATAATACCTCTAATTAGCATTTAACACTCAGTTGCAAGTAAAGAGGGTCATTGTAACATAGTATGTTGAAACTAGAGCAGACCTTTCCCCGTTGAATTAAAACAAAAACAATTAAAACTAGACAATAATGGACTAAAAAATAAATTTCTGATGCAACAAATGATTAAATTGCAGCCACTTTTACCAAAAAACAGTGACAAAACAATAAAGACAAAGATGGACAAAATAGACCATTTAGGTAGACTTAGTAAGAAATGGTCCTCTGCATGAAAAGTACTCCAAAAATTTGAAAAATGGGATTTTGTGTTTTAATGTGGAAACTTTGTCTTTTCTGTTGTTGTTGTTATTTTGCCCTTTTTGTAGCTATTTTATGTCTCCTTGCAGTTCCTGTGCATCTCTGTCACGTCCCCTCCACCACCACTAGGTGTGCCCGTTGTCCTGGCTGTGCTCTTTGTCCTGCAGGATGTGGGTCAAAGCAGAGAGTGTCTTCGTTAAGCTCATGAGCAACACCTGGGCGCGGTGAGGTTCATGAAATAAAATGGTACCAACTTTCAGAAGACTGTCTCTGCTTCCTGTAGCACAGATGCTGCTGCTTGCAGTTACTACAAACATTTCCACACACTCTATACGCAAACATGATCTCCCATCTTTGTTGCAGCCTCCGAGCCAGGTTGTAACAATATTTTAATATTTTTCAAAGTTAGAGGCTGTTGTCATCAACTATCAATGTTTGATCATTTTATCTACTGCCAATTGCTAATATCTAACAACTTATTTTTTTAAATGCTAGTTCAGATCAAAAAATTAGCTTCATGGTTAATGCCACATGCTACTCTTGAGAGATTTGTGCAGAGATATATAATTTACAACTATTGCAGTTCAATATTGTGAGTTTTTATTTAACGGCATATTTAAGTAATTGCCCTCTGTAGATTTTATCTGCATACTAAGATGATGTGTGCTTCCTTTCTCTCTTTCTCATTTGCTCACTCTACCACACTTTGCACAATATCATTATATAATTAAAAAAGAAAAAAGGAATGGAAAAAGAAAAAACTTTTTTTTTTAATTCATATATTTGCCTTGCGCATCATGTCACTCTATTTGAGACAACAAACCAGTTCAGCCTTGTTGTTGATGGGGGCTGCGGCCCGAGGCAAGACAGTCCCATTGGTTTCAAACCTCCCCAAAGTTGTTCAGCCCCCCTCAGCTGGAGATGATACTGGCCAATAGCAACCCTCCCAGTGTATCATACTGGTAAGCTGGAGGCAAGGTAGTTTTTGTTGAATTGCAGGACTGGTGCAAAATATCCTCCAGGGTGTATCTATGACTTAATCTATGACTAATTGTTTTTATTTGTCACTTTTAAAACACCCTCACAGACCTTGAGTAAACAGTGGGTCACTGGTTACTAATAGTAGTTGTAGAAACATAGCTCTATCCTTTTGAATGACGTCAATGCGAAAGCAGCCCTCGGTCACTTCTCCCGTAATGCATTAAAGACAGTAATTCAGAAACAAAGAAAAACAAAGAAACCACTTAAGCTCGTCATGTCTCTGCTGTCCATTTGGCATTCATATCTTCATGTTTAGTTGATTGTTATAAATTACTCTGTTAAATGTATCAAGCATTGAATTTACTTCACGTTTACAATTAATTTAAAGCAATAAAATGTGGAGAGAAAAAAACATTGATGCAACACATCCTTTTTTGGCAGGAGTACCAAAGTCTAATTGCATTTTTGAGTGAAATTGATTTGGGGGTTCCTTCAACATTCATAGGTCACAGGTTTTATTCAAGGTGTCTCATTTGTAAGCCTTTTGGTGACATTTATGAGTTAGACCCTTTTTAATTGGTTCCATTCTTACTTATTGTGAAAGTTTGTATTCAAAGGACTTGCATTCAATGCATTTGTTTTCTGTTTTTGGTACAGATACCAAATATGTTGAGAAGCTCAGGCAGTTAATGCCAGACTTTTTATTTGCCTACTGTAAGGGTCTTCAGAGTCATAATGAGGGAGAAGCTGTTTATCAACATTTACACCCCCATTTTCTGTTTAAGAGAGCGTTGACTGTTGAGCAGGGAGTGCCACTAGCTGGAGGACAAAACGTAACTGGCAGACAGCTCTGTACACAGATGTCCGGTAATTAAGATATTAGGGAGCCTGCAATAGCAAACAGACTCAAATGGACAGGCCAGAGGGGGATCACAAGAAAGACATCATAGAATTTGGTCAGTTTGGCACTTCATATGGATAAAAAAAAGTACAACTTTTTTTTACAAACTCAAATTGGGAAGATTTTATTTTTTAATTCGACACACTGATACACTGATGTGATAAACCTGCTGTGGAATGAACAGATGAGTAGTTAAAGAACGCTTTGATCCTCATGTAAAATTGTGCTACTTTCTGTTTCATGACCACTCTTGTCAATATTTACACACTGTTTTTTACTATAGACATTACAAATAGTAGATGAGGTGGCAACTCAGTACACAGCCTCAAGCTTATTAGCCCACTAATAAACCGGTGACTTCAAGAGTAAATATCCCCACCAGAGGGTCATCCAGGGTCACACTTAAATACAGACGAGCACAGTGGAAAGTCTTAGTATTCAGTCAGTTACACGCTTTGACAGACTCGAGCACTTTCCGCAGAAACATGCCTGTTCGTGCATTTGAGGATAAAGATCACGCAGCTGCTTACCTGCAATACAGAGTGGAACCAATGGAATTAATCAGCGAGATTATGAGCTTTATGAAGAGAAAGGTAAGTGTGCATGTTCAAGTTTTCAGCATTTTAACAGCAACCATGAACAACCAAACTTTTGTAAAAAAAAACAAAACAAAAAAAAGAACCACTTTTGTTGCTGTAAACTCAGCTGGAAATTTGTTACAAAAAAGACGCAGTA
This sequence comes from Plectropomus leopardus, assembly GCF_026936395.1. Taxonomy (NCBI): domain Eukaryota; kingdom Metazoa; phylum Chordata; class Actinopteri; order Perciformes; family Serranidae; genus Plectropomus; species Plectropomus leopardus. The sequence goes on from NC_142199.1 coordinate 7,838,058, forward strand.
TGGCCACTACAAACACAGCTGAGCATGTCCTGAGCTATCATTAAAAAACACCCACATAAATTAGTTTGGTTTTCTACTGTCTGTCTACAATTGCACAGTCTGAGAAAGAGAAACAAATGTAACTCTGACAGTAAATATGATATGACTTAAGAGCTATATCTGTCTTTTTCTTTTTTTGGTTGTGAATGTCTATTAACATCATTCAAAATATAAAATCGTGTTATCATTTTTTTATGTTTTGCTGTTTTCAAGTTGTCTCAGTGTTTGGATATTTTTTATTATTATTATTATTACTATGATTATTATTATTATTGTTATCATTGCTACTTATTGCCGTTAGAAACATATTGGACATATCTCAAACTGTTTTTTAAAAACACCAGATTTTTTTCATTTGTTAGCTACAAATTCACAGGCAAACATATTCATTTAAGACAAAACTGTATTCCTATTAGGCAGCGACTCAGTTTAACCTCGCAGTGGATGTGGGCTGCGGTTCGGGGCAAGGAACGATCCCATTGGCTTCACACTTCACCAGAGTTGTTGGAACAGACATCAGCCTCGCTCAGCTGGAAATGGCGCTCTCCAGTGACAACCCTTCAAATGTTTCATATAGGTGAGCTGGAGGGAAGGTTGGGACTTTTATAAAATCATTTTTTTTGTTTAATTGCAAGGATGTTGTAAAATATCGTCCTGGGTGTATTGATGATTTGTTGGACAAACAAATGTATTTCTTTTTTCATTCGGTCCTCAGGGAAAGTCCAGCAGAGGAGTTACCGTTTGGTTCTGGCGAGGTGGACCTTCTGACGGCCATGACCGCGGCTCACTGGTTTGACCGTAAGAAGTTCCTTGTGGAAGCTGACAGGGTGCTGAGGCCTGGAGGCTGCCTCGCTCTCCTGAGCTACACCAAGGAGGTGGAGCTGGAGTATGGGAACGTCTCTAATACGCTCAATAGAATCTGCGAAGAGGTTTGTCCAAAATACAATACCTTAATTCTAATAATTTATTATTTTGAATAAGCTTGTCAACATGTTTCGGACCATTTCAGACCAATGCCACGTTAAATATAATGTACCATATTTGTTAGAATTTGAGATATTTTTAAAATTGCATTGACCTATGCAAAGTTAGGTGGTAATGACAAACATTTGTTTTTTTTATTAGTATTACACAGCCATGGATCCATTCCGAAATCCCTATCTTGGAAAGTGCTCAGTGAAAATCTACTCAGATATGTTTGATGCCTGTTCTTACCCAGACAAAGAGTGGTGAGTGTTCCTGACTTTATTTACTGTATATCCAGTTCTACAAGTAGTCCTTATTAAACCAGGAGCCTGCTCATATCTGATGTTAACATGTGTTTCAGTGTTTTCAACACAAGTAGACAGCAAAGACACTTATGTCTATGATGCACCTCCAGCTGATCACTTGTGTCTAAATTTCATTACTGCCTACATCACTGATGCCAGAAGGTCAAAGGGCCCTGTGCTCGGTTATTATATCCACACTCTCACTGGCTGCGCACTAGCATGCTCACTTGTACTATTTCCATTGGGTAAAACAACAAACAGTAGAACAACACATTGTCCAGTTTGTTGTAAAATGGACGAGTTATAGATCCTTGTCACCAAAACAATCACCATGTCCTGCATGTCCAATATTTATCTCTGTCCACTTGTGATCACCCAAGATGCAAGTTATTGCCAAATAAAATCAGGTCCTGTGAGTGTGAATGCAATGAATACATTTAAAATTACAGCTACAGAGTGTCAAACATATACACTCTGACGTCTTAGAGTTAACTGGCAACAGGGCAGTTTAAACTTGAGCACTCAGGGGTCAAGTGTCTTGTTTTGGGGCATCTCAGTATATTGTCATGGGAAAAAAGAGTGTTTCTGATTCACTGTAGCCTCCATTTCCTCAATCTTTCCTTCTTTGTGTCCAGGACTGACTGTCTGAGGGTAAGAAGGAAATTGCCACTAAGCAGATACTTTGGCATGGTCAAGACCTTCTCCACCTATCAGAGATTTCTACAGGAGGACCCTGCTGGGGCTGAGCATATTTCTAATGACATCAGAAGCAAGTGAGTTCTTAACCTCCACCTTATCCACAAGTCTAATAGGTAAAGCTGCTGTATTCAATGGTCAGAACGTATAGTGAAGTAACAGCAAACTGACAGCAAATTAACGCTGTTAGCTCTGTCAGCACTGTTGCCATTGTTAGCACTGTTAGCACTGTTAGTTGGTGCACTCCAGCTCAGCCAACTCCATATTAAAAGCTGTGCAGGCAATCTTTGCTCAAACTCTGAATCATGTTTTGAATGTTGCATACAGCTCCTTTAACTCCTGGCCCTGAGCTCTCACCTCCACTCACCTGGCGCTTAGCGTTGATCTCTTAATCTCCACCTAAATTAATTTATTATTATCAAAAACTGCTGAAATTTATCTTTGAATACTGTGACAGTCTTGGGCATTAATCAGAAAAGCCAAACACTGCTTGACTAAGCTTAACTGTTGAAGGCTTTTAGTGCTTTGATAATATAGCCTCCATTAATTCCCCTTCCACTGACAGGACAGAATAGCCCAGCAAGCAAAATATATGAAGCGGAAGTGCTGAGCCATAACTTTTACATGGATGTTAAAAAAAAGAAAAAAAGAAATGACTTTGCATTTAATTACAATCACAGTTTGGTAAGATGTACACAGAGTTCTGCTCTCTGTCACCTGAATTTTGTCTTATATGGTTCATTTTCTACTCTGAAGTTCCTCAACTCTTTTCAGTTAGTTTCAGTCTTGATGTAGCCATTAGTCTGTCCTTTGATCCATTTTAGATCCTAATCCTGTCTCGTCTTCGTGTCTTCCATACCAGGTTGCTGTCTGCCATGGAGACGTCTTCTCCTGACCCAGAAGTTACAGTGGTTGTGAAGTATTTTTATTGGATGGCACGCAAACCTTGTTCGTTGAGACTGGCTTTATAATGCGCAACAGATCTTGACCCCTGTTCGTCCGATGTCAGCTGGCATAAACTCCACCACCCCTGCGACCCTTCAGAGGATAAGCGGCTACGGTGAATGAATGGTGAATTGGAAACTAGAGCTGTGGAATTCATCAGAAAGTGACACATACTTGGGAAGCCGAGTGCATACAGATATTTTGGTATTATTTATACTCCTCTTATATGGTGAGAATCATGTGAAATAAATGTTTTAAAACAAGTTTCTATAGCGTTTATTTTCATATAGAGATATTTGATCTGTTTTATTCATAACTGGACTTTTTAACACAAGTAATACAGACAAAAAAAAACAAAACAAAACTATGTAACCTACCCACAAACTTATGTAGAAGCACAAATCAAAATCAGCAAAATCTGCAAATGCTCTGCTTCTGGCCATGAGGTGTCCCTCCTATCTCCCTTACAGTCAAAATGATGGCAAAAATAACAAAAAATGGCATTTATTTATCCCCTATCATGCCCAACTTCAGTGGATCATAACAACATCTGGAATTAATCTGTAGATGCTTCGGTTCAAAATAAGACCAAATTGTTCTATAGTTGTCTGTTATTAAGCAACGACCAAGGCCAAATATAGCACAAAATTAGTTTTTTGGTTTTTTTTTTTTAATGGAAGAAGAATTTCCTGAAGATCTGCACACAAAAAAATAAGGTATAAAAAGCCAATAAAATTAATATGACATGATATCACACATGGTGTCCCAAAATGTCCCATAAATCAGACAGTAATCCACACACAGACAGTAATCCAGAGTGAAAGCGAGAGATTGAAACAAACCACCTCAGCTTCCCATGTCCAAGGGAACAACAAGAGGTCGATGAGGTTTGATTGAGGCAGGAAAAAGGATTTCCTGTTGTGCATCATAGTGGGAACAGTCTGCTGCTGAAGGTGCTCCTGTGTGTGACCAGCAGACCGTGGAAAGGATGGGAGTCGCTGTCCATGATGCTCCGCAGCTCGTACAGCATACTCCTCTCTGACACCACCAAAGAACCAAGCTCCACCCTCAGGACAGAGACAATCTTTGCTGCTGGACTTCAGTGTTGATAACAATATACATATAGTAATCATGAAAAAGTTACAAGTCAGGTTTAAAATGATACAAAATATCCTTTGAGTACAATTTATCCAATCTTTTTTTATTTTTTAAAATTTGGGTTTTTAAGGTACCACTAGTTTATAAAAGACGTTTAATCAGATTTTTTAAGCCAAATTTCTCTACTTCAGACACATAATGATGACACATGATAATTTAGCCCATGTCTAAAATATCAATAAATCAATAAATATAATAATCAATATGCCAAAGAAACAGTGCTATGGGAGATTAAATGAGGAAATGCATTGACAATCTCTTTGTAAATATCAATTGATTAGGAATTAAAACTCCCACCTGACTCCCAGTCATGCCCACACTCAGCAGCTCTTTCCTTTTAGCACCATGCATCACATGGTATGTGCATTCACTGCCACCTGCTGCTATTTGAAAGCAAGTGCAAAAATCTTGATTTGGAAAATCACAACATATCTATTGGCCTTGTTTAACAGAGGCAAGTCATTTTTCAAGGGCAATGCATGTCTTACATTTTTAGATTAGTCTTTAATGCAAGTATGGTCCTGGAAAAACTTTGAAACATGAAGACTGAAGCAAAGTACTTAAATCATAAAAATTAATTGCATGCTGCACTTTTACCGTTATTTTAAAGCAATAAAGCGTGAAGTCCAGTAATGCTTCGGTTACATGTGGACATGCAGTTTGCAGCTGTCCAAGAGGGCAGGACAACTTTAACTCTGGGAGTTAATGATTAAATAAAGACAAGTGCACAAGTGCAGAGTCATTGTATCAGTAGGTGCGCTGACCATCACAAGCAGTTATACCCAGAAACATGGCTGTGCGTCTCTTTGAGGGTAAAGATCATGCAGCTGCGTACCTGCAGTACAGAGTGGAGCCTGTTGAATTAATCAGCTTAATTATGAGCTACATGGAGAAAAAAGTAAGTGTGTATGTTCATGTTTTCAGTACTTTGATAGGCGGCAACATGCTTATATGTGTTTTGGTACCATTTTATGTTGCCTTTATCATCTCTAATTAGGATTAAATACTCAATCACTTTCAAAAACAGCATATTCTTCAGCATTAACTATACCATATAGATACCTGTTTAACCATTTAAAATCTGAGCAAATTGTTTTGATTTCTTTCAAAAACGTGGTGAGAAGGCAACAAGTAACTTAACAAAGCAAGGCCCAAAAATTAACAAAAAAACAAGAGAGAACAAGAGAAAACAGAGTGCCAACTTTTCCAGAAAAAAGGCTGTAACTCCCTGTTACCTGAATGTTAAAATACCTGAAGGTTATCCGATAGAAGTGCTGCAGAACTGTATTTAGCACGATAGTTATGTTTCTAATCACAGCGGCTTAACCTTTTAGACCACAAAACAGTTCAACCTCGCAGTGGATGTGGGCTGCGGTTCGGGGCAAGGAACGATCTTATTGGCTCCATACTTCACCAGGGTTGTTGGAACAGACATCAGCCCCGCTCAGCTGCAGATGACTCTGGCCAAAAGCAACCCTCCAAATGTTTCATACAGGTGAGTTGGAGGAAAGGTGAGGATTTTGGTAATACCTTTAGCCCTTTCAACATGAGCACACTGGCTTGATTTCTTTTAAAATCTTGGAAACAAGGATTAAGAGTCAACTTTAGGAAGGAAATTACTTTTAAAACGCCACAAAATTAGTTTAGTTTCTTTGCCTTTTTACCCCATGTTTTTGAAAGAAGTCAAATTTTGGTGTTAATACAGATTTTAAATGGTTAAGTAGAAGGATTGTACAAATTACCCTCCAAGGTATATTGATGATATTTTATAATGACCCCAGGGAGTGTCCAGCAGAAGAGCTACCGTTTGGTTCTGGTGAGGTGGACCTCGTGACGGCCATGACCGCGGCTCACTGGTTCGACCGGGAGAAGTTCCTGGTGGAAGCTGACAGGGTGCTGAGGCCTGGAGGCTGCCTGGCTCTCCTAAGCTACACCTCAGACTTTGAGCTGGAGTATGGAGATATCTCCAACACACTGAATGACATCTGTAATGAGGTTCACACCAGATATCGAAATTCCTTGAATTTATATTTGAAATCTCTCTAAGAAAAGGGCCAAGATATGAGCCTTGAGCGACTTCACAAGAGGGCAGAACTAGTCATTGCTCAGCCAGATCCTTTATACAGAATTAAAAAAAGGTTTTTATTATATAAACTATGTTTTCTATTTGCATTGACTCAGCTGTGCAAAATCAGGAGAATTTTTGTTGCTCTTTTTATTTTAATCAGTTTTACGCTGCCCTGCTCCCCTTCCGAAATCCTCATATAGGAACGAGCTCTGTGACGATCTACTCTGACATGTTTGACTCCTGCTCCTACCCAGACAAAGAGTGGTGAGTATTCTTCACTTTACTTACATCCAGTTCCAGTCTTAAAAAACTAAAAGGGATAAACACTATGAATACATATATATTTACAGTGCAAGGGTGAGAGTCAGACAAATAAGCTCTGATGTCTGGGGGTTAACTGGCACAGAGCAGCTTTAAACTTGAGCACTTTGGGGTCAAGTGTCGTGCTCTGGAGCATGTTATATAGTCAAGGGAGAGGAGGATATTTCTGATTCTATATACAGCCTCCATGTCCTCAAATGTTCCTTGTTTCGTGTCCAGGAATGACTGTCTGAGGGTTAAAAGGACTTTGTCATTGAACGGATACATCTGCATGGTGGAGACCTTCTCCACTTATCAGAAATTACTACAAAAGGACCCCACGGAGGCTAAACGTCTTTCTGATGACATCAGAAACAAGTGAGATATCAACATCCATAATGATATTTATTAACTTCTGGCCCTGAACCATCACCTCAACTCACCTGGCATGTAATGTTGATCTTTTAATCTTCACTGAAATTCATTTATCGATATCAAAACTCTTCATTCAATACTCATTCACAGACTTAGGTATCATTCAAAAAAAGAAGTGCTCACTAAAACAGATTTTAACATATTTGTGAACAAAATTTGATAGAAACATAGAAAATATTAGATATTTCATGTCAACTCATGAAAAATGGGAGCAAAAAGTGCATTTATGTTTTTATTCAGTTCACTTTAGATTTCCTCAAGTAAACCAAACTGTCTCCTCGTGTCTTCTACCCCAGGTTAATGGCTGCCATGAAGACGTCTTCTCCTGACACAGAAGTTACGGTGATTGTCAAGTATTTCTATTGGCTGGCGTGCAAACCTGGTTCACTCTGATTTGCTGAATCCTGTTGATCCTTACGTCTTCAGTCTGTAAACCTCAGCTGTAAGTTTCAGCAGAGACTGACATAAATCCGTTGGTTGAATCTCTATTGTCTTAAAACAAGCACATGGTGTGTTTATCTTTTTAATTTTGTCTCATTACCAAACAGACAAATAGAGGCAGCTTCTGAAGGATTTTTTAAAATCATTATTACACATTGGAATTTCAGTAATTTGTTTTTATTTTTGACAAGTAAATGTAAATATGTACAAATTTAGAAAAAAATAAAGAATAGTGAAACAAATTGCTGCATCTCTTATTCAGTCTTTTTCCATGTACATCAGTACAGTTTTTGAGTCACAATGTATTATTCTTATTCTATCATGAAAAACTAATTTATGTGAAAATCGCTCCACGCAGCTGGACGTATCTGGATCTACCGTTAAAAAACATCTGCCTTTGTTTGTACAAATATGGCTGGATATCACCCAAACTGTTGCTGAAAAACACATCTGGAAATGTCCAGAACTATGGTTAAAAAAAGAGACTAGGATTGGTCGCTACAAACAGTAACAAATGTACCAAACATGTGAGCTGGAGGCAAGGTGGGTAATTTGGTAAAACCAGTTATTTATTTAACTGCAAGAATGTGGCAAATATCCTCCAGGGTGTATTGACACTTAATTGTCTCTATCTGTGCACTTTTTAAACATCCTTTCATTGTATTTAGACTGTGTGTAAACAGAAAATACTGGTTACCAACAGCAGTTGTTACAACAGCTAAAGACCTTTCCCATGATCAGACACCTCTGGAAAAAGACCCCACTGAGACTTAACATCTTACCTGTGATATCACTAACAAGTGAGATATTAACCTCCACCTCATCCACAAGTCTAATCATTAACTCGTGGCCCTGGACTCTCACCTCCACTCGCCTTACACTGAATGTTGATCTTTTAATCTCCACCTCAATGCATTTATCACTATCAAAAACTGCTGAAATTCATTTTTGAATGCTGTAACACTCGTAGGCATTAATCAGAGAAGCCAAACACTGCTTGACTAAGCTTAACTGTTGAAGACTTTTACTGCTTTGATAATATAGCCACCATTAATTCCTCTTCCACTGACAGGACAGAATAGCCCAGCAAGCAAAATATATGGAGTGGAAGTGCTGAGCCATAACTTTTACATGGATTTAAAAAAGTATGACATTGTATTTAATTACTATGACACTTTGGGGAGATTTATACACATTTCTGCTCTGTTACCTGTATTTTGTCTTGTGAAAAGAACAGTCTTTTGAGGTTTCACTTGTACTTTATATATTAATAATTAATGGGTTTAAGATCTTTTTAACCCACTTGTTTCTTTTTGTCTTGCCACGTTACTGTTTGCTATGCAGACATCTTCTCCTGACACAAAAGTAATTGCAAAGTATTCGAATGACTAGTGAGCAAACCTCACTGATCAAGTATTTCCAGATATTTTTAGCATGTGACTTTTTTTAAACAAGCCAATGTCTCCATTGTAAAAAGCAAATATTTGTTTTATCTTTAATAAAAGGTGTTAATGTTAAGTTGCCTGAATTTTAGAGAACACATTGAGCTTATTTTGTAATGCTTCAAACTAAGTCAACTTAAATTTTTTAAGGCAGCCAGGACACTTACTTTTTAATGTCAAAACAAAAATGCTACTGTAATTGTGACATTTTGTCAGTAATTGTGTTGTGATCACTTTAACCATTAATAGCTTCTGTTTCTTGAGAGATCTCACTCTATAGAGGGCGCTGTTAAAAATGTTGGTGCTGAAATTTTCAAAGCTGCATGGGGTCAGAGGTCGCCCCCAGAGGGACATTTCATGAGCAGGATTCTTGACATTTAGGTAAGAGGTAATATTTTTCATGCCAAAATGTAAAAAATCCACCTTTTACATCTTGGTCCTCTAATCTTTCACTTAATGGGTTTGCAGTAAAGGAGATCTTACCATTGATAAGTTTGTAGAGAGAGCTATAAATTACTAGACTACAAAATGGGGGTTGCTAGCTTAGTCACCAGAAATAAAAAATCCCATCAGGGGTTGCTTTTCACCTTCTATTCAGGGTTGGTTGTCACAGGTTTTGTCCTTTTTTTGTCCTTAAAGATCAAAAATGTACTTACAGGAATGATTTTTCCTGCATATGTTCTCTCGTGTAAAATTTAAGATAAGAAAGAACTTTATTAAACCTGAAGGAAATTCTTGTGCCAGATTGCTCCAGAAATACAGCAGCAAATAAGAATACAAGAACAGCGCATCAAATAAGTGAAAATACAATTAAATACAAAGTGATCTTCTGAGTGCAAGATACAAAGTGTCTGAAATAAAATAAAATACAAGTAAATGGATTTAAATGACATTAAACTTTTTAAATTAGTTTTAAGATCAACTCCTATTTTTATATATCTACTTAAAAATATATATAGGGACAACAAATCTCTGATGAGGATGGTTGTCAGAAGCTCACAGGACATTTTTGACAGTCCATATCTCTTAAAAAGAATAGTCTTAAGGACAGTATAGACATGCCAAACCTACCTGAGATTTCAGGCTTCCACTACACATTAAAAATGAATCTGTTAGAGATACAGTTAAGGGATTCAAATGAAAGTAATAAGTGTATTGGCCAGTTCCCCTATATTAATTAATTGGCTTTTATGTAGCTTTACCCTGAAACAGAGGCCAGGGGTTGATGGCCACATGTGTTATGTTTCTGTATAAATAAAGAGAATTGTATATTCTGTTTATGTAAATACAAAACATTACTGTTATAGGCTCTTGAATATTGACATCTGAGCCTCATGTTGAGTCTTAAAATTGAACTTTAGGGATTTAATCAGGGTCATTTGATGTTTTTAAAAAATGTATATAATTGCAGAATTGACTGCTTTACGATGCCACGGCTACAGCAGCCCTCTATAACATTGGAAAAAGATGTTTTTGAAGGAATTCACTCAAGGTGTTCTTGAGATATTGTGTTTACAAGAATTAAATGGATGTAAGGTCACAGCGAACTTGAGCTTGCCTGCCAAACTCTAATCAATTTATCCTTGAGTCCAAGTGGACGTTTGCACAGAATGGAAAGAAATTTCCTCAAGGTGCAGGTGCAGAGGTATAAAAAGGTGACAAATTGATTTGTTTTGTTTTTGTTTTTTGCTAAAAATATAATCTAATCGGTTTTCTCCAATTTGCATGTAGCACTCACTGAAGGATTAAACAACTTGGCCTCAAACACTTAAACTCACTTCTTCCTTTCCCTTCTTCACTCAGATTTCTTCCATTTTCTACTCTCCTTTCCTCTCTTTCCTCATCTCTTTTCCAAAATTTGTTACAATCATTCATCCAAGTCATTAGAGTGTCCTCCTCTCTCCAGTTATTTATGTGTTCACAGATTGTTTAGGGCCATGAGAACAGATGGTAATTAACATGCATGGCCTCCAAATCCCTTGAATCTCAAAGACCTTTATTACTTTCCTCTGCCAGACTTTGACACTCTCATATGGCTGATCCAAAGATAAATTCTATTTTTATACCAAATAGAGCTTTTATTTTACGTGATTGTGTGTAAGTCAAGTTTTCCTGCAGTCAAACAGCTTTTCATGCAATATTCTGTATGCTCATATTCATATTATTCTGAGGATAAAACAACTGGAACTTAATACATTATGCAAGAATAACCTAAAATCTTTGATGACATGCTCTGCTTCCAAGTCCATTTGTATTTACAAGCTTCAAGCACAAATTTAAAGGCCAGTCCTTATAAAACTCCCTCTGTGCGTTTACTTCTCCAGACTACCAGGGCGGTCATGAGCAAGGTGATCAGCACTGGCACTGCAATGAACGGGGCAAGGATGGCGGTTGGCGGGTCGTGGAGGAGCCGGCCGGTTAGAGCGCAGTTGTGGAAATAGACCCGGTGAATCTGCATGAAGAAGCGGTCCACTATCTGATTTGGCCAGAAGCAGTCCATCCTCAAGGCCACCTGGTAGGTGCAGTTTGTCAGCCCCTCATAGATCCTGCAGAGGGCGACAACACACAGTTAAATCATCCTTGGAGGCAAAAACTTCCAATTCTCAAATGCTATCACAACATAAAGATAAAAAGCCATGTTTCCATAATGAACTTAATGTAATTCTCCTTATTACAGAATTATAGAAATACACTCTTGTGTCTTTGAAATGTCCTTTCAGAGTGGAACCAAAATAGGGACTCCTGTTGGTTGGAAAAAAAGGCAAAGGAGTCTCAAATTACCAGTGGGCTCAACAAAGCTAAATATAACTGCTAGGTGGTAGAGGGCAGGGGAAATGGAAATGCATACCAACAGGGTAGCACCCACAGTGCAGCGTTGCACCATACCAGGAGAGATTCTGATCCGGATGGCCACTGTGTCAAACTGCATAGCTGGAGGCCCAGTGGGCAAGTGGTCAGAAAGCAGAGTGTCTTAAAGGAAAAGGCCACCCAACTTTAAAGGGGCAGTTCACCCATGAATCAAAAATACATATTTTTCCGCCTAACTGTTGTGCTGTTTACCAGTCTTGATTGTTTTGGTTTGAGATGCAGAGTGTTGGGATGGCACTTGGTTTGTGGAGCACAAAGCGCCAAACATATACATTTGAAAAATTCAACAGCAATGTCTCTTTCTAGGAATCACGACCCGGTTTCTCAAGATAATCCACAGACCTTGTTGTGTGCAGAGCTATTTTCTTTCTACTGAACAACACCTGCCAACCATGTCACAGCGGAGGATGCCATTAATGTTTACATCTTGCACTATCACCATCCTCTTATCCATAAGTAGATGCATGCTTCCTTCTGCACAGTGATGCATTTGTTTGGTAGCAGAAAGAATATAGTTCCTGCGTGCCACTGCTCACAACAAGGGTTGTAGATTATTTTGAGTAATTGGGTTATAATTTCTGGAAAGAGTTGTAGTTGAGTTTTACAATATATGTTTTTGAGGCTTTTGAGCCTAGTGTATTTCCATGTATTTATATTTGAGAGAGGGCAGACATCCCTACAGCCAATACCTCCAATATTATGCAACTCACACCAAAACAATCTAGATTGATAAATAGCACTACAGGTAAGACGAAAATATATAGTTTTGATTTTGGTTTGAATTGGCTCTTTAATATTCATCATAAATGGCTTTTTCTTTTTTAAAGATATTTTTTGGGGTTTTTTTTGGCCCTTATTTGATAGGACAGAGTATACGTGTGAAAGAGGGAGAGAGAGGAGACGACATGCAGCAAAGGGCCTAGGCTGGCGTCAAACCTGCGACAGCTGCGGCGAGAACTCAGCCTCTGTAAATGGGGCACCCGCTCTATCCACTGAGCCACCAACACCTCATAAATGGCTTTTTCTTGCAAGTGCAATTAATTGTTTAGTGTGGCATTTACCTTTATCATTTTTAACAACAGAGCAAGCAACAAGAGGTGAAATGAGGTTGCATCAATCCTCCAGAATGCATTGCCACAACATGATGTGGTGTATTTTCTGTAAGGGACAAAACTCAGTTTTCCTCACTGGGCCTCTCTTTAATTTGATTCATTATTTTGAGTTCATTTAATTATTAAAGGTATTGAATCTAGATTTTGACACAAATGATAACAGCAGGCGTCACTTTGATTTCAGTTTGCATAAATCAGTCTTGATCTTTGGGGCCTGAGGGACTGGGGCCTCTGAGCAGTTGGTAATCCATCTCAGATAATTACTGCATAAAATTAAATAAAAATATGACGTAGAGCAGAATGAGTGCTCCAACAAACTTTACAACACTTTATTGCAAGTGTTGCATGTAGTGAATCTCTAAGCATTTAGGATTAAAGCATGAATTACATGACTGGTATGTAGTGGTATTATGTGTGTGTGATTCTCCTTGTGCTAAGAGCCAACTGTCATCACCAGGAGCTGTTTCTGGAGCTGGCGTGGCAGCTGTAGGACTGAGGATCACCATTAAAGTTAATGATAGTTTCAGATTAAGACTCACACTCATGGTCATGATTAAGACTTGGACTCCGTTTGGGTAAAAGACTCTCAAGCATATTTATACAAACATGTGTGTTGAGCTCCCACTCAGTGAAAGTGTTTTGATACGGCACAAGTCAGAAGAGACCAGAGTGTTTTGAGGTTTTTTGTAGCTCTGAGCAATGCCGTGTGTGAACGACGCAATCTTGTTCTTTTTAAAAGCTTTAAAACTAACAAGCATTGGAGTGAAGCTGCAAACAAATTTAGTATTTACACCCACACACAGTGATTCAATGCAACATACACTCAAACAAAAAAATGTGTGCATCCACAAATACACATTCCCAATTAACAGTTTTGATGACAAATAAATTGTATTATATAATACTTGATTAATGTGGTTGCAAAAATACATTTTGGAGCAACAGACTTAAGTGTTAATTAGGCAGAAATCATGTTGTTGGGGCGTCAGTGGATCAGTCGATAGAGCGGGAGCCCCATGTACGGAGAATAAGTCCTCGCCGCAGCAGTCGTGGGTTTGACCCCAGCCCCGGCCCTTTGCTGCATGTTGTCCCCTCTCTCTCCCCCTTTCACACGCATACTCTGTCTTATCAAATAAAGGTGAAAAAAGCCCCAAAAATATACTGGAAATGTTGGGTCCCAGCCAGACATTTTGAACTCTTGGGACTCAGCATGAACCTATGGGAACCTGGGGGCCCCCTTGGGAGATCATTTTCCCATTTACGGCACCTGTACTCACTATTTTTCAAGACATTTTAGATTACAGAATTTCTAAAAATATATACAGCATTTGGTGAAAACATGATAGATGCCAAAAAATCATAACCTATTTTGTACTGAATTGTTCTTCAGCTGTCTTCATCATCCTGAAAATATAACACAACAAATGTGAAGGATGACTAATTTTCACTCCTTCCACACAAAAAGAGGCAAAACTGCTTGATTTTTTTAAGTTGCATAACATTCTGTAGGTAGGGTATGAATGGTGTAATCAGCATTACTAATACTGAACCTGTTTTTGTTGTACTATGTTGGAGTAGAGTTCGCAGAATTAATGTTTAGCGGTCAACTCTGCTAAATTGAAATTGATACCATTATAATCTGGGCTGCTCTAATTGCAAAAATAAAGATCAATAAAGTGCCAAAAAATACATTTGAAAAACTCAACAGCAATGTCAATGTCAATTATATTAGATTTGTTTAGCGAATAGGATAGATTCCCAACTTTTCAGCAAACATTTGGCGTTGCAGCCCAAGATGAACCACCCCTTCTCTGCCCCTGCAGCTGACAATCACTTGGTACAGAAACTGACTTTGTGGGTTTCGTTGCAGACAACATGGGCAGATAAAGAGAGTTCACTGCAAACCTTAGTTAGAAGATCATCATAGATCAATTTCATTTTGTATTAAACCGCCTTTTATATATATATATATATTAATATGAGCCAGATGCAACAAATTTTCATTCTACTGTGTACCTGTTTGGTATCGAGTCTGAATGGCAATAAAGGAATCTTGAATCTGGCAAACAAAAAATATCCTCTGTCTTTGTGTTTTTCCTCAGTCATCTTTCAGGTGAACCCACCAGAATTGTTTACTTCCTCTTGGAGGAAGAAGTACATGTTCAGCAAAACAAGTAGAGTGTGTCAGAGTCACAGAGAGAAGAGGGCTCATCTGCTGTATAGATGACTGCCGCTGAAATGCTGTGTATTCATTTGATATACAGTTGGAGATAAAGCTGACGTTATGGCACTTTCTTTGTATATTTGCATTCATTACAAGCTGTATCATCTCAGTGTGATGCTCTTCGAGGAATAGCAATAGTAGGAAAAACCTTCTGTAACAACCTGCAGTGGATCTAAACTCCATTTGCTTCACTCTCAAGGACGAACCATGTCATTGGCAAATGATGTGTTTCGGAGTCTGATGGACTTGGAACTGATTTGTGGTGCTGGATGGAGCCGAGATTTCTAAAACCATCACCGTGTGTGTTATGTTTGGATCTCACCTGAATGACAATGTGGCTAACTCAACATATCTACAGTATAATTTGTTGACAAGTGGACAAATTGTAAGTCGTTAGAAAAACAAAGCACTACATGGTTTGGATGGTTTTTGGCTTCACAGATATGAGATTATTTTCAATTAACTTCATCCTTCAGGTTCTGTGATTTGATTTACAAAGAATGACAGGTTCAACAGCTTTCCCATCACCCCTGTGTTTTTTCACCCATGTGTTTTTTCACCCCTCCATCGTCCCTCCTTCATCCCTCCATCATCCCTCCTTCGCCTATCACGCCACTTACAACCTGCCTTTCCCCTCTGGATGTCACATATGTTATATGGTGAATCTTTATATATAATACCCTGTTTAAATTTTATCAAAGTATAAAGTTACACATAATTAATGGCAGCGGGCATAGTTGTTTTATTAAAGGAAGGACAACTGTTATTTTGGTGTTTCTAAATTAGTCTGCACCCACAAACAAGCCTAATATGTGTATTTCTAATTTTCTGTCCTGTATTCCTTATTTTTCTGCCAGGTCTCCCAAAGACCTGGACGATGGCGTCAAACATTGCTGCTAGGAGTTTCGTGACACGACTGCAAACCCTGTATGTGGCTGTACAAATCTTTTATGATGAGTTAGACACACTCACACACACTCGCACACACTCACAGAGAGAGCGCCACCACTAATTATGTGCTGGACCAAGAGAGGACAGGAGGGAAATCACAGTTTTGACAGTAGCTTCTCCTGTGGGCCTCGCAGCTCCAGTCCCCCTCCTGCCTGACTCATCCTCTCACTGTGTTTTGGAAAGCACTTCTCAGAAATACACACATACACACACAATATAATGTGAGACAGATACAGTTAAAGGTTGCAACGTTGCACTTGGGGAGCGAGACTAGGACATAACTACATGCTTGCATATGGAGGACATCTGATCAGTGTGCACGCTTACCAGCCTCCTTATGCAGTTATCATGACTTTTCAATCATTTAATACAAAAATATATACTTTTTGCAAATAAGTAATTAAATAATGAATTAACAGTTTTCTCATATATTAGTTGTTACATTCAGTGTTAATTCACATTTGGGATCAGCTGCTTCAACACCAGCTGACAATGGCATCCAATCATATTCCTGCAGTCGTTATAACCTGACTTTTCTCATCAAGACACAACTTCATAACTGCAATGTGCTGCTGCAAAGATTTGCTTCACCAACCCAATCCAAATCCTCATTCCTTGAGTTCACTCAAAGAATAAAGCCAGCTCTATCAACCCAATCACCAGAATAAATGTTGACATTGAACGTTTCTGCAAACCACTGACATGTTTTTATCTTTCATATGTTAGAAGATGTATGAATACTTTAGGTTTCTTTGCTGTAGTTAACATGTTTTGGGGAGATTGTGCTGCATTTTGCATCTACAACAAAAATGCAAAAGAAAAGGGGGGGATTTGATTTTTTTTTTCTTTGCCTAATAGGTGAACTCACTCCATGGTGTCCAGCCAGCTGCACCACAGGCCTCGCTCCAGCCCTCCCATGTCGAATTTGAACTTAGCTAAGCAGAGATCGTTGATCATCCTCTCGTAGAAACCCCTGTTGCAGGCAGACACTGTATGCAGGACTTGACCTAAAAGCATAGAAGAGAAAGAGAGACAAAAATCCAGATATAAATATGAAAATTGACTTTGGTGATCACTTTATTTCAGTGACTGGGAAGCTAAACCTTGTAAAGATACAAAAGATTTTAAAAAGCACTCCAGAGGTTATCTGCTGTGTTCGGTTCTTGATAATTAGGCATATGTTAGTGCAACAAACAAGGTCATGTCCCGGCAATGGCTATTCCTTTCGGACCATTTCTTCCCTATTAGCCTGTTACGTTCACCAAGAAAAGATTTTAATTTGCAGTTGGAGTCCCAATCCCATTTGTTTACTTCAGAGATGTGTGTTAACAGGCTCTTAACGTGGAGGCAGACTGCTGCTGTCCCGCTGGACTCGCAGCTGAATGTAACACCACTGAGCAGTACAGTAGGAGAGGGAGCTTAAGCTGGTGGAAAAAAGCCTGTCTGGAACGAACAGGTTGTTGTTACGATCAGAAAACATGGTGGATCTCAGTCTGTGGCGGCCTGATAAGGGCCAACTGTGTGCCCATTATGTTTGTTCTGTTTCAGCTGGCTCTTTAGGCTCTGAAACACTCAAAGGAAGAATGAATGTGTTGACACGGGGATTTTGAAAGAGATGCTACTGAAAGAGAAATGTTCGAGACCCCGCCGTTAGTGCCGCACACATTTTCTAGAGTAACAGAGGCTTGAGGTGCTTCAATAAAAACTGTCAAAAAACATGAAGAAATGCACATATACATGGTAATTTTGCAAAACTGAAGCATCTATTAGCTTGTTTGTCACCCACATAGTTGGAAGGATGTGATGTTTCACCTGTCTGTTTGTTGGCAGATGCGTGTGGAGAAATCTGACAGTTAAAGATGCCTTCTAACTTGGCTGTTAACCAGCACTGCATGTCTTTTTCCAGGAAAATCAAGACAGACCATAACGGATGCTGCTCTGCTGCGAGTTGGAGGATTGAACTCTACTGACTAACTGCCTTCAAGATTTTCCAGATTTTCAGGTAAAGGAAACACCCATCATTGTAGCAGGAATCAGAGAGCAACACCTTCAGTACTTGTGCTGTCCTTATTTGACATGTGATATTGAAAGTTTCCTGCCACATT
The DNA here is from genome assembly GCF_026936395.1 of Plectropomus leopardus. NCBI lineage: Eukaryota > Metazoa > Chordata > Actinopteri > Perciformes > Serranidae > Plectropomus > Plectropomus leopardus. The sequence goes on from NC_142199.1 coordinate 7,856,113, forward strand.
GAAAATGAATTAATACACATTGGTAATATTTATGTACTTTGATGAATGTTATTAAGGAGCCAGAGTGCATAAAAAGTATCAAAATAGAGCTTGTTTCCGGAAAAAAAGAGAGGATAGAGATCTGCGCTATTAATTAATTATTTTTAGTTATTATTTTAATGAACTGGCCCCTGGCTGACAGTCATTTTGTAAAAGTAGGGGCAAAGCAAGTTGCGTATCCCTTACCTACAGTTTACCTCAAGAATTATTGACATAAATATCTTTCTCTGAGTTAAAATGTATCTTTCTAACAGCCTTCCTTATAGGGCCAGGCAACAGATTTGATCCATGTTCCATGAATATTGAGATACGAGAATATAATTTGCCTTAGATTTTTGACAATATCATAAGTGTTGTCTGGTTTTAAAGGCTGCAGTGATTAAATTATCTCAGTCCTTATATCCACATTACTAATGGGTTTTTTTTAATCAAAATTCTCACGTGTAACTATTTTGTGAAAGCACCAAAAGTCATTGCAATATTGAGATTGAGGTATTTGGTTATCAGTATAGCGATATTTGATTTCACCCAGCACTACTTCATTGTAACCTGTTGAACATCCAGATTGCAACAAGCTGCAGCTGTAAAACACCTGTAGACTTGACTGATACATCTGCCACAGAACCTGAATCAGGGCCTTTCCCAATGGTGGAATGTAACTGAGTACATTTACTCAAGAACGTCACTTTAGAATAAGTACTTTCTTTATTCAATGCTAGTTCAGATTTTTTAATTAATGGTTACTTTACAAACTGTGAATTTATAGTGAGCTCATAAGATGTGACTTATCATCTAAAAAAAGTGTTTTACAGTTTGTTATTGCTCCTTTTTCCTGAAGGAAACCACCTGAATACTTTTTACAGCCCTCACTGTCCCTCAAACTAGAACATTTGTAGTGAGTAGATTGTGCATTTACAATATGGACTTCGTAATACCTCAAAAATTGAATGAATATAATACATAGAACAAAGGAAACAAAACAAAACTATGTCTCCCTGTAAAATGGACCAAACCATGTCAGTTCAAGCCACTTAGAAAAACTCACCTGCCATCAACAGCAGCAGCCCTGCTCGCAGAAGCGACGCGCTCCCCACAGCCATGCCGTACTCAAAGACGTCTCGCGCTCTGCTCACTCCCTGGGGGTCAGTTTTTCATATCTCATTCTCCCTCCAGTATATTCAAACCACGGCCACTGATCCAGCAACCATACCGCAATGTTACAGACAAATTAACCGCAGCAGCAGCTCGTGGTGCGCGGTCAACAAGAAGGCGCCAACTGTGCGTAAAAGCCCCCTTGACCTTCCACACGGGCAGCCTCCTTCCCCTCACCGCAGCCCTAATCATAGCAGCTCCGCGTGTCATCTGATCCTTTTGTCCCGCTGCTTACAGAGTGGAGCTGCACACAGGGGACAAAACAAAGTCAGTCACCAAAATAAGTGCCAGGCACGAGGAATCAAGGGAATCAATCCATTATAAAACATCAGTTTACAGTCATGTTATACAAATATTAAAGCAAAGACGACAACAAAAACAAAAAACCCTTATATATTCAAACAACATGTTTCCTGTTGAATATTGACAGAAAACATCTTACACCTTTTGAAACCTGAGCCAATTGGTTTGATTTCTTTAGAAAAATATGGACAGAAGGCACTGAGCAACTAAATAAGACACTGATTAAAAAGAAAGTATGAAGATAATATCCTGAAAATAAACAAAACAATAAATTTAAAAAAAGAAAAGTATAAAAAAAAGAAAAGAAAACAAAAACTATTCAGTTCCTGGACATTTATTTGGATATTTTTCTAACAACCCTCCCCTCTTTTCCAAACCTTTTTTTCTTGTCAAACTTTTTTTAAGTTGATCTTTGCCTTTTTCCTAAATATTTCCAAACAAAATCGAACCAATTTCTTCAAGTTTCAAAGCAAATAGCTTGTGATTGGTATCTGAATGTCTGAGCTGATGTCAATCCAGGTTTCAAAGGGTTAAAAATCTGTAAGAATTTGATGTTCATAAACTCCCTATATTCTGCATTATAGCCCTTTAAATACACAACTAACACAACCTATAAATGCTCTTTGCTCTAAATTGCACTATTATCACTGCAGAGGCCTGCTGCCATTAGACTCCGTTTATGAGCCAAGTTTCCTTCATTACTTATTTATGGTTTGTAATGGATTAATGGGAATACCCTCCAGTCACACAGGGGCCCGTCACAGAGCACAAAGACAGAATTCCCATTTCCATGTCACAGTCATATCAGCGCAGATCTCATGCAGCTTAGTTCTGCCATTAATTGAATGTTTTATCTGCAGATTTTTTTTAGGACAGGGGCAAAGTGACATTAATTGATATTCTCAACGCTGCTCTGCGTTCTGCTGCCACCCAGTGTGCCTGTCTGTGCTTCTGCGTGTGAGACTGATCCCACAGTTTTAAAAGATTTATATCACATAATGTACTGTAGACTGATCTTATATTAATGGGTAATTTCTTGATTATTAGATTAAATAATTGTTTCAAAGGCAAAACTGTTTTGGTCAGATTTTTTTGTTCATTCTAAACAGCATTTTACACTTTTTTAGCACTGATTTACATGCTTGTTAATAGCGTAATTTAATTGTTTGAAGGATAACCACATCCACTTTCAAAATTCATTCATCCAATGGGCTTAGACAGTCCAAACAATCAAGGACTTAAATTTTGGATGTGATCAATTAAGCCTGGAACTGCTCCATTGACAAACGAATTGGAAAACATGCATAGCATTATACGTTACTGCAAGATACTTTACATTTGCACTTTATGAAAATGCTATGGCAAATGTAGTTGTGTTCAGGCAGAAAAATCTAGAGGTTGTGGTCAGGAAAAGATCATGTTTTGTTTAAAACACATTCACAGTCCGAGCAAGAAAAGTAGTGATGCCGTGTCTTTGTTATTATAATATTGATGGGGGGGGGGGGTGCTGTTTGTTGTGAAGTTGCAAATGTCTTTTTAACCAGTGGTACATCGACTCTCTTTTCTCAGTTTCCTATGGTCAAAAGTGATGATAATTATGCTTTAAGGTGAACATGTAGTCCTTTGGTTGAATTCCCAATGTTATGAGCACAATATTTGTGAAAAATACAAGCCCATATGTTATTTTATGTCTCTCAACTGCTTTAAGATTCATGCAAGCTGCAGACAGAAAGCCTCAAGTATCAAGTAATTCTCCAAAAACTCCCCTAGAGAGCAGCAGAGGACACTAAATGAACCCTTTCTTTGGCACTGTGGAGATTTGTGGAGGATCATTCTACTCCTTGCTGCTTAAACTGTGGAGTAATTTGGTAATAGAGCCAGCTTATGCCTGAGTTTTCACTTTAACATGGATCACAAATCAATATCTCTTTGTCCTCACTGGTTTCATACTTTCACATCAGATGAAGCCAGAGAGCGGAATAGGGTACACTGGCTTGTAAAATGAGCGGCCCTGAAAATAGTATACTACCAGAGCCCATTCCTTTCACTGCGGCCCCTCTAGACTAGCATCATCAAAGTTTATAGGCTGTGCCTTGTAGTGGCAGAGGCTGACCCTGCAGGAAACTTTCTGTAAGTCTACATCGAATATAGCAACACATATAAAGCACACTCTAGTAGCTGTGAAATAATCTGTCCCCTGAAAAAAAAACATTGTAATTCATGGTAATGTAAAACCATTATTGTTTATGGTGAGATCAGTGTAATTTACGATAAAATCATAATTTATGGTAAAATCATTGTAAATTATATAATCACTGTAACTAATGATAAAATTACTGTATTTTATGGTTTCATCACCATCATATATGGTAAAATCACTAATTTATAGTAAAATCACTGTAATTTATTGTAAAATCATTGTAATTTCTGATAAGATACCTTTCATTGATAGTCAAATCACTGCAATTTATGGTAAAATCAATATTATTTATGGCAAATCACTGTAGTTTATGGTAAAAACACTGCAGTTTATAGTAAAATCACAGTATTCTTTGGTAAAATCATTGCATTTTATGGTGAAAATACTGCTTTTTATGGAAAATTTCTAATTTAGGTAATAACTTTTATTTATGTTAAAGTCCCTGTTATTCGTGGCAAAATTTGTGTTATTTAATGTTAAATCACTAATTCATTGTTAAATGGCTGCCATCTATGATAAAATCATTACCTATGGTAAAATCATTGGTAAGGTCAAATTGCTGTAATTTATGGTCAGCTTGTTGTGATTAATAGTATTCAATTTAATTTATTGTAATTTCCATCTCAATAAAGAAAGGGGTGTTTCTATAAGTTATTAATACATTGCTCTGTGATGGTAAGCAATAGCAACTAATAAAATATGCCCGAAATCATGATAATTATGTGGTAATAAAAAAGAAGCCCGTTTCTGTAATTTTTCTAGCGACACAGAAGACCCACAGGTAACAATTTGGACTTGAAACCACCCAGCAGGAACCCCAAAAGACAGTCTGCTCCTGACAGGTGTAATGACAGCAGCAATGAAGCCAAATAGCCAATCAGGAGAGGTGATAAGTGAGGTGGGCGGATTTCCAAAAAAGAAACAGACAAGGCGCTCCAAATGTTTTGGCTTGCGGAGATAATAGGCTGAAAGAGGTGTCAATCACACCGAGGAGGCGTGTTCAGACCCCCCCAACCCCCCACCACCACCACCACAACACCATCCCAACACACACACACTCTCCACCCCCCCTCACCCCCCCCAGCCACCGGCTCTATGGCAGCGTGAGGAGTAAATGGCTCAGAGTATCCGCGCTGGAAAGCGACCTAAACACTGGTCTGGGAACTGATAAACAAACACAACAAACAACGCGGTGCGTAAAAGCTCTCCATTGCGCTGGTTTGTGGTGTGAGCGTGGACGCTGTGCCAGCCAAGAAGAAGCCAAGAAGACTCTTTTGGTTGTTTATTCTCCTTGTGTGTGCCGCGTCTGATAAACGAGGATATCTTTAATTGGACATGTGAGTTACGGGAGTTAACAAGACAAGCAGCCCCCTTTTCGAAGATGAAGTTCCCCGCTTGCGTCCTCGTCACTTTGCTGGTGATCCGATCGAGTACGGCACAATCAGGTGAGTGCTTGTTTGAGCACCTGGGTCTTTTTGTCAGGTTGGAAAAGCTTTGATCAAGAGAGTCCTCAAAAACACCTTTTTGTTTTGGCGTATGTTGTGAATTTTAAAGCTGATTTTTTAGGAGTTGTTGCTGGATGAGAATGAATGTATATCGCAGTTTAACACCTTTTGTTGTTCGCCTTACGTCACTGTCACAAACTTACACAACTTTCATGCTGATGCTGATTTGAATCGGCTCACACCTGCAGTAAAGTGGAATTCAGTAGCGTATCGGCTCTGCGTAAAAATCTCTCCAAACTCCCCTCCTTATTTTTCGCTTTCTCCCCTTTTATTTAGATTTTTACGCGCATCAGATCCCCCAAAAATGACACACTTCAAGCTTGAAATCCACTTTTCTTGTGGATAAATTTTCAAAATCTACCCCCACATATCAAAATCCACTCAAGAGAGCGAATCTGAGACCTAAAATCTGAATAAATGCGCCATCGTTTTCATTAAATTCCCTTAAGCGGACACTGATAGAGCGAGGACCGCGGCTATTTGCGCTGATTTATATGAATCGAGCCCGCTTGCACCAGTGGTACAGTTTTCCCTTACTGTCATTGAATAATTTAGATGGAGCAGATATACTGAGGGGCTGTATAGGCAGTGGGAAAAACATCGCGCTTTCATCATTAGGACCCCTGTGGTGTCAATCCCTCGGACCACTTTAATGGTCCTGCAATATCGGTTGTAGTGCGTCCATGACACTCAGTTTATACTGATGATGTTTATGTTTATTTCTCTGGCACCCCTGTAGAATATTTGCAGACAGTTCTTGCAAGCTGCAACATGTTCTTTTTGAATCATTTGCAACACGATTTATCCTGTTCGAGGCTTTGATGTTGAAATTGTGTTTTTTCAATCAGGTTTTGTTCCCAGACTCTCCGATCAATATTTGCTTTGGTATTCTGTTTGGTTTGGAGTTTGGTGCTTTGGAGTCATGTCAGACTGTGAGGTGTGCTAAATTCACAGTAATATGTTGTATTTTGGGCTGATAAGCACTTCATGATGCCAGAATCTGCCTTCTTAATTGGTATAATCAAGCTCTGGCAAAGATAGCTGGAGAGGAAGAAACACAAGCACACTCAGGAAGTGGGAACACGGGGGAGTTTGGGGATTGATATTTGGAAGGTGAATTTGGCCATCACCCCCCAACCTCTCACAGGCAAAAATGGGATTCCGGGATGCTTTTTTTTGTCCCGCCCTCCAAGGACAGGTTGAGTTTTGGCTGCTGGTTTGTAGTGCGGAGAGACAAACACACTCCCCCGCTGGCTGTGGTGTGGATCTTGGATGGGAGGCGCTGAATGCTGCCTATTAAACAGGAGTGGATGGATGCACTGGTTGGATGGGATGAATGGGGAAGAAAAGTGGCACCCTCGCTGGTTTTATTTATTCACTATGCATCCACTCCCATCCAAGATATTTGTGATGCAAATTCAGCCCGAGAATCTCAGCTATGCCTCTTGGGAAGTTCATTGTGTGTGGGTGTATACTGAGTGCACTATCTGTCCACTCTTCTTATTGTAAGAATTCATATCCAACTCCATCAATCGTGCTTAAAGTCATACCCAGTTGAAGTAAAGAGATGTTCACTTTAGTGGTGTTTAACATGGTGATTGAATCTGTCTGTGTGCTCCTGCTGCGAGACAAATGTCTGCAGCATTCCTGCCAGTCAGCTGGCCCGTAGAGCTGTGTGTGTGTGTGTGTGTGTGTGTGTGTGTGTGTGTGTGTGTGTTTGCATGATGTACAGTGGGAGCACATGTGTGCCTAAAATGGACACGTTCACACCACAAGGAACTTTGATTGATGACTTGTCAGACTGATTGTTGGCAGGATGAGAGGATCTGATTGCGTCTATGTCGGGGCAAGGCCTCCTGTAGATTCATATTAAAAGGACTAATTCAGAGCTCAGGATTGATCCCACTGATGCGTCCAAGAGGTGATCATTAATAGATGCGAGATCAATACAAGGCTGATCAAGTTTCCTCTCCATCTTGGACTTGCCGAGCAAGTTTTGCTCATGAAGCAACTTTTCTTGGCCAAATTTCTGTGATTGCTCACGTCTGAAAGAACTAAACTGACATCCATGACTTATTAGCTTTCAGTAGGATAGCAGAGTCCAAGGTGCACCCAACGATTGTAATCATTATTGATTAATCTGATAAATCACTACAGATCAGAACTTCTCATTCCACATGGGGGAAATTTGATTGGTCTGGTGCTCCAAACATAGAGGCACACCAGCAAACACAATAAGACCACAACACAATCAGAATCAAACACATTTGAGCAAACTGAGACAGAATATTCAGTTTAAAAAAATAGGCTTTTTTGTGTAGGAATCTCTTTTACTGGCTGTGGTTGGTGCTGCGACTCAATTTTGAGTGAAGAGGATGGGCATCGTAAAACTTATTTTAGTTTTTGAGGAAGAGTTTGGTGTTATTTCTTGGTCAGTGCTGTGGTTTTTGGCGCTGTCCTAATTTGTTGTTGCTGTTTTGGAGGGTTCTGTTTGTATGTTTGCTTGTAACCAAGCACTCAGATAAGATCATATGACAGAGCACCGATGTATAAAACATTTATTTTTCATACATATCATATAGACAGGAGGTGGAGCTGCCAAGCTGCTGACCACTGTTTAACACCTACAAATTATGGGTGTTTTTCGTGACCCGTGGCTGTTTTTCCAACAGGGAAAGTGACGAGAAAATTTGTTTTTCTAAACAGACATGACTGCATTTCTTGCCGGAACAGTGACACAAAAAGCAATTGTTTTTTGCGCTGCATTTCTGCTGCACTCTGGGTAGTGCAATGAAGAGTGGTTATTTTTTACCACAAGACATTACTGCTTTTTCTGGCATTTTAAGCCAAAACATTATCTTTTCCCAACTGTAACCAAGACGTATTTGTGGCTAGACCTAACCACACCAGGGCTGCAACTAAAGATTATTTCCATTGTTGATTAATATGTTCCTTATTTTATCAATAACTTGAATATTTATTTGGTCTATTAAGTGTCAGGAAATTCAACATGTCAATCACTGTTTTCCAAAGTCCAAGATCATTTCCACAAATGTCCATCAAAATGTCCACAACCCAAATGTATTGACATTTAAAACAAAACAAAAAAACAAAACACAGAAAATATTCACATTAAAGATGGTAGAACCAGAGAAATATTGTTATTTTTTTCTTAGAAATTACTCAAAAGATTAATTGATGATAAAATCAGTTTGCGATAAATTTCATGGTTGACAGCTCAATCAATTATTTAACTTATTGCTGCAGCTCTAAACTACAGTTTTATTTAAATGCAAAGAAAAATACAATTTCAACATATCTGCAGCATAAGAATGTTGAAATATTAGGTATCCATGGTTTGCAGAAATGTAAAATGCACATTTGTTCTTGTGATTGGGTTAAGTAAACCTGTCCATGTTGAAATAAGAACAAACAAACATAAGAACGAGCATTTTTGAGGTCAAGAAGAAACTTCAGTGCACCATCCATCTCCATTGCTGTGTTGAAGGACTGTCTTTGTGAAGAGTTCTTGTTGTTTGTGAGTCAGCTGATTGTGCTCTTTAGGGTCAGGGTACTGTCAAGGAACTCTACGTCAGAGGTGATGGTATTCTCCAGATCTGATTTCTCTTGGGAGGATTAATGATCAGCCTATAAAGACAGTTGCGCTTTTGCAAAAAAAAAGAAGAAAGAAAAAAATCACCTTTTGCACAGTTAAACAAGGCTCACACTAGTAGTCTCCCCATCTTATATTGAGCTATCTGTTTGCCTGCTCGCTGAAACAAATGGCTCAAACATTTTAATCGCCCCGGCTCTCGAGTGTGTATGACAAGTACTGCATGCGCACGTGTGTATGTGTGTGTTTGGGTGACATTTAAAGACGTGCTCTCCTGTGAAATGGCCGGGATAGGGGGGGGGGCCTGCTGAATGCCAGTATGAAATTACTGGGCCTCCGATAGCTGGCACACAGGGAGCCACGGAGCTGGCCGGGGCTTTGTAGAAGACTGGCGGAAATGAGAATTTATTACAAGCTAATTAAGCCTTTTTTTTTGATAGCATCAGTCTAGACCGCAAGGCCTTTATTTGACAGCATGAGAGATGAGGGGGGTGAAGGAATTCAATCTTTCTCTAAATTAGTCAACATTGCTATCATAACTTGATATCTGCCAGGCTTAACCCTCGCCAGGCTTCGGCTGGATGTGATCGCTTCTGACGAGCTGATGGAGATCTTTCTGTGTGTCTGTCTTGTGGTAAAAGAGACGGCGCAAGAACGGATAAAATATGGCTGTTTGCTCTAAAGAATAATAATTGCAGTTCAGTGGGGGTGACATTGAAGTGTGGGCTGTTATTTGCTTCCTCTGTCACAACTGGACAGCCTCAGCGGGCCGTAAGGGAAGCCTTACAAATGACTGTGTGACGCGTGGGGGTGATTGAACGCTTTTCCAAGGCCTGAGACAGCAGTACACTACTCGCCGTCTGAATCAGTGTTCAGATTATTATCTGAAGCCAAACAAAGATGACGCTGTTCACCGACCCTCTTTCTGTCTCCTACATTTTTCTATTCCCATGAATTCCGACGCAATCCGGGCGACGTCACGAGCCCTGTTTGCTGACATTCTGTTTGCCGTACAGAGGGGGCTTCTGTTCTTCCGAGTTTGCGGACCACACAAATATTTACATGCCGAATCACAACTGCACAGCATGGGAAGGAAAACATCCAAGGCTCGGGTGCAAAATAGCGGCTTTATTGGCCTCTGCGAGCATCCCAAAGCTTTCTTAGTCCGTCTCTGGCGCTGAGTTTGTGTGCTTGGCAGGACAGACTTTTGAACCCCCCCCCACCGCCCTTCCCGTGTCTTTGCTGCCTAATGATGAGCTGGGTTTGGCTTTAGTTGCGCTGATGCGTCCCGTGCCAACTCCTAGTGCGAGTTAGATTGGCTAGTCGGACGCTGGAAGCCTGGCACAGATGCCCCCTTTCAGGAGGACTGAGATCTCACTCCCACACAGAAGACACAGTACACTCGGCCATGCACATGGATTTACTGTAAACACCCCCAAATCTACATGCTCTCTTTTAACTTCTATTTGTGTGCTGATTTTGCTTTTTTTTCTCCCTCATACACACTCGTGCAAATTTTGGAGGAAGAGCAGCGGAAGCTTTAGTGGCTTTTAAAGTGTGCAGCAGCTTTATGCTTCCTCATTGTTTGCTTTGAGCACAAGACTTGAATCTACTTTTAGTGGTTTGTTCTCAACTCCCCCTCTCTCTGTTTCACACACACATACTGAGCAACACACACACACACACACACACACACTGAGCAACACACACAGCGTGAGCGAGGCATGGCCCAAGAAAAGAAAGGACAGGAAAGACAGAGGAATCTTTTTTTTCCCTCCTTCCTCTTCTGTTTCTTCTAGACCACTGGAGGGTTTGTTCGGCCCGCCACTTGTAATTCCACTCAGAGACAAATGCCTCCATCCTGCGTCTGAGGGGCTTCCTACACACCACACACACACACCCACACACACACCCACACACACATACAAAACACACTCACAGTGCCGGTCAGCTCGCACCACTTCTTTTTATTTGACTTCTATTTCATTAACTTTCTTTCTCACACATTTGTCATCCTTTTCCCGTCCCTCTTTCTATTTCCTTATCGCTCTCTCTCTCTCCCTCACACACACCTTGTCTCCCTCCTGTTCTCATCCATTAACATCTTCATTGTGCTTCTGTTTAATTTGCCTTCTCTGTTTCATCTTTCACTGCCTCTGCTTTTCTTCCTTCTTTTAACAGCTTTTTATTTCCTCGCCTCTCTCTCCTTCTCTTTCTCTCGTACACACACACACACAAACCACACACACTCCTCCCTCTGTCTTTCATTAGCTGTATATGTGTGTTTGTGTGTGTGTTTGTGTGTGTGTGTGTGTGTGAGAGAGAGAGAGAGAGAGAGGCTGTCACAGACACACAGGGAGAATGGAAAACAGCTCATTTTTTCCCCTTTAATTACGACACCTAATTTGTTTCATGGACAACATGCTGTCGGCGGCTCCTCCATACACCACTCAAATTGTCATTTACATGCTCATGTATGTGTTTCTAAATGTGTGTGTGTGCACTGCTAACCCGATGAGCTTTAAACTCTCTGGAAGGCAGTTTAATGTGCTGATTTTTTTAAAAGACTGGTTCATTGTTTGCGATAGTCACGTTTAGTTTGAAATGTCCATACACATGGGTCAATTTAGTGTTGTAGCTGATGTTAAAACAGAAATTGTTTTATTGTCTCCTTTGGTGAAAAATATGTATCCACAGACGTCTCTTTCACATTGTAAGTCTATGGGAAAAAGTCTTTTTGGGCCCAATGGCATCACATGACCGACCTGGATGTTGGAATTCCATGTTTGGCCACAATGTAAAATTTGCGTCAAAGCCCGTCGCTCTTCATTAGTTGTTTACCGCTATAATAATGCTCAGAATTTAGCATTTAGCTCCTTTAAAACCAAAACGCTTTGTAAATCTCTATTGAGTTCTTGCATTGCACATAGCCTCCTCATTTGATCTATTATTAATCTAAAATGATCAATTAGTGCAGCTTTAAGTTTTTTTTAGGCTGGTTTATGCTAAGATTAAGATTAGCATAAATTCTGGGTTCAGGAAAGGGTTACTGCTCTGTGTCAAGGCTTCATCCGCCTTGTAAGACACAAATGTATGCGTGCATATGCATCCATTTGTGTATCTGAGCTTGTGTACACAAGCTGGCTTTGAATCTACATTTGCAGTGCTGTGCTTAGGCATGAGGCCAACACAGGAAGTGGGACAGCGTTCAGCTTCCTTTTGATTGGCAGCACTTCTTTGGCGAAGCAGGATCAAGAGCCATCGACTCCGTCTTTCACAACCAGTCTTTTTTAGTTCCTTTGCCTTCTTTTACTTGCTTCCCTTCTGTTCTGGCTCTCAGTGTCGCACAATAGAGGACATTAGAATAACAATAGACATTTTTTCCCCTCTGTAACCTTGACAAAGTCTGACGTTTTAATGAAAGTCTGTGAAAGGAGAAATGATCAGTGAAATCTAATCCCTCATCTGTGCACGTGTCGATCCGGCAATTCAACCCCGACCTGCAGATTTGTGACTTTCACACTGTTGCATTGTCTCTCTCTCTCTCTCTCTCTCTCTCTCTCTCTCTTTCTCTCTTGTCGCGACACACACTCTACACACACCTTTGTACACACACACCCATTCGTTTGTATTGCAGTTGCAAGTTACGCAAGTTAAAAAACGAGCTATTTTGGATGTTTTTCTTTAGTTTACTCCCTCTGTGTGTGTGTGTGTGTGTGTGTGTGTGTGTGTGTGTGTGTGTAGTCGTGCCTGCCTGGTGGATTGTGTGTCAGCTAATCCCTGTTAAGATATTCACGGCAGCTAATCTGTTTAATTACACTACAAATTAAGGATATTTACTGTTCCAAGACTTTTATGCGACACCCGCCTTAATCAGGGCCTTAATCTGTCTGGCACTGTGTGAGTGTGTATCACTCTGTGCGCGCATTAGCGTGTGTATGTGTGTGTTTGTGTGTGTGTGTGTGTGTGTGTGTGATTGATACTCTGTATGCTCAGGCATGTGCGCCTTTGTGTCTATCAGGCTATTTCTGCCAGAGACTTGTCTGTATCTCTTTACTTTAATTCTTTTTTCTGAAAATTTGCCCACAATAAAATAAGGAAAGAAAACAAGAGAGAATTGTGTTTTTCCAGTTGTCGTCATGGCAGGGAAAGGCAACGGATTAAAATGTAATATCAGTGAGATGTTGCTACAGTATTTAAAGAACGCAAAGGCAGATCAGCAAGAGCATCATTGTCTCCTTGACTCAGACTCCTGTTCGACTAATTCTACCAGATTAAAACTGTGTTAGAACCATAGAAACATGCTGTGCTCCCTGTCGAGGCCAAAATAATGACAGCAGATTGTAGCCAAGCATGTGTTTCTGCACATACAGTACAGTATGTACTGTATGTGTATGTGCCTCTAAATTTAATACAATGCCCAAAGCGTCTCTACATTTGTCAGTCTCTGTTGTTGCAGCCTGACCAAATTTGGAGTGGCTTGTTCGTGAAAAGGCAATCATTTGCAACCACTTATCTTCTGATAAATTGTGGTTTTATTAAAAGCAAATGAAGTTAGCTGCATAAAATTGTGCCATCTTCAAGATCTAACTCATAAAATATACATGCAATAAGTTTGATTCGGAGTAAGAATGAGTTCAGGAATTTTTTAGGATCTGAGGACTAGATTAGTTTTTTACCCTGAGTGAAGTCTAGAAGGTAACTAGGTGGTATCAGAAAGCTCAATAAACCAAACTGTAGTAGGAGCTTTTTGAGAGTTATTTAGCATATCTTGACTGCCTGAGAAGACGAGATATGGTGAAAAAGCAAGGTCACATAGTTCGTTTATTGCATTTTAGAGTTAGTTTTTATTTTTTGTGCTGCTGCCATCTTGTTTTTTTGGAGCCAGAAGTAACCACATTTGGACGAGAGGTTGGAACTGTGGAGGAGTGAGGCATGAATCTGACCAAGTGCCCTAGGACGCTCTTTGCAGAGGGATTTAGGGGGCATTTGTTGGTAGAAATGAAATATATAATTTATAACTATATTTGAATTAGTTTATAATCACCAACAAGAATGATTGTGGTTTTGTTACCTTAAAATGAGCTGTGTATTTCTACATACAGTGTGATTCCCTGTCTATAGACTTCACCATGTTGCTTCTACAGTAGCCTATAACGGGTAAACCAAACACTAGCTCTAGATGGGGCCATTTGTGTTTTTGCATCGGCCACCTTCGTTCTCCTACATGCTTGGCATGCAGGAGAAGCGTCACTTCTGTCACCTCACCACTAGATGCTACTAAATTGTGCTCACTGGACCTTTAAGCCTTTAACATTTAAATGAGTGAATTACATAAAAATTCACCCCCATTTAGTTGTCTTATATTTTAAATTAGCCATAGAGACTAAAAACATTTTTTAGTACCATGCAGACTGTAAACGTGTATTTCTGCTGTAAAGTTGGGCATTGTAACACGTGGGTCAGTGAAGATTGACTCGCCTTTGGAGCCAGCCTCAAGTGGCCATTAGAGGATCTGTAGTTTTTGGCACTGCAGTGTTTCAGCATGGGAAGTTTCTACTTGATTGTAATTTGGCTCATAAAAATGCTTCTGGATCAGACTTCTGCAGTCATTGGTAAAACTGGCAAAATTCCTTCAGTATGACCAGAACTTTGCAAACATTGTCAGCATGTATGCAAGTTTCTGTGTTTACCTGTTAGCAATATGTACACACGTTAGTCCCTGCTACATGTTTGCATGTACAGTATTTGCACACGCTGTATGAGTTTGAGGTTGTGTGTGTGTCTGTGTGCTCAGATGGGGCACGTTGTCCTTTTTAAACTGCCCCTCCTGCGATGGTGACCTGTAATAAATGAGTGGGCGCGAGAAAGTGGCAGCCGTGACAGCTGACTGGGGAGGGAGGGAATACAGAGAGTGAGGGAGAGAGAAAAGGTGGAGGTATGTGTCGATGGGAGTGTGTGTTTGTGTGTGTCTGTTGGAGAGCGAGGGAAGACAAAGCGAGACAAAGCGGAGGTAAAAGAGATGGAAAGTCTCTAAGGAGAGATAAGGAGGGAGCATGAGAGGATGAGAGGAAGACAATGGGAAGGGATAGGAGGGTGATAGTGAACAATACCTCGACCAGAGGTGGAGACTCTTTCTGTGCTGCCACTTGTTCTTCTTATCCTAATTACCCCCATCTCCCCCCTTTTGTGCCTCTCTGAAGTCACCTTGCCGCCCAGCAGAAATATGGTCGCTCCTTCAGCTGGTTTTAAAGGTACATAAAACTCGTGGAGGAGAAAGCCTTGGCTTGCTGTAATAGTGTGTGTGTGTGTGTGTGTGTGTGTGTGTGTGTGTGTGTGTGTGTGTGTGTGTGTGTGTGTGTGTGTGTGTGTGTGTGTGTGTGTAAGGGTGAGTCACCTTCAGCGCCAAGAAAGATGAGAGCAAGCCAGGAAGAGTGCACTTCTAAGAATCTGTTTGTGCATTTCTATGGGTTTCTGCATCACTTCATTAATTTGTCTGCAGCAGAGAGGTGAAAACACATACTCACACACACACACACCTCACTCCCCTGCGTCGTACCTAAACCAGTTGCTCGGCGGCAAAATCGCCCCCGGCAAGGTGAAAGCGAGCTGATGGTGGGGTCATTTGCAAGATGGGAGATCCTGTGACAGAGACAGAGAGAGAAAGCAAGAGAGGTGGTCTAATTTCAGCCTGAGAAAGAAAGAGGTGACGTGTGTGTGTGGTTACAGTATGTGTGTGTGTGTGTGTGTCCGGCTGAGGTTAGGGTGGAGTGAGAGAGACAGTGTGTTGTCTCTGAGGAGCACAGCTATCACTGCCGCTGAACGCTCCAATTAATCAGCCCGGGCCACACAGGCACTCCACTCTGTGTGTGTGTGTGTGTGTGTGTGTGTGTGTGTGTGTGTGTGTGTGTGTGTGTGTGTGTGTGTGTGTGTGTGTGTGCGCCAAGATCTGTTGGTTGTGTGTTTTTCAAGTATCCATTGTGTGATTGTGAAGTGTGTTGAGATCTATATTTGCATCAGTGGGACGCATCTTCATCTCACACACACACACTGGCTTGTTTTGTCTTGTCTCCATGGATAATGCTAATGGGGTCACATGTGTTGGTTGTACCTGAAGACAGAGAACAAAGACTGTATGTGGGTGTGCATATGTTTGTTTATTCCCAACCATGTGTCCCTAAAATTAAAATGCATACAACTCATTTGCATTGGCAAGTATATTCTGATAGAGTATTGCCAACTGGGTTGGGCACATATCTCCAAACAGTCCACTGCCTGCTTCTACAGTGAGTGCAGAATTATTAGGCAAATGAGTATTTTGACCACATCATCCTCTTTATGCATGTTGTCTTACTCCAAGCTGTATAGGCTGGAAAGCCCACTACCAATTAAGCATATCAGGTGATGTGCATCTCTGTAATGAGAAGGGGTGTGGTCTAATGACATCAACACCCTATATCAGGTGTGCATAATTATTAGGCAACTTCCTTTCCTTTGGCAAAATGGGTCAGAAGAGGACTTGACAGGCTCAAAAAGTCAAAAATAGTGAGATATCTTGCAGAGGGATGCAGCACTCTTAAAATTGCCAAGCTTCTGAAGCGTGATCATCGAACAATCAAGCGTTTCATTCAAAATAGTCAACAGGATCGCAAGTAGCGCGTGGAAAACCAAGGCGCCAAAATAACTGCCCATGAACTGAGAAAAGTCAAGCGTGCAGCTGCCAAGATGCCACTTGCCACCAGTTTTGCCATATTTCAGAGCTGCAACATCACTGGAGTGCCCAAAAGCACAAGGTGTGCAATACTCAGAGACATGGCCAAGGTAAGAAAGGCTGAAAAATGACCACCACTGAACAAGACACACAAGCTGAAACGTCAAGACTGGGCCAAGAAATATCTCAAGACTGATTTTTCTAAGGTTTTATGGACTGATGAAATGAGAGTGAGTCTTGATGGGCCAGATGGATGGGCCCGTGGCTGGATCGGTAAAGGGCAGAGAGCTCCAGTCCGACTCAGACGCCAGCAAGGTGGAGGTGGGGTACTGGTATGGGCTGGTATCATCAAAGATAAGCTTGTGGGGCCTTTTTCGGTTGAGGATGGAGTCAAGCTCAACTCCCAGTCCTACTGCCAGTTTCTGGAAGACACCTTCTTCAAGCAGTGGTACAGGAAGAAGTCCGCATCCATGATTTTCATGCAGGACAATGCTCCATCACACACATCCAAGTACTCCACAGCGTGGCTGGCAAGAAAGGGTCTAAAAGAAGAAAAACTAATGACATGGCCTCCTTGTTCACCTGATCTGAACCCCATAGAGAACCTGTGGTCCCTCATCAAATGTGAGATTTACAAGGAGGGAAAACAGTACACCTCTCTGAACAGTGTCTGGGAGGCTGTGGTTGCTGCTGCACGCAATGTTGATCGTGAACAGATCAAAACACTGACAGAATCCATGGATGGCAGGCTTTTGAGTGTCCTTGCAAAGAAAGGTGGCTATATTGGTCACTGATTTGTTTTTGAATGTCAGAAATGTATATTTGTGAATGTTGAGCTGTTATATTGGTTTCCCTGGTGAAAATAAATAATTGAAATGGGTATATATTTGTTTTGTTGTTGTTGCCTAATAATTATGCACAGTAATAATCACCTGCACACACAGATATCCTCCTAAAATAGCTAAAACTAAAAAAGCCCCACTCCAACTTCCAAAAATATTCAGCTTTGATATTAATGAGTCTTTTGGGTTCATTAAGAACATGGTTGTTGTTCAATAATAAAATTAATCCTCAAAAATACAACTTGCCTAATAATTCTGCACTCCCTGTATACTCTCTCCTTTCCAGCAGTCAGAAAAATGTCTATCTTAAAAACAGAAAGATCATAAATTTGCCCAAGCGTTTGGTACTTAGTGCATATCGGGTTTTTTTTAAACACTTAATGCTACAGACACATTTCAGTCAGTTATTGGGTTCAGAAAAAAGTAAACATTATCGTCAGTTCTACCATACGTAGATGACATAGACGATATAAATGAGTTTTTAAAAAAAATATTTTTTTGCAATTGAGTCTTGATGCCTTAAGTGATGTCTGTGGTTAACACAAGATTAAGAGACTTTCATGTTTTGTTCTACAATAAAAAATAGGGCAGTAAATACTGATATGAATATTTAAATATACTGACTATTTAATTTTCTTTACATCGCCTAGCACTAGATTTTGTTAGAATTACATTTTTGTTAAGGTAATGTAACAATATTGGTCATTGTTAAAGAGACCAACATTGAACTTTAGACCTTTGGCTTAGGAAACAGGAAGCAAACGGCATTACTCTGTGCCAAATTTTGAGATGTTTGATCAACCCATCTGTCCTCCTCTGCAGACTTTAAAAGGAAATTGGTAGTATGTATATTTAAGAACATTTGTAGCTGTGAGGTTGTTAATTTAGGGCTGCAACTCATCAGATTAAATTAATTCATCTGTTTTTTTCAGCTCATCAGTTTCCCAGAGCACAACTTAAAGTCTGTAAATGGTTTTCATCTAAAAACCAAAATTATGCAATATAATATAACATAAAACAGAGAGGAAAGCTGAAAATACATTTTTGTAAACCTTGAATCGGTGTGTTTAGCATTTTTTCTTCATAAATGACAAAAACAAACATATTAACTGTTTCAGTAGGAAGATGTGGACCATAATTTAGTTTAACAGCCCAAACAAGAGATAAACTAACAAAAAATAGAGAGATAAAGGCAACTTTATCCAAATAATACCAAACTGCTATTTGAAATGTCTCTATCTCAGGTTCATTCCAAGTCCATTAAATTCCAGAGTGTCTGCATGTATTCACGTGCTTCTCCGCTGATAAGAGCTGTGAGAAAATCCTGAGAAGAGACGCAGTGAGAATGAAAGACAGACAGAGAGACATTTAGGAAGCCTGAGATAAAATACAGGGACAGATAGATTCGAAACACACGTGGTTTCACTGTCCGGCATTGCAGACGGCGCTTCATACCGTCACGCTGCTGCCCTCTGCGAGCCTGTGTTCCGCTTGAAAATGAAATTCTCAAAAGCCTTTCACTCCCTTGAAATCATGTTTCAACCGTGGGGCAGCGGGGCATACAAACAGGTTCACTCACAAAACTCATTGTTGTGGTATGTCATAGCTTTTTGTGCAGGATTATAGACTGCTTTTAGAGGTTTTTCCAGTCGAGGAAACACTAAATCCAATTAGGTAAAAAATAAGCTGCTCATCAGTCAGTATTTGTGAGATAGGTGTTATTTGATGTCTTTCTGGGGATTTCTGTGGATTTAAAGACGTCTTTAAGCCTGAAATTACCCAGATCTAGGATACATGTTGGAGAAATTCTGCATCATTTTTGTATGTACTGATCATTCTATAAGCGGAAAAGCAAAAGATAATAACGAGGGATGGATTAATAGAGGGGTCTACCCGACAGTAACAGGCCCCCTGGCCCTTACCTGCAAAATACCACTCGAATTAATGTGTATTGTAAGAGATGTACAGGAATTATAAAGGGACACAAGATGACCACAAAAGACACAAATTCACCTTGTAGACATGCAAATGGACCTTTAAAGAAACACAAAACAAAGACATGCAAAGGAACTTGAAAGAGACATAATATAACAACAAAGACACAAATATACCTTGCAGAGATACAAAATATCTACAAAAAGACAAAATGACGACAAAGACATGTAAAGAAACTTCAAAGAGAAACAACGACTACGAAGATGCACAATATTACCAAAACGAGATGTAAAGGAAATACAGAGACACAAAAACACAAAAAGATGCTGACAACTAAGAGACGCAAAACGACAAAAAGAGGGAAAAAACGAGCACAAAGTCTGTGTGACTTGCTTCTGAGTCTGTGGGGTCTTTTGCAGGTCGGTGCCCAGGGGCCCATTGTCTCTTAATCCATGTGCCATTATAACTTTAATGTAATTTCACTCATTTTAGACTTTTTACTGCCCATCAGGATTCCCAGAGCCCCAACACAGTCGAGCAATTTCTATCACAGCTACTTCACTCAAACTAAATGTCATGCTTGGACTGCGCCAGCACGCACAGTCAATGCAGAAACATTTTTTTTCTCTTTTCAAGTGAAGATGAGACAGTGAGAAAGACTTGTTATAGCGCAAGGCCGAGAACACACACCTTGAGACACACACCGTCAGGCTAAGCAGCACCAAAATTAAACTGACATGAAACAGAGGTAAGGGGAGAGATATCCAGTTTGTCCTACATGGGAAAATATTAGAAACACAGGCAGTCATATTTCATTTCCCACCATACAGAGAGTTTTCATTTCCTTTTCCGGACGCGATATCTACCTCGGGGCATGTGACATGATGGGTACAGTAAGCATGCACACACTGACAAAGACATAGAGACACAGAAACGAGCAGAGAGATAAGAGACAAAGAGATCCCGGCAACAAGAAAGCAAACGTGATGTGCCAGAGTGAAAAGGCAAGCAAGCAGAAGAAGTAAAAAAAAAGTCAGAGGTGAGAGGAAGGGAAACAGTTGCAGCCCTGTGGGCTACTCAGACAGAATGAGGAGGAAGTGTGGCTATTTGCCTTTTCTTCTTCTCCCACCATCTGCCCCTCCGATTCTCTCATTTACTTAATTAGAGCGCTGCGTCTCAAGGCTGCTGCTCCCAAATGGCATCAGCTGTGCGTGTGTGTGTGACCGCTGCTTATTAGCATGCGTGCGCATACCTCAGGCGTGCATGTGCCTCTGCAGGTGTGTGCGCGCCCCAGGCAGGTGTGTGTTTGAAGGGCTAACCGAAGGCAGGGATCGTTCAGAGCGGCAGGAGCAGGTGACTGTAGCACCCTCTTCCACAAACAAAATCTGGTGGAGAGAAATGAGAAATGACCTGTATTTGGCTCAGATGCACGCTATTACAGCTTTCCCCAAACTCTTTTCGTACAGTTGACTGCTGTAATAGACTTTAAGCTCCTCTAAGCTTTTTATTAATTATCCTGAGCTGCTCTAATCTCCACTGATTTAAAGTAATAGTTGGATTTTTTTCTTCTTGAACATGCGTATATTGACTCTTTGCCATCCTACACTGTTACATTTTAAAACAGAAATGAAAAAGTAAGACAAATAACATGCCCGCGGTCTCTTCTGTCTGTATCTTAGAGATTGCAGACACTTCTGCAAATATCTGTTTTGCCTCTTATTCACTGACAAAGTCAAGACTGCAGGGAAATCACAGCTCTAACTGACACCGTAAATGCAAAGTTCGACTTTTTAAAACTTTGATCTTAAAGTTCGCCCTGCACAGTCAGCCAGTATAAACACAGCAAAAGTTGACATTAAATTTACATTTTGTACAGTGCTGAACTACCAGACTACACATTGTTTCATCATTTTTATAGACTGTTTACGCAATATGATTCCCCTTCATGTTCTTCCAACATCACATCCTGCTGTGGTTCTTCTCTGCTCCAAAATGATGGATTGAACTCTAATTAACCCGGGATATTTGTTATGTGATCCGATTTGGCCGACCTGCTGCATGTCCAAACGAGATGGGTCTTGGGTGTCACCGAACTTGGCCCCACTCGGTTCTCAGGTCTATTTTATGGACCCTGCAAACACGGTAATTGAAGTAGGGATATCCTTAGACATTGGATACAATGGTGTCCGTGTAACTTTTTTTATAGGGGTGGCAAGATGGGGCCACTGAAAATGTCAGGGTGGCATACCAAAGCCAAAACTATGATAGAATTTCAGGAATTCGATTCTATAGCTAGTAGAAAACTATTATTTTAATTCCTTTAACCTTTATTTAACCAAATACAGTCCACTGAGATTCAAAATTTTCTTTTCAAGGGAGTTCTGGCCAAGACAGCAGCATGATTAAATTCATATAAAGGAACAGACTAAAAACACAACAGCAAAAGAAAAAATTAAATTAGGAGCATTCAGTCACCAGTCAAGTGCATTCACTGTGTCTTAAAAGAGAGTGATTGGGACCAAGTATCAGAATGGCCCCCTTTGGCCACCCCTCAGCTGCACCACTGAGTAGATGCTGATACTCTGAGATCTACAGTGCCAGTGATTGGAAAAGCCTCAAAAACATTTATACCAACTCTTCTTTTATTCATTTCAACCTGAGCCAGCGCATTCCCATCTGCAGTCCCATCAGCCAAGGTGACCCACCACACCTGCCTTTAAATCAACACTTAAACGAACAAAAATCTACACGGTTAAACTAATATGGAATGACAATGAAAATAAACCCGCATTGCAGCTTTTATAGACTTTTCTTTTTTTTTTTTAATGCAGCTGTGGTTAGGGAAGACCATCCATCATATCTGCGATAGAGGACACTGACTGGCTGATATCTGATATTTAATAAAAGGCCAATGTCTGCGAGATAAAATGGCAAACCAATAAGTCTCACCCTACATGCTATGACTGTTAGGGCTTTTATATAACTGCGTCTTTCCAGAGTGGTGGAGAAATAAGGTTGCATGTGATATCAATAATAAATAGTTGCAGGTTTAGTCTTGTAAATGAGCACACCGTGTATCACATCGTGTGGCTAAAATAGCTGATTGTGTGCTGATTGGTGGGTCACAGTTGGGTTCCCGTTCTTGAACCAACAATGAGTAGATTTGCATCGGGAGTGGTGTATGCTGCATTTAAGTGATTTCTCAAGTGTGATAGGGAAAACGGGCATAATCAATTGTTGTCTTGAGAGTTGCTGCCACTTTTGAGATTGTAATCATGCTCCAGCACTTGTTTAGAGGAGTGATGGAAGTGCGTACACACACACGGTTCAGTCCTGGGATGGACGGATGTAAGCTGTCACTCTTCCTCTCCTCCCTCCTGAATCCTGAGATCAACTCTGGCGTCTCATTTTCCTCTGCCTGGAAGTTTTGACTGGCATGAGAGACAGGAGGAGGAGGGGAGGGAGAGTCAGCAGTGCCGAAAGCTGACATGGCATTCTAAGTTTGTAACTGTGCTGTGTTGCTGTTTCGCAGCGCGGCGCTTCCAGGCTGAGCGCTCTTTGTTGTGTGACATCAAACATATAAGAAACCACATTCACGCTCCCTTCATTCCCCTCGCGAACAAGTTCAGCAGCTCCTTTAACCGTATACATGCCACAGGAGACCAGATAAAAACATTCAAGGCTCAAAAGAAAAAGAGTCTTCTAGGGAAACATTATGAGGGTGTTAAATATCTGCCACACATCCGAACTGTTTAACATTTGAACTTAATGAAGGCCCTTTATCACCCCTGAGAGCCGCCTGGCTTTGTTTTCTTGCACACTTTCCTGCTGATTTATATTCCTGCAAAAAGAAGCCTCAATGCGCACAACAAGCTCACGTCAGAGATCTATCTGGAGCATTGCGCTATCGCCGTGCTGAAAGTAAATCCTGCAAAGAGGGAGGGAGAGAGGGAAGCGCTAACGAAGCTTTGTAAGGAGAGATGGTGATGCAAGGACCCAGTATTATCAGTGGGAGGGCTGCGGTAATCGGCTATCTTGGGGAGGGAGGCGGCAGGGGGTCCCTAGTTATCAAGACAGCTTTGGAGACTCGCAGAGAATGTGCAACAATGGAGAAGAAAGCAGGAACACTGTGTGTGTGTGTGTGTGTGGGGAAACAGTTAAAGTGAGATAACCTCCATTTTTAACTTCATTTCTTTCTTGTTTAAAAGTGATTACCGCTTTGGGAGAAGAAATAAAGTAATTAATTACTTTTGACATACAGTGCTCACAGTGACTATGGTTATTTTTGTAGATGAAATCAAAGTACATTTTTCAGTAATAAAAGTTGTTTTTTTTCTTCACTAAAGCGGAGGCAGAGTTTGACGAGTTTTCACTGGAGTGTAGAAACTTAATGCACTTAGTTTTCCTCAGAGTGTCTGGCGGTGCCTCAGCTCAGTGTCGCAAATGTAGAAATAAAAGTGGCTCTTGTTCAAATTGTGTTTTATAAATGGCTGATTTATTAAAGGGGTTGTGTGTTTATTTAACAATGTGAAAGAAGCATAAAATAACTTCACGAAGGGGATACTCTACTAAAAGTTAAAAAAAAGTTTAAAAAAAAAACTGAACCGTAAGCCAAACATATGGAACAGTGGATTTTTTGGCATTTAGCCGGATAGATGTTTGCAGGAACTCATTTCCCATTAATCATATAATTGAGTCATTATTTTGTCTCTAAAGCTCAGTTCAGACTAAAGATTCATGACGGCTGATGGTGTTGCCTGTGATTCAGCTTGTCAAGTCACCAGTGACTGGTTTCAGATTGTGAAGCATACACTCTGAGAGACAATGGGCCCCTGGGCACAGATATGCAAAGGGCCCTAGCACCTGAAAAAAGCCAGAAACACAGACTTTGTGGTGGTTTTACCTCTTTTTTTTGTTTTGTGTTGTTGTGTAGTTGTAGTCATCCACTTTTTTGTGGTTTTGTTTCTCTCTGTAGTCAGTTTGTGTCTCTTTGAGGTCATTTACCCTAATTTATTTAATCACTTTGTGGTTCTCTGTAAGATTATCTTTTGGCCCATCCACCTCTCCAACACAGAAACGTATTCTTTGTAGTGGTTTGTCTCATTTTTTTGTTGTTTGGTGTAATAGTTGTAGTCATTACCCAGCTAGCAAGTTTTGGTTTTAAAAACGCTGTGAGAATGGTACAATTCAATGTTTTGGTAATGTTTTCAGCAGCAAAATTTCTTTTAGTTCCCAGAATGTTCTTCTTAAAGTTCGGGTAACATTCTCTATAAACATCTATTTTTTTTCCCTTGTCAACATATCACATAACAGGGATGTTTAATAAAAATGTTGTGTGATCTGAGGCCTTGGTATTATCCTGAAATTGTTGTCTGAATGTTGCTTTGAAAATGTTCTTCCTTTGTTCCTATGAAACATTGTGGGAACATTTTAATGTAAGAAAATGCATTGATCTGTCTCCTCTCAACATCACCAAAACATCTGCAGAATGCTGCAGTTAAAATGTTACATCGTAGTTAGCATTTAACCTGACAGGAACATTATTTGAAATGATCCTTAAAAGGGTCTTTGAAGTTTAGATTTTTGTTTTCTTTAAAACATTGTTACAACTTGTAGGTAATGTTAGCCAATATTGTGGAAACATTCCCTGCTTGCTGGGTATCTTTTTTTTTGTGGTTTTGTCCTTCTGTATTCTTTTTGTGTCTCGTTGAGGTGATTTTGTTACTTTTTTGGTTGTTTTTTAACCTCTTTGTAGGTCTATCTAAAGATTAACTTTTGGGCATGTTTGCCTTTAATGATAGGGCAGCAGTCAATAGAGGAGGGAGAGAGGACGACATGCAGCAAAGGGTTGCAGGTTGGACTCTAACCGAAGCCACTGTGTGGGATGCACACATGAGCTAGAGGTTACCCCCTTTGTGTGGATGTTTTGACACTTTTTTGGTTGTTTTTTATCTCATCCTTGTTTGTATACATGTTAATGTTAGTGACATTTTACAAATGTAGGCCACAGGGCCCGTTCAGTAATCCATCCATGAAGGCATATTTCAACAGCCAGTCATCTTGTAGTAAAGTCAGTTGGCCAAGTCAGTTAAAAACTGTTTGCGTGTTTGCTCATTGTAGCATTTTCTGCCAACAGCCCTCTGTCCCCACTGAGCCCCAGGTCGTTTCTCTTCTGTTTCTCACATCCCTGCAGCTGTTGACACGTATGCCAACGTCCTCATGGTGTGCCGGTGTTAGATGGTTGGTTGCTGCTGCTATTGAAGGTTGAAAAAAAAATGGAACAAAAGTATAGAGAGGAGTCATTGCTTTAGAGAAATCTGGTCACGTGTGTGTAAACTGGGATGTTGCAGAACGTCTAAGACTGGTGCATTGCAAGTATTTGCAAATTTCAAACTGTCTCATTGCAAATCTTTGGTCTTAACTTAATGTAAAACATACATTTGCAGTATGATCCATTTCTTCATTGGAATTTATTGTAAATGCTGTGAATCCATGTAACTACAGATATTCAGTGTGGTATTCCTTTAAAAAGGGGTGCCTGTGATCCTAAAGAACCTTCTTATTAGTTTGAAAGAAAGCAAAATCCTTTTATTGGATGATCTTGTTTACTAATGCAGCACCCTGCCCTTTATGTAAATGATTAGCTCATGTTTATACACGAGACATTTGTAGGCTGTTTGCGCATATATATCATAGAAACATAATTTACTACATGGAGGCGCAAATTAAAACTAATCATCACATTAACAGCGAGGATATAAACTGCATTCAGTAACAGACCACGGCTGCATTCATATCAACACAGAGTCACGAACGCCTCTCGTTCAGTTGCTTCCACTCTCAGAGGCGATGAGAGTACAACACCGATATAAAACTATACAGGCGCATAAAACACTTACAGCTCATTTGCCTGTGTGTGCCTGTATAATGAGCATCTGTGCCTTTTTTTATGTAACGTTATTACCTTTAACAGCGCACCTGTCGGTTCTGCGCCTCAGATAAAGAACGGAGATCCGCTTTTTTTGGAAGCCCTTTTAAATGCCAGCCGGCAATTGGTTTGGTGGGTAGTTAGCAAAAAGAGAACTGACACACACACCCACGCATACACTCACACACACACACACACACTCACACACTTGCATTGCAGAAAACATTCTGTTGGGAAAATAGTGCTGCTAATTAGTGGAATTAGCTACAGATCAAAAGGTTCAATTAAAAAGTGGTGTTGTAGCGTGGAGGCAGCGGGCCTCATTTGCATCACAACACATGTTTGGCGAGGACGATGCAGTGTGACGGATGGATGGACAGAGGGACGCTACAATATGGTATGCACCTCGCAGCAGTGCAGTGAGTGGCTGAAACAGACAACAGTACATATACTACATTCTAAGAAACAAGGGTTCAAATGGGTTCTTCCTGAAGGGCTGAGGTTCTACCCAGAACCATTTGCTCCTGAAGAATCTGCATGGGTAGACACTACTCGGTTTTGAGCAAATTCATTTGGATAAACTGGCCCTTTAAATTTGCTCTAAAATTTCAAAATTGGATGCATACATAAGCGTGCAAAGGAACACTTTCATGTATGCAAACACACTTGATTGCACACACAAGTACCAGGAGATGAGAAATGACATTAATTTACCAGGAGATGAGAAATTACATTAATTTACTCAAAGACTCCCAAATGGACGCACACAAATGAAGCACGGGCATTAATTTGGTCCGGAACAAACACGCATACACACACACACCAGCTAATCACAAGCATGTCATTCATTTGCACACCGACACGCACACACACCCTTGACTTACCATGTGGTTGTCCGCACAGTGCGTGTGTTGTTGGCCTTTTGAGTTCCAGGCTTAATTAAGAGTATAATTAAGTGTGTGCTGTTATGGCTTTGCTCAGTGGGGTATGTGGTTGTGTGTGTGTGTGTCTGTGTGAATTTGTGCAATTTGCATGTGTGGACATCCCCGGAGCTGCTAAACGTGCTCTCTGCCACAGCTTGGACCAACACAGCCAATTCACAGCACTGCTAATTTACCATTTAAATACCACATGTTTGACTCCTAATTAAATACAACGCCGGCACCAGCAGCAAACACGTTTTTTTTTTCCTCTCGATGTTTATTTCAGTGAAAAGAATTGCACACTCTAAATGTCATGCCATGTAAAATGTGATTTCCTGCTTTGTTTTCTGCATGATGGTTCCATTTATGGTTATTGTGCATTTTTTACCCTTTAGCTTACCTAGTAGAGCAAGCCCCCCATGTACGAAGCAGTGGCTGTAGGTTTAAGTCCAGCCCATGGCCCAATGCTGCATGTCATCCCCTGTCTCTCCCACCTTCACCTGATAGCTTTCCTATCAAATAAAGGCTAAACAAAGCCCCAAAATTAATCTTAAAATGGCATCCTGCAAAACTAAGAAGTACACTTTGCTGTACACTATTTCATACGCTATGTACAGTATGCACACTACGCACACTACACAATACAGTATGCACACACGTCTGAACACAATGCTGCACACTATGTGCACACTATGTGCACTACACCATACATTATGCACACTACACTACACATTAAAAACACTGACATATGTACACTATGCACACTCTATACTACGTTGGACACTACACCATATCATGCCGTACACTGCATACACTGCACACAGTGCATTACTCTCTGTACATCACACTCTATGCTGTACAGTATACTACATACATAAAGCGTACACTATGCATACTACACCTTAAACTCTCTACACTCTGTTCTACACTACTCCACACACTACAACATAAACTATGCAACACTGTACACATTGCGCACCATGCTGTACACAACGCCCTACTGACAAGCACTATCCAAAGTGCAAAAAGAAACAAAAAAAAAAAGCACCTGATACCAAAAGCGTGCAGAGTTGAGCAGAACCATGCAGTGGAAATGAGCTAAAAGTCTTCATTGGTGATCATTTCACCTTTAAAGCAGAAATAATTGTTTTCTTTTTAAGCTACTGGAGGGCAGTGGAATAAGAACCAGAAAATTAAAAAATTTAAAACCATGACAGAAGAAAATACCCCAAAAATTACAAGAAATTAGTAAAAAGTACAAGAAAATGATCGTAAAACTAATTTTAAAAAATCAAGAAAAGACTTGGGAAATGTGCTTAAACACATTTTTTGTCACATACTTTTAAATATGGAATTATAATAATTATAAATATAGCTCTTTTCCATAGCTTTTTTGTTTTTTTTCTCTGAAAATTTTATCCTAGCTTTTTAATATGATAATTTTCTAAATCTACAGATTTCTTGCAATTTGTGGAACATTTCTGACAGAATTTCTTATTGCCTTTTTTCACAATGTTTCTGAAAGAAATCAAACTAATTTGCTCATGTTTCCAAGGTTTAAATACTTGTGTAAGGCGTCTGAAAGCAGCACATGTAAAGTGATGTCGCTCTAGGTTGCAAAGGTTGAAAACATTTGCACAATCAACCGTTGCTGTCATTTTTCTGTCCAGAAATAGTCTTTTTTGTGTCAGTTTCAGAGTGCAGCCATGCTAGTGCCTGTCCTGTGAGTGTGTGCAATGTGTGTGTGTGTGTGTGTGTGTGTGTGTGTGTGTGTGTGTGTGTGTATCCCCATGCCGCTACTGTCTGCTACAGTGGCAGTTTGTAGCTCCATGCTGTGTTAAATGGGAGTGTCCAGGCTGCTACCAGGCCTCATTCATCAGCCTCACACAGGAACAGACCTGGCTGCTGGGAAAACAGCCTGCCACACACACACACACACACACACACACACACACAGAGAGAAATCAACACTTCGTGCAAACAAATGTTTAGCAAATAGCTCAACCCTCAACACCACAAATTAATACTTTGACACTTTAAGATGTGCACACATGCATTACATGCAAATGGATGTCTTGACCTCAGATTGGCAGTAGTTGACTCTGAAACCCTCTCCCTGACCTCCATGTCCTTCTCAGTGTCCCCACGGCTCTTTTGTTTCCACTGATCTCCACCCCTGTTTGCTATTTTGCAGCCGAGTCTTTCACGCCTGACTCCATCTGACGCTTGGCTGCCAACGTTGTACCCGTTCACACTGCAGCTCCTGCGTGAGCCAAGCTTGCGTCGGCCAGCATTGGTACGCGTCCAACAAATTTCCTCCTGTAGCATCCGCAGGAATAAAAGAAACAGACATTTTCCCTGATGAAGTCCAGGGTAGCACTTCCCGAGAGGGGCGTCACTTCCATCGGGGTGCTAAATGGTTTTGAGAAGCACTCCATTTATTTTTCTGTTTTAATGTTAAAAGGCTAAAAAAGTGTAAGATCTGTCTTATTTTTGCATGTTCAAGGACCTGTGTTTTAAAAGGTTTTGATGGCAGCTTGTAAAGCTACAGTTGTTTGTGTGCCATTTGTTGAAGCCTTTTATTCAAACCCCGTTCTAGTGCTGTGAGTGCATTCCTTGTTCACTAAGTATGGCTGAATATCCTTTTTTGTTCATTGCATTATTTAAATCAAGCACCTTGAGAGAACTCTGCATTTTGACAGGTTTTTTCCTTCTTCAGAAGTTCCTCTTTAGATTGCAACCAAGTGCACATGCTTCAGAGTTTAGTGTTGAACCGCTTTGAAAGCACCGAGGGGAATACAGTGTTTTAACAATGTCAGATTCAAAATACCTTAGTTTTTGCCATAATTTCAAGTCAGATATGATTAGGAAAACAAAAAACAGTCTTTTGAAACTGGGCCGAGTTTGTTCAGCTGTGGGATTTGTTTTTAACTGAAGCAGTTCTTGCAAACACTGCACTCATTTTTATACAGCATCTTTATAAAGCAATACTTTGACTGTTCCCTATAATGTGACCACATGAAGAACTGTGGTCATTTTCAAGAGTTCTGGACCAAAATGTACTCTTTGCTGTCTTAGTTTACCCTTTGGCTTGGCTTTTCTTTTTGCCATGGGTGGATTATGGGTCAATAAGCTTTTGGTTACAGACATGCAAATGCCCCACCATTTCTTCTACAGCATGCAAAACACATGGGCTTTGTGCTGGTTTGCCTTTTTGTTGTTGTTGTTTTTTGGCATCTTTTTGTACTTATGGGTTGGGGTAGTTTGGTGTCTCTTTGTCACCATTTTGTGTCTCTTCGCAGCTGTTTTTTGTCTCTGTGGGGTATATTTCTGTCTTATTGGCTCATTTGGTGTCTCTTTGTAGTTGTTTTGTGTCTCTTTGAGGTATATTTGTCAATTTTTTGGTCATTTTGTGTCTCTTTATGGTCGTTTTATATCTATTTGTAGTTGCTTTGAATGTCTGTGTGTCGCTTTGTGTCCCAAAGGTAAATTTGTAGGGGTTTCTTTTGTCATTTTGTTTCTCTTTTTAGTAATGCTGTCTCTTTGTTGTTCCTTTGTATGTATTTGCTGTCATTTTGTGTTCCTTTAAAGGTCAATTGTGTCTCTTTGGGGTTTATTTGTGTAGTTGTTTATTTTTTATTTATTTATTTATTTATCATTTTGTGTCTCTTTTGTAGTTATTTTGTGTCTCTTTGTAGTCATACTGTGTCTCTGTGTGGTTCCTTTGCATGTCTGTCCCTTTATGGTCAGTTTGAGCATCCTCCTGATTAGCACATGTAAATTTGAGTGACATTTTACAGGCGAAGGCCAAGGGGCTGCCAGACACTCTTGGCCCCTGGGCCTGTGCCCAGTAGGCCTGTTCAGTAATCCATCCATGTTTTTAGTGATGAGGTATAGGCTGCTTTAGAATCACGGCTCACATCAAGTCCTGGAAAGTCTTGAGAAAGACTTTTAGAGCTGCTCTCATC
This sequence comes from Plectropomus leopardus, assembly GCF_026936395.1. NCBI lineage: Eukaryota > Metazoa > Chordata > Actinopteri > Perciformes > Serranidae > Plectropomus > Plectropomus leopardus. The sequence continues at coordinate 7,887,232 of NC_142199.1, forward strand.
GCTGCAGCAAGTCTCTTCGCTCCCATGAACTGAGGGAGAGATTTATACGGCTCCCTTTGACCTTGAATTTGCTGTTTTATCCCTTTTTTATTTTATACCATGAGTGTTCTGTTTCTCTGAAGACTTACGCCTTTGTAGTCTGAAAATCACTATTCCCCGTGTTGAGTCACGGTAAAGGAAAAGCAGTTTAGAAAGATAGAAGGAAGTAGGAAAAAGTGTGTTTTTCCCAGATGAAATTCACTGCGACTTGATGAGCCGCTTTTATCATCCTAACAAGTTGAAAAGCGGCAGCAGCAGTGGCGCGGACATCGTGATCAATCCTGTGCGTCTTCACTGAGGTTTTATACCTTGATGAGCAAACTCGGGAACTAACTCAAACCGCTACTAGAGAGGAAAGTGATGAAACGGCTTTAGAGCTCCATGCCGGTCTGTTATTTCTTTCTCTTGGGTCTTTTCATAAGAGGAGATGATCATGTGAGCGTGGTTAAAAACGGTCATGGTTTGATCCTGATCTTTCTTGTAACCCTCAGTGGAAGCGCTGGTGTCATTTGTGTCATTTTTCCATCTTTTTCTAATAAGGTTAACCCCAATCATCTTGGCAGCCGCCTCCATATTGTACAAGCGATCAAATTTTGTGTTGACTGTGTAAAGTGTGTTTACTGTTACTATGTGACCTTCTTACGCCTTCAAAGTAATATGTGCAGCCTGACTGTCCTTGCTTCATTTTCACCCTGTGTGAACAGTGTGAATTAGTGAGAAAATACATGTTTTCCTCCTGGCGGTTATGTTTGCTTCTTTTTATTGTTGGAAAAAAATGCTAAAGTGAGTGAGCGACCTCACCTTGGATCTTTCTCCCGTGTGAGCATCGCTTTGCTTCCTCCTCTTTTTACTTTTTCTCTCCTCCGTGATGTCGGCCCCCTCCCTAATTGGCCAACCATGCCTCCCCTGGGGGGCGGGGTGGAGCGTGTGATTGACAGGGGTGATAATCAGTGTAATGGCAGCTAGTAGTGGCGGCGAGGCCAGCTGCCTGCCAAGGTGTCGAGAAAGCCTGCAGGAAAAGGAGCAAGAAGGTGGGAGGCTGCTTCTTATCAAATCCGCCACTGGTGTTTTCTGACGGTGTGTGAGTGTGTGTGCCAGGATGGGTGTGCAGGGACGCCAGCTCAGCCACTGTAAGCTCAGCTTGACTGTGAGCTTTTTGTCGTGTCCTGTGAGGTAGTATCTGTGCAAAGGAATGCCACTTTTCTCCTTAATTTCTCTCAATTTCGCTCCACTCTCACCTCCTTTCCTCTGGTTTCCGTTCCTCGCTTACCCATGCAACATGGAGGTGTCATTAGCACCATGTCCTAATTAGTCCAGTGCCAGCTAATTGTGCTTCTGACGCTGTGTCTCTGGGGAGGCAGGCCTTGCTAATTTCAATAAGAGTAAACAAGCAAACCGCTCCCCACTGACGGCTATGGATTAATTAGAGACCATCCACCGCATGTGCCGACTGAAGGAAAGGGGAAGGAGCTTGTGGAAGATGCGGCGTAGAGAGACAGCACAAGAGGAACATGAGGTGAAAGAGAGTTCGCTTTCGCTGTTGTCATGCACTCCGAGCCCCACGCTCATTTTGGGAAATTACCATCACTTTCATTTTGCGCAGCCTTTCCAAAGCGAGATCGTCTCGAGCGGCAGCTCCCCGTCGACAAACAACGCCCCGAATGTGTTGTTTTTCACAAGTTTCGTTTAAAAGGTTGAAATGCAGCAAACAAGTCTGTTTTCTTTTCCTTGAGAGAGACTGATTTGTGTACGCTCAGGGCCCAGATCACTACACTAAAGGCTTCTGTACAGTCAATGTTCTTATTTCTCATTCCCCCCGTACAGAGCAACCATGTTTTTTTTGTGATATTTCAGGTTGGCTGAGCATGCATTCTTATTTTCAGCAATGGTTTGCCTCATGTTCATGCAGTTACTGATACACCTGAGAGCTCCTCCAGTACAAGTATGACTTCCTACACTCCTGGCTACTGAGCAGCTCTGCTTGAGTGGTTCTAGTTCAGGTGCCTTGCTCAAGGGAGCTTCAGTAACACTTCATAGGAGGAAGAGACTCATTCCTTTAAGGGAAGAGTGATGAAATTGCTATATTTTGCCACTGCGATTTATGTTTTAAAACACTACAGGTATTTATGCAGAAAACAGATTTCAAAAAAATAAAAACAATTTAGGTTTAATTTCACATTTTAACACATCACAAAAAATAACATTGTTCTGCACATGCAGGCATTCATGGATGGATTATTGAAGAGGCCTGATGAGCACAGGCCCAGGGGCCCAAAGTGTCAGGGGCCCCGTGGCCTTTCCCTGCAAAATGTCACTTAACATGTATCGATCAGGAAAGAGACTCGAAATTACCTCAGAGAGATGCAAAGGAAGTACATAGAGACACGGAATGACTATAAAGAGACGCAAAACTGACTTCAGAGATGAGAAAGAACTACAAAGAGCTCAAAGAAACAAGAAAGATACAAATATATGTAAAAGAGAAACAAGCTGACAACAAAAATATGCAAAGGAACTACAAAGATACAAAAAGATTACAAAGACACATATATACTTTCAAGGGAGACAAAGAAGACTTTTAAAGATACACAAAACAGCAACAAATACATGCAAAAAAAATGACAAAGACACAAAAATTACAGAGACATGAAATGACCAAAAGAGACAAAATAACAAAAAAGACATAACATACCTCAAAGAGACACAAATTGACCCTCAAAAATACAAAATAACACCAAAGAAACAAAGGAACCACAAAGACACGCAGAACGTCAACAAAGAGACACAAAATGACCACTGCTTCCATGTACTCGAGGTAATGGGGCCTTTTGCATGTCTGTGCCTGAGGGCCCATTGTCCCAAAATCTGCCCATGCAAGTATTCAGTACACTGCTCTGATCTGCTGACATAAGAAGAGTTTACAAATGTAAATACAGATTTACATCAAGTTTTATCAAGCAGCTTGTTAGCATTGTGGACTTCTTCAAACACTTCTGCGTATATTGTGGTAAAGACTGATAATATCACCATTCAAAGGACAGAAACTCCATTAGCTGATAATAGCACACGCTCAGATCTGAACAGTTTTCACAGCTTAGGAGAAAATATACAAATGCTTCAAAATCTAGAGAACCCATTCTTAGTGCAGTTATTAGTCATGATCTGCTAAAATAACACAGCGTTTTTCCACCTACAATGCCAAACCAATTACTGAAGTTATTTCTTAGACACTTGTGATTTGACTTTTGTGAAATTCCATATCACATACGCAATAAACAGACAGAGTGCAGCCCTATGATTCAGCAAGTTGGCCTCTCATTTCAAGCAGTAACCTTGTGCTTTATTTTTTTGTGGCTTTTCCGCTGGAAGATGAGCTGATGCAAACGGCAAGCAGGTGCCGCGTTCACTTCCACCCCCATACGAGAGACTCACAGCAGTCAGCAATGAATGGATTTACTGCGATGTCCCTGTCTATCTGTCTCCCCGGCTTCCTTTTTGCTATCTGTGAAATGCAAGTCGTCACATCTCACTCTGCCGCAGACCGTATCGCACTCTCCCTTCTCACCTAATTAATCACGCTATTGAACTTAATGCCACTCAACAAAAAACAGTTGGCAGGGAGAGTGAGGTGCCTTCCTCTCTCTCCCCCTTTTCATTCCGCTGTGATTGTGACACGCAGACAGGTTCGTTTTTCACGGTCCAGATATTTTGCCCATTGTTTAATCGGGTTCACGACGGTACCCTCTTTATCACCGCAAGCCTGTGTGTGTGCCATTAGGTCAGGCATTAACAATCGAGCACCATATCCACCAGGCTTGTAAATCTTGGGCCGCTGAAGGGTGCATCTCCTCCCACAAGAGATGAATGTAGTAATGGGCTTCCATTACGGGCCTCATTGTCGACACTTGAGCATATGCACACCATCAAAATGTAAATATAGGTACTCTTTTGAAAAAAAACCCAAATATGGATAAACTGCAAAAACACAAATCCACACACACACATCTTCTCACACTCTTTAATGACAGCACTTAGAGCCGCCTCATGGGAGCAGAGTTGTTGCCGCTGACGTCGTGATGGATGGTTATTTTTCAAGAAGACGTTAAATTTAACCCTTGCAACTGTGTGTTCCAAGTTTTTTCGTCGAAACATGTGGATACTGCGAGGGAAAAAGAGAAAAGAAGAGTGAGGAAAGAGAGATGGGGGGGAAGGATTTATGGGTGTAATAATGGAATCTCAGTGGCTGGGCCATCGACACTGAGGCATTTTCTCTCATCTTCCTCCCATTATTAGATGGATGGAACAGGAGGGAGAAAGCGCAGCAACATATGGGCGTGATAGAATGGCGGGCTGTTGTGTTGGAGCGCAAATCAATGCATTGGCACCATCCAGGAGTCCATACACATCAAGATATATTCAAAGATTTCATGGAGCCTTTTCAGACAATTTGATGATTTGACTATAGCCATGCTGGTACGTTTGTGAGGCTGCACTGAGGCCCTGTGGCCTAGTGGTGCAAACACATAACCCAATGGTTTGATTTCCAGCCAGGGTTTTTTTTGTCGCATGTCTATGTCAGTATCTCTACTGACACTGCCAAAAATGTAGTTGCTTGTCAAAGGCATGTCAAGATAAGTTCATAAATCCCACCTCCTCCATGTTTGTGATTTAAACCTCAAAGAAACCATAGATGTTTTTTTGTCATTTTAGGTACTTCTTATCGTGCTGATGTATTTTCAAGTGTTTTTCTGCTAAGTTTGGTTTTAAGTAGTTAAAAAAGGGGGTTCAATGTCATGATTGTGTGCTAATCCGTGTGCTTGTAATCAACGGCGCTGCTCACACTGGGTTGGATGGATGTATGGGCAGACATCACTCATTGCAGGGATCGCTACTACACAGTCTCGGCAGCCATATCAGGCATATTTTAGCTCTTTTTTCTGTACAGTGGGAAAGAATAGAGACACTACATTTATCTTTTTTGCAACCATTCCTAAAAGCATGATAATTAAGTTTAGTTTTTGCTCTTATTTGATAACCAATAACAAATAAAACAATTTGTATGGAACCAAGGGACAATTTACTTTTAGATTTCTGACCCACTGGCCTGACCTAGCAAGTAAAAAAAACATTGAAATTGAACCCTACAGTATAAAGTTCACCATATTCACGATCTTGGTTTAGTGATGCTAACATCACATTATTAGCAATTTTCATACAGCAGTTTGTATGATATATAATGAGTGTAAAGTTGTATAGGTTAGGTTTAGGCAAATTAATTTACTTTGGTCTGATTATGGACAAGATACATGGGGACGACGGACCTTAAAATAATTCAGTTGGTTTCACAAGTTTGTTGCTTCCTTGTTTACATGATAATGTGGGTTATATACGCATTGTGGTGCATACTTTTTGTAGGTATGTGTCTGAACAGTGCATGAGATCAGTTTGTAGATCCACAGGACTATGGTCATAAATCAAAGATTTTTATAACTCACATTTTGACCTAAGAAAAGGGGCTAGATTAAAAAATGCAGATGATCCTCAAGTTAATAGCAATAATCCTCTTGGCCCTGTGAATATCTTTTGTGAAATTCTATGGCATTTCATCCCTTAGTTACTGAGATACACTGAAAACCACACATTCAGTAAAAATATGGCTTATATAGAAAGTCAGGTTGAGTTCAGTTCCCAAATTTCACAGTTTGCTTCAGTTGAGTTTGGTTTTAACAACTTTGGTATGAGCCATGTCTCAGTCTTAGGCCTATTCTACACCACAAGGTAAACTTGTGATCTTTAAATTAAATTAAAATTGCTGCAGCTGTTTTGCTGTAGTGATGTAGTTTATGTTAAAGTATAGCTTCCTGTCTCCTCTGTGTCTTTGTCCCTTTACATGCATTATGCAACATGTAATAACCCTCTGATTTATACGGTACATACTGTAGTTGTGGCTTTCTTTTAATCTCCAGGGCCATTATGTGGCCACTTCTTGATTATCTGTGCTGTTGTAAACATTGGCAGCAATGACTGTTTACAGTAATGTGATTTGTTCTTATTATCTGTCCTTAAGGTCAGCACTGCATTAAGCAAAATTGCTCACGCATTCCTCTCCTTGTGCAGCTGCCTTGCAAATGAGTTAAAGCTGTAAAATCCAGCCTGTCATGCTTCAGTGTAAACTGTTAATGAAGGATGTTGTGGTGTGCTCAATTAGGGAGGTATTTTTGCTTAATTTAGAGGATGTTTATGTACTTATGTGAGCTGCTTTGATACAGTGCTGGAGCACTTATGTAGAAACTTTATTTTGCAAGTCCTTTCAAGTCACTTTCAAGTTGTTTACGTGCAACTTTCTTGCTCTTTTTTTTTACACTCTTTTATCAGTGTTTATCAGTTTTGAATAAGCTGGTTGAACAAAGGTTAATGTGTCCGTCCATCCATTCATCCATCCAGCCATTCATCCATCCAATTCCAATAAACCCACATCTTCATTATGTTCCAGAAACCTCTCTCCAGCATGGCAGGCTGCCACTAACGCTGCTCATAGGCCGTCCCCGAGCAACAAACACCTGCCATTTTGTAATTAACACCTGCTGTGTGATAACAGACACCTGCTTTTGCCTGCATTGATTATTTTATGGTGACAAAATTGAATGTAATGAATGGCTAAACGCTTTCCTTCATTTTAATAATTTATATCAAAGTAGCATCCTCACCACATTGCTACTGCAGCTATGTTGGTCCACATTAGCATAAAGACAATTAGGTCAATTATGGGAAAGGTGAAGGTCACTCAGTTGTTGTCTTACATGGTTAGATAAACTAAATGAGATGGTTTGAATGATTTAAAAAATTAATTTTTCATTGCATTTTGCATGCAACTATATCCTAACTTACCATACATTGCAGGTATTTTCATTCTTTTCTTCCTTTTTGTCATGTGTTTCCCCCACTGCTCCAAATCACACTGTAGTCATTTGTTCAAGACAGTAGATGACAAAACGTCACCACAGAGTCAGTTTAGTGGCTGTTCTTGAGCTTTTATTCATGTCACACATTCTAATTTAGTGGATTGAGTTTGCCCAGTGGCAGATGTTCATATTATGCTCATTTTCAGGTTCATACTTGGGATTACTTTTACATACATTTAGCACATTATTGGAAAATTGGCCCACATTTCAAATGGATATCCGACATTGTTACATTATAAATATGTATCTGAAAATGAGGACAAAGCATAATAGGTCCTCTTCAAGGCCTTTGCTGAATTATTGACGTTGGCTTGGAAACATGGCATGTATATGATCTTCGAAGCTGCAAAGGCATTTCCATAAAATGTCAGCATTTATTTTATAGTTGTACATTTTTCCAGCTCCCTGCTGTACTGTGCCCTGTGTGTCTTGTATGGCAGTGTGTGTTTGAATAAAAGGTTTCATCTGAATTGCCATGGACAGGCAGTAGAAAAGCTGTAGAGTATTAACACCGCATATCCAAAATGCTCAAAGTACATCAATAGAGCGTCACCTTCTGCTACCAGCTATTCAAAAGAGTGACAGAAAGGAGCAGGCTTTAGCTAACTTGAACTCAAGGGAAGAGGCGCTGGAAGTAAATTAATTCATCCACTTCTCCTTTGCACATCTTTGCCCTTACTGGACTCTTGCTTGGTGGCAGAAGACAGAATAAAGAGCCAGCCACTGGAGAAAGACTGGGTGGAAGTTTCTGAATGTGTAGTGATGCTGAAGGCCAGACAGCTCAGAGTCTAAAAAGAAGAAATAACATGCATACCAAAGAGAAAAACAGGCACTCCGATTTTGAATTAAGCCTAAAGTGTGCTTACATCAACAAAGCCAAATACTCTTGAATTTCAGGCGCACCACTGTTTTGAAGAGCCCTTTAACCTCTGCACTCAAGATCATCGCTTCTTCTCTCAACTTTTCATTAAACAAAAAAAAGCCAGTGTTGGCTGGAGCTGCGCGGCGTTGCCCTCATGTTCACCCGCTGTTGTATTTCAGACAAGAGAGCAATTGAAATATATGCTAATCCTCAGCTCGTTTTTGCTGCCATCCCACAGCGCAGAGCAGCACAATATTTCCATAGCGATTCGGGCATTTTGGAGGGATTTGGAGGTGGTTGGGGAACCCCATGCAGCTTTTCACACACACACCACATTAGCTGAGAGTGAGCACGGTAAAGGGCATGTGTTTAACCGTGATTGATGCACTGTCAGTAATGTAGAAGACAGTGGGAATCCAGATTAGAGAAAATGACCCATGGGAGGGGAATGAGAGATGGGTGGGGGAGATGGAGAGAGTGAGACAGACGGAAGATGGTCTCTGTGAACGTCTGATAACCCGTTTTCTCACTGCGACACATTTCACTTTGAAGCCCAGTCGATTGCAGTGCCGACCCAGAAACTAAGATATGCACGGGTTTCTTTTTGCTCCCTGCTGCTTCCTTTTTTGATCTGTGTGTCTTGTTTTGCAAAGAAGGCTTAATTTCAGTCGGACACTGCAAAGGCAATACCCAAAGCCCCCTTTTCAAAGTGCACCCAGTGACTTTAGAACTGTTATCATGCTGCGTATGAAATTAAAATGACGAGGGCAAGTTGGCATGGCAGGAATTTATCTTAATTTAAACAGTATGATGAACTATTTAACGCCCAGGTATCGGTTCTGGTATCATGTCAACAAAAAAAGCTGCAGCTGTGTGGCAAATAAGCTTGAAAAATCTTCAACATTAATCTTCAGTATTCAACAGGTGGTGAATTAAGTGAATAAAATAGCCCTAAAATTACATCTTAAGAGCAGTTCTCCTATGCCCCCAAACCACTTTAAATACCTAAATAAAGATCACTTTGTGACAGATTTTTCCACCCTGCCACTGCACTCAGTAACCTAAGGTCAGCACTATAAAAATGGTCATATGCTCTGATATAATTTTAACAAAACCGGTATGAAAAAATGCAGAAAAACAGTATATAAAGGGATTCTGTATAGCTGACTTATTTTGGGCCGAGGACCCTATTGAAATGCAAGGGTATTCATTTGTGTTGCATCTGCTGCTATAAAGACCCCTACAGAACAAAAGCTGTGACCCCTCCATGCTGTTTGATTTCAACAAAGTACAGATTATTTCCAGGAAGGACAAACACAGTGTGCTGTTATGGTGTCACTGCAAAATAAAAATCTTCAGAATATGGCAAGCTGTGTCACCCGTGGACAGCAAGGGGCCTTTGGTGCTTTTGTGCATGTTTGCCTTGTCTATAGATGAGTTTGTCAGTGTCAGGGGCCGGGGAATAGAGCTGAAAGCTGTCACAGGGCTACTGGGGCCCCAGATTTAGAGACCAGAGGGTGTAGTAACAGGAAAAGCTTTGAAATTGAGGGTGAGAAATGTTTTTAGGAATGACATGAGAGATGAAATGTAGATGCATATTGAAATTTTACTGCTGTTTTCATGAGTGTGAGCTTTTATGATTCTTGTGTATTTGTCTGTGGGTACAAAGAGAGAAAAAATACCCCAGGCAGCCCATCCATTGTGGCTGTAAGCATGGCCCTGGCAGAGGGTAATGGCCCTTATTCTAATCCTCTAAAAGATGAGGGGTACAAGAGGTTCAAATGCACAGAGACGAGAGGGAGGACGAGACAAAAAAAAAAAGAAGCAGGGGAGGGATGGAGAGGCCCCATCCCACGCCTCATTGAGTCCTCATTCGGAACGGCCGGCACTTCATTAAAAAACCAAGGCGTCTTCTGTGGAAACCCCCCAAAAAAAGAAAGGGCTGCTTGTTGTTCATACTCCATCACGACACACAGGAAGCCCAGAGAGAGTATTTGTCTTATCACAAGCACAGAGCACCGGAGCGTATCTTTGAAGGAGGCGGGCCACAAATTTGTAATTTATGATAATTGTTTTCTCCAAAAGTGTAAATTTATTATGACGATTATTTCCGGGAGAGCACGCACCAGCCGATGGGACGTTTCATCAGATGAGGGCAGAAAAAATTGCCTGAGCAAAATGCTTTTGACGCCGGTGAAGAGAGAGTGGCGGAATACGGTGTAAAAGCAGTTGTACTTTCACACATGACTGCATGTAGACACATGCACACATGAAAGCACCACTGACAAATAAGACTTCAAACAGAAAAAAAACCCAACTAAATCTAAAATTAAAATAGCGATATTTCATCAGTATCACTTTATTCTGCATGTCTAATTTTTAGAAAAAAGACCAGAAAAAAAGCCATAAATGAACCGTTTGCATGAACTAATCAGAATGCATGACAGGTGTGAAAAAATAAGGATTTCGTTTTCAGCTTTTAACTTTCAAAAATCAGGGGGTACATTTTGAAAAATCAAATAACTAATTTATGATGAAGGGTCATGGATTTTTTCCCCATGCATTCAGGAGGATATATATATATATATATATATATATATATATATGTATGTATATAAAAAAAAATACAATTTAAGTCCCACTCCTGCCACACCCCTCATCTGATATATAAAGAACAGTCCCTTATTTAGGCTACATAAATTTTAAACAAGCTCTCTGTCTGCAAGTATTTAATTTTATCTGCAAGTGCTGGTATGCACAAGGGCTCATTGAGAATAATAGTCTGAAAATATTTACTATGAAATCAAATTGTTTATAAATAAGTATTTCCGTTTGACTATTTTGGGAAGTCAAGGACAAAAAAACAAACAATGAAATATATCTGGCTGTGTCCCATCCTATCAGGGTCTTACATCGTTAGCTGCTTGGCAACAGACATGTATTTAAGATTTGCTAAAAAGAAAATTAATCTTAAAAACGTGCGTGCTAACGGGATTTGCTAGCTTGTTTGCTGCATTACATTCACAACTGGACTTGAAAGAAGATTTGGAAGAGCATACAGGACAGCGGATGAAGATTTGTAAGTTTGTTTTGGGGCATTTGGAGGGAGAGAAATGGGCGGGTCAGTTTTAATCTTTGAAGAAGCTGGTGTTAATTGTTTTAGCATGGGAAAGGGGTTAGCGTGTTAAGCTAGCAGGTCATGGGCGCATTTTTTAAGATAAATTCTGCGGTAAAATACTCCAGGGAGATATTTTGATAATTAAGAAGCTACTTGTTGGTTCATTAGGACGTTTGCTCTCCGTGTTTTACCAGCGTGTCGAGTTTTGGTGATAATTTCATGTGTGCAAAATCAGCTAATTGATGCTAGGCGCTAGCTAGCTGCGGTGTTGGTCTCAGCTGCATTCACATGCTCCTAATGGTCCAGTTTCCAGTGTTGGGGGTCATTTTTGGACTTTCGTGTGTTCATGAACTTTGAAGTTACAATGTAGAAACAAAATTTAAGCTACAAAAAAGATGTGTTCCATATTATTGTTAAAGCATTTTAACAACATGTTGCATTATGACCAAGAATTACTTCACTTTATATTTCACAAAGCCAATAGTTATTTCCTGCTATATTTATGCTCTGAATGTCCCATACAACTCTGTTAGCTGTGATTGATAGGCTGATATGACAGCCTTTCAATTAATTTAAAAAACAAGTCGCTTTATAACAAATTTGGCTGAGTGATTAAAATGTAGCTTCACACAATGTAGCTTCTGCATTGTTTTTTTCTGATCACTGATATTGGTCCTCGCTACTCGGTAACAAGTGCTAGTAAAATACGAGGTGAGATTTACTAGTGTGCCTGTTGATTTGTGTTATCGTACTTTGTCAGGCAGCTGTTAATGTGTTCTGTGTTGATAATTCTTTACTCAAAGACTGGACTGTTGTGTACATTAGGTTTTGTCCATGGATGCATCTTTGGGCATAGAAAGATTGCATAACCAAAACATTTCCTCAGTCATAGCATTTAAGGCATCATATTGCTTGCTTATGCTGTGATAGAAAAGTAGAAAGGACACTGTACTGTAATGTGACTGGCTTTGCTTGGTATGTTTATGTGGCTTTAAGTTGTGGGTGGATAAAAGGCCTTAGTCCAAAGGTCACAGTTTTCCACTGCCATTGATCATTGGTGGCGGCAATGCACCAAAAAAGTCGCAAAAAAGGGAAAAGAGGAAGAAGACTAATAAGCTGATGTAAATAATGCAAGTTTTAAAACACTCCATAAAGGCTTTAAAAAGTCTTCTGTTATCAAACCTGCAGCACTTTTCTTTGCAGCATTTCTTTTCTGTGGTCTTGCTTATGATATGTCCTTTACTTCATGAGATTATGTGAAAACCTTTGGTTCCTTTAGGGCTGAATGATATGGGAAAATAATCAGATTTTGATTTTTTTAGACCAATTTTGCGATTAGAATTTAGTATGCAGTTTCCTTCAAAAGTTCCTCATCTTCAACTATCTTCTCCCTTGCCTGTATTATTCAGTACACAGAACCAATAAACTCTTCTGTACTTTTTATGACCAACAGAACATTGGATAGTTAAAAAAATATAAACTGCTCTATCATGTAAGTAAAACCTAAGTGTTATGATGAAATGAGATAAATTAATGCATGAATTATTATTAATAATGCATCTTTATTTAGTTTTTTAGGCAGCATTTTAGTTTTTTTTAATTGTATAAGCCTTTAATCACAGTAGAATATGATTTGTAACTACAACCCTTCTAAGCATTAAATGAAGGAACAAAGCACTGCAGAACAACAGGCTATGTGTGAACATTAATGTATGAAAAATAAAATATGAATCTTACTGATCTCCAGTTAGTTTAAGTAACAAATAACACAAACTAAAGTGCAAACTAAATATGGCTTTACCACTGACAACTCAAACTCTCGTTGTAATAGGTTGTTGACTTTACCTAGAAGTTGGAAACTAAGCACTGGCAAGTTTGCTTGTGGTTTTGGGACCTGCAACATACTGTATATTGACAGACGACTGAAACCTGCATTATAAGTTGTTTTCTCATATATCTATACTCTTCTTATAGTAGGTCATGTGGTGCATAGGGCGGCGTGTGTGCATGTAAAGCCAGTGGGACCAGATATTTCTGACTCTTTTGTTGGTTAGATCGTGTATAATGTGAAGAAATTGCAGTTTTTGTGATTGGAATTGCACTCAATTATATTGCAATATTGAGCTGAATTTGATTGATTGTTCATCCATACATCCATTGACACTGGCTACTAGAGCCTGGTACCCATATAAAAAAATAATAATACCAATTCCTATAACCTGAAAAAGTGACACCAATACCAACAGAGTAATTTATTTGATTTCTTTTTATTGTCTGTTTTATTTGATACCCACAATGTGATTGGAGGCAGTGAGTTGTGTAAAAGCTACCATACTTTCGAACTTTTGGGTCGCATCCAGGCATGTAAAACTGTCAGTGTCATCAAATACACCGTGCTCGACTTTGCAATACAACACTTGCAATGATTGGCTGTGAGCAAAACCATAAATAGTCTTTTATTAGATGTGGGTGCAAAAAAATGGAATGCTGGTATCGTTTGACTGGAGAAGATGATACTACTTGGTCCTGGGTTATTTCAGATGATACCTGAAACATATCGAGCACTGTTACCCAGCCATACTAACAGTTGTGCAATAAAGAATAAAGGATTTATCTAAATAAAAGCTAATAGTATGAACGGATACTCCAAATTCACACATTTTACATACAAGTCTAGAGAAATTTTGAAATACTTGTGAAAGGCATCAAAAAGCAGCAGAAATCTTTCAAAGGGTTATTTAATGATAAGTTAATTTTAGATCCTGGTGTGTTTGCTGTATTTACAAAGTTGCACAATTCTCTTGCAGCGGTTGTGGAAAGATCAAAAAATAGGTACCTAAAAAAGTACTTGAAAGTCCTTGAATCTGACTTGCCCCTGTCTGTACGAACCCTGTTTCCTGTCTGTCACTCTTTATAAACACACACCCAAAAGGTTGATGTCACTGAACACCAGCACAGCCATGTGAATACATTGATACTTGAATACATACACTGATACATTTTATCGCTTCTGAGTAGCGCTAATGTCACGTTGCCTTTCATATGTTCCCTCGTATGAGTACTTGTTCACCCGCCAGCACCCTGAATAATGTACCTTCCCTATCTGGTGTTCCTGCCACTGCCTGCTCAGCCAAAAGGGTCAAGGTATGTTTGTTTTTCTCTCTGTTACCCCTTTGTAGGAGGGTGAAAACCACAGAGCGGCATTGTGAGTTCTTTTTATCTGAGTCTCTGTCTCTGTGTCTCCATCCTCCACATATTGATCGCTCCCTGACCTTTCACCCCGACTGTGAGTAATGGAATTGCCTGTCGTGGACACAGGCCCTGGTCAAGGTCTTGTAAATGTATGGCACATGTTTGCGCGAACTTGCCGATCGATTCCTCACTTGCTCCCGTGTCAGGGAGAATAGAGCCTTCCGTCGTGTTATTTCTGACACGGCCTTATCTCGATTCTTAAATGTCCTTGAAATTCAGCTGAAACCCAAAGGTTTGGGGAGCAGAACTTCTGTTTTTACTAGCTTCCGTTTTACTTGAAGTACTCATACTCTGCTGTTAAAAAAACAGTTTATCTCCTGTTTTAAAGCCTTGTGCAAATTTTAAACTTTGTCTTGAATTGCCAAACATTGTTCAAACAGGTGTAATGCCTTGTAAAAGACGATTTTTGATGTATTTTTAATGAGTTTATTTCTAAATAAGACGCATTTGAACACAGTGGACACCTGCTCTTACAAAATGATGGTTGGCATGAAAGGAAGCAGAAATCTTGATGTTGTGAGTCATCTCAGATCTTTGCTTGCAAAACACTTCTTTGAAGAGTGACTCATGTGTGCTTTTGAGATACTGACAGATACATTTCAGGTTTGTTCTCTTTTTAAAAAATTAATTTATCCCACAAAATCAGACTCTCACAGCAGTGGAGCGTTCTGACCGCTGCAGACACAGACAGAGAAAAAGACTCAGGGCATGATCCTGGAGAATTGCTGGACTGAGATGAGATGGCATACCACTCAAGAGTCTATCAGATTTCATTCTGACAGATGGGACCAGTGTGGGGAGGTGTCGCCTGGTGATGGGAGAGATTGTGGTAGAAAATAGGGCAGCGTGGTGTACGGAAAGTGTGAGCTGGGGGGTACCATGACTGTCTTCACAGGAATGTTTGAGGTGGTTACCTTGGTGAGGAAGAGGGTATGTTTGTGCATGACAGCAACAGGACTAGTCATATTTTTGGGAATAGGATGGAGGGTGATGCCCTGAAAAGGTTAGCCTGAACTGCACGCTGCAAAAAGTGGTAGGTTGTTTTTGTGCACTGTTAGTTTGCTTCTCACAATTCATATATAATGCATGTTATCATGAGACAGTAATTCATCTGTCACCCACACATAATAGGAAAGGCTGCAATCATGTGACCAATGCGATAGCAGGAGTAAAGAAGGAAATGCTGACTGGGGTGGTCAATTGTTCATACAGACTTTTCCCCCAGGAAACCAGGTGATTTTTACATTATTTTAATAAGGTATGTCATCCCCATGTTGTTTTCAAAACCTAATCCATGTAATTTAATTTCCCTAAACCTAATCCATATAAGGTTATGATGCCCAACCATCTTTTTTTCCATAAACTTCCCACCTAACTTTAAACCTACCCTATGTAGCTCTGTGATAAGTATGCAACTTTGCATTACATACATAACGGGACGACAACTTCTGTATAGTGCTAGAGCAGGAGTGAAAAAACAAGAGGAAATTACTTAAAAAAATGCGTGTACAAATAACAATATTTCTGCAACATAATGTAACATAAACAATTACTCCAATTATAGAAATAGTTATGTGGATGTTTTGCAATAGCTTTTTAATTTTTTTTTTATTCTAATGCTCTGAGTTTGTACTTGATCTATATGCTAAAACTAACATGCTTAACAATACACAGCATTACTGTCCCCAGAGTTACCACTTGCTTGGCTAAAAAAACCTTATAATAAAATAATACACAGAAGTAAAAAATATATATATATTTTTTCCAAGTGGCAAGAATAGGCATCCAATAAAAAGTTGTTATTTTTTGCAATGTAGCTTCTGTTTAGGTTTTACTGTATGTGACTTAGTGACCTTAACCGTCACCCAGCACACACTCAAAGACACAAACACTAATGCCAGGAATTTGGACTCCCCTTGAAATAGCTGAAACCCCTGCGCTATGTTGATGACATACACACACACACACACACACACTAGAAAGCACCCAGAATAGCTGCACTGCCACATCCATTGCATTCCACTACCCAGCTGGCTGCCCTGTGGACACACACACACACACACGCACACACACACACACACACACACTGCTGCAGTCTTACGCACATACTCAGTTACGGCAGACATGTCACAGACATTTTTCAGCACACACACGGATAATCACTCTCCTCTGATATGTCTTCCCCCCACTACACACTTCAGACTTTTCTCCCATTAGTCTGATTTGGTGCATAGTGCTCAGTGCCCGCCTCGCCCCATCAATGAACAATACAAGTTCAGCCTCACAGAGCTCGTAGCTAATCCCTCAGCTGTTTGGAGTTGGCAGTGGACAGCCGAAACACTGGAATAGTCTGCACCCCCGCCAATTGCAGCACAGATCAGATATCAATTTGTCAACAGAGCTGGCTGGTCATCCGGCCGGCCGGCTGGCCGGCTGGCTGGCTGGCTGGTACAGAGCCTGGAGGCAGAGGTGAGTCAGCAACTTATACAGCCAAGAGTGGAAAGCCAGACAAGCAAGCAGCCGGTGTATTCAGCTGCAGAGAGTCTGACTTTTTTAGAAAAGTTAGAAAAGTTGAAAAAATGTCCACTCCGAAAAAACGTCAAAAAACTTTTTCCCCTGTGGATATGAAACATTTTTAGATAAATTCTTACCACTTTCAAACTAATTCCTCACAGATACAATAGTGGTTTGATTTTACCACAATAATGTGGGAGTATTGTATTTCTAATTTGCTCTGCGCGTGCATTTTGATGCTTTTCAGTCCCACGGGTGCAGTTCCACGCAAATTTTAGAAGAGAAAAAAATCCCTGCTATTCTTCTTGTTTCCATTATTTACTCTCACCTCCTTCTCAGAGCACATTGATCTTGAGAATTTGAGTGGGATGGCAGATTTAGTGCATGCAGGGAAAACTCGGGAGTGTTTATGAGCTTGACTCTTGGCCTAAGTTTGAGATTCCTAATAGAGTTCACTGTTTAGATGAAGAATCATTATCATGGCCAGATACCCATTGGGCACTTTTTAAGTCACTTCACCCTTTGAAACCTGGAGCTACATAACTTTATTTGTGTTGAGTATTCAAATCTTTGTTTCTTTCAAAAACGTGAGAAAAAAACAATACAATACATCAGATGTTAGTTCATGTTGTTTTGGTTTTGTTTCTTTTTACAATTTTGGTTATTGTGAAAATGGTCTTAAATTTCATTCCAATTGGCATTAAAAGTGTCCTTAATCTTATTTGCCTTAAGCTGTAGGAATCCTGTGGAACTCTCATCCAAGCCACTGTTTTTGGACTTTGGCCACATCCTGATTTTCGGGCCTTCGTTGGCTTGTAAAAGCCTCATTTTCCCCTTGCGTGGCACATACCTGAATTAAAATCTATTATGAATTGTGACAGGGCCATTAAGAAGATGGATGGTCGGAGCCCTCCGTGGGTTTGGCTCGGTCTTTGTCCACCTTGGGCCCTCCCTCCTGACAAAAGCTTGCCCTCGGGCAGCCCCCGCTGGGCATGTGGCTCTGACCTGGGGCTGTGTTTTTTGTGTGTGTTTGCGCATGCAAATACTGAATGTATGTGTGGAGTGAAGACAGTGTATTCACAGACAGCTCCAAAGGGGAGTTTGAGCGGAGACACATTCAGGGTTGAGTTAATTGAGTTTGAGCAGTGAGAAGGTTATACAGTGGTGGCCAGGTTAGGACTTCAACAAGTCAAACAAATATGCTCTCTCTTGGGTTTATGTTCGAGGACAAGAGGTTAGGGACAAAGAGGAGTGGAGACATGATGGATGACAGGAAAGGGAGGAATTTATAGATTGAGCAGAACTGTAAGTACTTGTTTGTGTCATCTCCTGGACTGTGTGTAGGTGCTTGTTTATGCTTGTGCACTTGGCTATTTTCCCGCTGTCTTCGGAAATGTCTGGTCACCATGGATCTGTGCGAATGTTTTGTTTGCAAGCACTCATTATTCAGCCGCATGTGGAATAGTTTGTTTTCCGTCTCCGCTTCTTCTTATGATATATGACATGTACTCCCTTGCACGCTTTGTAGCTGCTTGTTATTCCTCTCGGACTCAGGTATGTTTGAGGAAACATCATGCTGTTCGAGGTTTGCTCATTGATTTCCATGGCAGAACATTTTTATTATTATTTTGTACGTCATCGACCATGGATAGATGTGGGTCCTGGGTAATGCAAAGGGAGAGTTCTTTGAATTAGAATCGCCTTGTCGATAGCAATTCTCATGACACTTTCTCTTGTATCATACAAAAAATTGATATACCAGTGGCATCATAAGAATATAGACCAATATAAGCAAGCTCCTGACTCCATAATCATAATTCCCAACGCTCCTAGAGGGAATAGTGTTGGGAAAATTTCCTCAAAGCGATCTTGCATAATAAACGAGGTGAAAAGAAGTTGCAGAAGGAGCTAATCTCATTCTCTTAGCACAGGAGTTTCAGGGGCTCATGCGTGGTGGTCATCTATCACCCCTATTGACCAATTACTGTGCCAAGCCGGCCAACTTCTAATGAGCTGCGAAAAAACACAATGGAATAAGAGTCGATATTGGGCAAATAAATTATTAATAGCTGTCTGAGATTTTTATTTGCTCGCTTGCAGTTACACTTGGCAGGGGTTGAAAGGAGTGAAGCTAAGAAAGGTGGTGAGGCTGTGGCTTTTCAATTATCTGATTTTTATGAACTCTATTGTGGTCTGTTGCCACTGCTGGACTGGATGGATTATCCTCTGTGCTTAATATATTTGAGGGGAGCTTTCTCTGTTTTTCTTTGTTTAGGGTTTTTGGCTCCTGTCAGTCTCAGAAGTGCTCATTCTGCAGAATGACCCCTGAGAATATACTGCATTATTTGATAACTTTATGCAGTACTTTATAAAATGATGATAGGTTTTTAATGTAGACTGGTAAACAATATAAAAGCAAATGACAATGTCTGAAAGGCTCTCAATTAGGGCTTGGCAATATATAAGCATTATATTGATATTGCATTATATTTTGTCTTAAATAGGCTGTATTGCAGAAAAGTGATGCAATTTCCCTAAATTTACAGGATTGTACTGAACTTTTCTATTAGTTGCCTTTACCTATTTAGTCAGTACATCCATATTACTGATGATTATTTCAGAAAGCATTGTTGTGTAAATACTGTGTGAAAGCACCAATAGTTATCTCGACAATATTATTGCAACACTGATATCAAGCTTTGGCCAAAAATATTTTGATATTAGCTATCTGCTCCATATCGCCCATCTCTAGTTTCAACTAACAATCATTTTTAATAATCTGGCAATTATTTTATTAGTAAGTCGTTTTGTTTCTATCGTATATAATATCAGAAAATGGCAAAAAAAATGACTGATAAAAATTTCTAATTTTGTGCAGCCGACAATCAAAAACCCAAAGATATGAAGTTTTCAAGCATAGATGACAAAGTAAAGGATAAAATTATTGAAACGGTTGCTGATTAAGCTAATACTTAAATATAGTGTTAGCAATATGATTTGTGATATTTGAGGAAATTATAACTTTTATGTTACCGTTCTCATTTAATTGAAAAGCATGTTAAAATCTTATAGTGTGATTTTTGCCAGGATCTGTGCCAACCAAAGATGTTTTCTGAAGTCTGTAGATCATATGTAGGCACAGACACTCTGCAGCACTAGTTACAATTTTTAATTTAAAATGGTACTTTGGCTCACATTTTTTCTTTCACAAATATAGCCCCTCTTGAGATGTGAAAATTGCTTAAAATTTTTTGATAAAATTTAGATAGTTGAATAATGGTTTAGTCAAAAACAAACAAAACATTTTTTGGTACTTGTGTCGCCAGTGAGACAATTTGCTGTTATCCTCTGACTAATATCTTTGTGTAAGATGTATCTTTTGGTTTTTGGACAAAACATGTCATTTAAAGGTGTTGTCTTAGCCTCTTAGATAACATTACATAAAAAAAAAAAAAAACATAGATTCATTAATAATAAACAATAAAAAAAAAATCAATTGTAGCCATACCAGATTTTTAGGATAAATAAACAACTACCATCCATTTCTATCTCAGCTTTCCCCTAAGCTATTACAGATATCAACAAATGCATAAAATGTCCATTACATTCATCCAAACTGCCTATGCATTATATTCTAAGTGTTTTTTGGCCAAACAACTGCACTGTGGGCCCAAAAGTCCATTATTTACCATTATCTGCTGTATTTTCCACTGCTGTTACACTCTGCAGCTGCACTGCGTCCACTGCGAACCCTGGGCAGCATATGGATCCAAGTAAACTCAAACCTCAAAGAGTGTACAGCCCATTAGCCTCACTTCACTCTTGGTATATTGCCATGTTCTCTCAGAAGCTTGTTTGGATTTTAGTGTACCTGTGCAAAAACATGCTGTAATTACTATGATATTCAGTTAAAAGAACAGCAGTATCTTCCCAGATTGTTATCACAGTGCTAATGCACACCATAGAAATTGCTATAAACGACTGCAACTTTTCTTGCCTCAAATGTTCCCGAGGGTCTAATGTGTACATTTCATTTGTTCTTTTTCTGTATCTTACAGCACTTTACATCTTTAGAACATCATGTAATGTTGCTTAGTGGACTCTCTGAGGAATACACAGGCTATCACAGTGTTAGTGTATTATTGAGGATGGTTGAGGTTGTTTCCACTCTTGTGTCCCCTTAAATTTACTTCATAAAAGGTGATTGCAGAACACTTCGGAAGGCCACTTTTCGCTCTTGTAGTTCAGATACTCATAGGTTTATGAATGCTTAATGGGGTAGTTCTCCACAAAACATATATTTTTACTTTTACCTGTAGTGCCATTTATCATCAAGATTGTTTTAGTGATTGCCGAGTTGCTGAGTGTTGGACATATTGACCGCAGACTTGTCTGCCTTCCCTCGCATATAGTGGAACTAGATGGCACTCGGCTTGTGGTGCTTAAAGCGCAAAAAAATAAATAAATAAATAAATTTTTAAAACTCTACAGTAATGTCTCTTCACAGAAATCATGACCCAGTTACTAAAGATAATCCACCGACCTTGTTGTGTGCAGATTCATTCAAGTACTATTTTCTTTCCACTGAACTACATCCACCAGCTGTATCACTGTACAGTAGGAAGTGTGCATCTACTCATAAAGGAGACATAGTCATGTTATTTGAATAATGGATGAAATTCTGATAGTAAAACGCATCCTTCTCAGCTGAGCTGATGCACGCTTTCTCCGGTGCTGTGATACGGTTCAGGGCTGTAGATTGGTAGAAAAAATGGAATTCCTACATGAAACTGCACACAACAAGGTTTCTTGAATAAGTAGGTCATGATTTTTGGAAAAGAGACATTGCTTTTGAAATTTTAAAACCTATTTTTTGGCGCTTTGACTATCTAAAGCTCACTGCTATGTAGTTCCATTATATTGGAGAGAAGGCAGACATCTCTATGGCCGATATCTCCAGCATTGGGCAACTGACACCAAAACAATCTAGTTTGATGAATAGCACTAAAGATAAGAAATATATGTAGTTTTGATTTGGGGGTGAACTGCCTCTTTGAATTGTGATCTCTACTACATTACCAGAAATGTGTGTTTATTATGGCCAAACTCAGCAGGGCCAGTCTAGAGGGGGAAAGTGAGCTCCAATATGTTCTCAAATGTCACTAATCTGGTCAAAACTAGAATATTTTTGTAGTCTGCAGACACTGGTATAAATAACTTGTCCATGAGTTGTCTCCATTTAAGGTGGTTGGTTGGAAACTGGAAAAAAAGGAGATGGATTATCATCCAAAGCGGTGTGACCTCTGGCTGTGTGCCTCTCTCACTATCTAACTGCCTTTAACTTTATTTGGCTGTCGACTTGAAAGAGTCTTGCTGGGCTGGCTGCGACTGTGGACACACACACACACACACACACACACACAGAGAGAGAGAGAGAGAGAGAGAGAGATCCTCCCATATGGCATCATTTAAAACTCCTGGCAACTAATGTTTGTGTTTATCAGGACAACAAAGCCCACTCCTGGACCACAATGGAAAGGACCTAAAAAAAGGTTCTCGTTTAATTTAGCAAAACATGCTAACAATTCATTCCATGGCTATTATTGCAGTGATAGGGGTCACCAGAGGTCATGGCTGGCCTTGGCACTGGCTTATATTTAGCCCACATTGTGAACACTTGTCTCTGTCCAAAGCCTTGATAGCGAACCAACCGTTGCTCCCATTTGATACTGGCCTCGTGTTAGGTGCTTCAAGTTAATCCTCTGATAAGGAATTACTGCTTCTATTATGAATTAATAAGTGGATTAGTCTTGTTAAAAGCCCGTAAATAGTCGAGCTGCCTCCAGAGCAGCCAGGGAAGAGCTTTATCCCTGCTATTGAATGTACATGGAAGTGGGCGCCACATATTCATATCAGAGGGGGGAGAAAAAATCACCTGAAGTTCAATTATTCAACTCATTGAATTCATTATTCAGTATTGTTAAAATATAGAGGACCTACCCTTTACAAGAGTTATCATTTTGTCAGGTGGAGGATCCCAAGAAACTAAATTTGCGAAGGATTCTTTAAAAAGTACTTTAATTTGTATCGTGCCGAGCTATCAGTCATCTTGAAAGAGGAAGTGTCATTTAATTTTGGAACAAAATTATTCATGTATAATTGGAAAAAAAAGCTGCTTTATTGGACTTTTCACTACCGCTTCCTGGCAGGTCTGCTCTCGTTAGCCGAGTATGTGAGACCTTCGGCCATGTTCTATGTATAGTGTGAAAGTGCATAACACCGGCCCCCTTCTTGGACTTAGTATTCCCTGCGATTCCTGTTATTCACGCTGCCTGCCAATGAGTCCACACTTCTGGGACTCGGCTCTGACCTGCAGAACAACAAGCCGAGTGTGTGTGTGGGTGTGTGAGATTCTTGGGTGGTGTGGCAGTCATGGCGGAGGTAATGTTGACGGTGATGGTAATGACTGTGAGCAGAAATAGCTGGGTGCTGCTCTGTTCTCCAGGGCGGATGGATGAGTTATTTTATGAACGCCGGGGCACGTGTGTGGCTCCAAACAACAAGATCTATCACACACACACACACACACACACGCTCGTTCCCTCTATAATGGTGACCTGCTGTAGAGGTCAGTGGTGTTAGCACTCAGCTCTCCGTGTCCTGGTCATAATAATGATGAAAAATGGCCTTGCGGCACATGGCCTCTACCTCTGTGTGTGCGCGAAGGCAGCCTGGGTTTGTATGCGAACGTTTGTGTTCCATTTAACCATCCTCGCTTCCCTCCCACGCCCACACCTCCTTCTCCCGCCTGCGTCCGAGCTTGAACTCGCTGAGGGAAAATGGGAAACAATCAGAGGCAAATTGCCACGCCGCTGCTGTCCGTCGCACACAAGTGGAAGGGGAAGTGCCGCATGCTCTCACAGGGCGCCTTCTGACGGTTAGCGAACAGCAGCTCGCTGATTGATGTGAGGCAAAAATGATACACACTGATAGTGCTGTGTCTGTTTCAGTCCCCTGAAAGATAGATTGAGAGCGAGCGCCGCTGTGCGAGTCGGCGACGACGCCTATTTGCAAAGCATCTGGCAGCACGGGCCCTCGAAATGTATTCATGGAACCATTCACATTGACTGTAGCGCAGTTTAAAGTACTTCTGGAAATAGCCTGGAAAGACAAGCAGTCACAACAATGCATGGCTGCTGCCAGCTCACTTCTAGCAGCGGTGCATTGTGTAAAGCAGACTCACTACACACTGTTGTTTTCTATTTGCAACGTAATGGAGTGAGAAAATAACTCTGGCAAACTGGCTTCCCAGGTTAAGAGTGGTCCAGCATGAAATCTGTTAGCAGTGATGATGAGTATCAACATTGTTTGCAGGCCAGGAGTTGCCACGTCAGCACCCACCTAATGGAGAGGTGCTGCACAAATTGACAGACAGACAGAGTAAAGGTTGGGGGAGTCAGCGTACAGGTGTGTGCGAGCCAGAAGGAGCAGGGTTTTTTCTGCTGACTGGCAATTTGATGTCCAGATTTGTTGAGCTGTGCTGTTCCACGCCAGGTAGGTTTGCCGGTAGCTTACCGAGCTTTGGCTAACGACTCTACCTGTCTCCCTTATTGCAACAGATAGTGGAGGAAAACTGCCCGGTTGACAGGGTCCAGTGTAATGAGGTGATTTATGTGCGTGGGTGTGCACATCTGTATGAGATGTATCCACGGGTATAAGCATGACAGCTTGTGTTTGTTTAGTTGTGTGTGCAATAGAGAGCTTTAACGAGTGGGAGAGAGGATAATAAACATGAGCACATGTGACAGACTACATACCTTTTCATTATTTTGCCTTCTGAGGAATTCAGCCCGATTCTTTCCTCTCAATTATACATCAATGAACTCCGACTCTCTCTCTCTCTCTCTCTCTCTCTCTCTCTCTCTCTCTCTCTCTCTCTCTCTCTCTCTCTCTCTCTAACTACTGACAGGTAGCACCTGTCCGGCGCACTATGGCCAGATGGACAATGCCCTGGTGCACCTGCCCCTCTTGGTGGCACTACCTGCTCTGAGCCAAGCCTCAGCGCTGGCATCTGAACATGCACGCACACACACACACACACACAGAACACACACACACAGCACACAGTTGGAGCCCATGGAGAGCCCCTTTTCCAACTTGGCATGATTCTTTCTGGCATACACTGTTGCATTTGCATGCATGTTCAGTAAATCAAGGGTGCAGGTTTTGCTTTAAGAAGTGGAAGACAAAAAGCAAAGGCTGGGATTGTTCAACCAGACGAGAGAGTAAATTAACCGAGAAAAAAAACGCATAATTGGTTTTCAGTGTTGTGTAACCTTATATTTAGTTTCACAGAGACCTTGCAGGGCAAGATAGACAGTATGTATTTGTGATAATCATGTTGATTTGGCAGTTTAACCCTTTAAAACCTAGATCGACACTGGTTTTAATGTTCAACTGCCTTTCACAAGCATTTAAACCTTTGGAACCTGAGAAATTGGTTTGATTTCTTTTGAAAACATGGGAAAAAGGCAATGAGCAATGTGGCAAGAAATATCTGTTCAGTTGCAAAAAAAAAATGAAAATGAAAATAAATGAATAAAAGGTAACAAGGAGATGACTTGAAAAGTAGCTGTGGGGAGATTATTAAATGTTATAAAAAAAAATATAAACATTTCTAAAATTATGTTACAGATTTTTTTTTGCGCCTCCTTAAGGTCACTTTATTATCTCTCTTTGTTTTTTACTTTACCATTTTTGCTTATTTTCAGGTAATCTTCTTGTAACTTTTTTAAAAAAAAAATTTAATTTCTTGATTTCAAAAGTCCGAGATTGCAACAGAACTCGAGGCCTCAATAACGGAGTCCATAGGCCAATAGGTGACACAGTGTTTGAGAGGTTTTTGTGAGTCTGTGAATGCAGCACAGTTGGAACTCTTAATGAGTTTTGAGTTTCCTCTGCAGCAGTTTGTTGAATTTGAGTCTCAGGGTGTAGAATTAATCAGCTGATCAGTTTGTAGTCAGATCAAGATGATCAGATCAGATCAAATCAAAAGATAAGAGGAGCAGAGCTGCTGCAGTAACAATCGAAAGTAAACTCTTGTTGCTACCGCATAGGTTAGACCCAGTGCCTGACCGAGGTGAATTTCTCCTTGAGAACGGATAATCTATATGATTGAATGATGGACACTAAAGTGAAAGTGCAATATGTGCCAGCCAATGCTGATATTATGGCAGGCTGCCACAAGTAAATAAATGTGTTAGAAAACCTGTGTGATGCCACGGTGGCTACATCAATTTTTTTGTCTGTATATTTAACCCCACAAATAAAGAAAACATTTAAAGTCTGAAATATAGTTCAGCTAAAAAAAATAAATAAATAAAAAAGCTTTGTCCTTTAAATATATGTCCCTATGAGATATTTTGGGAAATGTGCTTCCTTCCTTTCTTGCCAAGAGTTAGATGTGAAAATCAATACCACTCAGCTTTTGAGGTGTTGATAGTAAGATTTCTTTGAATTTGGACAAAGTCAAGCAAGCAGTTTCCCCTTGTTTTCAGTCTTTATGCTAAGCTAAGTTAATCAGCTGCTAGCTGTGGCTTCATGTGGGAGTGGTATCTATCTTCTCAACTAACTTTGATCCAGAAAACAAGTACATTTCAGGGTGACAGTATTATAGTCCTGAAGCAATTTTTGCAGGTCATTTCTTTTTTCTTACCTGTTTTTCTTTGGTTGTTTTTATTAATTCTCAGGTAATCTTTCTCTTATATTCTATTAGTTTTTTGCTACTTTTTGGGTCATTTCTCTTTACATTGATCATTGCCTTTTTCCCATGGTCTTAAAGAAATTAAGTCAATTTGGATAGGTTTCAAGGGGTTACAGATGGGGCACAGAATAATAAAAAAAAAGGGACCCACACATACAAGATTAAAGAAACGTAAAGCATGTCTAACTAGTCCTTTAAGAAGTGTGTGCTGACTTAACTTCCACTCGGGCAGCCTGTATGCAGCCTGCAGAGACAAAAGCCAGGGCAAAAAAACTCATGCACCCACCGCTTCTCTTCCTTGTGAGTGTATGTTAACAGCTGACGGCCAACACAGGCTTCTCTCCCCTATACTGTGACAGCTGGACAGTAAAAGACACTTTAGTGAGTCACTCAAACTGCAGAACTGTAATAGTGAGTGTGTGTGTGTGTGTGTGTGTGTATGTTGGAGGGGGAGGCGCAGTCCGAAAACGTCCCCACACAGACAGGTGGCGAGCAAAAACAGCAGCGGTAACAACAAAAAAATGAGAACTTTGCAGGAGTCGTTCCAATATCCCGCTGAGAGCGGGGGGCCCCTGGAGTAAAGGCAGAAACACCTGTGTTTGCTGCGGCTTCAAATAGAGAGGGAGGGAGATAAAGAGAGAGAACAATATTACAGAGACAAACTTGGCACGGAGCAGGCAGAAAGCTGGTCACACAAACCCCCCTCTCCCTCCGTCCTCCTCCGCTCTTCTCCGTTCACTGGGAGTGTGTTTGATTCGGCTCTACCATCGCCTCTCTCTCGGGCGAGCCTTTGATACCCCTTCCCTTTCCCCCCTCTGGTGCTCCTCGGGGATCTGGCAGGGTCTATATGTGATGTGATGTGATGTGAGCTGATGTGGTGCCTATCTTTATCTATGGACGAACTGCACCGTCGGGCCCTGTCACACATCTGAAATGAACGCTTCAGGGGTGTTTATCTGGGAGCTCCATGTCAGTCGTCTTGTATTTTGACATTTCCGGTCGCTAAATAACTTAATTAACTTTCTCCTCTTTGCACCAACTGTTCTGTCACTTGTGACTCACTAAAAAAATACCATCGATAAAATCAAGAATATAATTCTCAAGCTGAGCAGCTTCTGTGAAAATATTTAAAATAAAAATTATATTTTCTGTCTGAATGAGTCACCACCACTGCAACCGCCCCCCTCCCCTCCCCACAGCATCTCAGACACAGGTCAGGAAGGTGTCATGTTTTCCCGGAGCAGAAGAGGTGGGCAGCCTTGCACCTGCTCTCACATTTTCTCAGTTGCTGTCTCTATTTCCATTTATTTGCTTAATTTATTTTTCAGTATGACGTAATGCTCTGGCAGTGCTGTCCATGCAACATCCATCCGTGCATACAAGGACAAAGTTATCACACACGCACTGCATTCTTATGTGTGTATCAGGGCTGTTATTTAACCCCTTTAAAAATTGACCTCCTGTGGACAGCTGTATGAGGTTGTGACGTTGTTTGCATTATTCTGTTTAAATCGATCTAAAATGACAACCATGAAAGCTAGTGCATTCATTCCTTTTCCAGCATGATGCTAAGGTTTCTGTGTTCCCTGTCATCACTTCATGACCTGACATTATGTTACCTTGCCTTGTGTGGCGTGCAAATGTGGTATTTTGCCATAATTGCGCTGGCATTTCTCCATAATTACTGCTGGAGATTGCTGTTTCCATAATTTTGTATATATATATATATATAAACTAAAAACCATAATAACTAGAACATTCATTTCTTTTTGTAGCAGAAAGCTAAGGTTGCCGCCCTTCCCAGTTATCATTTCATCATGTTATGTTACTTTACCTTACGTGCCATGCAATCATTATTGCACCACTATGTTTTCAGCAATTTCCTCTGTAATGGCTCTGGGAATTCCTTGTTTACATAGTTATTAAAATATTGATCCAATAATAGCAAGAACATTCATTCATTTTGTAGGTGAAAGATAAGACTTCCATCTTTCATTTCATCACATTGTACACAAATGAGTATATATCAAAAACTGAATGATGTACATATTTTAAATAGCACTAAGAAATATTCAGTTTATATCTCTACATTTAGAAATATTTTTGATCAATATGTTTTGTGATTATTTTTTAAATTCTGAAGAACATGTCTGATTTTTGTTTTTTAATGACACAATTTTAATACTTATTCATTTATTTTTTATTGACTAAAATGACCTTTTAGCTTATGTTGTGATGGTTGGGGTTGAATATGGGTTCGGGGTTTAGGGACATGAAGCATTTTATCACCAAGAAATGACATAACAATTGGCAAATATACTAATTTAGGCACTGGTGGATGATATCTGTTGCAGAGTTCAAAGTGTTAAAAGTGGAGGTTGCTTGATACTCATTTTGTCTGCTTGTATTGAATTTTCCGATATTATGGTTGATATTGACGCCTAATTTCTGCTCTCGGGAATACAAAATTACGCTCTTTGATATGAACATTTTCAAGACATTCTTCTCTGTTCTCACTCTCCGTGCTAAGCTTTTTGTCTTTCTCCTCACGACTCTGCCGAGGGAAAGAAAAAAACAGTTGCAAAGAAGCTGGGAATGAAAAGAAAGAGCAAGAGAGTAGTTGTTATGTCATGTGTGCGGAGGAGGAGGGGAGACAGCTTCCCTGATCACGACCCTCCTCGTACCGGTGACAGCGAGACGAAAAGTGCCTCCATATTGGGGCGGATGGCTGGACCGATTGCCTTTTTGTCCTGTGACAGATACACTCCACATGTGTCACAGTGGCAGACCCGTCACCTTCGCCAGAGCAGAGAAGATGAGATAGGGAGAAGGAACAGGGAGGGGGAGAAGAGGGAGGCAACAAGGGTGCTACCGACGACAACGCTGTCAGCCTGTTTATCACCACGCATTAAAATAGACATCGGCCGCCCTTTTTGCTGTCTCTTCCCCGCAAATCTCCATTGTTTCTGGAGGAGGTGGATGTCTAAGACCTGCCTTGCTAAGTGCTTACAGAGCACCACTCACTGTCACTGCAAAGTGGCCCAGCTGCAGCAAGAACCGAGCTCTAACGTAGTGATTTTATGTGGCTGCAGCAGGCCTCCATATAATAGAAAGAGATATTATTATATTTCCTATACAAACCGGCAGTGGTGCAGCTTCACTTGCCTCACTTGTCATTTTCCATAAAACAGCGAGTAAAGGGCTCTTTAAACCTTTGAGTTTCTGAAAGGAATAGTTTGACATTTGGGGAAATGTGTCTATAAGCTTTGTTAGAGAGAGCGCTGATGAAAAGATTAATACCACTATTCCTCTACAGTAAATATAAGCTGAAGCCAGCTGCCAATTAAACAATCTTAAGCCCCCACCTTCTTGTAAGCTTGACAAAAAGAATCATGGCGACCCTGATTCCTTTTTGTCATTTTGTGTTTTATACAGTATGTCAAGAAATATAACTTAAGTAATCTTAACAATTAGATATACAATAAACATAAATGAACTAAGATTTGTATTTATATTTAATTTTTCAAGGCAATCAGTTTCTGAGATCATTTTTACAGTGTACCTTGATGATGTTCTGTAGTCTCATTTAGCCACTTGTTGCCATCCGCCTTTTTAAATTTTTAAAAAAAAAATTTAATGTCGTTGAACAAAACCACAGACTTTTTAACCACAGACTTTATTTCAGCCAATGAACCAAAAACCCTTTCAAAAAAACATTTTCTTAAAGACGAAGGAACCATGAGCGCTAAAATACTAACTAATTTACCTGACTTTGGGATTCGGCTAGCGTACATCTGTTGAAAGGTCACAGTGCAGCACATAACCCCTTCTAAAATAATTGTTATATATTCTGGTTTTAACAAATGTCTTGGGAGTATTTCAGTGTCTAAAAATGTAAAAAAAGAACTTGGGAAAAGATGCCAAACTTGTAGTGAAGGAGCGGTCTGTCAGGTCAGTTATTAAACTAAGTTGATGTTAGTTTGTATTGTAGTTTATTCACCTCTCTCCTCACTTATCTTTACTCATTCCTAACACAATCCAACACTTGAAAAGCTCTTGTGACATCTCAAAGAACGGTTCAAACTTCCTCTCTGACCCGCTCACACTTAACATGCCGCGGTCACCGCCGTTCACCCACTTGGCCCCGATGTGGGGATTTCATCTCCGATGTTCAAAACTTGTGTGGAATGCTAAAACGGCGCCCAAAGTCTTGTGCTGTGTGCCCGAATTTTAGATAGATACTGTAAGACAGCTCTGTGTTCTCTTTGGTGTTACACTATAAGATCTAAGCTTTGTTGCCTTCGAGTTGAACTCTGTCTAGATGCGTGAAATCCCTCTGAAATGGTTAATAATAAAAGTGTTTATTTCCAACTCTTTACTGCTAGATCGTCTTCAAAGGTGTTTCTTTTTTTTTTTTAAGTTACACAACACAATTTCATTGAACACAATTGGTATCGCTCATTCTTGCAGAGTAGGCGTCTCTTTATAATGCATCATTACACTTTATAAAATATTCAGATCTTGTCGAAATATATTGTTGCAAGAAAAGAAAAGGTTCAATCATTCGGAGTAGGTGTCAATCTTTTCAGCCTCTCCACTCAGCAACAAACTGTTAAAAAATGAGGGCTGCGTTGTGAAAATTTTAAGCGAGCCTTAATAATGCACAGGGATCATGTAACAGTTCGTACTCCCACTTCTCTAATCACATGCAAGTCAGGGATTGAATCTTATCAAAGCCCTCCCTCTTGTGTCGGCCTTTTCGCCTTTATACAGAAGAAGAATCAAGAGTAGCAGCTTGTTAAAGAAAAAAAGTTGAGTGAATCTTTTTCAACTTGAAATTTAAAGGAGAGCAGGGAGCAAAGAGCGTCAAGCAGACGCACATACCAAAATGGCCTCTATTTCGAGCAATAAACACATCTCTGCCCTGAGTTTTTCTCTCATAATGCAACCGCCTGGTGTATAATTCTACTTGAATTGAATAGATTGGACTGCAGGTTAATTGGACTGTTAGCGTCTGCAAGGGTTTCTTTCGTGAAACCTGAAGTAACCTCCCAAACACGACTTAATGTTGAGTATAAAGCAGGCATTTGCTGGAATGGAAGAGGCGCAGTTGGGGCACCCGGTAGACTATCTCTGCTATGTGAGGAGCATTCGGGCTAGTGTCAGGGTCAAGGTATTTTTAACCACGCTTGCATACACTCAACCCGCGCCGCCATGTGCCACCTGCTGGACCCTGTCAGCTGTTGAATAACTGAAGGGCTGAGGGGGAGGGAGAGGTATGTTTCATGAGTCTTTTATATTATTGTGTCTCTTTTATACCGACACTAAATCTCTCTGGTATTGAAAACCGTCTGGGGTGCAGAAAAAGTTAACGACTGCTGCATTTTACACACAAAATCCACAAATAATTGGAAAAAAATACCTGCAGTTTACAGGGAAGGAGCCGAGGTTGCTTATTTATTCCGCCCGAGAGAGCCAGAGGTGGTGGTAGATCAATACTTGGCAGATATCGATGGTGCTTTAGTGGTTATTTGTTCTTGATCCCTTTGGCTGTAGACATTCCTCCAATAGGTGAAGGCATGGTGGGAGTCTCTCAATATTCTCGCCACAGCTGCTCTCATAAACCAAGGTTCATATTGCAGCAGCTGGGTCCACCTCGACACAAGACTAATTGTAGCACGATTTCACCCTCTGCTCCGGAGCCAATTTATGAAGCCACAGGAAGGCCAAGTAATCGATTTCTAAATTTTTAAGTGAAGTTTTTGAAATGTTGATTCGCGCCGCATCGACTCGGTTCAAGGTGTTTCTACTCTTGGCTCTCCTTTTAAAGCTTTGCACGTTTCAAGGTGGATTTTAAGTTCCTCGCCGCACAAAGCATTTGTTACTCCACACGTCGCTGATAGAAAAGATGCTGTCCTGTGCTCTTGTCCTTGTGGGTTTTTATGACAATCGGACTGCCAGAGCACCAAGGACTGAGAGCAAACAAGCCTTGTGGCAGAGCCGAGATCACACTAAAAACACACCAAGGTTAGAGACACTTGGGACACAAAACGCCACAGTGTAAGAGTGTGGCTGTCCCTGTGTCTGTACATGTGATTCCCAGCTCTTAATGATTTGCAGCAACTTTGGCCATTGTGGAGGCCAAGGCTGGCTTGAAAAAAGTTTCTTTTGTTGCTCAGCAACCACACAGAGAGTACAGTAAACAAGGGCGAGGGGGATTTGTGTGTTCGTGTGTGCCAGGCCACTTTTAACTTTCCACTGAGGGCTCATGCACAGGACATGACAGGCCATTTTGAAATCCACTCTACACTCTAATTTTGGATGAGGTGTGGAGTTGAGGGTTGGACTGATCCATCTCTCTGCTGATACACAGTATGTGGCAGATATGGGGCGTTAATACAACCTAAATCTACATTTTGACAATAGTGTCAAATAGAAAGGTGTAAACAGTTAGTAGTTTCATGAGAGATGTTTGTTTGTGGTGACGTTACTTGAGAAAAAAAAGTATGTAACATCAGTAGCTACTTTTCAAAATGTTGCTGCTGTCCATCCAAGGCTTCATCATGTCACAGAGTCACAGATTTGCCCAAATTTGACCTCTTTGGCTATATTTTTCTCAAAAACTGTAGTAGCAGTGTGAAGAGTGTTTTCATGTCTACAGGGCAAAGGTGTTCAAATTAAAAAGATAAATTTGCGTCAAAATATACTTAAAAATCAGGTCATAGACAATCAGCCCATTTCTGATTTCCGCTTTTTACCTAGAACTGTAACAATTAGTTCAGTCAGTTGAAAGAAAAGCAATTTCCAGGTATTTTGGTAACTGATTAATGGTATTGGTAATATTTCAGGCACAGAATGCTAGCTAACTACCAGCCTCCTAAATGTGAGCATTTGCTGCTTTTCTTCATCATTTTTTTTGACAGTCAATGAAGAGTCTTTGGGTTTTAGACTGATGGTTTGACAAAAGAAGCGATCCCGAGACGTCTCTTTTGGCACACTTTGGGTTCTGGGAAGTGATGATGAGCATTTTGACATTTTATAGACTAAATAATAAATTGATTAATCCTCAGAATAATTGTCAGACTATACAATAATGAAAATAGTTTTAGATTAGATTAGATTAGAATAGATTAAAAAAACAAAACAAAACAATTGATTAATTCTGAGATTGAAAGATGTTCACTGCAATGAAAGCAGCATCTGAGTTATTTTACCACTGTTTTTCTTTTTGCAAGGTAAAACTGAGTATTTAATATTTCATAATTCTTAATATTGACAAAATTACATTTGCTGTTTCCCAAGTAGAAATACAATCATCCCTACAGTAGACAAGCTAATTTAGTTCAGGCTGTTGCAAACTAAGTATTTAAATTTCAACGGAAATTGTTGCACGTTTAAAAAGAAATGAAACCTCACTTGTGTCAACCATTTTTTCACATTGATTCCAAAAGTTTCAGCCATCATTTAAGTTTTTATCAGGACAGGTTTGATTTTTTCACGTCCTTACCTTGGACATGCTGCCACCCGCTGCCACAGAAACTGTTGTTTTTTTTCTTTGTAATGTGTGATTCCTAGCAGCATATCAAACCAGGCTATTGACATCCTGAAATAGACCTTGAAATTTTGCAGTTAATTCCCGATTTATCAGCAGACAACACTCTTCTATCTCTGCACACCCTCTTGTGATTGGATGAACTCAATCTTTTCATTTTCTTTTTCTAGGACTACAGAATTGGCCTTACTAGTTGATGACTATGTCTTGATGGTAAAACAAGTAGAACAATAAAATGCATCAGACTCAGTGTAAGGTTTCTCAGGACATGGTGTGCAAAGGCTTTTGGACTGGCCATCCATCTTTTTAGAACTTTAAATGTGTAATTTTTTTTTGTTTTTGAGCTACCTTACAGTCCCAACTAATTAACTAAGCAAAGCTGCCTCAGCTACCTTCCTGTTTCCATGCCCTCAGGTAGAAACCAGACACATGAAAAGGGCTTTTTCAAAAGTTTTACCACACTGGAATACTATAAAATTTATTAAAGCCAACAAGTCCCTTTGGTATCTCTAAGGATACCCAAGATACTTTGTTTTTTTTGGATATCACATATAAGAATACTACATTAGTGCAACATGAAATACCAGCTGTAATCAGCTTAGGGACAAAAATAATGTAATCACCATTCAAAAGCCTGTATTAGTGAAACCTTGATTGAGAGAGTACACAAACTCTTTGATGATATGCCAACCACCTCTGGCATGGCAACCGTGGACAAACCTCTCATATGAAAAGAGGCTCTTCTCTAGTCAGCACCATCCAGACTGATGTGATGTGACAAGGACAAACATAATGCGGCTGCTTCATTGTCTCTGATCGTCTATTGTTTCAGTCTATTACGGATATCACGTCTGGCAGGGATCGGATTGTGTTTGCGGCACCTGCGTCCCATCAAAATCAAACAGCGGCTGGTTTGATTTTCTGGATGATTGCCAATCCAGCTGTTGTTTCAGAGACTTGTAGGAGGGAAGGTGATGAAAGGGTGGACAGCTTGAACTATTCCTTTTGCAGATGTGGTCTTTCATATTTCTTGCACGGGGACAAGTGTACCTGAAATAGCATTCAGGCTGTTTTATAACGCATTGCATATTCACAAACAAACACATACCACTAGTAAGACGGATTCGACCTCTCTTCAGCTGCTGGAAACGAGTGGTTTCTAACAGGTCTTAGCAAAAGTGGATGCTGTCGTTTTTCGTTATCCTTTCCAATCTAATCCATCTTCCATCCCTCAATGAAATTCCCTTTTTTTATGATGTTGTTTGTTGATGGAGCGCTTTGTGTGGGGTTGGCATTTTTTCCCTGCCTCTGGCTTTATGGAGCCAACATTTTCTACAGCTTCAGGCTGTTTACTTGGCTGTTTTTGATCAAAAGCCCCTTTATTTTACTCATCCATAGCACTCTTGTAAGATTTCCACTGACAGAATCCCAACTATTATAGACTTATTTTAAATGAAGCTGTCCACTGTTATGTTTGGTTTGTTAATATGAACTGGGTGAAATGTAAAACATATTGTTTGATTGTCAGGGGTGTTTTGTACCTTTTTATTTCTTATTTTAAACCCTTAAAACCTGAGCAAATTAGCTTAATTGCTTTAAAAATCACATGAGGAAGGCAATTAGCAACTTAACAAGAAACTGCCACAAATTAGCAAAACATTTGTAAAGCGTAACAAGAAAATTACTGGAAAATTAGCACATAAAAAAAATGTTAAAACAAACAAAAAAAAAACCCTAACAACAACACCAAGGAAATGGGTGGAAAAAAGAACCAAAAATTTAGATGTAATTCACTTTAAATATATAAATATATTTAAATAATTATTTTCAAAATTATGTTCTTATGCTTACTATCTCTGTTTTCTGTCTTTTAATTTTAATTTTAAATGTATTGATTTATAGGCCAAACTTTGGTATTGGTCAATGGTCAGCATTTTTTTTCATTTGAAGGAAGATTATATTTAAAGGTATTTATTATATCTGTTTGATTTCATTTGTGCTCATTCAAAGATGGATTAAAGGAGGGTTTAAAGTCTTTAAACAATCAACAAAATAAACAAAACAAACAACAACAGAAAGACATTTATATAGGCTATAAGACAAATTGTTATTTTAAAGATCATTATTGGCCCAGATTTCTTCAATGGGTGCATGCCTAGAAATTATGAGGAATTTTCTTATGAGGCCTGATTCAGAGCCGTCTGCACATCTGTTTGCAGTCTCTAGTTGTATAATTCATATAAGTGGGACGATTTTTTTCAACCTTCAGTAGTAACGTAGCGTTAGTTTCAATTGCAACCATAAGCCACTACATTATATGACTTTTTATCTGCCTCACATCATTGTAAACTCCATTTTTGCTGTGCTAGTGTAGAAAACTCAGGGAGTCAGGGCCAAATTCTGAAGCAACACATAATTAATCAGTCATATTAATCATATTTATATTCATAAAACAACCTTGACCTCAGTGTTTGATATAGAATTTGAAACTGCATCCATTATTACCTGCGTTATAATATCATTCAGAGGGGACCTTCCTAATTTAAATCACAAAATCCAGGTCAGCCGGTGCATGAATCTCATTGCCGAGTCTTGATTCACTGGCAGACTACAGCGCACCAAACAACTTGAAAGATTTATTGCTTTTCCCTCCCTCCGCATGTGTATTCCACCATGTCAGCACAGTATAGATAGACTCTGGCTGTTATCGGCTCAAACATCCCACAGTTGTATTTCCCCATGACCTCTCTGCTTGCTGTTGTTTGACATTTTTTATGCAACGTTGATTGTCATTGAAAGTGGCATCCAGGCCTGCTATAGAACCTCTGGAGTGCTGTATATTCATTTTCCATGAGAGCATATCTTGGTCAATATGTTTTTCTTTTGCAGCCTTATTTATACCCCCCATAGGAGTTGGGGACACCATACTCTTTACAGTAATCCAATCATTTTCCTCCTTGCAGTTGAAGTAGAGGCAAGACTCCCTGGCTGTTTTTTCCACAGAGGGAAATGAGTGGATATTACTCATGTCTCTTGTCTTTGCCTGCTCCGCCGTCTGTATCTTGTGGACATACGTACGCAGATGTTCTTGTTTCTGATTATCAGGTGCAGACAGGGATCGATTGATGGGTTCAAGCTTTTGCAGAGTGCTTACCTGTTATTAAGAGCTGCTGTGATGTCGGAGATATCCTATCGTGCATGTTCGCTCAGTGGCAAACAGCTTAATCCTCTCAGAGCGTTCTGCATCTGATCAGGGACAACAAAAGCAAGAAACACAGGTCGGGAGCCTTTTTTTTTTTAACGCACGTAGGTGTTCATTCTTTGTGTATTTGTCTCAGGAAAAGTCATCGGGGCATGCTGCTATTTGTGTTATTTGTTTTCCAGCTCTCCTATGTGTGTGTGTTTGTGCACATCAAGAGCCGAGGTGGGTCACGCCGGGAGGACAGGCGCCGGCTCATTTTTTATCCCTCTCCTGCGTGCCTCAGTCAGGGGAGGCTTTGTCACCAGCTATCTGCCTGCCAGCGCAGGGTATTGTTATTCCAAAGTACAGGGCCAGTTAACATTTCTCTTGTCACTGCTACATCTCCCCCATAACAACCTAGGAGAGGAAAAAAAAAGCAGGAGAGAAGAGATGCTCCTCGCTCACTCTGCTACTTTGCCCTTTTCTCCTTTCTCTGTCTTATTCCCTTGCTGGTTCTTTCTCTCCTTGTCCTCCCAAGGAAAAACACAGCCTTTTTTCTTTATCTTGTTCTACATGTTATCTGCTTAATAAAACACTGCTGCTCTTTTAATAAAGCAGAGCTGATGCGCTTGTTAAACATTGATGCCCCGTATTTCTTCTTGTAAGTCTGAGCTCCACCCTCCGCAAGACGTATTTAATTGTTTGGCTGAATCTGATGGCAAAAGCAGATTTAGTGCCGTGACAGGCAGGTGTTTTTAGTTGGTCATGTTTTTCTGGCTCAGCATGTACCGTTCAGCCCCCCGCTGCGAGTCTGCCGTCAGCACTGTGGAATACAAAACTGCTCATATCAGCTTGGCTCAGCTGAGACACATGATAAATACCTGTAATCACCAGCAAATGTGGTATTTACAAATATAATGATGAATGCCATTGACGAGCTGGATTTGTACTGAGTGATTAGGCCATTACCTTGGGGCAATTAGCTCCAACACTTGGACAGCGCAGGAGCTGCCGGCTTTCGCCAGATGCAAGTGTCCCTTCGGAACTTTTTCAGCTGATGACACGGCTTCCTGTGCCCATATTCCTGAGATTTATTTACCCTGCGAGAGGCTGGCAGGCTCAATCGCCCTGCAGTAAAGTCTTTTACGCGGTACGCTGTTCGATTGGGAGCAGCTCGTAACTCAGGCAGTCTATCAAATCAATGGGTAGCGTGTTGAGCGCTGATTTAGGATGGTAATTAGAGATGTTAATTGTTTTCATTACTCAGGGTTGGGGGAGGTAGCTTCAAAGAGCGGGGGGAATGGGCACTTCTGGGGCCAATCAGGGGGTTTCATCACCCATTGACACTGAATGACCTCCCCATCTCGTACAGATGGCATCTTCACGTGGCCTCCATTGAAGCTGCTGAGTCTTCGACCTGTGAATGACCTTTGGGTATTTGGCACAGAACCGAGAAGGTTACCTCGGATATATTGGCTAATATTAAACAATTAGCTCAAATGCCGAAAATGATTTGCAGCAGAAGGAAATATTAATGAATAGCCACTGACATTTCCCTCTACCCATTTAAACAATATTTATGAGAGCACATCAAAACAAAATTTAATTTACAAGCCAAAACCCATGAAGTTCCTAACTGCTGCAAAAGGTAGAATATTGTATCTGCAATTATTCAGCCACAACCGTGCTGTAAATATGTTTAAATGATGAATAAATGGAATGAACTGCAGTGAATAGGTATCGATTTTTACTTAGTGGGGGTTGTGGCGCTTCAATAGAATGGGAGCATGCATTTTTAGTGTTGTGTACGGTCTATTCAGATATTTAAACCTGAAGAGGTACATTTCAGAATGAGCTGTCATGTGACAAAAAAAAACCCTGAAACAAATCATGACCACTCGTACAGCATTGATACAGATGATTTTACCTTGTCCAATCATACTGAATAACAACAAGTCCTTGGATGGCTAAATTGTGGATTTTTTATTGGTGGTAACTGAGACGTGTAATGATGAGTCTCAGGGTTTTATTTGTTTTTTGTTTTTTTTTTGAAAATGTGATTTTTTTTAAACATACAGTTAAGAAACTGGCCAAAAACATGACATTTTTTTTTAAAAATTACATAACATTGTCTGGAGTAATTTGGCAGGAAGAATTGCTGAAATTGGCTGTGATTTATTTTCCATCTTCCATACACAGATGATAGGGATGTTTCTATTGATTAACAGTACGACTTAAGTATTTTTACAATACCTAAGTCAGGATACAATATTATTGTAATTTTAAATGTTTTTAAGATAAACTGAATATTGCGATAGTTACTGCCTTTTTTCAGCTGCATATTTTGTCCCCAAAGAAAAGTTTTGTCAAATTTTGTTTTATCCAACAAGACAGAGTTTTCAGTCTGTTCATCTCACTTAATGGTTTAAAAAGCATTTGATTTTTATTATTCTAGTAGAGTACTTAAAGTTTAATTTGGATATGCATTGTTAATTTACATAATAGAAAAATTGATACTTGGTGTCTGTGTATCGATAAAGTTCTGTAACTCAAAATATTGCAGTACTAAGGTGTAATGATTTGTCACCCCACCCCTATCAAAACTTTAACCTTTGACCAGTTGACTAGTCTAAAAGCAAGCCATTATAAATTGTTTATCATATTTTCAATAAACAAACATTATTCAAATGCTGCTTAAATGTGACACACTTTGCGCATTATACTAAAAAAACATGACAACACAATTAATAAAGGTTAACAAATAGCATTTATTAAAAATAAAATTGTCTAAATTTTATTTTTCTGCTGCTAGCCCCTCTTCGTAATCTACTTGAAATTAGCAATGCATTTCTTTATTGTTTGTGGAGTTAAGCCCTTTAAAACCTGGGAATGAGCAACAAAAGAAGAAATGACCCAAAATTAGTAATTAATTAGTAAAAAAAAAAAAAAATGACAAAAAAACAAACAAGGCAAATGTGTAATTGTGATAATTATAAATATAGTTTTCTCAAGCCTTTTTATTTTGTCCCTAGCTTTTAAAATATAATTTTCTAAATCTACTAATTTCTTGCCATTTGTCAAACATTTCTTGCCAAAGAAATTGTACCAATTTGATCAGGGTTCAGTTGTTAAATGCTTGTGAAAGGCATCTGAAAGCAGCACACCATATGGCACCAAAATAAATACAATGAAAGGCCTTTTCAATGCTCTTAAAACAGATTTCAATAGCATAAGTCCTTGAAGTCATGTCACATTGCCTTACCGTGGCTTTTGCTGAAGCACTGTTCTTGTCTAACTGCAGAAGTTATGTTTCAGTTTTTATTCTGGTTCATACACATCAGTAACACCTTATTTGCGAG
The DNA here is from genome assembly GCF_026936395.1 of Plectropomus leopardus. Lineage (NCBI taxonomy): Eukaryota > Metazoa > Chordata > Actinopteri > Perciformes > Serranidae > Plectropomus > Plectropomus leopardus. The sequence continues at coordinate 7,927,834 of NC_142199.1, forward strand.
TACAGCCCTGAAGTCACAGAGTTTACCGTTTTAGCGCTCAGTTTAGTGTCCACCCTCCTCTTGTGCCAGTGTTGAAATTTCACACTCGGCTGCCCATTCTTATCCTTTCAGAATAATGAGCACAGCAGCTCATAGTACTTATCTGCAAGTGACACTTTTATTGGGCGAATTAGTCTCAGATGTTACTATCTTTGGACATGGGAGTGAGACCTCCGTGACCCCGCGGAGGAGAAAATCCTCCTCACTTCAGCTGAGCGTGATTAAGATGCCCCCCCCACCCTTTCTGCCTTCTGCTTATCATAGTTATTCCTGAGAAATGCTGCTTTGTGGCCTTCAAAAGAAAATTATCAGCAATCTGTCCATTTTAAATGAGGTTCTGGAGACCCTGATTTGTGTTTGTGATCTCTTTTTTTTCTTTTGCTCTATGCAGCTTTGTCACAAGACTGAATGACATCACTTGCTCTCCTCTCCTTGCATGATCACATCAGCTTTATTCTGGCTTGGAATAAAGGGAGGGGGGGACATTATGGCAGGCGTATAGGAAAGCTTTAATCTGTGTGTGCTTTTTTGTCTGCTGGGGCACTCACACTCCTTATCCGTGCATACGATAAAACAAATCGTCTTGCAGAACATCATATAGCGGTTTAGTTGATCTATTGAAGTCTTTCAGGCGTGCAGCAGTGACGGGAAATTGTAGTCAGGAGCAAAGTAGGCATTTGATGACCCCTGCATAATAGTGTAATGCCTGTAATCATGACAGCTGAGGATGGACATGGAGCTAACGGAGCCACCACATCAAAACACACAAACACTGCAGCCCGCTGCGCCATCTCATCTAAGTCAAGGCAGTCGCCAGAAATAGCCCTGATTGGGCCCTGAATAATTCAATGTCATTTTTTCCCTCCTCCAAAAGGACTGTGGGAGCAATTGATGAGAGCGGATGAATATTTAATGGCCCGGAGTCTCTTGGACAAGCCGGGGCCTGGGATGACAAGCTCCGAGAAATCAAACAGAGAAGAGGAGAATGAGAAAAGGAGGTTGCGCAGTGAGGGGTAGCGCAAACACTGAGGGGAGATATGAGTTCAGATGTAGGCAGAAGCAGTTAGATCTTTGCCATACATCTAAAAGCAGCCGGAGCTGCCACTTTCTTTCAAGCATTTAAATGGCGGTATTGCAGCGCCTGCTTAAAAGTTAAACAGAAGTATTTGCTTGTCCTTGTGAAAAACTTTGATACTTTGCAATACCCCTTTTTTCCCCCGGTGTCACATTAATAATTAACCGATGGAAGTTTTAGAAATGCATTAAATGTTTTCCACTACAAGTAAAGTCTTTTTAGGGAGGTTAGAGAAAACAGTTTCTTTAAGTTTTCCACCTCAGTTCCTTTTCAAACATGTAAGGTTAATTTCCCGGGAGATTCAAAACTATAAGTTATCTGAGTTGCAATTTTACAGTGATAGAAGATGGAGCATCTGAGGTCCCAGAGCGATATGACCCCAATTGGTCAGAATGTGGTGCTATTATTGAGGTCAATTCGGATTTTTTTTTTTTTTTCAAATACATTATAGTAGGTCATGTCAGCAGAAATCTCAGGGTACATAAAACAAATGTGCCTAGTTTACTTGTCCAAAGAACTTAATTGAGCTTTTTTTAAATCCATATTCAAATGACATTTTTCTAATATTTGCACTGTGTCTGTCTGTGCTCCAAAATAGATGTGGACAAGGGTGTAGTAAGGGTAAAAGTTGATACAAAATTATCATGATACTTAAGTCACAATGCAACATTATTGTGATTTTAAACATTTAACAATATCCTTAGTTTTGTTATAATATGGAATGCGATATATTGCAATTTTAATTATATCACGAAAGGAAAACTGTATGAACATTTGGTTTGACTTTTAGTCTGTTCATCCCACTTCGGACGTTTTTATTGCAGCAATATTAATCTAGTGGACTGAAAAAGCTGTTGACTTCATCATTCTAGTAGGCTCCCAAAAGTTGTCTGCAATATTGATAATTTAGGTAAACAAACAAACAAAAAAAGCCAGTCAGCGTCCTTGGTTTTGAAACAATATTGCCACACAAAATATCTTTATACAATGGTGGGTCAACTTTTCCCACACCCCTAGTAAAAGAGGGGCATTGTAGGCCTGGGAAAAGGAGTTTGATTTTGTTATTAGAACTAAATTAAAATTGTCTAAATAAATATGTTGAACAACTTACATTAAGTTTTATTAAAGAAAAAAAATTGTTGAGTCTTTTTGAAGCCTCTCTGCCCCCTTACAAAAGATGCTAAATTGTTTTAGTTCGCCCCTTGCTTTAGGATTCATTTCTAAACACAGCTAGAGCTGAGTGAGTGACCACTTAAGATATAATTTAAAAAAATAAATAAAAGAGAGAATATTTTTTAAAAAAACTTACTTAATATGGTATATTATTAGCAGGTTAAAGGATTATTTTTATCACGTATGCCCAACTTTCTAACACCGTAAAAGAATGGTTTAAACCAGTGGTTCCCAACTGGTCCAGTTATGGGGTCTAGATTTCTCCCTTGTCATTAGTTTGTCCACATATACAGTTTTATTCAACAAAATGTAAACATAAAGAGGGGGGTGAGAGTGACCCAGTTATGCAAAAAAGCGTTTTGAGATGAAATCGTATAATGTTAAAAATCAATCTATTTGCTTATGATTTCTGAAAAACAGCCTCTGACTCATAGTAGTGTAATAACTTTGAAACCCTGTCGTGTTATCCTAAATGCCAAAATCAAAAAGACTGTGCTGTATTGTGCTGTCACATCATGAATCAATGCATTTTATCAACAATTTTACTCTCACATCTCAAGTTTGTAAATGACTCTTAGGTCCAATTTTACATCAATTGTAACTGTTGGTGTTTTGCACAGTCAATAAGAATGATTGATTTTTTTCCCAAACCCGGCTGATATTTTAAATGCTCTTCTTACGGTTTAATATGAAATCTATCAAAAGTGGAGCAGAGTGTCAGTGCTCTGAGTGTTTTTCTTTCTTCAGTCGGCACATTACTGCTGAATGGGATTCATAGACTCTGCCATTGTGTCATTAAATAGAGGCCCCCACCATCTGTATGTCACAACCCAATATTATCCAGCTGCAGAGCCTTGAGGGAAATAAAATCATAGCAATTCTTACCTGCTTTTGCCCACTAAATTCACCTCACCTTAGTCGCTTCCCTTGATAGCATACCCACTAATTTTACATGTCAAAGCCAGTTTTTAAGTAATGAGTACTAGTGTATTCTGTCTGTGTGTGGATTAGAGTCGTAAATGTGGCATTATGGAAAGTGTAGAATTCAGCGTTTTTGGAGCTTGGAGTATAGGGACCAAAGTCACGATATCTCAGCCTTTCTTCCATTAATCTGTGTTTTAGAGTCTCTGAACTTTGGATGTGTAATACAAAATTGCTAGTGATCCTTTTTCAAATAATGTTGTCGTGTAGGGATGGGTGCTATCTTTTATCAAGTTATGTGTAATTTTACATCATAGCAGTGGTATATCACGAAAGAGCATTTTTTCTTTAAATTCAATCCAGAAATGGCTTTTGATAATGCTGTAGCAAAGGAAGACTCACACACAGAAAGAAGACTGAAGTCTGGATTTCAAATATCTCTATTTCACAGGTTGCAGGGCTGTACAGACAGTAAAAATGTGCATAGAGTGCAGTAAGTGGAAACATTTCAGTCCACGATGGACTTTCCTCAGTACAGCCCTGCAACGTGTAAAAATAGAGATATTTGAAATCCAGACTTCAGTATAAATCTTTTTTATCATTATTGCAAGTCCTTCTTTGCTGCATTGTGATATGTTTCTGACTTCTGCACCAGAAAAAAAGACAAACATCAGACAATTTTTTTTTAAGATGCAGTTCGTCCCATGTCTACCATTTAAAATAATGATACTGTAATTTATTCCATCGGGCTGCTGTGGTTCAGGAGGGAAAACCAATTGTACACTAATCATAAGATCGGCTGTTTGGATCCCTGGCTCCTCCAGTCCACTTGTCACAGTATCTTTAAAACGATTAAGAACGATTTGAATGGTCAGAAAACTAAACTTATAAGTGTTAAAGTTTTATATGCAGTTTTCTTCACTCTCCTCCTCCATGTCTGCGCAAAATCATGTTACCTTGCAAGGCAGCTAGATTTACAAATCAGACAAATCATGCAAGAATCCAGCTTGATTTGGTACATATGACCTGCCCAAAATATTTGACACGGTAGATACAGTAAAGCCCAGGGTGTCTGCAGGGCCAGTAATGTCTTAAAATGTCCTAAATTCTATTTTCTAAATATTAGGCTTTGAAAGTCATTGAATAGTCCTATATTTGAATTGGTAAAGTGTTAATTGTTATAAAGATTTGATTCTGTTTCATTTTTCTAGATTTTTATTTCTTTTTGTCAAAATGAGTCAAGCTCTTGTGCGTGAAAGTATGCACTTCTGTCTTGTTAATTATATTTAACGGTTGGCAAAATGTAGATTAACCTAACTCACTTATATAAATATATTCCTACCTCTCTATGGGACCGCATATATTGTTATCTTTATTCTTACCTGCAATGCCTCAAAAATAAAAAGATAATTTGTCCAAAAATCTGTCTTAAATTTGGTTAAAATAATCTTGAAAAGGTCTTCAAAAGTAATAAATTTCAGTTTGTGATACTTGTAGACATCCTGATTGCCATTCTCAACAGGTGAACACATTTTTCAGTTGCATTGTATATACGTCATATAGCCTGACCCTATTGTTTTGTAATCTTATTGGAGGAAAGAAATAAAAATTCACTGATAACCTACATGTGATACGTAGCATTTAATGTTGGTGGCCATGATTGATTGGTGTTAAGTCACAGAGAATCCACAGTGTTTGATTTGAGAAACTTAAATTAGTTTCGTTACCTTCCACCCAGACAGAAAAGGCGAAGAGGTGAGATTAAATATTCTGTCCTCAGAGTGTTGATATTCATGTATATTCACTGCGGAGAACACTTTTTGAAAATGAACAATCACAGACGGAAAGGTCACCGTTGTGCTGAAGTAGTGCATTATGGGAGTGGAATAATTGCTTTTCTCACATTAGTTCCTATTGTAATGAAATCTTGGCAGTGCCCGACAGTGAATGACAGATTACAGCACGGTTCAATCACACAAGTGTGGGTGCGGGGGTTGCTGGAGGAAGTGGGGTGTGGGGGATAGGAGGGGGCGGTCAATTGGCTTTTGTTGAAAAGTGTGGCTCTCCCAAGTCTCTGCATAAATCATTTGTATCATTTTCAGTCCTTTTAACTAACGGCGCCACTTTCATCAAGGGTTTGTGTCATTGCACTCTAATTGTTTTGAAGTGAGAGCTATTGTGTGAAGAGAGAGAATGAATAGAGCGTAATGATTTGTAATGTGGCATGTTTAAAGACACGTGGCATGGCTACGGAGCAGTAATCTCGCAGCCTTTTTTCCCTTTTCTCTGTCTGTCATCCTTCGTCTCGGAATGTGGGTGTATTTGTGTTGCATGTGCGTAAGCGTGCGCTCCTGTGCACGCCCATTTGTACTTGCATGAGTGCAGTTAAGCACTATTTCTTGGCGGCGCTCAGATCTTTGAAACCCGACTGTGTTAATCATGGTTTATGTGTGGGAGACATCAAACCTCCCTCTACTTGTCTGTCTCACCCGCTGGGTTATACACACACTGAACACACACAAACATGCACAGATCTCTCAAGGGCACCTTCACCGTAGCCCCTTCATTTACAAGGCTGACCATGGGTGATCAGTTATCTACCGCCGTTTCTCTCTATTTGAAAAGATGAATCACTTTATCCAACACGGACACATTTACAGGAAGTATACAATTCCTTGTGCATGCATGTTGACTGCAGCACTATAACCTCTTATTGATTGGCCCCTTAAATATTTTGAACATCATAGCAGAGAGAACCAATACTTCATTTGTGCCCAGAGGCTGTCAGGGCAAGCACACCATCTTTATACTTCCTGTCTGGAAGGCCACCCTGTGTGGTGGATTTTACTTCAAAATAGCTCGACTCTTTTAACCACCAGGGCAAAAGCTCCGTGCCGCCACGCTTCAATCCTGGATAAAATGAGCAGTCAAGTCGAGAGAGGTCTGCCTGTTGGTCTCCAGACAGAATAAAGGAGACAGTGTAGCACAATGAAAAGGTGAATAGGGAGCTGAGATGAATAGGTAATTACTTTCCAGTGGCATCCCTGCTGGAAATCATATCAAATCCAGTGTGGGTTTCATTTTGGGGAAATCTCTGGTGTGCTTTTGCTGAAATTTAGGGAGATTTTATTGCTGAAGCAGAGGTAAAGGTGATGTGACACGTCTTGTTCGGTGTTATGACATCTACCCTTTATGGTGTGAGGTGGAAGGTGAGCATGTTGGCGGGGTGTTAAGTGCTGAACAGGAGGTGTGAAAGCGATGTTGAATCCCTGGTGAATTTATGTGATGGAGAAGTTCAGTTGATGTGCATTTTCCTGCAAGGTTCTATGTGTAACTATGAAGCCAATTTACCAGAACTTTTGGCAGCATGTTGAATTTAGAGGACCTTTTGGACATTATCCCATTGAACCAGGATAGAGTCTTCCTTTTGCCACAAAATTGGGAGCACACTGTGAACTATCATTGTGTGCTATAGCATGAACCCCAAAATGACAATTTTTGTATCAGTTATTCACCTGGTGCAGCCTTGAGTTCTTGAAAAAACTTGTGTTTGTTTGCCTTGGTAGAGATCAAACTTGGGTGTTTGATCGGTCACATTAAAGCCATGCTACTTGTATTTGGAAGTAAGGGCTGGGTATCAATCCCCCTGAAGCTATCACAGGAAAAAAAAAAAACTTTATGTACTGTACCTTTAAGTAGAACCAAAAGGTTTTCAGTCAAACAATACCTGCATTTGATCCTTTTTGTGCTGATTTACGCGTGGTCTGATCCAAGACCTTCCCAACTTTTCTCTGGATCAACAAACTTTCTGTAGCTGCCATCTGTGGAGCAGCTCTCCTCCCAGCCAATTAACAGTTCAATGCCCAGTTAGCACGAGCTAATATAGCAGCTGCAGCTAATATTCAACACTGAGACATTAAACGGTTAAACAAACTCACTCCTACACCATAACAGCTTGACTCCAAAATTAAACTCATAATTTACTGTTAGGTAATGTTATCCATGTGATGCAAACAGTTAGCCCTGTCACTTTGTGTGTGGGCGGACTCTCGCGAAATGTCCCTTGCATGAAGCGCACACTCCTGCAGCAGCAGCTAACATTACAACTCATACAGTCTGGGGTGTGGGAAAGTCAAGCACAGTGTATTTGATGGAGTTGGCAGTTGGGAAGGTCCAGATGCCACCAAAATGTCTAAACGCATGGCTACACCATAAGCAACTCCATTCCCATCAAGGATATCTTACTATGTACTGGTACAGGTATCACTTTAAGGGTACTGGTGCTGTTACCATATTTTTCAAACAATGCCCATTCTAGTGGAAGTTTTTCAAATAGTAAGGTTTCAAGAAAAAGCATGTTTTGGGAAAGTACCGAGCAAGTACTAAATAAATGAGTTGTGTGAGAGTTTGTTAACAGATGTTTTGATATTGATTCTTCTTTTACCTTTGGGGCATGCAAGGAAACATGTTTGCTTCAAGAATTCAAGGTAACACAGGGTGAGCAACTGATAAGCAAATGGTCAGTTTGAGAGTGAAGTATTCTTTTAACTGGAACCTACTGCAGCCCAGCCCAAACCATGAAAAGACAGGCCCTAGACGCAAAGTGCACACACATAACAGGTGGTGTCCACATACTTTTAGCCATGGTGTACATTTTTTTGCACAGAGAGGGTACTAAAAGTAAAGCTGTCTAAAGCATTTGTGCTGAATTACTGGTCTGAGTTTGATAAAACATGGAGGATGATGCATATCTGAAATGTTTATCCTATGTAGTACATATTGCGTCACATGTTTTATGCACTTCTTGTAGAGCTTTTTGCTTGTGGAAATGCTCGGCCTTACAGCAGAAACAAGTTTTTCAGGTCCATTGGCTCCCTGTCTTCGTCACGCTTGCCCGCTCACAGCGATGGCAGCGTCTAACAAACATGTTTAGTTGGACTTCTGTAGAGGTGGCCTCATCCATGTGGAACCTCATCCAAGCCCACTTTCTCTGTTTACACAAATCCGACCTTTATGCTAATTACTTTTATGATGATAAAGAGACCAAGATGACGGGAAGGAGAGGGAGAACAGCTCTGCCTACCCCAGCGAACAAACACGCATACACATGCACATACACATGCACAGGCTCACCCTTTCTTTATGCTGATCACAGCTTTCACAATTAGACAAACTGTGATAACGCCGTTTATGCAGCGGGGAGATCCATAGCAATTATGCTTGGAGGGCATTTCTTCTCCGGAGCGGGGTGACGGGTGTTGCTTCCCCTTCAAACAGACGTCTACTGACTATACATAAGCACACAAACAAACACACACTGTTTGGAAATTCACAGCTTCTCTTGGGAGGTTTATAGGGCAAGGGTGTGCCCTCGATTCCCCTATGGAAAGAAAGAAAGAGTTTGAGACAAGGGAATTCATCAAACAAGAGAGAAAACAGCAAAATAAAACTGCACAAACTACCTCCAAAATGTGCATGTGCAAGATATGGCTGTACTGTGAAATATATACTGAAAAATAGCTTCAAATCTTTCATGTTAGTTTTGAAACACTATTTTTGAAATTGTGGAATCTTTAAGAAAAACATCCTGTCATGTTTGTTGAGGAGACAAACAGATTTCAGGGAGATGCAGGAGGGTAACATAGGGATGTCAGTTTCAGTTAAAAAAAAAAAAGCAAAATGATGTATGGTGTAAATATCTAACATATGGACACATGGTGCCTTTTGTCCATCCTCCAGTCTCCACTTATTAACTAACGTTATCCTTAATAGCAGTAATTGCGTAATAATGGCGGTGATAGCTAGCTCCCACCAGACCTGCCCTGCCAACATTTGAATTTGGGGACCATGTTGGTAGTATATGGGCTGAAAAATGCACAATCTTTGAGATTATCCACGGTTTGATAATGGCCCCATGCAAACTGCCCACGAGTGGGTGTACACAATTGGGACCTACATGAGTTATGCTCGGGCTGTTTGTGTACCAAATGGATATGGGCCCAAAATGGACCTCATGTGAGGCTCACGGGTAAACCCAGCCATGGGGCTATTATATAACCCATAGACAATCCCATACAGGGTACATTTTTCAGCCTATTTACTATCCACACGGGCCCTACATACAAATGTTGGCTTGATGGGTGGTGTGCAGTGCAGTAAACTGAAGATAAGCATAATTGACCTACAGACCCGACAGACCAACATGTATAGTGGTTAACCACTGACAATCCTAATAACATCATTGCCATACATACATTAAGTCAATGCTAAAAGGCCTAAAAGAAGCAAAGACATTTTGCAGAAAACTAGCAATGCTGAACATCTGCCGTCAGATTGCTTCAGAAGCCAAAGCTTATTTTCCAGTAGTGAGCTATAGGCAAGTGGATTACTGATGAAAGAATGATAGCTGGTGTATTATTTTCTTCAGTTCCCCAGTCTGGGGTACACATTACCTTCTTATTCACACCAGAGCTGCCTCACAATTTGAGGAAAACAAACACTGTGGGTTGTGAAGACAACATCATTTTTATTTTATGACTGTGCCTCGCCAGCTATTCCCTGACTGAGGTAAACTTTCAGCTGCGTGACACTTGGTAAGGTGAAGCGAACTCCTTGCCTCCCCTCCCACATGTATGTATGAGTCAGTATTCTGTGAAAAAAATCGATGTTTGATCCAGAAGAGGGCACATTTGTTTCTGGATGTTGTCAGGATGAAGTAACCGATTGCAGTCTGTCGATTAAAACAGAGATTTCGATTAATAATGTACTTTATAGAAGCATAAATAACTCATAATGTTTATCAATCAGGACACTAGTTAGTGCTTCCCGTGCTTACGCCCACTAATCCCTCGTCCCTGAGGGCCCCGGCTGATGAAGACTGAAGCATCACATCAACCCCATCCCTCAACACGCATGCACGCACGCACGCACGCACACACACACACACACACACACACACACACACACACACACACACACACACACACACATACCCCTGACTCTACCCTTCATCCACTGCCTTGGTGCGCAGTCACGCCCGGTGCAGCGTGAGCTTTGTGTGTGTTGGTGGAAAGCGAAGAAGAAGATAAGATAGACTCTTTTGATCACAGGATGCATTCTGCCTGCTGTTCTCCTCCAACCCAGCTTCAACAGCTGAGGCAGTTGTTGTCGGAGAGACACAAGATTATAAGTTTGCAATGAAATAATGTGGAAAGTAGCAGTCTTGCCTCTGGGGTGATGGATGGGCAATAGATTTTACTCACAGATGATCATGGTTGAATGCCCCTATAGCTTATTAGGGCTGTCATGGTTTGTGTATTCGAACCCAGTCGTTACAGTACGGAGATCACTGTTCGTAGGTGAATGCAGAATACACAATTGATGCGCGTAATGTGGAACCAAAAGTTTACGAGTGTGAGCTCCACAAGAAAACTTTGAGCTTTAAGTTGTTATCAACAGGTGCTAAGGTTAGCACACCAAGTGGATTAGCATGTGAGTCAGTCTACAGTATGGCGCGTGCAAATGAAACGCTGGAGCTTGAAGACCTGCCTGAGGGTCCCTCTCTCCAGCAACAGAGCGACTGATTGCAAATTTCCTAGGATACCAGAGGAATGACCTGCCTTCCCCTCCTAATTATTGGCTAGTGCTCATTGCCTTCTTTGGTTGGATTGGTTAGGTTTAGAGAAGAGGAGTGGCATTGGTTAGGGTCAGGGTAAGAATGTCAGGGTAAGCCAGTCCTTTGTCATTCCTATGAATTGCTAATATGCATGCTCATCATCTGAGTTATCAATGTTTAGGTGCTTTGGATGTTTAAATACAGTCAATGTGGAACTAACTGAAACACTGCACAAGTTCTTTGTCATTTTTTTTTTTTTTAAATTTCCAATTTTGTAGAATAAGAGATTTTTTTTTCAGTTTTATAGCCTGTTGTGACCTCATACATCTCGGGAAAGTGTTCGTACAGTGTTTAGAAAGAGTAATACAGAAGTGTCTGAAACATTCCTTATTTCTGTATAGATTTGTATTTCTGTATATACAGTATATATTCTGTATATAATATACCAGTTTGCCAGTGGGCAAAATCTTAACTCAGTCCCCAGCAGGAGGATTGTTTCTGTCTTTGACACTTCCACTGCTGTGTGTTCAATAATGATTGAGAAAAGAAAATCTTTATGCATTTGGATTTTCTCCACTGTAACGACCTTGCACCTTTTGTCTACTGTTACACCTCTGTTGTTGTGTATAGTTTTATAGAGCAGTGGTTCTCAACCAAGGACCCCCAAGATTTTGCTTCAGGGACCTCCATCTGAAAAGATTTTGGTATTGATTAAAACCAGAATTCTATGGTTGTCAGCTACAGTTGAGATAAGTATCGAGGTAGGGAAACCTATGATACTAAATGTCACTCTTATGACTCTTACTCACATAGGACTCACCTTTATAGTGAATAGAATAATGAAAATAAAGTATCCCCAAACTGTCTCCAGTCAGTCAGGTCTTAATATTCTCCAAAAGTTTCTACTTTTTCTTTTTCAGTCATGATTTGGTAAATTTTCCTAATTGTCTATATACTATAAAGGGTTTCCCAAACATTTGTTAATTTGTGACGGCCTCCAATGATTAAAACATCTGCCGCCATGTATTGATTTCATGTATTTGGATCTGGACTGTTCATTAGGATACCCTCACCTCCCCTAGTTGTCAACTACTGTCACACATAGATTGCAATGCTGTGGGAAACACAAATGGAATTATTATTATATATGTTTTCTAGAGGAGCAATGAGCCAATTTTACTGCCTGATTGTTTGCAGTTAATGTTAAATGTCAATATGTTGTTAGTAAATATGATAAATTAAGTTATACTGAAGGATAAACAAAAGGCAATTAGATTATTTACAGCCTGGCAACTTAAAGGTTGTTCTTATTAGTTTTTATTCCTGGTCTAGTAAGCTTATGAAGAAAACGTTAAGAAATTTAAATATATTTCATAACAGAGGAGCATTTAATTTCGCAGGCATCTTTGGTAACTTTCCTGTAATATTTGGTATAATGTGACAGGGGCCGATTGTCTCATAGTCTGTCCATTCTTGTGAAAAAAAGTGGCACCAAAAGTGTTTGTAATTCAAATTGGGTTACAGTATTTTAATATTATTGGGTTGATAAGAAACTTAATTGATTAACCCTTTCAAACCTCAGCAAATGGGCTTGATTATTCTCAAAAACACAGAAAGGTGATAAGCATCTTAACAAGACAATGGTCCAAACATTAGCAAGTAATCAGTGAGAACTTAAAACAAATTAATATGTCAGAAAATAATCCAAAAAATTAACAAACAAAAAAAACAAGAAAAATTACCTTAAGAAAGAATTATAATACCCCCCCCTCCTTTTCTGTGACATGATTTTAAATATATTATTAAGATAATTATAAATGTAGTTTTCTGGTCCCCCGTTTTTCCCAGAAAATGTTAAGATAATTTTACTTGTCACCTTTTACTATTTTTTTGCAGATTGTGTGACATTTCTTGCTAAAAGGCTTGTTGTCTGCTCGAAAAAAATGTCCACTGGCCGACCAAGCCCTTGTCCAACATGTCTTTCCCAATCTTGCCAATTGGGATCTTCCCAATTCCTGTTGTGAGTACCATGTTATCATAATCAATAGAAATTACCACAGAATTAAGACCCAAATTGACATAATTAAATTGAATTATTGCTGCCATAATCCTGGACATGAGGATCATTTTTTATCAAGTTTTTGTTGCTGCCATAACTTTTTCGACACTGGATGAAGACACAGTGTTGAAGACACAGACACCTTTGTCTCCATCATCTATAATCCACATCTCAGGACTGTCTCTACTTGTCTGCTCCATCCACTCTGCTTTGGCGTTCTGCATCTGCTCTGTCGCCGCGTCCCCCTGTAATTCTCTGCCCGGCTGTCTGAGATTGATGCCGAGTGCTCCGCTTCCAGATGTGGTTATCCGTGCCTTAGCAGTTATTTTGTTTAGGAAACTGAGTTAATTAAAGGCAGCAACAGCAGTAGTGTGTGTCTGATTGTGTATCAATAGCAGCTCCATCTGTACGCTACCTAATAAATGCTAAGCATGTTGAGGGTATCTCTGTCTGTGTTTGCATCTGCGTCTATTTAAAAAAACACCAGAGATGGACCCTCTATATTTTTGATAAGATCAATAACGACCTCTTTCATCTCTTTTCACTTATCTGGCTGTGAAAAAAAAAACCACACACATCTCCCTTTCTCTCTTTCACTCTCACACTCTCTCTTTCATTGCCATCCAGCACATTGATGTTACAGATATGAAAACCTATCCAGCAACCATCCACCTGATCTCCTGGCTGATATATCACAGCCAAACGCCTCTCTTGTCTGATTCCAGCAGCAATAAAACGCAATATTCTTTTTAACATGTCCGCAGATACGGCAGTTTTTCCTGCCTTCATATGATATTTGACAGATAAAACCAATCTTTATTCTCATAAAGTGAACACTAAAAAAGAAGTCCTTCCCTGAAATCCTTACTCTGAGCGGCTGCAGAGTACACAGTGCCATCTAATGAGGGTTCTGTATATTTTCTGAAACGAATGAAATCTCAAGTTGCCCTGTCCAATTTGCTGAAAAAGATGCACCTAACCAACCATTCAGTGCACATTACCACCTAACCTGAGAGCTGTGCATGCTTTGAAATCATTACCGATGCCGGACAATGAAAAGCACCATCTGAGCAGCATTTTTTAGCAGAAGGATCAGGTAAATGGGATATGTCTGATACCTAGTGTCTTTGTAATTCCTCTGAGCTGGCCGGGATCCCCTCTCCTTCACCTGTAGGCGCAGGTACAATACTCAATAGCTTTAACTAATGAAGCATCAATCTCCAGAAAAACTATGCTCCAGGAAATCCTGTTTTTGCAGGACCGGCTAATTGGGCAGAGACTTGCTGGTCAAAAAAGCCTTGCAGAGGGTTTCATTCCGGTGTGGGCAAGAGGCTCCGCAACTGAATCCAGATCCTCTTCCCCCTCCTAATCACCAGCTAAAGGAGAGTGGAAATTTGCCCTCTGGCGGGAAATAAGACCAAAGTACCTGCCATGCCTTCGTTAGCTGTCTTTCTTCGCCCGGGCTGATGAAATCGAGGTCTGAATTTACTAATGAGAAATCAATGAGTGCACGGCAAGCACCCCGAGGCTCCCCCTGCTCCTGCGGTGTCACTCTTTTATTCCCCGCACACACACCCTCTGTGTTCCTGTCTCACTCACTTTATCCTCCTTTCCCTCTCAGTTTTTGCCTTTGCTGCATGGCGGCTTTTTTGACATATTTCTCCGATTTTACTTTATTGCGATAAACATCATATGTCTTCCTTTGAAATAAAGATCAGAGTGGCTTATTTACTTTACTGGCCTATTTTCGCTGCAGAAATCCAGAGCTTTGAAGGAGTGTGTATGTGTGTGCTGGAAGAGGTGTTTCAGCCAAAAAGAGTGTGAGCATAGCTGTGATTGGGGATCCTACTATCTGCAACCCTGCACTGTATCTGTAAACTTACAGATATGTTTTTTTTGTGGGTGGGGGGGTAGAAAATTGCTTTTCCGAAACAAATCACCCGACTGACAGGAGGCTACTGTCAAAAGAAAACTCCTTTTGAAATGCTGTTATTTAGTGCAGGAAGACCATAATGTGTTATGCTGTCACAACTACAGCCAACTTTGAGTCCTTTTTCCTCTTCTGTTATCACAATGTCCAAAAACACTCCAGAAAGTAGTCGTTTGATTGATTTGAGTTGTTTTCTGCAACATAAAAACAGAAAAATAGCTGCAGGATGGCTAACAAATGTTCACTGTATTTACACCTCTTGCTGCATCACCGTCTGCTAGCTTCACCCTTGAGGGATATCAATAATGAATACTTTGACACTGACATGATCACTCTTTCTCTCTCCTCTCTCCTCTAGGTAAGTCATGCATCCTCCCTATCACTCCCTCCTGGTTGCAGAAGGGCCTCTGCAATAGTCATGAGTAATGTATGGCTTATTTATTGTTATTCACCCTAATTATGTATGAGTATCATATGGTTCATGTGGTTTATGCCATAATTTATGAAATATGATGGGTTATTTATTGTGGTTATGGTCTGGTGCTTTTGATGGAATGCATATCTAGTCATTATTTCCTGAGTGACATATAAAAAGGGAAAAACAGACAGAGAAGGTGCAATAGTGGCTGATTTTGTTGACCACACACAGTCCTCTTGCTTGCTTAAATATGGTTTGTGCTTGCTTGGTAAATATGCCGACTCCAGGTCACAGAGGTAAGAAAATAAGTGAGGGGCGCCCAAACCTTGTCAGAATATGGAAGTTTGTCTATAACATTGTATCTTATTCTTTCTAAGTGGGGTGTGTTTGTAAGGTCCCCAGGTCACAACTTTGCAGTGGGACATATTTCTTTTCCCAGTGTGTGAGGAGCAGTTTGTTTGCAATTCACTGTAAAAACTCTCACACGAGTCCTGCACGTTATACAATATAACAGACTTACTAGTAGTACACTCTGACAGTGCCTGAGCACTGCCGCTTGCCCAGGCACAGTGCTTGGCCGTGCCTGAGACTACATGTATTTTAAATCATATTTTAGCAAAAATGCATGTGTTTTGGAAGTACTTAAAATACAACTGGATAAATAAGACTTGAACTGTTAAGCTGTAAAACGAGTTTGTCTGGTCGTTGGGCGGTGCTTGATAGTTCCTTTGACTGTTAAATATGGCAACCAGGTCACAAACTTTCTCATTTTACAACTTAACATTCCAGATGAGAAATTGCCAATGCAGTGACAGAAACTTGATTCATATTTGATCAGTTCTGCCTAGTTTGACAGTTTGACCGCAGTTCATGACAGTGATTGACATGATTGACAGTGTTATTGACAGTGACTGTGTTAGAGACTTCTTGGCTCTGATTGGTGCTCCGTGCTAGATTCTAGTGAATGCCTCAGGAAGAAGAGAAAGGACATTATTTTTTTACAGCTTTCTTTCTGTCTCTTTCAGAATATAGTGATGGTTTCAGCAAAAATTACACAAAATTACTGTCACAAAAGTAACCAAATGCAGCTTTTATTGTCTCTTGGCAAACGTATTTTATTTATTTATTCATTTTGACCCACTGGGAGGGAATCGTCTCTTGGGTTGGCTGGCCTACATCATCTAAATTTATATGAAACTAGCTCCAGCTTAAGCAGCTGCAACAGGTAAATGCTACTTACACATGAATGTATCTAATACAGTACAAAGGTTGTTTTTCCCACAGAATGATTACTTTTCATCTTGATACTTTAAGAACATTTTACTTATAATACCTCTGTATTTTTACTTTTGTGGGATTTCAAATAACTTTTGCTTGTAATGCAGTTATTTACATTATTGCACTTGTACTTTTACATAAGGATCAGAGTACTTCTTCCACCTCCAGTCTTTCTAATTCAATTTGATAGCAGCACAGTGAAAACCAGAGCCAGAACATCAGCTGTCAAAACCGTGACAGATTAGTGACAATCCTACTAATTGTCCCAAAAGAACTTGTTCCCCGCTCGAACATCTCTGCCTGCCAAACATTCCTCAAACAGCAGTCATTCCCACAATGTGCTTATAGCGTTGCCAGTCAGAAACATACACTTTACATGACAATTGCGAACACCTTTCTGTGCAGTGCAGATAAGAGCGAGGAAATGAACTGACCCCCATCCTCCCTGTGTTTCCATCAGCGATTAATGAATACCTGCCAAACAGTTGAACCCTCGCTGCTGCTTTTCATTTTTTGGCTAATTACAGAGCAGTTTGACTCAATAGATGTTTGCATGTGCACACATGAAGTTACACACACACACGCACACACACACACACACACACACACACACACACACACACACACACACACACATAGCCTTTGCGTGGTCAATTTTGAGGTGATTAGCTATGCAGCATTAAGCGGTAGCCTTGGCTGGCCCTCTTGATGTCGCCGTCAAAGTGGGGTCACTGTGGTCCGGGTTACACAGACTGCCATCAATACACTATCAAACCCATTTGCTCCTCTTCGATCTATTTTAATGTGGGGTTCACTAGACTTGGCCTGTTCTCCATAACAGTAAAGATCACACCCACGAGTCAGTCCGGGGTGGCGACAGTCGTTTACATATTTCTTTTGAAAGGTGGATGTTCACTGCACCATTTATGGAGTTAATGAGGCTCTAAGTTGCTGTGAAAGTCAAATTTTCAGTCTTTGCTCTCACACTGAGAATGTGTAAGATCATCAAATGAGGGTTTAAGGAGGGTAAAATTCAGTTGAAGATTTAAATGTATGATTTTCTCCACTTTTTCATTACCTGATGTGTATTACTTAGTATTTAAAATTTCAAGAGGGGAGTTCAGACCAGGCCAAGCTAACATGTTTACTTAAAAATATCTGTTAACACCAGCACGCTGTGTAGTTGAAACTGAGAGAATAGCTGAAGAGAATATTTAATTTATATGCTGACTTCACCACTACACTTTGAAAATCACTATGGTGTTCTCTGGTATGTGGATGGAAAATGCAACAGCCTCGAGTTTGTGGCAGACAAGTATTCCTCACGCTTGAGTGACTTCTTCTGTATTGCCTTCTGTATTGATGTGCGCATTGTGCTTTCTCTTCACCTCTGGGCTGTTAGGGCTCTACAGAGTGTAGACCTCAACTCCCTCAAGCACTGCAGACAGCAAAAGGTGTTCACATTACAGCTGTTTATTGCTATTTTTCTGGCGTGGCGTTAGGGATGGCAGCGGTGGTGTGTTTGTAGGTTGGCTGGCTCTGTCCCAACCTGTTTTCATTCCCAGGTCATCAAATAACAGCTCTTTGACACACCCCTTTGCTTCTCATAGTGATGAAAAGGGCACCCTTTAGCGCATCTTTATGACGCACAGCGGAAACACATTGTAGCATGTGTCTAATGTTTTGTCAGTTGCAATGATGGATTTAAATTAGAATCAGTTTGAAACCTGGTGCATCTCATGAAGATGCTTAAGGGTGCCTTTGTGTCAAAATCCCGTGCCAAAGGTCATGACAAAGCAGCCATATTTGATGCCCTAGGATTGAGAAAGGGGCTACCTTTCCATCATCTTTATGTATACTACAATAGGTCTACAATTTTTCAATGGATTGTTGAATTTTGTGCAAATATTTATGGATTAATCCTTTAGCGTTTTCAAACCCCCTTTGTGATTTCTGTAGCACCTCCTTGAGGTTCACAGTTGTGGTTTTGAGTGGAAAGTGTCAACAAGTATTGTAAACTTTTGTATACACATTCATGTACTCCACTAGATGATTTCTAAAAAACTTTGGTGATAGCTTTTCTTTCTATTAACTACCATCGTTGGGTCAAAATGTTATTTCATTTTATAGATTCCATTATAATGTTTGTTTACAATAACTTCCCCATATAGTGTTCATTAATTGAAATGATGCAGAACAAAACGCTGCCCCATTAGTTAGTTTTAAGCCATGCAAAGAAAGCTACACCTAAAAAAAAATCTGTACTACTATATATAATATTTAGAATATTTTCACCACTTTACCCTACCGTTAGACAGCCCTTTCCAATTGGGAACTGAGCCTGTTATCTCAAAGCCACCAGACTCCATTAACAAAACTAGTAATTTCACTTGGCACAACACAGGAGTTGTGAAAATACTGTAAATATAGGTATCTAAAATACATTTTGCTGCATCCCCCCTTTACAGCAGTACATTGCTTGGTTTCTGTGCTGGTGGATTTGGTTATGAAAGACGCTGGGTAGCAAAGCAAAGCAACACAGTACATACAATAAGCACAGTAGAGACATTAAGACAGGTTGGATCATTGCGTTTAACAATCAGTCTCAGCTGTGCTTTGTGTTCAGTGCTATATTCATTAATTGAGGAACACGGCCATTGTAAAATCTGCTAAGTATCAGTATGTTAGCATGCCGATGTAAGCATTTATCTTAAGGCACCGTGGAGCCTAAGTGCAGCTTGACGGAGCTGGTAGCATGGCTGTCGACACTTTATTTCTCAGGCTAAATGAAGCTAATTAATATTTAATGTGATGGGAAGACACTTTTCCCACTGGCTAATTCCAATAACCTTAATCGGCACTGGCCATCTCTTTTATCCATTCTAGTTTTCTACCTCAGGTCTCTTCCTAATAACACAAGGGACCAAGTAGTTGTATTGCTAAATTTATAAAAAAAAAAACATTTTTTCAAATATTTTAATTCAAAAGGGAGCAAGACTGCAATCTGGCATGGCGATGAAAATTTAATGATCCCCTTGGAACTCCAACTACTATTTTATTTCCAAACTAGAAGTGACGCTCTCGCTGTGTGACAGTTGAAATTATTGAAGGTGCAAGGAGTACTTTTTCCATTCGATTTCTTTGGACCTTTTTTCCCGTCTTGCTTCTTCTCTCACAGTAGGAGACAGTCTGAAGGCGTTTAGTAATACAGACTGAACTGCAAAGGTCATTGGATTTGTTATTTCAAACGAGAAATCTAATAGTAACCCCCTTTTTTAAAATGCGGCCAGAAATATTCCAGACAGCTTCCCTCCAAACTTCAAATCCCAGAGTGAACTTCAATGCTTCACAAACAGTTCAGAGGAGCAGACAGAGGAAGCAGCTGAAGAGAAAGGATATCAAAAAAGGGCCAAAAGGAGAAAATTGATTTCAAGTCCATCCTTCAGGTGTAGCTCAGGATGGCGAGATTGCATTTTTATACACTGTGGCTGTTGCCAGTGAAGCCGATGATGGACTTGGGTATGAAAGTAGATCTTTATACTTTGGTGTAAGATGAGGGTGTCTTGCGAGAGGCTGTTTTTATGGGACATTTTGCAAAGTCTGTCTGTGAGGTATTTTGATGTCATGTAGTGGGTTCAGAGTACTTAGAGTCAATCAGTGGGGAGGAGGGATATTGATCTTGTTAAGTGATTCACCTTTAAGAAATTGATGGTTTTAAAGGGCTGTTGACACAACGAAACAAAACTATAACAATAAAGATGTCAGTGTCCACAATCATGAACTGGTTAAATGTAATCAGCCATGTTGGTGAAATGGATATCAGTGACCTTTTACTTGCTGTACATTACCAGAGATAATAACAAAACACTTAACCATTGATTGCAAGGGTAAGCCCGATTGCATCCCTGATGTCTTTCTTCCTCTTCTTCCTCATAGTTTCTTTATAAAGAGTCTATGTTTTAGCAAACATGAGTGGGTTTTTTAACCTCTGTGAGTCTCTCCACAGTTTTATCTGCCATGTTGAATTTTACGCCTTGTAAATTCAGATGGGTTTTTGATGGCTGTTGATGTGTTGTCATGAATGTGTTAATTTTAGACACTGGTTTTATGGTATACAATGTTGGTTTGTTGTTGAAAGACACCTGATATTCCCTGTTTCTGGCACTCATTCAGTCCTCACAGCTGTCAAATGTGATGTCATATATCGCTCCAGTCTTCCTCTCTGGGGGAGTCCTGTTTTAAGACTGTACCAGCAGACATCTTAAGGTGTTAAATAGTTGGGGTAAGAGCCTGAGACTTGAAAACTTTGGCTACATGTTTCTGACAGCTCAACCACATAAGGGAGTCCCACTTCGGAGGGTCCCTGGTGAGTTGGCAGTGTCCGTCTTGGTCTTGGCGTGGGCTTTTCATCATCCATTCCTTGTAGCAGTTGGCCCTGAGTGCTCCTTGGGCATGCTGCAGCTCCCTCCTGTACACAGTTGTCTTTATACTCCCATCAATCTTCACAGCAGCTTACCATCTTTTTCTGTTTTACTCATGAATTTGATGAAATGTTATTGATGTTTTCATAAGAAAATATAAAGGCAGGTGAAGGTGTTAGCCATGCACCTGCAATAGATGTTACATGAGGTAAAAGTTATTGAGACAGCAGTCGGTGAGTAATGATGTAGCAGCACTGTGGCAACCTCTCTGTGGTGTTTGCTTTTATTTACATGAATTCCTCATGAGACAAAACATAAAAATAAAAACGCTGTTTGCTTTGGCAAGAGCGCATTTGGCAAAAACATCTCAAACTTAACCGTATCAAATGAAGGAATTGCGAGTCAACAGTTTTTTAGAGTAGCTGTTTGCCGATTCTCTTTCAGCTTGGAATGACCCTTCATGAAGTTTCAAAAAACAGAAACATAAGTGGTGTTTTCACAGTACGTTACCCCCTAGCCACCATGTAAAATATAAGAGACATCCCCCAGGACTCCGCAACTTCAAGCCATGTCTAGGAATCAAACACGTCGAGGAGTGAGCTCACATGTTCTGCCACCCGGCAGTCTCACAAAAATCAAGAGAGGCGGGGTTCAAAGCGGGGAAATATACTTCGTGTCTTTGCCAGTTTCAGCGTGGTGTACATTAATTCAAAGTCAAAGAGGGGAAGCGGTGGAATTAAAGCACTGGTCCCCCCCAAGGACAATAAAGAGTTGCGGTGTGAGGGAGAGACGGAGGATAGAGAACAAGGGAGATGGAGTAAAAGGAGGGAAAAGTAATACCAAGGTGGAAATCTTTTACTATGCTCATTCTCTTCTAATGTAAGGCTCCCATGGCAGAGAGACAGAGAGGGCATGTGTGGAATGGCTGATGAGCGCCCCGCTGCCGTCGCACAGACAGCCGATGATTCCTCCATATTGCCCGGAAAGGTTGTAAAAACGTTAGCCATCAGTTCAGAGCTGACGGCAGTGAACTTTTGGCCCTTCCTTGACCAATGGGCTGGAGTAGGCACATACGGAGCTTAGATGGACTCCGTAAATCAACTTTGCAGGGGAGAAAGACACGGAACGATTGTGCCTGTGGCGCTGAGTGTGTCGAGATAGTGGTGGATTGGGGTTTGGAGACTGTTGCTGAGATACACAAGTATTTGTGTGAATTTAAAAATAAAATTTTGCTCTAAATAATATCCTGCCAATGAATCAGTCAATGGTTTGCTTTCAGTTATCCGAAAGGCGTTCAGAAATTATGTATCTGAAAGGTTACACTTGTCTTCTCAGTGCAGATTTTCTGATTGAATGTGCCAGATTGAATGTTACCACATCGATGTGTCCTCACTTGACACTGTGACAACAAGTTCTGCAAACTAAACCACAAATTAGGTTGTCATTTCCCTCCAGCCACCTCTATCAACATTGTTTGTCAGTTTCATTTTCGTATTTATTTTTGCAGGAACAAATTTATATCACAAACCAAAGCCACATAGCATGGCATTTACGACCTTTGTAAACAGATATTTGCATATGAATGCAGAATCTAGTGGCAACAGGACACGATTTTGGTATCGGAAGCGTTCTGGTGTCTCTTTGTTATCCGAGTAGCCGTGCTTTATTCAAGATGGTCTTGAGTCGGGTCTGAAGACCAATTATTGAAGGCCTTTGGCTGGTCCTGTCCTGTCCTGTTTTAAGACCAACTGCATGGATATCACTAAACTGGCTGTGCAAAAAAGAAGTGTTGAATAAAAATGTTTTCATGGTAAACATATGTGCGCAAAGAAATTCATGAAGATAAATCTTTGTTTTCTGTTGGGGGTATTTTTGGAATTGTGAATCCTTTATCTTTTAATTTGAGGTGTCCCGACAGTTTGCATCTTACATTTTAGTGTGTCATGCAGTGTGGGACACGCAGTGGTCTTTGTCTCAACCTCTGAAAGTCTTGGTCTTGCCTCACTCTTGCTACACTCTGGTCTTAGTCATGACTTGGTCTCCATTTAGGCATTCTGCCTGCAAGACACATCAGGTGCTGGGTGGGATTACAGTAAAGTGTTAAAGTGTGTTTCCTAAACTTACCAGGCCTAAACTTCCTAAACTTACCAGGCTGTTTCAGCTGTTCTGTTATTTGACCTTACTCACATCGTTATGATATCCATATAACTGATGTTTATTAATCAAAAATGTTATTGTGTGATGTTTTGTGAAAGCAACCATTGCGAACCCTGCAATATCCTCGCAATATTGAATTTGAGGTATTTGGTCAAAAATATTATGATGTTTGATTTTTTTTCCATACCCCCCAACTCTAATTAAATGGGACCACTGCAGATGGTGCTGGCAAAACAAATGCAGGCCAGTACTTTTTTGACACACTGACAGCCTGTTTGTGTGCTTCATTGATGGATAATTTGTTATGGTGGTGACTAATAGTTGTTTTATTAGTGCTAAATAGGTTTGTCTTTCAAGAGTCCTTCGGGGCCTGCTTTTGAGGTGAAGGGATATCAAGGTAAAACTGGCTTTCCATGCAGCATTTAAAAAGTTCAGGTGAAATTTGCATAGCACTTAGTGTGGGATAAAGGCAATGTCTGTCTTGGGGAGGACTCAGTAATGGCTATGTCTCCTCTTCTGTCCTCTCTTCTCCTGTCTCTTCTCCTCTCTGTTTTGACACCCCGTCCCAGTGGAGCTCCACCAGGTCCACTCATAAAAGAACAAGTGTGCCTGTCCATATCTTTGACAGCCACACACGCTGAACAAAGACACACAAACACGCCGTTCACGCACACTCTCCAGCACACACTTGTCACAGTCGTCTCACTTGATACAATCCCTTGATACAACCTGCAGATACCCGTGAAAAATGTTTTACCCTCTCTCCTAAAACACACACACACACACCTGACACACTCCCTTACAGGAAAACCAAGCATATCACATCAGCACTCTCTGGAGTCTAATCCACTTGAGGATATCTGAATGAAAGTCAGAGAGACCCAAAAATAAACTGTCTAATGTGCCAGGAAGCAGTGCCTCTTTATATGTGGGCCTGTGTATCGCTAGTTAAAATGCTTGGCCGTGGACCAATACTGATGAGTGACCGCGCAGTGGCTTTTGGCTTTGTTTGTGTAGTAACTTCACATCTCCCGTACTGAGAGACTGGTAAAGGAGGAATCTCTGTCCTATCTCTCTTTTCCCCCTCATCCCTCTTTCCATCTCTGCCTGCCTCTCTACAGGCAGACTGCAGAGTGATGATCTCCCTCTTTTTCTTTTTTTCTTCTTCCTCCTCTCTCCCTCCCTCTGTCTTAGCCTCCTCCGCTCCCCAACAGCCGAACCATTCACGCACCACATAATTACTCCCTTTCTCTCCCGGCTCTGCCCCCCCTTCCCTTGCAAGGTCACTCTTCTCCCATTGTGTTACCTCCCAAGACACTCTCAAAAGGCTCATTCAGATCAGTTATGGAGCTTTTGTAAATATTTAGTGCGGGCATTGGCCGTGCACCACATCATTTCCACTTGCTATATAATTCACTGGAGGATTACCATGCAGTTGGATCGCGTCCTTGATGCAAAGATGCAGCAGGGATGTGACTGTCCCAACTGTCTTCGGTCACAATAAATACACTGACAGTGTTGCTCTCTTCTGGATAAGAGAATTACATACTTTTGTTCCATTGTTACATGCAACCATATCGGATTTGCGTATACATGAAAAAGGCAACCACGCTGAGTTTTTGGCAAGTCATTGTGCTATTTGTATTTGAACATGTTTCATCAGTGGAGCAACTCATTTTGCTTTAATCCTTAATTACCATGGATGGATTACTGAATGGGCCTACAGGGGACAGGCCTTGGGGCCAGGGGCCCCAGTGGCCTTCACCTGCTAAATGTCACTTTAATAAACAGACTCAAAATGACTGCAAGGGAACTTGGGAGACACAAATTAACTGTAAAAAGTGGTAAAATAAAGCCTAAGAGACACAATATGATTATATAGAGATGAAAAATGACCACACAAAGATAAAAATGACTAGAAAGACACAAAAAGCAACTGACAAAGCAACTAAAAAAGAAACAAAATAACTTCAGAGAAAATAAATGACTAGAAATGACCCAGAATGACCCTAAAGAGACACAAAATGACTAAAAAGTGATTCAAAACAATAAAAATACAGGCAAAAAGCACCACAAAGTCTGTGTGATTTGCTCCTATGTTAGAGAGGTGGTGGGGCCTTTTTCATGTCTGTGGCCGAGGCCCTTGTCTCATAACTGGCCTGCACTAATTCATCTCATTTGTAGTGAGGTGAATGTTTAATGCCATATGTTGTGTGACTTTTAAGTCAATCTTCAAAAAGACTAATTGTTTGAATAATAAATCGAATGGCACTAATATTTAGCATTTTTTGTCATTCACAGAGCAAAAAGCTAATTTTCTGCTGTGAATTTTATCATTCACTATGCAAAAATTCAAATATTTGGTTTGGTTTGCCTCTCTTCTTTGTTTACTATCAAAGACAAATTGAATATGTCTGATATTCCGTCATTATTACTTTTCATTCATTTTTATTTATCATGCAAAAAAGCTTAATATTTGCTAGTTACACCTTTCAGATTGAAATTTGGTGCTTTTTTGCAGTTTTATATGTTTGTATACTGGGCTTAGAACAGTTGGTTGAATGCAACAGCAATGTTGTTGGCAGTTTTTGGTTCACTGTCTCAATCTTCAGTTCATTTATGGAGAAGGCAAGTTACTCCAGCACACACAATATACCTTAGCATAATTATTATTATCTACAACCATGATTAAATAACTCATAAACGTGTAAAATGTTAGTTTGACTGTAAATGTAATGCGTTCCCCAACAGCACAGTAAGAACATCATTTATTGCAGATTACAAATAGAAAGCATTTAGTCTCACTGTGTGCGTCCACGCGGGTATTTTTGATGTGTGTACTTTGCCATTGGCATGATACAAGTTCAGGGAGGCTCGATAAATGGCGTGGCAAACTGTGTCAAGTGGAGCGCTCTCAGCGACTGCACGAGATTGGTTGATAGATAGATTTCACACTCTGGTGAGTCACTCTTCGTGTTGGCTTTACACCAGCTTTGGTGTTTTGTCAGGGAGCATAACAGGTGATTATTCCACTCGGCTTACACGGCGGTGGGGGAGGGAGGGAGGTGGTGGTTATAGTGGAGGGCGCAGTGAGGGAAGGAGAGCGAGAAGAAGAAGAGGATGGAGACCTCAAGATGTAAGTAGAGAAAGGGAGGATAGTGGCGTTTGCTGGCTACATACCAAGTCTGTTCTTGCTATTAGCGGCAATGTATGCATCAGTTCTTCATTTGCACAAGGCCGGATTACCAGCTTGGGCAATGTGGGAAAATTAACTGACTGCCCTGGGACCCTAGACCCTGAGGGGTCCCCAAAGGCTGCGGTCCACTGCATGTCAATTGGTTTTTCATAATATCATTCATTACAAATTTTCCAGGTACGGGTCCTGCATTAGTAGCATTATAGTGCTGTCTTGTAGAGAAGAGATTCTCAACATTTTCTGTGTCAAGGATTCCTAGTTTGTTACAAATTATGTCAGGGAACCCCATTTGATAAGATTTTGCTTTAGGGACCTTCATCTAAAAAAAAAAAAAAACAACAAAAAAATGGCTGTTAGATATTCTAAATGCCAGCATTCTGAAGTTATCAACTCTCGCTCTTAAATTTTATATTGTACTTGCACGATGTATTTCCACACAAATGTGGGTTTAATCAAATTAAAGACCAATTACGTATAATTTCAGCAGTATTGTTCATACAGGACTATATGGGGACTTTTTGAAATTGAAATTACCTTTGGATTTTAGACTATAGATTGGAGAATACAAGGAAATGTCACTTTAAGCTCTTATAGAATTGACTTGATGAAAAAAAAAATGATCCAAGCTTAGGCTAGGCAATTTTCTCAAGATTATTATTAATTTTTCTTTATATCGACCAGCCCTAGTTCAAATATTTGATGATGAAAATTGTTGCTTGCATGACTTATCAAGTCATGCAAATAGCTAGATTTACATTTATCACTTAAAAAAATTATGACAAAGCATTTTCCTAACTGCATATTTTAGCATTTCAGCCTTTATTGACGGACAGGAAACATGGGGTTCATGATGGCATAAAGGTCTCTGGTCAGAATCGAACCCTTAAAAAAACATTCAACCAGCCAACCCAAACTCACTTCCTGTGAAGCCCTTTTGTCTCCTCACCTTGCCTCTGACCTTTCTAACCTTCCTGTTCAGTCGCCGCTACAGTCCTTTTGGGGCGAGCTCTGGCCTCAAAGCAATTAGCCCGAGAACTATAACTGGCCCATCTGACCCCACTTGAGCATGACGGATTATGGCGAAGGGAAGGGGGCGTGCATGGGTTGAGACGTATGAGTGCCTGGCTTTTTGAGTGACAGGTGACACAGGGTGCAGCGAGACGCAGCGTCTGCGGCAGACTCTGTCGTGTCATCGGTTCGTCCTCCCACAGGAAGAAGGCATGTTGGAGGAAGGCGGCTGAATTCCCTTCTAATTGGCAGCAGATATATGTGCACACACACATTTAAAAGTGCATTTACACATGAAAAAGTTGACAGAAAAACACACTGTTTTCACAATGACATGTACACACACACACACACACACACACACACACACACACACACACACACACACACACACACACACACAGGGTGAGTGACAGGGTCAGGCAGCTTTGTGCACAGTTGATGTGGGAAAGTTGTTTCTTCCAGCTCTGATCCTCCATATAAGGCCAGGCTAGACTCACAGAGACGAGCTGTTACTCTCTCTGCTCCCTCCGGACTCTCTCTCTATTTCTATCTCTCTCTTCATCTCTCTCTCCAGCAGCGTCTCAGTCCTCCTCACACTCTTATTCTCTCAACATACATGGACTCTTTCTCTGCCTCTATCACCTCCAAACACATACACCTTTGCGATACACTACATCTGTATGCGCGCGATGAGGTGATTCCATATGCTCGAGTGGTGTTCACATCGATTCTGCTCAATGCTTGACTAATGCCAGTGTGCAGAACCAATCGAGTGTGTTAGCTGAAGAGGGGAGAAGCCCAGAGGTAGCACAGAGTGCACGGTTGCGGAGCTCGCACCTTTAATTTATAGTGATGTCAAATCTGAATGAGCAATAACTGAAAACTGTGTACTAAATACAGCCTTTGTTAATGCTCAGTCACAGCAGAAAGTGGCATAGACAAATGAATTTGCACATTGTTGGGGAAAAGGTTGTGCAGTGGCTCCCATGGCTTGCAGTTAGTCTTGTTTGTGGCGAAAAGAGGAAAGTTCTATTGGCACTGCTTCTCATTTGGCAGAGCAGGGTTATATAAAACCACACAACCAATATTTTGGACTCCGGCTCTTTCCATTCCCTATGAGGTCAAGATGGTTTGAAATTGCTTTGTCTGTCAAGAAAAGTTTATACAAAAGCACCATGTGGATTTACTTAGCTGCTGCAAGCAAATCCATTGAAATGAACTTTTTTTCTACAGCACCCAAGCATCTAGTTTGGAGGAGTTAGCACTACCATACAGAATATAACTTTGCAACTGGTGGGCACCAGAGAAGCTGGATTAATTAATTTGAGAGGAGTTTATAGCCTCATATGCATGTCTTTTATAATTTCATGCCTAAAAGACAAATATTTAATAAGTATTCTCTGATTTCCAATACACATCATTAAGATAAGCACGTTGACAAATGCTAGATCTCCAGTTGTTTCCAGTTCTTCCCTTTAAAAACCAAGATGGTTTGAAATTGCTTTGTTTTTCACAGAGGTTTAATTTTACTCAAGATCACCATGTGAATTCACCTGCAGCTACATAAAAAAATCACTGATTGCAGCAATTGCTTTGAAATTAAGAGATCAAAAGCTTACTGTTACAAATGCTGGTGAGATCAAACCTTAAAGGAGCTTTACACAACATTCAGAGCCTAACTATGATTCAGAGCCAGGATTGTCTGCACACGGCTCTCATCATCGAGATGACTGAGCTGGCAGCTAGCAGCTAACAGTGCTAACTATGTGAATAAAGCAAAAAAAAGGGAATCAGTCCTACAGAACTAATGGTGTTAAGCTGAGCGGAACCAAAGGATGGGCATTACGCTTCTTAGATGACACGATTTGCAATGTTGCCGTTCCGCAACAGCTTAGTTCCATGGCAACGCTCAGCCAACGCCTCAATTTTTGCATCTACTTGGGGCAATAAAATATTGTTGCTGGCCCACTTTTTTGATTGAGGCTGATCAAACAGGTGTTGTTTTCACACAAGGCTTGGAGGACTGTTGGTGGGCTTAATGTACATCCCAAATATCCTCTCAGACGCTTCACAAGCATCCACCTGCAAAGTGAAAGCAAGTGTGCTGCTCACTGCTGTTGGTGCCACTTAGTTGTGTAAGCTGCCTGACAGACCGTGTTAGGCTGAAATGTTCAATTCTCCCCAGTTTATTAAATAAAATTACATTTTGGCAGCAACAGTGCAGTAAGCGGACACTCCTACTTACTGCTCTCAATCTATCCCCTTTCCATTTCTGCGCTCAGTCTCTTTTCCCCGCGCAGATGGCCGCTGCAGACGGCCGTGTTGGTGTGTGTTTGTGTGTGCGAGCCCCAACACAGATCAACTGTGCCGTATTATGCATGTAGTTCGCCTCTATGCATGCATGCATTGGCAGTACACAAATACTTGCAAGCATACACACAAACACACAGAGACGATTTCAAACACCAGTGGGGAAACCCTTGTTTATCCGTTTCTTCAGTCTTGTCGGTGTTGTTGCGTCTCCGCTTGCATTGTTATTCAGTTTGGTTGCTGCTGTGTCATTCACACATACATGCCTGCACAGTCACTCACACACACACACACACACACACACACACACACACACACACACACATACACACACACACTGCAATTGTGTGAAATCCATTGCAAAGGAAACCCTTGGTGAGAAAACTGACAGCAGGCATAAACTGCAACTCACTTTAACGACTTAAAATAATGACGTAGGGTGCTTACAGTATGTTAATGTGTGTGGTTTTATTTTTTATATTGCATAACAATTTTAAATAGGAGAAAAAGTTAAAAAAAAAAAATATAACGGATGTTTACATTCACATGCAAATTTTGAGCAACAAACAGCTTTCAAAGGGGTGTTAAAAAAGTTGTGAGTGTTTGAGCTGCGGATGCCTCTGAGTTTGATCCCACTGGCAGTGTTGTCGACTTTCCTCTCTCCTCAGCTGCCGTGCGCACAGCGTCACCTCAGGGGTGCTCTCACAAAGAGAGTGCCTAATGAATGTGGAAAATGAGAATACCAGTTTGATGAACTCTGTTACTCAATTAGTGCAATTAATTTTCCTGTGGCGCCGCTGAGTAAAATAGAGTCACGGATGATTGAGCCACTGTTTCGCTATCTTATTTTATTTTTAGGCAGCTGCCTGCGTGCATATGCGTATGTGTGTCTGAAATGTGTGAGAGGTGCAGTGATGGGGAGAGATTTTTAGGGGAGTCTCATTTTGTTTGTGAATGGAAAAAGAAATTGTGTTCTTGCTTGTTCAGTGCACAAGACTAGTTTTCGCCTTATCTCTTCTAAGCTAATACTGTTCACGTCTGATTTAGCCTGCATTGAATTACAAATCTGTATGCATCGGAGAGATTTGGAGCCTCTGTTAAAGGTTGATTCACTCTGATATTCTAAAAATGAAGAGATATGAAGGAACGAAATGGAATAAAAACTTAGTTGATGTTATCCGCTGAGAATTTGTCTCAAAGAAGACAAAAATATCAGCAGCTCCAGTGCAGTATTTGGGCCCTGCGATATGTTGTGTTGTAAAAGCAGTATTGGTAACACCCAATATAATTCAGCAAAGACATTTAGAGTACTATCACATTCATGCACATAGAGGCACCGGAAACTTAAGTCACATCATTGTGTTATCCTTTTCACCAGGGATACTCGACTTGCTTTGCCCGGGGCCCACTTCAGCCAAATACCAGGAGGCCAGGGGCCAGATGATAAACAAATATTATAGATGCGGTGTGTAACTGATGATTGATTGTTGAGATCAATTCCCAGGTGGTAAAACAAAGACACTTTAGGTTAATGGTTTGGTCCAACTACCAACTCAGTAAGTCCACATTTGATGACCTGGGAATGAGACTCAATAATCAGAGTAACATACAGCATTTTCAATAATATTGCTTGTTAACCAGTTAGCACATTAACATCACAACCCGATGATGAAAGAACAGAACCTATTTACCGCGTGCTTGTGAATGAAAACAGACAATTACAGACTGTTGCTGTAAAGAGCTCAGTGGAAAAATAAATAAAAAATCGAACCTAATATGAAAAGTTTGTTTTGATCCCACACTCTCTTGATTTAGCGTTCGTTTCCTTTCCTCACTTCAGGTCGTCTGCTCGTGCACTGACCTGTATGGCCAATCAAAGTGATAACATTCACAGAAGGGCTCCGCCATCCTTACCAACTTCAGCATGCTGAATCGGCCGGAAGAAAGCAGATAAATGCTGATGAGGTCCAACACACCGCCAAAACTAGGGCGGCAGACTCTAACCATTGGCCCTTCATTGACCTACGGCTGACTGTTGGCTAGGTGTGTCAGGGCCCTTAGAGTTTGGCATTGTTTTCATATTGCAGGCAGATCATATTATCACATCTCATACCCAGCAACACATAATACATTGTTAGAGGGTTGTGTCCATTTCACATATTTCCGTTAGACTGTGTTGAATTGACAGAGCAAATCTAGTCACAGACGTCCTATTTGGGCAAAGTTTATGCACCTGCATTTCTAGGATTTGAGGACATTTGGGACATTTGGGTGTAGCACCTCTACACCCAGGCACTTCTTAAATAACAAGTTATATTCTGATGCTAGTGATACACTTTTGCATCTTATTTATGTTCAAAGTAAAAAACAAAAAATCCCAGTGGCACTTTACATGCCAGATTTGGCCCGTGGGCCATAAGTTGACTATCACTGCTTTAGACGTTATAGAATAGCATGATGATATGCACAGGGTGCCTTATAACATTGTGCAAAACAGCACAAACAATCCACAGCGCTGCCTTGTACACGCTGCAAGGTATTCCACCTTGTGTATGCAAGGATGTGACTGGTCAGTGTGATGCGTAAATACTTGAGGGTGGGTTGCAACATTGAGCCAGAGATTTTGCAGTTGGTGTGGAGGCAAACCATATGACATGCTTGCTAGTTACAGCTGGCAAATTTGATTTTGTCAAATAAATGCTGGTTTCATTTTGTCAGGCTATCAGGTCAGGTTTGCACATCAAAATTCAACACCCAAAGCATGGATATAGATGTCTTTTTTCTATCTACACTGGAAGGCTGGAATCAGTGTTTTGCTGAAACCATTTGGCCAGACCGGCTTCTCGCCGCTCCTCTCAGACCTGTTACCATGCAACCACGTCAAAGTGCCTGGCATAGGAGGGCCAACAGGCGGGCACCCGGCATGCCCGCAGATGGTAGGGCGGTCAGAACAGGCTGCGAGAATGGTACCCCTCGCTGTTCACACACACTCACACACATTCACACACACACAGAGCTGTCGACTGTTGCTTTGTGTGCTAACAGCCAGGCAGGCTCAACTCCCATTTTGCTTTCCGACAGGCTAATTATTGTGACTCGTGTCGAAGCTGTTGGAAGACATCGCTCTCTGGTCAATGAGTTGTTCCGCAGGTAGATACAACATCGGATGTCAGGAGTGTGTTTTTCTTTTTGGTTCATCTTGTATTGAAGAGTTTAAACATTAATAAACACAGAGAAAAGCCAAAAGAGGGAACTTTGAACATCTCAACCAACACAAATTATGCAATCCCCCTCAGAGCCAGTCAGAGATCTGTCACCATGTTTTGATCTGCAACTGGAGCGCCCTCACTTGGTATTTAGTGTTAATTATGGAAATGCTGCTTCATGCATCATTTTGTCAAATTGGGTCTGAACTCAAACAGTGATATTTCAGAAATTGGATGCAAAAAATGTATAATTACACACAATTCTGCAAAAGCAAATTCATCCACCTTGTTTTAAATCTAATTTATGAGTGTGAAACAAGCAGCTCTCCATCCTCTCTCGAGGGACGATAACAATCAGCCTGGAAGAGGCTTAAAACAAACAGGGTTTTGAGTGACAGGTGGATGCCTTGCGGCGCCAGCGTGGCCGTGGTTGGCAGGCAGCGGTGACAGTCGTCCTGCTGCCACACAAGCTGCTCCTACTGGTGAAACTACAGGAGCGTCCAGGCTGGTCACTCCTCCCTGTCCCTTATTCTCTCCATCTATCCATCCATTCATCTATCCATCCATGTTTTTTTTTCCGCTCCTGCTCTCGCTCCTTTTTTCTTGCAATCATATTTTATCCCACCTTCTCATCTCATCTCTTTTCACTCCTCATTCACAGTCACTCCCTAAAATCCTCTCTTCTTTCATCTGTGCCACCTTTTCTTTTACTGAAAGCTCGAGGGAGTACCAGGAGATCTAAGAAAGCTCCAATTAAATACACCTGTCTTACCAGCTGTAAAAGCTGGTCACAGAAGCATTTATGATCTCGCACCAAAATTTATTTGAAAGGAATTGCTGCCTCTTTTCTGTTTAGTTCAGCTGAATTTGAACTTTGCTGGCAAACTTTCTTTAATTTGCAAGGTGTTGGCTGTAGTGTTTCTGTCAAAACAAGCATGTTAATGGATAAAAGTTTCAGTTAAACAGATGAATATACATAAAATGTAATATACTAGCGCAATGGGTGGAGATGATAAAACAGAAAAGTCTGCTGCTGCCCAGGCTAGAGTCATGCACTACTACGAGGGCAATGCCATGATGTTGATCCTGAGAGACAACTGCAGTAAACTTCAACAAGCTTATGACCCAAAGGCAGAGGTCGGCATCCTTAAAACCCCTTTACCCCTGCAAAAAACACTAACACCTGCTAACATCAGGCTTTTTTATTTTATGAAAGTTTACAATTGACTTTCACTCTGGGGTCAGATGACTATATAGTAGTCACGTGTATTTTTCGGTTAAAACTACAGTCAGCTTCCATTGGCAAGTATGGAAATATGACACTTGTCAGGCTACAGAAGAATTTCCTTATTTTTCCCATCCTTATTTTGCCACCACTGCGATTGATTCTAATGATATTTTACTCAGTGTTTTTTGTATTCAGACAGACTGTGGGCTCTTTTACAAACTGTATTATTTCTTAATGCCCTTCCCTGTCCTATCCCAAGAGCTCACCAGTAAAATGGAGAAAAAAAAGCATGTTATTATATGTAGAAAAAAAATGTGGAATTCTCCTTTAAAGCTCCCCACAGTAGCACTAAAATGTGTGAAATCTTTGTGTGTTTCTGTGTGCTGCAGCAACCGTATGTGCCAGATGATTCCAATTTAACTCATTTACAGAATCTCTCTTGCCATCTCAAATACAATAAAAGTCTAATTATGTTAGAGATCGCTTCTGCCTTGTTGCCGTGTTGCCCATGTTGTTGTCTGCCATTAAATATTTATCTGTTGTTGGTGCTTTCCGCTCATTAAATCATGTTAAGGAGTGCGCATGTGTGTGTATCTTTTTCAGCGTTAATCCCCAACATTGAGATTAATGCCGCAGGTGTTTTTTCTCGCTTGCTCCTTCAGTGCAACCCATCCATCCTGTATGTGTGTATGTGTGTGTGTGTGTGTGTGTGTGTGTGTGTGTGTGTGTGTGTGTGTGTGTGTGTGTGAGAGTGCTCAAGAGGCCTTCAGGTCATGTACTTTATAGGTCTTGGCTTATCTATGTGATTTGCAGTCCGGCACTGTGAGCAAGAGAGTGGCAGACAAGGCGAGGCATCGATCGACAGCCACCACATGGGCTAGGAGGTGTATGTGTGTGTGTGTCAGACAGAATATTGCATTAGGGCAAACTTGGCTTCTACTGCTCAGACTGTGTCCTAATTGTCGTGGCTAGAAAACAGACGGCAATGAATGCTACGTTTTTTCTTGGTTCCCCGG
Organism: Plectropomus leopardus; assembly: GCF_026936395.1. NCBI lineage: Eukaryota > Metazoa > Chordata > Actinopteri > Perciformes > Serranidae > Plectropomus > Plectropomus leopardus. The sequence goes on from NC_142199.1 coordinate 7,962,887, forward strand.
GTGTCCCTGTCACACACACACGACAAACTTTTTATATTACAATTCTCCCCCCTTCCCCCCACAAGATATGATTTATGTTATGCAAAGTTATTGCACTGGACCCTTGTTTTTGGATACAGGCTGTGGTGTTCAGTGTGTGTGTGTTTAAGCATGTGTGTGAGTGTGAAGGTCTGTTGAGGGACGTGGCACCCGTGGGTGGTGTTTTGCTCAGTGTGAGCGCTGTATCGCTACACCTCCACATCACTGCAACGCCACGGGGTTGCAGCTTAGCGCCCCAACCACTACATACAGTATCTCCCTCGCTCTCGTACACATACACACAAACACACACTCAGAAATTAGCACTGGTTGTGTGGGAGCCCTGCAGATCTTATACCGCTGTCATAGGTTGACGCTTATTTGCTTGTACAGGTTTTCTGTCTGTCCTACATAGGTGGGAGCATATGATAAAAAGTACTGAACAAAAAGTATAAAGAAAATCATGATTTTGGACTCTTTGTTATTTTTATGCATTCAATCAGATTTTGTTTTAATTATTGGGGGGGGTTGTGGAATGGGACTTTAATATATGGACACAGGTTAAGGTACAGTTTAAATTCTATGTTGCCTATTCCCTGCTAGGCTCTTTTTTCTTTCTTTTAGGTGCTTTGGGATCTGCACCTGTATCTGTCAGTATTTGTTTAGCTTAGTTGCGTTCTGTGTTGTGTTTACTGATGCCAAAGAGCCCTTTGGGGATGACATCACTAAAATGAATACCAACTGAATTGGATGTGTAGGTGTGTTGATGTTTAGGGGTGTGTGAGCGTGTGCATTTGGCTCATGCAAAATAGTTTTCTGTACTGTTCATATAGTGTTTGTACAGGCTTCTCTGTGTTAGTCTCATGTGTAATTTCACCCAAGTTCTAACCATGTATGTGTGCTTTTTGTTATCTTACTTGGCTTTATGCATTTGTACTCTTGGTTATGACTGTGTGTGTGTGTGTGTGTGTGTGTGTGTGTGTTCCTGTATGTGTGTGTTTTGGCAGCCTACTACTGCCTTTAGTTTCAAAAGTGTTTCATTCAGAGCCAGATGAAATCCCTCCTGCCTCTACGGCAGCGATCAGACGGCGTATCATGCAGTCGTCGCTGCAGGCTAACACACTCACACATACACAGACACAGGTGGATTTTACTCTGTATGTGTGTGTGTGAGTGTGTGTGTCTGTGTTTAGTCAGTAATATGGCTGAGGATCTCATTACACATCCCCCCAGTTCCCTTTGCTTTCCAGAGTGTAGTCTTGTCTCCAAGAAAAAGCATGTGGGAAGGACTGAAAATGGACAGAACAGGAGAGGGAAAAATACACAAGTGCGGAGAGGGAATAAATGATAACTGATATGGAGTTAGGGCATCATAAAAAAACAACAACAAAAACACAAAAACTGCTTCTATACCAATGAGGTGATTGTGCTCCATTCAAGACATCAGTGCTGTAAATTTCTTCTTTACCTATGTGTCTACCTCAGTGCAGGATCTATGTAGTGAGGGGTCTTCTGGGTAACTGTCAGGCTCACAGTAGAGCAGATGTTCACACCTCCCAGAATTAAACATGTTGTGCAGCCCTGCGTATTTAAACAAGCTATGGTTTAAGATCCAACTTCCTGTGGAGAGGCAATTTTAAAATGCAGCAACTGAAATAAACTCACAACATTATATCCAAAAAAAGAAAAACAGTTCAGACATCTCCGAATGACACTATGTGTACTATATGATATTTATGGTGTGTTATGGAAATGTGTGTATTCTGGATCTACTCATCCCATGCTGTAGTCTAACATTAATTGTGTCTCATTATCTTATAGAAATGGAAATATAATATTCATGTTCAAAGCTGCATGGTTGAGTTAAAGTGTGACTGAGTAATGCAGGAATGAAACCTAAAACACAAAAAAGAGTTCACATATTGGCACTCCCGATTCCCTTTTCTCAAAGTCAGTGGATTTTTTAAATTAGTTTTTGGTTAGATGCCTTATTTAATGACTTAGGTTAACATGAGCTTAAGAGATTTTGAGGTTTTGTTGTAGCACTAAATATGTCAGAAAATACACAGTGTGGGAATCACCAAAGGCAATTTTAACCACGATACTATAGTCACGATGCAATATTATTGTAATTTGAAGCTTTTTGTGATATGCTTCGTATATGGATGACATTTATTAATATATATTGTGATGTGTTGCCTTTTTTAACTGCAAATCTCCCCAAAGGAAACTTTGTCAGCTGTTTTAGCTAATAAGATAACATTTATTGATAAAGTCCCTCACTTCAGTCATTTTTATTCTAGCATAATGTATCTAGTGGACTGAAAAAGCAATTGATTTTATAATTCTAGTAGGAAACCAAATGATTAATTTTTATTTGCAGTTTTAATAATTTATATAATTTTAAAAATCAATACTTGGTACAATACAATATTGCCACACACAATATCCCAATGCTATGCTGTATTGATACCTCATTTGTGAATTTTGAAGCTTTTACATGTCTAAAAAACGGCATGTAAGGGTTTGTAGTTGGTTTAGGAACCAACTACAAACCATTGCAGTTTGGTTCATTTTCACCTGACATTAGTATTGTACCTCTGGCAATTGAATTTACACTTCAAAAATCATAAAAGTGGTGTTTATTTGTGAAGATTATCTTGCTGAACAAAACCTTAATAGAGCAAATGATATGCCAAATCCAATGCAAAAAAATCCCATTGGCTTTTCTAGAGGGAACAGGGGCATCCTTCAGGTTGGCCCATTAAAAAAATGTCATCCTTTCAGCACTCTATTGCCTATTATTGTTGACTTTTTGTAACACATTTGTATTGGGGAATGGGAACCTGTTAGATTCACTGATATTCGACACCTGATTTTTTTCAAATCTGATGAAGCAACATTGGAAATGTGTAGTTCATTTCTAATGTAAAATTGTGTCAAGCCTTGTATCCTGGTGTGCTCTGGAACTTTGATTTCCTCGTGGTTTACCCTGCACCAGCCGGCACTCAGGAGAGAAGCACTGCTGTGCACGACACCCGCTGTGTGTTTGTCTTCCTGAAAAGTTAGAAAAAACTTTGTAACTCCTCAAATCCTGCAAAGTGTTACATGTGCTCAGTGTATTCCAAACAAAACTTCCTGCAGAGCCTCTGATATTTACGAAAGTCAGAGTACATTGCAAGTATTTTGGATGGAGTGTTCCTTTAATCAAACTGAGTGTATCATGCATGTGTGCTTGAGGAGCTTTTTAGCCTTGGATGTGACAAAGAGCTGCAGGCATGTGTGAGTATTTGCTGATGTGAATGTGCATAATTACACTATAATGCTTACGGGCATATGTTTGCGTGTGCCGCTGTGTGTGTGCGAGGTTTTGACCTTGATGTGCAAGGCCCAAACTGGTAATTTTTCTGCTAATTAGTTTGTTTATCATCAGTTTCAGGACCTTTCTCTCTCTTTCACACACCTACAAACATACAGCAGCATGTACATGTGTGCGAGTGACTCACAAGTAATGGCCAGTGGCAGGTAGAGAGGTGATGGATTGCCTGATTAGTGGTCTGGCAGGGCTCTCCTCACAGATGGGCTGTTAGATGTGGGCATCTGGCCCCGACATGCACGCACACACAGACTCACACACTCTCTATAGACAGGTATAGGCCTCCATACCTATACATATGTACTACAAAGATGTGAATGCTCAAATAAAAAAAAAAACTTTCCCCCTCTTTCACCCTGTGTCCCTTGTCTTCACTTCCTTCTTCTCTCCATCTTTCTCTTGTCCTCCCTCCGTCCTTCCCTCTCTCTCTGTTTGTGTCCCCATGCTTTGCTCGTTAGTCAGTGTAATTACCAAGGAAGGGGAACAGATTAGGGCGTTTACACGCCAGGATGTTTACATGCGCGGACACACATGCGGCCCCGTATCACAGTGCAAGGGATTAAACACGCACACACACTCGTACACACACTTTCACACAATCAGAGGAATGAAATTGCAGTGCAGAATGCGCATACATATCCATGGCTCATGAAATGCATTACAAAAACAAACATTTGCACATGAACACATGGGGGAGACATAAATGAACATGTAAATACAACATATGTTCATGCATCCACTGAAAAACACATCCTATATGTGACTGTTGTGAGTAAATAATGTAAGAATGGGACAAAGGGGTTGATGGGAATGTGTGTTTGCTTGAGGAACACACTCTCACACATCAATTTAATATCATTGTACTACATTTTAATATATACCAATTTCTAATTAACCTTTATTTAACCAGCCAAAGCCGCACTGAGGTGTACTTAGACAGCAAAAATCGACTTATGCGTCACAAGTTTAGATTTAAGGAATGTTTTGACAGTTTTGGAGATATGGTTAATTGCTTTCTTGCCAGGTGTTAGGTGAGCAAATGAATACCACTCTCCTATCTGTCTGTTAAATAAGAAGCTAGAGCTAGCAGCCCATTAGTTTTTTTTAGCATGAAAATTGGATTCATGTGGAATAAGGATATATTACAGTAGAGATGCAATTAGAAAATTACATTGCAATACATTTGTGCATTTCATACATATCATATCAGTGTTTTAAAGTGACATAGTATATGAGCTTACTTTGAGCAATTTCTTGTTTTTTTTAGAGAGAGACTGCTGTGTTTCCAGCAGCTTTTCAGCCCCCAAATGTGGGTTTTTTGAGGTGACGTCTTCATGTTCAAACTGAGTAATGCTCAGAAAAGCTGTGATTTCTTTGCAGACATCACTGCTTCCAGCAGCTTTTTAGCCCCCAGACAAGGCTGTTTTGTAGCTACCCATTGCTGTTTTTCCAACTGAGCAATGCCTAGAAAAGCTGTTGTTTCTTACAGACATGACTGTGTTTCCAGCTGCTTTTTAGCCCCCAAAAGTGGATGTTTTGTTGCAATCTGTCACATTTTTTTTTAATTTAGTGCCTAGAAAAGAGTTTTTTCACAGAGACATTGCAGCCTTTCCTGCTGTAATTATGACCCCAAAACCAGATTTTTAAAGCCAAAACATAATCCTCTCCATTACTGTTTTTTGTGCCTACTACGTTAACCACAGTGTTTTTTAACGTAAAGCCTCAACATATCTGCTATATAATAATACATAATAACATAACACCAACAATTTTTCATGTGTTTATGATGTGTATTATGAGAACTGGATACCAAATTCCAAAATGTTTAAAACTAAAAATCGACCAGTATGCAACTATCAGTGTAGTCTGTACTCAGTTGTTCCTTTGGTTGTGTGACAAGTGCCATCAAAGTCATTGTCAGAATGATAATACATGCTTGTTAAGAGCCAAAATCCAGACAGGACCTGGATGTTCCTCGCCTGAAATGACAACATGAAGGTCATTTTAAAGTTTAATTGCCCCTGGTTCTCTCTCTTGCTCATGAAGTTGCACCCGAAGCCTCGCAGATCTCCCCAACCTGCACAATCACTGCTCTGTCGATGTGTAATTTAATTTCATGTGTGTTTCCGTGTCAAACCTGCAGGTCTTCGCCCAGTGAACTGAGCTGCTGACATGACACTAAGGGAGCATCTTTCACTGTGCGGCCCTATCAGTAAATCTACCACCAGGGCTCGAGACAGCCGGGCCCCCTCTGGGGAGGGCTCATCCAATCACACGGGGAGGGTTTTGCAATGCGGATCCGAGCATTTGATAGGCTCCCTGGCGTCTCCGTCCGGCGTGATGATAATGTCATGTGTCGTATGCTTATTCAGGCTCAAAGTAATATCATTTGTAGCGTTTTCCTCTCTGCCTTCAGCCTTCGCTCCATAAAGCTAATCACAGTGCTTGGCTTCAGATCGGGAAGGGCGAAGAGGGGAGAGGGGGAGGAAGAGGGGAGGAAGCAGGGGCTAATGGCATTTTAAGGGTGGGGAACCACTCCCATTACTTATGATAATGAAAAGCTAATGCACACACCTTACACCAGGGTAAAGGTACGTGTGTGCATGATGTGTGTTCTTATAGACAGATAGATAGACAGATAGATAGATAGATAGATAGATAGATAGATAGATAGATAGATATTGCATAACTTTATACAGTTAAGGAGACATTGGGAGCTTTTGAGTGTGAAATTTTTCCTGCGGGTGATATCATCCAGAGGACACGGAGCCCTCATTGAGTTAATTAAACCTCAGTGAAAAGATGTAAAAGAATAAAAGTCTCAGACTCATCTAGCGATGCCGCTGTAAAATGCAGTTTTCAAGTTATGAAGTTGTTTCATGCGCTGAAAGGAGTTTCATAGGAATTCAAATAAAAAAATGTAACAAGCTAGACGCCTAATAAATTGAAGAGCCTCTCCAAATCCAAAACGGGGGAGTCATTATACCCAAGGTAAGGGCAAAACCGTCATAAATGGATTTGTGATTTAAAGGCACTTGACCTTGCAAGTGTTTCTTTTTTTTAAGCTATACTTGTTTGACAGTTGACATTTAAATCTGGGGAGATGTTGGTGTTTTTTTAAAACTGCATTGTTGACTAGTTTATCTTAGTTTTAGATCCAACACCGAGAACACCGAACACTTATTGCACATGTAAAGCATATGCAATGACAGGCTTACAAGCACATAAAAGCTTGTATAATTTTCCTCTCCACATGCACAACCACACACCCCCTCCTTTTTCTTTGCTTACTGACTTGACGGGTTTTGTGTAAACAATGCAACGAAAGTGGGTGAAGTGTCCAGAGAGATGAAGGAGCGCAGTGGCTTCTCTTCATCTGCCTGTCAGTGTTCTCTTCAAATAATACATCTGTGTCACACACAGTCAGACTACAACCCTATTCTGTTTGTGTCTGCGGTGTTACACAGATGCTTTTCATTTAAGCAACTTTCCCCTAGTTTGATATCATTGATATTAGGCTTGAGGTAATATTAGGGTATGTTAAAGCCCAAGAACCATATTTGTGCAGGTGTAATTTCAGCTAGAAGACATGAAAAATGAAAAAATATAAAGAAAGTAAATATTTTTACACATTTTCCTTACTGAACAGAAAAATACTGCTGGATTTGGATTAGCAGCCCATTAAATGGTCATTATCAGACATTTTTAGCCTCATAGGTACGGGATAGAAGGGGCCTGCCACAACTACTACAAGGTTGTTATCTGTTATCAGCCCATTAAATGGCCTTATCCTGCATATCCAGGTGTAGATTGTTGGGGGTACACGAGGGACACATAGCTCTCAATATTTTGAAAATATGCTTTTTTCCTCCCCAATAAAAACGTTAAAGTTCCAGAAAATGAAGGAAATTAAGTCTTTGACGCAAGAAAGTTCCAGGAGGAGGACCCCAAACCCTAAATAATTGAACAAAACCAATGCCTTTTCTCTCATCGTAAATGTTATACTGCCTCATGACCTTTGGCAGCCTCAAAACAGCCGTCATAACTACTAACCCCCTACACAGAATGACGGGTAGCTTAACTGCCTTGTTAACTAATTATAAATCATACTTCAATCAATCTTTACAGACACAAAGTAAAACTCACCAAAACCGTCTTGGTTAGTCAATCATTAACTCTGGTTTGGTCAAAATAAATCTCTTAATGTCTTTAATACATTGGCTGTAGTTTGCTCTTTGGAGGCTGACCATTGAATTAGTGAAATAAAAGACCAAAATCACTCCCCAAAAAACTCAGCCAAGTGAGGTACTCAGCCAATGGCATATTAGCCAATATATTCGTCCAATCGGCCAACCCTACTTGGCATTATCAAGTGTTTTGCAAAATTGTCCATTACCGGCATTCTCGTCTGGTGAAATAGTTGTGTACGGATGAGGATGTAGTTTCAGTAAAAATACTACGGACAAGACACCACCTTTCATACACAGGTTCTGAACAGTTTCACCTTCAACTGCTTCATTTTGAGTGGATGCACATTTATGTATTACTTTCACTCTTCACTGGGTGTCTGGGACATTTATGATGCAGCCACAAAGCCAGTGCAGAGTGTATAGTAAAAGGATTGATGCATTATTGATGTATATATACTGAAACTCTTAACTTGGTGGTTTGGCGTTATGCTCAGTGGCTTCAACTTCACAAAGAAACGAATCAAGACTGAACCACAGACCCTCTTGTTGGCACTTAATCAGTAAAATCGGACTCTGTGTTTAGCGTAACTGCATGTCAAACAAACACACAGCGCCATCTACACTTTGGCACGGATATGGCTAATGCTGCAGGATCGCACGCCTTTTGTGTCATTATAAGAGTGTGTGTGTGTGTGTGTGTGTGTGTGTAGAGGGGATTATGACATGCTCTGAAGATATACTGTTGCCCCGATTACCAACACCAACCCCCAACCCCCAAGCCCCTTGTCCCTTCAAGGACGGGGACTACACCGTGAAGAAGGGGAAGGGAAGAGAGGTCTTTACACCCTCTGTAGCACACACCTACTCCCCTTTGTCCTGCTCGTTTTTCCTACCCTCCTCTACTGATTCCCCCCTCCTCCTCATCATAATCCTTCCTCTGTGCCTCTTTTTACTTTCACTTTTCATCTGTCTCTGCTCACGCTGCTCCTCTCTGTCCTCTATCACCACCGCTCTCCAGCTCTGGCTCGAAAACACTCCACTTCTGTTTACTTCAAATGTGCACGCTCAGGACTCGATTCAAGGCTGATTGTTGGGACCCTGAGCACATTGTGCTAAATATGTAGATTGTGCCGGAGCCCAAGGATAAGAATGAGTGAGCATTTGGCTGCTCACAGTCACAGAGGCCTAGCTGTTTGACAACAGTGTCACATTATGAAGTAAAAGCTGCTGTGTGCAGAATGACAAAGGTTGTTTAAGCGTGCATCGTCAGGAATCAGATGTCTTTTGTTGTGGAATTAATATTCAAGGCTGTTGTAGTATTTTGCCCCACTGGATTTTAAGAGCCTTTATATGATTAGGGTGTAAATACACAAAAGGAATCTTTCTTCTGGAATAGTGCATTTGTACTGGAGTATGTACTGTGTGTTTGGGGGTTAATACTAAGAAGAACACTGAACGCTCAGATTCAAGTGTCTTTTTCTTTCTGTATTCACGTTAATACAGTGGTTTAACCATTCCTGGTGGATGCAGTTTCTGTAAAAAGAGAGATTTCTCTTTGTAAAAGGGATAGTTTGGATTTTTTGAAGTGGGGTTGTATGCAGTACGTCTCGATAGTGTATTACCTACATTTGATGGCAAGTGGTACACCCTCAGTCTCTAGAAGCAGGCAGCTGTAACGTCACAGAGGCTAAGAATTTTACTGCTGTGGATGGGGGGCAGCAGTTTGAATTTATCCCACTTTTAAAATATTTTTACAGTTTAACCTTGCCGTCAGACAGTCCTTTTCAACGGAAGACTGAACTGAAAGTGAAACTTACCTATACACTCTTTAAGCCAGATTCCACTGACAAAAACAGTAATTTTACCCTGTAAAACACAGGAGCTGCTGGTCTACCACTGCCTCAAAGTACTTGTATGTGTATGTAATAAAGAACTCTCGGATCTGGATAGATAATGAACCAACTTCAGCAGAAACCTTTGTTAATCACTACCCAAAATGGTGTCATATCAGTTGTTTTTGATGGCAAGAAAGAACGTTCAAGGTACAACTGACTTTGTTGGGCAGTAAAAGGCCTGCACCATGAAATAAATGCCTGTCAGTCACTATTCAGCATATCGCATTCTGGGAAAGCAATGGTCAAGCAATTGATTGATCAGAGAATAAGAAAGTTGGCAGGCAGAGAGGAAATGATGGCACAACAGAGAGCAGACAGTTGGAAGGTAAAGGCAGGAAAATAAAAGATCCACAAAACAGGTGAGGGGATCTGTGCGGCCATGGATTGATACGTCCACTAATCCCCAACTGTGTTGACAGGTGGGTCCAGTCAACCCTACACTGTGGTTTTGCCAAGCGAGGCCCTCGGCCCACAATGGATCAGCCATGCCAGGCTTCAGCTGTGGGCATGAGGGCCTGCGAGCCTGGCCGGCATACCACTTAACAGACAGAGAAAAATGTTTACCGGTCAGGGTCCCCGGCGATATGTTATTGTTTGGACATGACCAACGGGCCTTAAGAGACTTTCAAAATCTGCCAAACAGACGGTCGTAAAATGGCAGTGAACTCACATGAGCACTCACATCACAGCAACTTCAGATAAAACTTCCATAACTCTCCCAAGCCACTTAAAACCAGGAGAATCACCTGATCTTGGCACCACAAAGGTGCCAACTCAGAACCAAGAAGCTTCATAGTGATTTAATTTATTCAACTAGGATGATAATTAGGTTTCCTGCTAATGAGAGGGAGCTACCACCTGGGTTGGAAGCTAGCTTTGCCAGGGCTTTGGCACATTTCTTCAGTCAGCTCAAAGCCAAATTTAAAGAGCTCTTTTCCAAAATCAGATGTTCATCATTAAGATTGGTTTGACAAAACATTTGCTGGCATGCAGAGTGTTAAAGTTTTGGGACCTTTGTAAAGTTATGGTAACCTCTGTGGTCAAAAGCATGTGGACATCCAAAGATTACATCCATATATGCCTGTCACCATAATTACATTTTTGACTTACGATATATGGATGTTGCATTGAACATATTGCTTACCTCGATATGGAATGTCACCAACATTGTAGCATGCATTATTCCAGAATAAATAGCAGGGGTTTCCTGATCATGATAAGACTTGGCCACAGTGATTCCTCCTTTTTTTCCTTCCTATCCCTGTCTACTTGCCCAAGTGTGAAGAAAAATAAAGCAACACTTCAAAGGTGATGTAGTGTAGCTTGCTGGTAGCCTGCAGCTGCACTTTTCAAGCGAAACAGGCACAGTCCTGTAAGTCATTAGTTTGCTAACACCTGGTAATAAGCCAAAAACTACATTTTTTTCAGTTTTACCCTCCAACAGCTTCATCCTCTACTCCTTACATCCATCAGCGAACGCCTGGCTCTTCACCCTCGCATGCTTGCGCCACTCCAAAGAAAAGTAAAACAACACTTCAAAGTCGACACAGTGAGGCTTACTGGTAGCCTGCAGCTGCATTTTTGGAGCTGAAAAGGCACAGTCCTGATAGTCCTTGCTTATTAACCCCGAGCAATGAGCCAAAAACTCAGCTGTTTGTAGTTTTGCCCTCCAAAAAATTCCCCAGCAAACCGCCTGGCTTCAAGGCCACCCAACCCGAGAGCCAGTTGCAGCACATCTATGAAATTATGGAGTTAAATGTGGTGATCCCTGAAGCTTTGCTAAACGTATTTATTAATCACAAGAAGCATCCCTTGGTTTCAGTTTTGTTGACCAAATCTTGTCTTGACCTGACCAGTTTTTGGTTACTTCTATAAACTTGGGTGCAGCGATTCTCCCTAACCAAAGAAAAGTAAAACAACACTATATAGATGATACAGCGTAGCTCACTGATAGCGACCAAGGTCTACACCTGTATGTGAGTATCATTCCAAACCAGGGGCACAGATCTCCAGCTTTAACAAGGTTTTCCACAAGACTTTGGGACCTGGCTGCAGGGATTTGCTCCCATTCAACCAGAAGAGCTTTGGTGAGGTTGGTTGCTGATGTTGAGCAACAAGGTCTGGCTCGCAATTGGTGTTCCAGAAATCCAGTCCTTTATAGAGCTGGCTTTGTGCGGAGGGGCATCGTAAAGAGCCTTCCTTACACAATAACACTGAGATTTCCCTTAATTGGAACAAAGGGACCAAGTCCCTTCATACAGTCACATTAATGTTAACATTCCCACCACAATGACGTGTTGGATCATAAAAATTTGGATCCTTTCTTCCTAAAAAGTCCCACCATAGTCGAACATGTTGCCGGTTTCACTTCTGTGTGTTCTGTTGCCGCCACAGGCATTGTTCTGTGAGAAACGGACTAGCTGATTGGGCCAGAAAAAAAAAAAAAGCCTTTATGTTTCTGTGGGCTTAAGTGTTCCTCTCAGGCAGCGGCTGGGACCTGTGTGAGTCCCTTAGTATCACGGCCCTGCCTTGATCTTGTTTGCTTAGTATTCCACCAGAACCCAGAAATGTGGAGGAACGAGCAAGCAGGAGAAAAGAAAAAGAGAAGAAGAAGAGGGTGGCTACCTCACCCCCTTTGTAACCCCTTCACTGTGCTCTTCGACATTTGAAAGAACTTCCACTCTCTGGTAACTTTTCAAAGGCGCCAGTAATGGTCTTTGAAGCAGCCATCAAAAATAAGTGTTTTTTATCCTCTCCTTTATTTTTTTTCTTTTTGTCAGGCGGGAATGCTCTGAGGGGTTGGATGACTTTTTGTCTGTGAGTTGTATGTATGAGAGGAAGAAAGACACAAGGAAACATAAAGAGACTGAGGGGTCTCAGCCAGAAAGCAAGGAAGTGCATTTTTTTCTGTACCTTCAGACCTTTTATCTTATTACTCCTAACTCTTTAGCTGCCTCTTTTTATTTCTTTCCCCTTTTTTCCGAGGGGTTTTGAAGACCAACATGAATGCTGAGGGATGAGGATGAGGGATTGTATTTTTTTATGCACTTGTTATGCGATTCTCTGCTCTCTTCTTCCATTGCTCCACATCTCTTAGCTTTCCCTCCAACACTTGCTTGATGATCTCAATTTCTGCCATTGAAACGCACTTTATAAGCCCTTCAACGCCTGCAGAATACAGCTGGAAGGCAGTCACACTGTTTATTGTGTAATTAGCTGCTGCCTAAGCAAATCACATGCTAATTTGAAGGGCCTTTCAATCCGCATCAATCTGCATGTCACTCTGCATGTCCTAAATCTGGTCTTCAGTATCTAGCAGGGCTTTTTGTTGGGGTGAATTTCTCTGGCTTGCAAGAAGTGATACTTTTTACATGACTGGCTGTAGCAGCAGTGGTTGCCTCTGAAGGAAAATATCCTTAACATAAAATCCAAAAAAATAGTCGATTAAGTCCTTCAGAAAGTGCAAAGCTGTAGCAAACTCCAAAGATCTTGTCAAAATCAAATATTCATTTGACAGTTGGAGGAAAACATGGCTCCTCCTCTCACTCTCTCTCTTTTTTTCACTCGAAAGGTCATGGAGTAAAAGAGCATGTAACTGTCTCTGTGTGTTTTTCGGGTATCGGTTGCAGTGCGTCCTCAGCTCACCCCGCAGTGTGTGAGTGCACAGCCGGGCCGGATGATGCTTCACTCAGTGGGTGACTTCTAATATAATTGCCTGCGTGTTTGACTGAGTGCTTGGATGTGTGTGTTTCTTGGTGTGTGTGTGTGAAGGTGATTTCTGCTGAATAAAGCACTTTGTTCCACTTCTTGAGTGGATATTTCCACCATTTTTGCTCTTCTACCGTTGTCTTTGTGCTCAATGCAAGCTGGGAAGAAAACAGCCTTTTTTTATACTCCACTACAGTTGATTTCAAATTTCTGACTCCAGTTGAACAAGAGCTCATGAATATCTGACACTGTCCTCATCCCCAAAATGACAGCCTTGTGTTCAAACACCCAAAACATATGTTTTTTTTTTTTTTTTTAATGCCAGTTGTTTCTCAGAAGCAAAGGCAGAAGTTACAGCTACTCGATGTGGATTGGGTCTAAGTGTGTTACCATGGCACTGCAGAGATTTCAGTACCATTTTGGATGGTACTGAAAAACAATCTTGTCCTGCCAATAGAGGCAATACATCAGAAAATGCTCATATCTGTCACAGTCGAAGGCAAACATAAACTACTTTATTTAAGTGTTTGTTGAATATTAAAGCATGTTAACATGTTCTTGTAGAAGTCAAAAATGTAAGTAAAAAACTGAAAATGAGAGTAATTTCACTTTTATACATTATTGTTATTCATTAATCTATATGTTTTGGGCACATTTTGCCTTCAATAGGAAAAGCAACATGACAAATACAGCCCAAAGATGAGGATTTTTTTTTGCAGGGTTGCTGTATTTGACTGGAATAGTTTTAGCTAGATGTACCCATTAAATGGCTACCAAGGAAGCAATTAGCATGGAACAATTTTAAAAAACTTTTTTAATGTTTAGGTTGCATTTAACAATTTTTAGGCAAAGATTTAGTAAATTAGCAGAGTAATAGGCTAACCTTATATAAGTGTATCTGTATCTTGTGATTGTGCAATTGTGCTTCTTCTCTTCTAATAACTTTGGTGCTGCATCGCTGCTTTGTTTAATCACCTTTTCAACAATAACAGTCATTATCAGAGGGGATGTTTTCCACAGAAGAAAGTAATAGCCCATAGCTGCCCATTATTGCTATTTTTTACTTTTTTTTTTCTGGGAAATGCGGTGCTTTGTAGTTTCCCCAATGTATTTATGGTGATTTATATCTTAGAGGAAGGGATGATGAAAAAGTAGATATCCACACATGTACGGCTTCATGTACCGCTGCCCTCACTGCCTCCGTACCTGCGCCCCCCTTCCCCCAAGATACCCAGGGAGGAGGCGGAAACGAGTGTAGGAGATGGTACATATTTCTCTTTTGAACTTCACAGGCGTGAGGTGCTGTCGAAACGCTCCCAGGTGCAGATTTTTCTTAGATGTGAGGAGGAAGGGCAAGGGAGTTCAGAGAGAGAGGGACAGGAGAAGGAGTGAAGGAGGGAGAGGAAGAGATAGAAAAGTGCAGAAAAAAAAGTGCTGGCGAAAGAGAAGGAAAGGGAGGGCGAGTAGAGAGAGCACAACAGAAAGAGTGGGAATGGATTTGTGTATCCCGCTGGGGGTGAAACGGTAAGCCACTTTCTATGTTTTGGAGGAAGTGGATTGATTTCCCCTTCTGTGACCTCTGTCTCACTCGCTGCTGTTACCAAATGTGATACAAAAGTCTTTTAACTGGAGGTGGAAATACACTGGCTGCTGCATTTGGAAACAGCAGAATCTGTACCGAGTCCAAATGTTCTCAGGCGGCGTGCAGAACAGAGTCAGAAAGGTAGGCCTACAGGTTTAGCCTTTATGGGAGCGGCAGATTTTTATTACATGCCTGCTGAGTCCGATCCCAAAACAAACAGGAAGTTTGGGGAAAAATCAAGCCAGAAAAGCAAGGTGTATAAAACAAAGTGCGTAGATATTATGAAACCAAAATTATATTGCAAAAGTCTCTTTTTGTTTTGTGATAGAGGAAAAGAATGTGTTCAAGTGTTCTTGAAGGACTTCATGTCAAGTGAATTTATATTTCAGTGCTTGCATGTGATTTGTATGTGTAATTGGGAATATTCATGTTTAAATTTAAGGTGTTTTTTTGTTGGATTTTATGAGTATTCACTTCCTCATATTTGTTTTCAGACATTAAGTACTCATGTTGTTTACTGAATATGTCTGATGGGTATGCTGGTGATGTTTTTCTCACTTGCTTATATTTTATTTCTAGTCTCCCATTTTATTTGGCATGTTCGAAATGAAGAGCTAAGAAATGACAGGTCATTACAGAACAGGAAAGTAAATAGTGAGCAGTGGAATCTTTGAGGATTGTTGTCAAACTTGGGGAAACTATGTCCTCAGATTAGCCTCATAACTTGCACACAAACTAAAACAAGGGAAAGTTCAAAAAATGTGTTTACTCAACTTTAAGTGAAGCAAATCTTACATAATTTGGGTCTTAGTTATCTAAGTTAATGACGAAACAGAGTCAGCCCCTGAAAGCAAATAAGTGAGATTTTTTATTTTTTTATTTACTTCTTGTTTTTTAATAGCACATTTTAAAACAAAGTTTACAAAATGCTTCACAGGATACAGATACAGGACATAAAGAAGTGGTCACAAAAATATCAGACCATTCACAGGAGAAGTTAGTCAGTCAAAATGAGTTTGGAGATTTTTTTCTTTTTACTTTGTCAGCTCATCTAGTTGCAGAAGGCAGAGCCCCTTATGGCAAAAGCGCAATCACCTTTGAATTTACAGAGGGACCTTGGTTGGATGATCTGAGTGGCCTTGAGGTAGAGTAGGGATGTAAGAGTTTGGAGATGCATAAAAGGGCAAGACCATGTTAGCTTTGTGTGTGACAAGCAGTATCTTGAAGACTGTTCTGTACTTTATTGGATTGGAGCCAATGAAGAGATGCAAGGATTGGTGTGATGATGAATCTACAGTTTGGCTAAGATGTTTTGTACAAGTTGTAGGCAGGACAAGGCTGCTTGACTCCTTGACAGGAGAAGAGAATCACAAAAGCCTAGGAGGGAAGCATGGATATAGTTTTTGTGAGTTGGAAGAAGCATGTTTGCACAAGCTTGTTTATGTTCGAATTAAAGTTCAGATTCTGGTCAAAAATTGCACCCAGTTTATTGTGGAGGGTTTAGTGAACAGAAGGTGGATGCAGGATTTCATGTAGATGACAAACTTCATGTAGGAGACAGAGATATTAGGACCAATTAGAAGTATCTGAGTTTGGTCTGAGTTAGACTGAAGGAAATAAGTGACATCCTTACCTTAATAATTGTCATGGAGGGTCCCATGAAAGTGAGTCATTTACAAAAGCGTCACTGTTCACTATTTGGCAACCTATTTCCCCCATCAAGTAGAAAGGATGCAACCAAACCTTTTTGCACCATGACAACACACAAGGGTGGCTTATAACCAAGTGTGAAGGCTGAGTGAATTAGTTTTGGAAGTTTTGGCAGGTCGGATATATCATGAGTCTGATCCATTCCTAATGTTTTTTTAATGTGTCTAGTTAGCTGCCGAATTTTTTATGATTTTCTAGATTTTTTTGTTTGTTTTTTGGACAAATATTTCATAAAGCTTTTGATGTGTCAAAAAAAGGAAAGTGAATGTTCTTTAGGGCTAAAATATCTCTTTTGTTCATATTTCAACAAAGATTCACCTGGTAATTGCAGTCGCTATTTTTCCTTAACTTCACTTGTTGAAATCCTGCACATTTTCAAGCCTCCTTCAACAGGTCATGTCTGTGTGTCGGATCACTGAAACATAAAATTAAAAAGACTCTTAGCCTTTTGACATCTCCTCACAGGGCTTCAAAAGTTAATCTGTCCTCTGTTGAATTCAAATTAACTTGACCTTCCCCTTTACAACCTGTGTATTCCACTGAACCCTTTAAATGGCACAGGACAAACCGAGCGCTGTTTGCCTAAATGATACAAGCCGAGCCCCCCCGAGGCGTGGATGCAAACACAAATTACCTTCTAAGAAAAGTCGTTGAAAGGGAAGTGGGGGCATCACAGGTGAAGGTCGAAGTAGCTGTAGGCCACAGAGCGGCCCCCACCTTCCCCGTGAAACAAAGAAAAAAGATTTGACTGAGCTGGCTCTGTATAAATCTCAGAGCTGTAAAACTGGTTCTGTCTACACTGCCCACCCTCATAAATTGGCATCTCCCTGCCATCCCGTCCTACCACTGGCTTCACACATGCTTTATGACAAGAAGATCAGACCACTAAACGAACGGAGGCGAGGGGATCGTAAATCGTCCAGGTGAAGACGGAGATACAGTGAGGGAGGTTGTTTCAGTTGACTGGACGAAAAGCGAAAAGTGAAGTTTGGCCCTTGGGATGAAAAGGCACAAAAGTCAAAGCTGAGAGGAGAGAACTTTCTGTTTTTATACATCCTCTGGTAGATATGCAGCACAGTCGCCAGTATTGCATTTCTCTGCAAACCACAAATACATTACATCTGTACAATTAATATGCATGCTATTGTTTCTACAGTGATGTAGTATATGAGAGGACTTTGTCATAATGGGTTGGAGGGTGTGGGTGAATGGTGTGTCACCAGAGGGAGAGGCCTGCTAAGCTTCTGACTGTTTAAGATCAACAAACTACAATACCACCTGATTTTTTTTTAAGTGAGTCATTGCTGTTTTTACAGCGGCCTTTCAGCAGCCGAATGTGGGTGTTTTTCAGGAAACTATATGCCTGTTGGGTATACACTTGGGATGGTGCCACGAAATACAGTTGTTTATTATTGAGATAATTATATTATCGTGTTTCCTGCCAGGATAGTCCTTAAAAAGCAGTTGTCTTTTTACAGAGACATCGCTGCATTTCTAGCCAGGATAGTGCCACAAAAAGCGGTTGTTTGTGTTGCAGAAATGCACAATTCCAACGATTACTGTGGTGGTTGAGTTGAGATTTGCAGGGCATTGCATGCTGGAAACTTAATACACTTCATGTGCTTTTTGTAGTGTAGATGAATTTGCCTTTCAGCCACCGCTTTACAATGTAATGAGGAAAAATTGAATTCCTGAAAACTCCTTTCTTACATGATGCAGAATTCACATTAATATTGTCCATATGTTATGCCAAGACAAGTATGTTGACATAGAAGTATTTGCTAATTATACATTAATTTACTTAAGTAATGGCGTCATTAGCATAAATGGTTGTCTGTGATTCTCTATGTGTGTGCCTGTGGCTTATGGAGGGATACAGATGTGCTCAGATTTCATTTTAGTGTCGCTTTAATCAGGGCTTCGCAATTGGAAACATACTGGAATCATATCAGTGGCTGTAATTTTCAGATTACAGGAGGATGTAATGAAAGATGCTTTCAAAACAAGGTAGTGTTGCAATAGAAGGCTGGCATGCAAATCAAATGCCGCTATTATGAGATAAACTTTAATTTAATTCAACTCCCGAAGGACTCGGTGCTTCATGCTATTGATTTATGTCGCCATCTGTATTCTGGTGTTGTTCACACAGATCAATACAGCTCAGATTCTCATGCATGTGTTAAATGACACATTCACTGTTATGTATTTAGGGCCGGCAGTCAGTCCTTCGCTGTGATGCAAAAGCAGTTTCACTTCTTTGTTTTGGAACGCACACATGCTACCTTCCTTTCTGTGCAGAGGAGGGGATTCATTTACCTACAGCAGGCAATTGTGCTCACGCAAACTGTTTAGAGAAGCCATTCTTCATTCTTTATGGAGCCATTTCATCAGAATCCCTGTTTGAAAATAGACAAACTCTCACATTAATTTTAGAATTATGACACTGTGGCGTGCAAAAAAAGCTGTTCTTTTCAGCTCTCTGGCCTTGTGTTCAGGGTCAGCTTTGCAGCCACCGAGGCAGTTTGGAGGGCAGTTTCTGCTCATGCTGTCGAGATGGAAGAGCAGTTATGGCAACACATCCCATGAACCATGTCAGGGTTTCCAGTAGCCTTTAAAATCCTTGAAAAAGTTTTTTGGCCAATGATTGAATGACTGAAATAACTTTGAGTATAAAAAGTGCACTTCTTTTTTGCCTTTTTTACCCCTCAGACAGCACAAGTTCGTCAAAAGTGCAGAGAATATTTTTATGGTGAGGACTGCAGTGACCTCTGACATGATACCTCACTGGCTTCCCACCCACAAACATAGTCTGTACCTGCAAGCCATTAAAGCCAGACAATGCACTGGTAGCTTTTGGTGTTTGACTTCTAAAGCCTAGTTCAGACAAAAGATCCACAACAAGACAAAACTGTTTCAGCTCATCTCAGGGCAGCTGATGATGTCACCTGCGACTCAGCTCATCAAGACGCCAGTGGCTGGTTCAAAACACATAAAACAATTCACCTGTTTCAACAGCCCTCAACTTGCAGAGAATTCATCTGGTCAGAGTATCCCCATAGATGATTAACTTTACAGCAGAAAATGACATGTTTACGGTCTGGTACAAAATACAGTTTTGGTCTCTATAGCTAATTTTAACATTTCTATCAACTGCACGGGGGTACATTTTTATATAACTTACCAGTTTACATTCTGTTAAGGCCCAAAATTATGCATATTAATGGGCAGGCTGAGTGACAGACATTATGATGGTTACAGCTGTAATGCCAAAACAGAGGCTTCAAAACAGCAGTCCACAAACCAATGGGTGAGGTCATGCTGGTGAAGTCCATAATTTTATCTATGGTTTCAGCTCACCTCGTAAAGAATCTTTGGTCTGAACTGGGCCTTAAAAGCAAATTAAAAAATTCCTTGGTTTTGAAGCACTTCGGGCAACCCTGCCCAAGCCAAAGCCACAATACAACAGCAATACAGATTTGAAAGAACATAATTCAGAAAAAAAGTAGAAATGTCATAAGGCAAAATAAAGTTAATTATTTTAATGTTTATTTAT
Source organism: Plectropomus leopardus (assembly GCF_026936395.1). Taxonomy (NCBI): domain Eukaryota; kingdom Metazoa; phylum Chordata; class Actinopteri; order Perciformes; family Serranidae; genus Plectropomus; species Plectropomus leopardus. Next base: position 7,982,919 of record NC_142199.1, read on the forward strand.
TCATTTTTGCCATGCTTTGAAAAGCCAATCAAACCACTGGGCATTTTTATAAATGATGCCCCTTTGTCTTGCATTTATTCTTAGAGCAACAACATTCCTTCGCTAGTTTATTCCAAACTCTGATTTTTATAATCATACATTTTTAGCATTTTTGTGCTGTTTTGCAAAATCATGTCGCTTTTATGCTCAGTGTGCAAATGTTAATACCAAGAAAACAACCTTTCTCTTTTGTAAGAGAAGCAACAAACAATTGGAGCTGCATGTGTGTTTATACATGTGTGTGTGTTCATACCTGCTTAGCCACACATGCTTTTTTATGTGTGTGTGTGTGTGTGTGTGTGTGTGTGTGTGTGTGTGGCTGTGTGCATACTGACTGGATCAGTTGATCCTTGCACTTAATGAATGGAACGGCCTGAGATTTGCCGCCCTGTCATGCGCACTCAGGGGACTGAGGCGGGTACAATAAACACAATTATAGTCTTTTTGGTAAAACATACACAAACACACGGACACCAGTTATCTGTATGCACAATCTGGTCTTTTTCTCCTATATTTTCTCCTAGGTGCCTCATTCTCTCTGTTTTGCAGCCTCACCTCATATATCCATCCCTCCATTAAATGTATTATTTGTGAGCCCTTTCTTCCCAGCTCACTGCTCTCTTCCTTTTACTGTATTTCACTGTGCGATACATCCAGAAAATAACGTATTTTCTGCCCTCAAATATGTGAGTCTGTGTTCTCCCTGGTGAATGTGCATTTGTGGTAGCAGAGAGGTTTCCACTTGTCTCCTGGGTTCCACTAATTAAAACATCTCCCGTCTTAATTTCCCTCATATTAACATCACACACAAGGCTCGCCTAACTTGGGTACAACTGCTGTAGTTTGACACAGTTTGCGTGTGTTGTTGCCTGCGCGCCTCTGTGCTTTGTGCACACTTGTGTAATCTGCAAGACCAGCTCTCCCACAAAGAGATTTCATGATTACAGGAAGTAACCCAGATACTTGAAGACGCATGAATAAAAATGGCCTTAATATCAGCCAGCCCCGTTTGACATTCCCTCCGATCAAATCTCCAACAGCTGACATTTTCTTGAACTTTTCACTCCCCTGATTCGCGAATTTCACAATGCCTTGATGTTCGCCCTGATGAGGTGCGGGCCGCAGAAAGTCGTCTGAAGATTTTCGATGTTGCATGTGTTGCCTTTCAATAGCAAACCCCATTATAGGTGGCTGCTTCAAGTGCGAGGGCCTTCATTAGGCGCGTGGATGTAGCCGTGTCATTAGCACCATGTTCTCCCTCGTCCATCAGCGCTCCTTTATGGCACATTTCACTCTCAACTAGGTCATTCAGGTTTGCGTGGCAGATGGAATAGCCTGAGCAGTGTGGAAACATAAAGCAGGCAGGCGCGTAATGATGCGCACACACAAGCTTTTGTACACAGATGCATAATCATACTTGTCCCGTCTCGTCTTTAAAAGGGACACATGCATGCTACTCATTCATTCTTAAAAGAAATGTCTCTCATGGTGTCAAACTAACCAGTCAGACATGGACACACTGTTATTCTTCCCCTCCCCTTCTCCATCCACTCTGCTGTTAAATTCCCCTCGCCGTACACAGGCAGTGAAATGCAAACACACACCCGTTGAGACAGGCGTTCTCTTGGGGCGGAGCAGAGTAATCATGCCGCAGCACCTCTGGCAAGGCTAATTAAACCAGCACATCTGTGCCTTATCCTGCATCTGGAGCAGGTGGCGGCGTCGCCTGCAGGATCTCCCCTCCCTTGCCGCTCTTGTTACCGCACTGCTAAACAATAACGACTGCAAGGGCGTGCACGTACCTCCCTTTCTGTCTTTTATATTTTTCTTTTAGTCATCAGTGAAAGTTGATGGCACATTTAGCTTTGGCAGCCAAACCTGCGAGGGCAAAGGGTGGCCCAAGCTCCCTTGAGCACATCTATGATCCACAGCCAAAAGAATATGTTACTAATTTAACTCACCAGAGAATTAATTATCTCCCAACGCTTGCTCTATACTAAAATTCTATACTTGATCAACAGCTTTTACTGTCAGTGCCCGAGACAGAGATTTGAAAGCTGCAGCTGCTCTCTTTTCCGTCCATTCTTGCCTCCTACCTTTCCTGGTTTGCCTCCGCTGAATTGTGACACAAAAGTGAACCTCTCAAACTGAAATCTCTTTAAAGACAGATTCAAAGTCTCAATCGGGCCGTTGGGGATAGGTGAAGGTTTATCCGAGCGAAATCAAGTCAGACAGTGAGATGGGGTGGTAGGAACTGACAGTGCTGAATGCTGAATCAAAGCCAACAGGAACAGCAGGACTCTTCAATTACACCGTTCCCCTGGGCAAACACAAAAAGAGACTTTAGAGTCTATATTTGCATGCCCTCATGATTATTATTGTGTAAATAGAAATTGCTTTATTTAAGCCAATCTGCTCATTTACAATACACTTTTAGAAATAAAGGTGCTACCAGAAACATATAGTGTTCTTCAGCTTGTCCCCAGAAGAGAACCCTTTAAAAAGGTTCCAGTTGGAACCCTCTCATATCCTCTTTCACCAGATTAGCTTTGGCTCTTGAACCACTTCATTTCAAGATTCTTGAAACCTTGTTGCTGTGAAGTAAACCAACCTGCATTTCCAAAATTTTTGACAGAATTGTTTTAATCAAGGATGTGTTCTCAATGGAGGCCACTGCACAGTTCACAATGCCAGTTAATAATAAAAAGAAGTGCAAGACTTTATCCGCTCTTTCCAACCTGTAGAATGCAACAGGCCCACTGATATAATTACAGTTTGCTCCTCAAAATGCTCCAAAGCTCCATAGCTCCAAATGGTTCAAAATTAGGTACAAGTACCAGGACTAGTAAACTAGTAATGTACTACATTACCCATAAACCCATTCAAAATAAAAATGGCATTATATGTCAAGAGATGATGGTAAGGATATCAACTATGATAGAAGACAAGTAAAATTATTTGATTCAGGGCATTCCAAAAATGTCTACATGTAAAAATTACTATTTGAAGAACTCTTGTTTTTTCTTCTTTTTTTATTACGTGTTCTTTTTGGAACCTTTAGTTTCACAAAGAACACTTGAATAACCCGATTCTTTAGACTAACATGATTCTGTGTAGAACCTCAGCAGTTCATAAAGATCCCAATTGGAACCCTTGTTTCTAAGAGTGTAAAGTCAGTTAAACTTCCACTAATCCTTACTTTTAATATTGAACCATAATCTGAATCTACATTTCCTATGATTCCTCTACATGCTCTGCGTCACATTTTATTATCTTCTTTCTTTACTAAATCATTGTGGGATTTTCTATTCAAATTACTTCCTATTGAGGTCATTCTTGGTGACCCTCCAGCCTTCACAACCTGTCCCTCGAGGCCCCTATGACATGCCCGTAACCAGGAGCTTATTGCAGCGTTATTGCCCAAGAATCTAGAAGGTTCCAGGAGCCTGAGGGCATATGTGATGGCGCTGACAGGTCCTGGGGACTCGACTGTCACTGTCACAGAGCCAGCGGGTCGTCTCGATGCAGTTGTCAAACGCCAGGCGAGGAAACGTTGCCAGCGCAAACATCCCGGGCGTCCGTTTATAGATGCATATCATTCCCACACTCGCGCAAATGCAAACATGCGGCTTGCATGGGAGCACAGCTGCGTGCAATACATGCACATGCAAAATGAAAACATAATGTTATTCTTGCAGTGCTTTGACAGGACATGCACACATAGAACACACACACGCGCACAACGTGGTGAGTCCTTCGGGAGCCCCTGATAGCTCTGCCCTGAGCTTCCAATCCGTCTCAGGGAGCTCCAAACACCCAGTGCAATTACTCTTTCTTGCTGACTGCACCTGCACAACATAATTGAGAAGGCTACTGGGGCTTTGTCACTTAAGGTAAAGATGTAAAAGAAAAAAAATGTGCCCTGGCTAAGCTGCAGAACTGCAGCACAGGGCTATTGCACCTCAAACGGTGTGTGTGCCTGGGTGCACATGTCCATCTGTGCTTGTTTGTGTGTGAGTGAGTGAGGATGCTGCTGTGTGTTTACTGAAGGACAGAGTGCTGGACCTGTGAGTCAAAGTGAATCCTCCACACTAACTTTTATATTGAATATTCTGTGACGAATTTGCAAGATTTGAACTCTGCAGACAATTCAGTTGAGATGGTGCGTAGGCCAGACTGAGAATATCAAATATTAATGCGTTGTCCGTGGTTTGAGTTTGGCAGTAATGGTTCGAGAGCCAGTTTTAATGATCAGAGATTTAATTAAGCACCACTGGTGCGACTAGGGCTGACTTCTTGAGACCAGGGGATCCGCAGCATCCCCCAGTCTTACTTTAATGAAACCAGCGGCAGGTCATTGTCTGTAATGAGGAAATTGACTGGGTTCTCATTATATGTCTTTTATCTCGTTCTATATATTGCACGAAGAAGTTCTAACTAAATGAAAGGAGCTGAAAAACGTCTTTATTTTAAATCTGTCTAAAATTAACTTTTTAAACACTTGCAGGTCAGAAGTGTTAAACTCCTCTCGCCGACATCACTCTCCCCGATGAATGGTCTGGAAACAAATTGCCAGTGTTGCCATTTAACTTATCTGGCAAGCCATTTTAAAGCCGGAGCTTTGAAAGGAAGTTGACTTGTGGAAATGGCAGATCTCTGTGACAGCGTTTTCAGTCATCTGGCAACCAATGCACTTCACTTAGATTCCAGCTATTTCGACTAGGAGCCAAATCTCTCAGTCCCAGTTTCACATGGGGGATACAGAGAGAAATGGGTGGGCAAAGGATGATTGCCTGTATAATATTGTAGCTAAAGATTATTTCAAATTAAACTCATAAATAGCGCAGTTCAATAGTGAAAGCCAAGATGTTGCCAAAAGACTGATAACACTCTCATGTCTATATAGAAAAGATAAAGCTAGAATCAGCGGGCAGCTAATGCAGTTTAGCATAAAGACAAGGGAAAACAGCAAGAGGTGTGAATCACTAGTTTAATCACGACACAGTATTATATTGATTCTTTGGAAAAAATATATGTCTAGCTGATAACACAAAGTCTGCCACAATACAGTTTTAGATTGGACTTAATTAGGGGCCTGTGATCGATATGAGAAAAAATAAGTTGCCCATTTGACACAATCAGCTATAGAAGAAGCTGCCAAACCTTTCTTATTTGCTTTTGGCCAAAAAACATAACAATTACAATTATTCATTAATTAAATGTCAAAAAATAAATAATTACACCTTTTTTATAGTTTGTTTATAATTTTTAATTTGAAGCAAAGATGCTCCTGTTCCAGCTTCTTCTGCCATATATGACAGTAAACTGAATATTTCTTATTTATTTTTTGTTGTGGATTGTTGGTCGAATAAAAAGCCATTTGTTGATATCACTTTTAGCTGTGGGATTTTATAACAGACATTTCCCAACATTTCATGGACAAAATAATCAATTGACTAATCAAGAAAGTAATCTCTCAATTAATTGCTATTCATAGCAAAGAATAGCACAAAAACCAGATTAGAGGTTAGTTAAGGTTTACTTTAAATTGACTCTGTTAACACTCACAAAATGTGACGCATGGCATGGGCTCTGTCTGTTGACCTGTCTTTTCTCCAATATCCAAAACATCCTGATTGTTTTTGTCTTGGCTACTTGACAAAGGTGCGTTGATGATATGGAACAATGTTTTCACTTTGTGTCTGTGATGCTGGATCGTTGATCATTGAATGCATCCAGATTGATGGATCATAACACCCCTAGAAACAGCTGGTCAGTCTTTCCCCTTGTTTTCAGTCTTTACATGTTTTTCTGTCCCTGTCTGAACCCGAGCTTTAGTTTGGATTAACTCACTTTGATGCATGCCAAATGTTGAACAGACCTATTTATGAGCCAAAACATGAACTGCCATTATTAAATACTGCCCACTTTTGCAACTTTCCACAAATGAGTTTTCCTCTATTTTGCTGCTCTTTTCCTCCCTCCATCTTCCTTTTTTACACCTCATTCTTCCATCAGCTTCTTTCTTTCCTCTTCTCACTAATTCCTTTTCTCCTCCCTTCAGCCCACCTGTGAAAATATCTAACTTTTTTCCCCCTTTGCTTATGTATTCCCCCTAAAGGCAGTCTAAGCTCTTTCCCTATCTCCTCCCGCTTTCTCGTAGCCCTCTCTCATTCCCCCGTTTCTCTTATTCTCTCTATCACTTGTGTGCTAACTTGCAAAGAAAAAAGTCACACCCTCAGAGACACACACTCCCCTGTCATTTGTCAACACTGTCAGCTCGGATGGAAAGAAACTTCCCTACTTACCTACCTGCCGCCCACTCTCGCTTCTTTATGTCAAATCCCACCACATCGGAGTAGGTAGCGCCTCAGCCCTCTGTATCACCTCCGATATCAAGGAGAGCAGCCAGACTCACTGAGTCACACAGTGATGGAAAACTGGCACATCACGGTGGAAAAATGTGAACCTTAGTGGGAAACCTTCTTAAATATAGATTAAAATCTGATTCTTAATGATAAAACTTGACCAATTTTACAAAAACTTACAAAAAAGTGCTTTGAGGACTTAAAAAATGAGACTTTGAAGGCTCCAGATTGTAGCAGCTTATTTCTGGCATGCTGTCATACAAGGACATGAACTAATCCTTGAAAAGTCAACTCAAGCGCAGCACATTGTGATTTGTTTGCGTCGCCAAGCTTTTGTTTGATCTAACAACAGTTTTTTTTTGGTCCAGTTCCAATTTCTGCACGAGTTTCTAGCACATAAAAGCAGTTACAAGACACTGTAGCATGATAAAAAATACTCACGGAGGAGAGTAACTTCAGTCAATCGTGGAATTAATTTGGAGACTCAAGCAGAGAGTTACATCTGAATTCCATTAAAAAGCTCTAGGTTCCTTTCGAGATCACAACCTCTCAGTTCTGCTAACTCAAACATCGTGAGACATCCTTCAGCAAATGCTTTGTGTCTCTCTTTGCTTTATAGTCAAAGAAATGTAAAATTGATTTATATTTTGTTGCTCAGAGCAAGTTCTTCTGGAGATTAGCTCAGCTGAGACAAAACTTTAAATGCTTGCGCTCACACAAGTTCAGTGGCCTTTTGTGAGAAGTTACATGAATTCTGTCTGACAAGGACAATATAAGTGTGTCTCATAGAATTTAGAAAAACATACACTGACATTATTGTAAAACAAATATTAAACCACTTTCCAGCTCTGAAGTCACACTTCATTTAACATCCTATAAGAAGTAAAATAGTGATGACTTTAGTTAAATTATTTCTTCAACATAGCATAACCGCTACTCATCACCCGGCGATGTTTCCCTTTCACACTGATTGCTTTAACACTGTCACTTGCCTAAAGAAAGGTTGCGGTTCATTTCTTGACTTTGCCACTGAAGCATCAGAAGCAATTAAGCCTCAGCGTTTGAGGTGCTGCTTTCAAGTCAGACGAGAGGGAGGGAGAGAGGGATGGATGAAGGCCCATTTCACCTATTCTTACACAGCAAAACGCACTCAATGAAATAATTTACCATGGTATAGGACTTCCTCTTTAGTATGATTTCGAGAAACTTGTGATTTTATTTGTCCTTCCCAGTTCATCCATTTAATGCTGCCTTTACTCCCTTGAATTTAAGACGGACATGTGCTTCTTACTTTAGGATATCTACTTACCTGATTGAGATTTTAGGGTGTAATTGCAGTTTGGAAAATGTTCAGAGGCGACTTTTTATAGCACCTGAAGTTCTTTGTACTTTTCTTCCTACTGCAGCAAAGCAAGATGTTTGGAAAGGTTCCTTCTCCTGATTTTTGCATATAGTTTTTTTACGACCCAACTTATACATTTACTAGATAATTTCAGCATTAGGTATGGAGCATATGACGATTTCATTTCACAGCTATTCTGGCCAAATAATTGCAAATCACCATATTATACCAATTATCATCAAAATATGCTTAAACTCTTGAATTTGCACTTAAACATACTGGAATCAATATAAGTAACATGTTGTTAAGAAACAGATATTTTTATTGCATCAGATACATCTTTATTTAGTGGCAAACAAACTATCTTAAAAAGCCAGGCTGTTATCTGGCAGCCACTTGATTATTTTACCAGCATTTGGCTAGTTAAGAGGTCGTGGTTGTGTCTCATATTTCTGTCGAACCAGATTGGAAATATGCCAATGCTTGATTTAGATCTTTGCATTTTTTTGTGTCATTTATTTTTGGTTGGCCGGCAGTGTCTTTTTGGTGTAGTTGGACATATTTCCAATTTTCCGGATAATAGAAATTCACCACATTCAACTTATTGTAAGTGTTTTTTATTGCGATCCACAATAGATTTGTATTTCATCCTTTCCCTATTCACCTGCTGGGTGCTTGGCAAGTTTCTTTTTAAAGACGGGTTAGACAGGACTGAGGTAAACGTGTGCTTGGTTTTCTCTGATCTTAACTAACTCAGATAGTCCAATGAAATGCCTTTGTCTCTTAGGGAGCTCCAGTGAGGTGGACGGACGGGGGAGGTGGGGTTGGTGGAATTATTCACGAGCTCCTGAATTCATAACTACCCCAATGAGCAATAACCATCCCTCAGTTAGCACGGGGCGCAATAACCCATTTAATTTCATAATTATCGATTGCTTGTGATTGCCACACCGAAAGGTCAAGACAAGTTTTTCTTTTTGCTCAGTTGGTGAATGTAAAAGCAGGGTGAGTTGAAAGAAGCGGCAACGAGGGAAAGACTGACTCACACAGACACAGACTCTCCCGCTGAGAGTCTGACAACTGGCTGGCTGATTGGTGATGGAGACACACAAACACACCAACACACACACACTTTTAACATGAGCACACTGTGGAGTATACACATGCACCACAAGAAAACCACACACACTTTCCTCAGAACTAGAAAAACCTTTTTTACTTGTCTTTTGCTAAGGTTTACAAAAACACCCACAAGACACTCAACACACCCACCCACAACCACAAACACACATCTCGGCATAAAAACCCAACACTGCATGCACAAATAATGCACATAAACACATCAAAAGATACGCAGCCAGATACACACATTTAAAACACACAGAGAGAGTCTTTCTGTTTCATGCCTGTGCATGATCATTGTATATATGTTTTGCAGCTCTATTTTCATGTCAGTGTCAGTGACTGCTCCCTCACAGCTCACTGGCCTCTACATGTCTTTCTGTTTTGTCTCACTCTTTTTGTCTGCACTTCTTACTGTCCATGTGTCCTCTTTCTTCTGTCTGTGGATGGAGAACTACGGCAGCTACTTTCATTTTTAATACACAGGTTTTTTAGAAAGATAGGGAGGGATCATTTGGTTGACTTTTGCACTTCTTACTGCGGTCCTCTATGGTGACTCATACCTAACAGAGGACCAAATCAAGCCTGTTCATGAATGCAAAATGGATCCAATAATACAGCCTAGTTGCCATAAGAAAATGTTGCCTCAAAACCACATTCTAACACATTACCTTTGTACGTTTCATATCATATCAACATTTCTAAAGGGGTTATATGAGCTGACTTTGTCAATGAGATGTAAAGTGGATAGTGGATATTGTAACACTTAGGTGAGAGGCCTGCAAAGCCGCAGACTGGTTATTTTATGTAACTGGTTTTTGCAACAAGTCATTGTATTTTAACCACCAAATGCTGGTGTTTTTTAGGGACCCGTCACAATTTTTCCACCAGGGACTGTACCACAAAGTGGGTGTTTTTTACCCACTTTTTAAGACATTGTTGTGTTTCCTGCCAGGATTGTGTGCTTTTTTAAAAAAGACCTTTCTGTGTTTGGAGCCGGAATAGCACCACAGAAAGAGTTTCTTCATTCTTCATTTCTTCCCCATATAGTGCCAGGGTTGTTTTTTGAGGAGACATTGCTGCAATTCCTGCTGGAATAGTGCAACTACAAGAAGTTACTTTTTACCAAGGCATCGCTGTGTTTCCGGCGAGGATAGTGCCACAAAACGGGTTGGTTTTTTTGTGGAGACATCACTGTGCCTCCAGCCAGGACAGTGCAGGAGAGAAGGTTGTTTATTGGGGTGACATTCCTGCATTTCCTGCTGGAATAGTGCAACGAAAAGTGGTTGTTTTTGGAGAAGACATAGTTACATTTCCTGCTGGAATAGTGCAACGAAAAGTGGTTGTTTTTGGAGAAGACATAGTTGTATTTCCTGCTACAAAAGTGCAACAAAAAGTAGTTTTTTTTTTTGTTTATCAAGACATTGTTGCATTTACAACCAGGATAGTGGCAAAAAATGTACCCATGTCTGCAGAAACAAATAATACCAGCATTTTTTTTGGCAATAGGGTTGCAATAATATAAAATAACACAAATTAGGATCCTTAGCATGAATTATTTATGACTGAAAGAATATAATACCTCCACAAACAAGACCCACGGGCTAAAAACAAATGCTAGAGTGCTAGAACCTATTTGAATAAATCCAAAATGAAACCATTTAATTTTAAAACCAAAAAGGAAATTACACATGCATAATAACACACTGTAAAAACGAATACAAATTACCCCATTCTCTGTCCTCACCCTCAATCACTCCTTCCCATCCCGCCTCACCCCGTCATACCCACAATTCCTGACTCATCAGACACTATTGTCATGCACCCACCATCGGCGGCACGCAGGGCTAAATTATTGGCCCCTTTTTAATAAGGCTATGGATTGTTTGAGGAATGGCACCGGCACTGCTGTTGATTATATTGAAAGCCTGTTGTTTTATATCCTGCGAATGTCAGATTTCTGCTATTTACATCCCTCAACTCCTGCGCGCCGGTGAATGGTTATTGATTTTGCCAAAGATGAATGGGAGTGGCCGTGTGGAATTAAAAACAAAAAGACAAAAAGGAGTGAGAGGAGGAGGACGAAGGTGGGAGTGCAGTAGAAATTAAGGGTCGCTTTGCGAGTGAGGACGGGGGTTTAAGGACAAAAGAAGAGGATCAGGGAAGTGAGGTGGAATCAATCCAGCTTTTTGACTGGATTGTGTCTCTTTAAATTCATACTACAACAAAAAAACATCAAGCAAGAGCCATCACTGAGATCACACTTGACTTGGACAAGTTTTATAGCAATTTACGCACGAAGCTTTTTAGTGCCTCGGTTGGGCGTCCATCTTGGGCGGCTCTGTAAACAAAATAGTTCCATATTTTGCTCCTGGCACCGCTTTTTCAAGCAGTTTTTCGATGGACTGGGATTCAGTTCAAGATGTGGCGGGCTGTTTGATGCTGCTGCCATGTTTTCAGCCCGATTGTCTCCATTGAATTCTTGCGCCTACGGCTACAATCCGTGGTCAAGAGCCAGACTGCAGCTCTGTCTGTTCCAAGCCTTCATCTTAGTCTTTTTTAAAAAGAAAAAATGCAGCCCTATCCCCCTTCATATACTCTGTTACACATCAACAATCTATGATGTTCAAAGCATCCCAGGAGTTATTTTTCAATGAAATGTTGTGATGAAGCTGCTGTTTTGTCTGGTTCTTCTGTGAATTTTGTCTTGAGGTCCTAGTTTCCCCGTATTTCCCAGAAAATCTTCAAATCGCAGCCCAGTCGCTAGAATAAAATGCTGGCTTCATATGTTTCTGCAGACCACTGTTATATTTGTACTTTCATATGAGCTAGTTCCCATTATATGCATATGAGCTGAGTTTTTCATCATGATGAGGAGCTGATGATGGATAATGTAACACTTAGGCAAGATGACTTCCAGACAGCAGATAGCAGCAGATCAATGTTCGAAAACAAGGATGAGGGTGTTTTTAAGTAACAGTAAGTCCAATTGCATTTGTAGCAACAAAAGAGGATCTGTTTTTTTTTTTTTTTTTAGAAGAGTTGGGAACATGATTGATTGATTGATTATTTTTTTCTGTTGTTATTATGTTGCACACAAACACTTGCCCAACCCTCGTGGGTTTACACCATTACAAAATTGATTCAGTGATCAATCCAAAATGCATGTTATCTTACTGCTCAGTCACCAAACATCACTTTCTGTCCTTTATTCCTGACCAGACAAACAAATTTTGCCACAAAAAAGGCTCCCCTTTGAAAAAACAACTCAAATTTTTCGTAGTCATCATCCAAAAGAAATCAATATAAATGAAAGTCATTTTACTACACATCCCCTGAATCTTGCATGCAGGACAATAAAAAAATGGACCTCAATTTCAGTTCATCTCTGTCACACAACAAAGTCTGCCCTCCTCTGGAGTCACATTAAATCTACGGGTCTCTGAGGCTAATGGGAATGTTCCTGTGCACAAAGGGATCTTTGATTTATGTTTGAATTATACTTCACATAAAGTTTACATCGTAGCTGTTCTTTATGAGATAATAAGTTTGTAATTTTGGTTTGTACCATATATAAATGCACAATTTTTCTCTTTAAATGAGGAACATTTTGCTCCTAAATCGTTCAAGAAAAATAAGGATTTTAACTCTTTAGCCCAGGGATGATCATGGGAAATGTCCCAGTTAAATATCTTTTAGAGAGTCACTAATCAGACATCTTCACAAGTCTGTTCCAAAGTCGAAGCATTTCACATTTATGACTGATGTTTGAAGGTTTCCATTCCATATCTCAACTAATGACCAACATTTAAGTGAATGTATGGACCCCCAAACACAATATAGATTATCAGACACAGGACACACATGAATTACAGAGTTCTGTTTGAGTACGAAATCCCAGATCCCACATTGTTTAACTTTGTTCCGTACAGATCCCTGTGCTTTTTCCACTGACTGAGCTAAAACAATGACAGCGTCTTTATATTTCATGTGATCATCAAGCCAACATATTTATACTGGTCAATATATGACAGCGCTTTTGCACCAAAATTAAAAACCACTAGCTTCTATTTCCAGGACTATTCCTCAACAGTGTTAGGCATACATTTTTAGCAAGCCAAACTATGTCATCCAAATAAAACAATATGCCCACAGTCTGATCATCAACAGCGACTCCCAAGTTAGAAGCTTTCATTCTGACCGCGAAATCATTCATATTCATGGAAACAATGTTGAAGATGAAACAGCTCCTTGCTTCACATCATATTGTTGTTTAATGCAGCTTGGGACATATTTGTTGTGACCAAAATGCAAATTTTAAGCCAAAACATAATGTTTTTCTAACCCCATCTAAGTAGTTTTGTGCTTAAACATAACCACATGTTAACTATCGTGTTCTCACAGATAAAAATGAAAATTGAAACATAAAGTTTTAGCATATCCCTGCATTAGAAACGTACAAATGTAACATGGTTTTCAGCAACCTGCAATTTCAACAATTATTCTAGTGATTGGGCTACAAACAGACTCCATTCTCCAAACATAACATGTCTTGTGGCTGCTTTGGAGGTATTCTGAGGTCAAGAACTGAGTAAAGACACATGTTGAGATTGTGTAAGATTGAAAGTCCGTTCTTGACCTTGAAAACTGCATTTGGCAAAACAAGCTCACCACAAGGTCCATTAGTGGCTGTTTCAGACGCATCGCACAGTCTCACTAAGAAGATTAAATGTAGCCAGGTGTCACAGAAATTTCCAATTTCTGAGCATCCAAAGAAAGTTGTATCTCTGCAACATTTTGTCATGAATTTCTTTCTGTTTTATTGCTGAACATTTGAGTTAAAATGTGCTCTCTGTGGAGACAAAGTTTTGTTTGTATAATTTTGAATAGGAATTATAGCAAAGAATTTAAGTATTAATAAAACTTCAGTCAAGCTGCGCTGAAAAACAGCATGAGCTGATTTGCTTCAATATGTCCCCTTCAGCTCAGGGAGTTAATAATGTGGATGTTGCACTATTTTCTAACTAATTGTTGGCTGACATCCTTTGAATGTGACACAGAATTAAACAATTATGATAATTTATTAATTAGCAAAAACACCAAACATCAGTCTCTTCCTACTTCTTAAACATGAGATTATGCGACTCATCTTTTACAAATACAGTCGTAAATTAAATTTTCTCCGGTTTTCATTGTTGGTAAAACAAAGCAAGTGATTTGAAAACAATATATTTGGCTTGCCGAAGTCCAGATTGTCATATGTTGGCTCATAAGGTCAAGACAAAAAGTAGAAATGACAAGGTGCTCCAGACTTGAGATTTGAACCGTGAAGGATGGAGTGATAGAGTAGCTGTAGGTAGAGAAGAGGTGAGACTTTTAATGACGACAGGCAAGCACTGAATCAGGAGAACATGCAATGCCAAAAACTTGATAGGAGAGTGAGGTTGGGAAAAATGGGAGCAAAAACCAGGAAGGAGAGTGGAAGTGGAAGAGCGTAAAAAAAGATGACAGGAGCTGAATGAGGTGGTGGGGCGGTGCAGGGAGGGAGGCCGGAGTACAGATAGATGAATGACATTTTGGATTCTCTCAGCAATAAAGCATCTCCCTAGACACAGGCTGTCTGGGTTTAGATAGAGGCCGTCACACTGAAGGGCTCATTTGCCTTTCAGTTGCTCATTACATCCAACCCAAACTTATTTCCTCCTCTGGGAGGCCACTTCCCCCCGGTGCTCTCACTGTTACTGTGTGTGTGTTTACATGTGCAGCCGTGCATGTGTGCAGGATGTTTTTTTCCGTGTGTGTTTTGGGGCTAAAACGACACTAGAGCAGCATCTGTGCTGCATTGCTTGTGTGTACGTGTGTTTCATTATCTTTCTGGCATGTTGTGTTTGTGACACTTCATTTTGTATACAATTTTAAGGCAACTGCTGTGTTTGGAATAACTCAAGTTCAGGAATCTTGCACAACATTGACACACACACACACACACACACACACACACCATAATGTGATTTATAAAAGGAGAGTGAAGCTAAACACAATTGAACAAGCACACACAAGCATACACACACACATACACGCTGCATGCATCTTTACACCAAAGGCGTATCCTTCCCTAACTCCGATATGGAAACACACAGGCCTCACGGCATAAATGTTCTCCAACCTTCCTTCATAATGATTTCTCCCATATGGTTCCTACTAATATTCTGCTTGGAGCCAACTCACTGGAGCTGACACACACACACACACACACACACACACACGATCACAGGCAGCCCTTCTGTGCTACATTAACTACAAACCTCATTTCCCCACAAAGAGAAGCCACCGGCTGAAAATTGGCTAGGACGAGTCATTAAACCTGTGTCTGACACACGCACAAATGCACACACACACACACACGCACGCACGCACGCACGCGCGCGCACACACACACACACACACATCTGTTATACAAATGACCCCCCCACCCACCTGTGTCAGTGTAGCAGGTGATATCCCTGTGCCCACTGAGAAATGATTGCCCTTTTGATGGAGGAGGGTCAGAATTCATCTGTGTGTGTGCTGCACAAATGTGCATTTGTGAGTCTTGACACTTGTGCCTTTAAGTGCATTTTGTGATGTGTGAGTGTGTGTTGCGGACATACATGGAATGGTAATTGATGGGGACTGGGAGGCTAGAGGATTAAGATACATGGGAATGCCCACGCGGAAGAGAGAGAAGACGAAAAAGAGAGGGAAAACAGGAAAAATGGTGTAGATGGAGGAGGAATGAAGGGGGAGATGAAATGAAGAGATGCAGACAAGAAGACCAGTTAAAGGAGGAAGGGTGAAGGAGCAAAAAAGAGAAAGGTCTACAAAAATCAGAGAAGGACACAGAGGAAGAGGAGGTGGGAAGAGGAGCTACAGGGGGGCAGTCGGTGAGCATGAAGGGAAAGAGACCCTGCTGAGATGTGATTGATGGCTCTGGAGCCCCGCTGGCCCTGGATCTGCCGCCCAGAGCTGTCGGGGACAATTTGAAGTTAACTTGTGGGAAAGTGGGGACACCCTAATAACCAAAACCTGAATTCAACCCAGTGGCCAGAAAAACATTGCATTTTGCATTTCTGCAAACCCTGGATTCATTACATTTACACACTGTGACACTGAAAAATCCATGTTCAGTGTCACAAAAGCAGCTGGAAAAGCGGTGATAAGTTGCTAAAATAAACCAGTGTTTCTGTCCTGCTGAGGCATAGTCCACTCCACCTGCTGTTGACCTGCTGTTCAGCTCACACTATGTCCTTTAAAAATAGTTTGTATGATATATAAAATATATAAATCTAAAAAAACAAATTTCTCATATCAGTGGTTTGCAGAAATGCACAATGCCTAAATTTTGTTAAATTTCTTCATTTTCTACCAGCCTGAATTGTTTTTTTTTTTTAATTTTAAATCCGCATAATCCAACATTATAAAAGAAGCTGCACTCATTTGTGTTCATCTTTAACTGTTACACATGGTAAAGAGCAGCATCAAGCAATTTATGGGCATTTTTTTTGTTGTGTTTTGTGTCTCGGGCTACATGCTGGCTTGCCTGCACCCTCTGATTGGTGAAACAGGATGGAACAGAAATTATTCATAAAGAAGCGGCAAACAGACTTTGTGTTTGCTAATTAAATAAGCTCATTTCAAACACTTTTTTTTGAGGGATGTGTTTTCCTCATGGCCTTCACTAACAAAGACAAAAAAAGGAGGCCATGGCTTTGGAACACCAAACAGCCACAAAAAAACTTGAGTTGCTAAGTTTAACTCATTACTAATGCAAGTGAGGAAAAGTAAAAGTTTGGCTGGATTAACATAGTGTCTCATCAGGCAGCACCTTCAGAGATAAGGCTGTAGAGAGGAGGGCTGATTAGGAATAGATTAACCTAGTTCCTCAAAGAGTCACAGGTACTTCAGCTTTTTCCCAATTTGCAAAAATTTAACAAAGTTCAAACAACTCCACTTTGTCTGTACTTCTTTCGATTTACCCGGCAATCAGTCCGTCACATCTTTTTGTTATTACATCTTGTATTATCTGCTGGCTTGGCACAGTAGTTTTTGCTTGTAAGGTTGTGAATCCAGTCATGTAAGCCTTACATCTGATTGGAATTGTTTCACTTCAGCACATAAAAAAGCGTTCCAGGGGTTAGAGTGACCCTTTATATGTGTTTGAAGAGATCTATATGTACCACCAAAACCCCAGAAATATCATAAATTTGAGATTCATTATTAAACGTGTGTAAAAGTATTACCATTCTATTAACCAAGGGCACCCTGCTAGCCTCTAAAAAAGTCACTTTAATTTGTACTATCAGTCATTTTGTAAGAGTAGGTGATTTTTTTTTCCTTTTTTCTAATGGTGGAATAAAACTTCATTTCATATACAGTAAGCCCACGTTAGAGCTGAGCCTATAAGCTCCCCGGCTGCCTCGTCAGCCCCACCTCAGGACTGTGTGTGACTTCTAAGCAGCATAGAGGATGATGATGAGGATAGTGGTCGTAGTAGTGATGAGCAGGATGAAGGCCGGAGGGCCCAGTAATAACGGTCTGCCACTGATGTGGTCCATGCTCCCGGGCCGTTTGAAGCCAGGAGTGTGGGAGTGCGTCAGCTGTTTGTGTGATAAAGGGATGGATAGTGGCTTCTGTTGGATGGAATTGCAGCTCAGAGTGGAGGAGTTCTCGGCTGAATACTGTTCATTTTCTGACTAAGGAAGATTTCTGTGTGTGTGATTCTCTGTGCTGGCCATTAACTGAATGACTTCTGTGACAATTTTATAGTTGTAGACTAATTTCTAGTGTTGAAGTAAAATCCTGAGAGTTTTCTTGAGTTGTGCCATGCACACTCCCATGATCTTAACCATTTGGTGTTATAAAACGCAGACTGAGCTGTCGTGTCAGTCTTTTTTTTTTTTTGTATTGACATTACGATAAAATCATATGTGTTTAATATTGTAGGTTTTTGTAGTTTTGGCTCGTGCACATAGTCAAGTTCAATGACAAAGACAAACCAGGTACAGAGTTAACATGGAGGGGATTCGGGGGAGATGCAAGATTGTGAACAACAGTTGGTTTTGCGGAAAAGAAGGAGAAACTGGTGGAGTTGTGCATTAAATAAGAGGTTTTGTTTTATCTGCCGTGTATCTGATCCAACAACCGACACTCTCCTGACATTTCCAGTCTCCCCTACTATAATAGTGCAGCTAACCAGCAGAGGCCGATATCAAGTTGAGGCAACAAAATCCAAAATAAAAAGTTCATACACAAATACAGTTTATCTAGATTATCTAGATAGATTGTATTGATGCTGAACTGACATGAATACAGTCAAAATGTGACTCAAGTTTCTAGAATTATGTATTTTTGTAGAAATGTAAGGAATTGTTAATATGTTTTACTTCCTAAAGGGGGTGTGGTGTATCCACCAGGAGCAGATTGGGGAAACATTTCAACAGGAACCTAGTTGTAGTCTTGTGACTAGTGTCACAATACTGGAATTTCTAACTTTGATATAGTATCCTGAAAAATGGCGATATTTGATACAAGTGTTGATACCACAGGGAAACATTGACATTGAGGGCAAACAGTAAAATTTTTGTCACAAGATAAACAGTTTTAGTGAAAAACGGTTTGTAAAACACAGCAGTAGAGTAATTGTAGTAAACATTAAGAATAAGAGCAACTGAGAAAGCACTACTGGCAGCAGTTTATCTATACTGCAGAAAACAAGCATTGAATCCATTTCAGATATTTAGAATCAATAATTCAATATTTTTGACAACACTAGTAAAGACCCTGCAGGATCCCAGTATTTGTAAAATCTTGAGAGAGGGTGAGAGGGTCTTCTTTTGTATAGTAGGCATTAATTGCATGGCTGTCCTCTGCATATAGTATTCTGCTTAGTGATTGTAATTGATTTGAATCTATTGTTTGATTGTTTGCAGTTTACACCAGTTGTTGGCATATTTTTTAAGAGGCAAAAGATTTAAACTTTTGTGTCCTTCTTTTTATGTCCCTGTAAGTTTCTCGCATGAAAAAGTGGTCCGTCTTGTGATTTTTTTTTTTTTAGAATTATTAATTAAGGCGCCCTGTGGAGTTTTCTCATAAACAAACAAATTAATGTCCTTGAGGTCTAACTAGCAATTTTTATGCAGTTCCCTCCCCAGAAAACTTTTACAAAAATTATCAGGAACTCTAATAAACAATCTAAATCCTATGTTGCTCATACGTTTTGTAATTTATCAGTCTACAGATAATTGTAAACTCGGACAATTAGTTTAGAATGATAGCAAAGATTACAGACAGCTCATATTTTCCTCCTCAGGACTGCACACTAGTGTCAAGAGAAAAAAGTCTTTGCACTTTAAAAATGCAGTTGTTGTTTTTCTATCTTGGTAGAAGTTGTTTGTATTGAACTTTATTGATCAGACTGTCATGTAGCAGTGGGAATAAAGCTGAATAAATTCTTAAGAATTGAGCTTCAGATGCGTAAAGGATCAAGCTGTTATGGGTGCCCTTGCTGCTGTGTTTGTCCTCTGTTTAGTCCCAAAGAGTGGAGATCTGTACCATTACTTTGCCACTTTAAACCTACACAAAAATTCACAGTGTATAATGTTTCTCCATTCGCAAAACTTGCATCACTTCTTACAATCTCGTTCTTGCTGAAATGCACACAAACACTGTAACAAACATCCGCGTAAATCCACAGCAAGGTTTCGCAGATAATAAGTCACTGCAGACTCTGCAATTTTGCTTCAGTGTTGAGAAATTCTTTTTATTCCTCTCAGGAAATAACACTTCTAAACTGTTTGTAATACCCAGACTGAGCTGCGTTTGTTTGTCCCTTGTGCTGCTAAAATGGATAGCTCCAAACTTTAGCATCGTACACGCCGTACATCAGGTGGACACTTGAGATACTTTTTCTTGCAATCCAGGCTCAGAATAATTATCTGTGCTTCAGGCAGATGAGACCGTGCGTCTTAGAAAAAAGCCCCAGTAACATTTCTATACACAGTCCAGTGAATAAAGCCATGACCTTGCGGCAAAGCTCTGAACCTGCCCTGTTTCATTTTTGTTGTGTTCATGTCGTTTTGCTGATAGCTGCAGTACCCACGCCACCCCCTCAGTCAGCCATTATGGCTCAAAACTCAAAGGTTACAGCATTGTCCACTGTTTGAATGTATGTATATACAGTATTTTTATGTACTCTGTCATTCTCTTTCAACTGACTACTAGTGGCAGAAACATAGAAGACAGAAGTAAGACTTTTGAAAAAGTTTTGAACATTGTTCAAATCCCATTAGGTATAACATGTTACATTGACTATATTGACATGCACACTTTTATTACAAATATGACAATTGTCTGAATTTGATATCACTCATGTAAACAGTATGTTCCATTTGGCCTTTTTATTAAATGAAGCATTTTAGATGAAGACATCAGAGTTTTTATCACAGTTTGAGATGCACGGCCTCTTGCCTGTTTACAGTCTGCTGTGTGTGTTCTGCTGCAACCAACTCGCCAACGGTTTGCAAGGCTGTGTGGTAGAGACAAATGCCCAAAGAAAAGCCAGCATTACAGTATTGGAAGGTGAAACACACCTAAGAAAGACTCAAATAGCAACAGGTTTTTGGATATGCGTAAGAGGGTGGTTGAAGTGATAACAGGGATGCTGTGTTTGCACGGTCCAACAAGTCCGCTACTGGTGGAAAACTTTGAGAAAGTCCTTTTTTTAGTACAAAGACGCTAAATGGCATGAGTGGCTGCAGCAGTTCCACTTTTCCATATTTTGACGTGATGAATGTAATGTTAAGGCATGTTAATAGAGTATGTACGGCTGCATGTACACAGGAATATTAGTGGGATATTTATTTTCATTCGCCATGTAAATAGCTTAGTAGTAATATTGTCTTTTTTGGAGAAAGGGCAAAAAACTGAATATTTGTGGATGTTAAAATGAAACAAAATGTTATATTTTTTTTAATAATTTTCTCTTCTCACAATGTTTTCAGACATTTAAGTCAAGATCCTTAAAATTTTCAATAAATCAAATAATATTTTTTGATAATATTTATAGTTTGCATTAGTGCTGTGACAGTTGTGAAACCAAGACCAAAACCTGCCTTTTATCTTCTGTATTGCTAACCACTCCCCCGAGAAGTAGGGTGGTAGAAAGAAGGAAAGGTGCCATTTGACCTCTACTTTACACCTGTGGCCAAAACTTTGTTTGAAGTTGCTGAAAGCTCTATTGCTGTATCATTGTATTGTTGCATCGCTGATTGCTATATGGTCTTATCGCTGCATCGTTATACCTCTGTATTGCAGTATTGCAGCGGGAGTAATCTTGTGTTATGTTTTGACAATGTGCCAGTATTTGAGTGTCTCAACTGTTTTACCTTCTTATATGGTTGTTTGTTGGTCTGCCATGCCTGTCCCAAATTGAAAAAGCCTACAGAGGCACAAGGGATTCACAGAAAAACGATGCATATATGTGTTATGTGTCACCACTAATGCAAATGGATAAAAGGGGTCAAAAGTTTAGAGAAGACAAGGCAAGGCAAGAAAAATAGACTGATGGAAAAATGAGACAGTTTGAGCCTGTCTGCAACAGGAGGACAGAAACATGATAAGGGAGCAGATGCAGAGAGAATAAAAGCCCGAGAAGAGGCAGCAATGTGAAGGAGAAGAGATGAAGTGAGAAATGAGAACAAGGACAGCTCAATATGTCAGCGAGAATAAGCGAGGAGGTAACTGTCTGCCTTCGTCTCTCACTTCATGGATGGATCAGAAATGGGCTCTACAGCCAAAACCAGCGCACACACATGCCCACACACTCATAATTCTCTCTGCTCGTACCTGTCCTGTGTCACCCGCCACAGCTTTCTAAAAAGGATGCTCCCTCATTGTTACAAAACTGTGTTCCAGGGAGAATGGTGTGAGACGGGATTAAGTTGTAATTCAATTTAGGGAGATTAAATTCAGTCAGTTTCAGCTGGAAAAGCAACTTGAAGGGAAACGCCGGCAGCTAAACTGGTTTATGCAGCTACGTTTTTTTATTATTATTATTCCATGCATTTGTACACACACACACACACACACACACACACACACAAGCCTCCACACTAGAGCACAGTGTATTTACACGCAGACAAAGACATAAAATGCACACACTCCATCTGTATTTGAAGTGGACCGAGACCAAAGAGGGAAGAAAAATCATCACTGCCTGAAAAAGCTGCCGACTCAAGTCTTTCCTTTTCTTATTGCTCATTATCTATTAGTTATAAAGACTCAGATGTCATCAAAGTGAATGAAGAAACTGACCCTCGAGTGAAGGCACTGAGGCATTGGTGTCTGGGAGCTGGACTGCTGAGGGCATGAAAATCCTCAAGACGTGTACTACGCAATAATATTGCCAAGAGCTTGATCGTTTTTTCTTTCGATTGTTCTCTTTTTTTCTGTTGGCTGCTCTTTCCTGGTCCTCCCTCTGTTGCATTCATCTGCTGTCTCTATGTCAGTCTGTCTTTGCCATTAATGCTCCTTTTGATATTGCAAAAAAAGAGTTTAAATGTTAAATTTCAAGACTGTTCTAAAAAAGAAACCTGACAGCATAGGTCAAGACTTTGATTGCATTCAACCAGCAGTCAGTATTGGTGACTTTTAACCATGACTATATGAACAACATTTGGAGCTCAAAATCAAAATCGATGCAGCAAAATTACACATATTGGCTTTTTTATTGCACACATTCTTCTTCTGTGTCAAAGTCTGCCTCCTACATCACCCACAATGCAAATCAACCGCCAAGAGCTCAATTGAGATTCAGGTATCACATGCCATTCACATCATGAGCATTTAGCTTCAAGCTGCTCGCCTCCAGCAGAGATGAGGAGCCGAACTTCTCGGCCCCATACAGTGACTGACCTAACAGAGGAGTCCTTTTGATTTAAACACTGCTTTTTGGCACAGGGCGCACATCTTGGTGCTGTACAGAATTAGTGAAAAGCTTGATTGGTAAAAAGTTGATAATTGAATTTATAAAATGGTTAACTACTTTGAAACATTCTTTTCCATGGTTTAATAACTACCTGCCAGCCAATCATTTCTTTCCAATGACAATAGAAAATCAGGCACGAGATATGAGACAGTGGCAGTTATTTTTTAAAATGAAGTAGGATGTGTTTCTAAAATAAGAGTCCTTGTTTGCAGTATGTGATGCAGCAGTTTCGGCACATACAGTTACGTTTAGAAAATTGTCCCTCGATTAAGATCTAAAGAGCATTACCGCCATGGTTTCATGAAATACAGATTTGTGTTTAATTAAAGTAAGGGTTCAAACCCATGATGCTTTTAAGTGAGTCATTGTTGTGTTTCAGTTGGCCTTTTAGGCTCTAAACACAGATTTTTTTTTTTCAGTAACCTGTTGGATTGTTTCCATTGGCTTTTTCGGGATGCAAACATGATTGTAATATAAAGACCTGTCAGTCTGTTTCATTTTGCTTTTGGACTTCAGATTTGGGTGTTTTGGAGTGACTTTTTGTTCTTTTTCCATTCGCTTTCGAGATTTCATACATGGGTATATTGTGGTGCCCCGTTGGTGGGATACTGGCACAAAAAGAGATTACTGCTTTTTCTGCCAGGATTGTGTTGCCAATGGTATTTTGAGTTTTTTCTGACCTAAACCTAATGACAGCAGTGTAACGTGCTAATGTAACATACGTATTCATGGTTTGCAGAAATGCCAACATTTTTTTTTTGATGATTGGGTTGTGTTATGTCTGCAAAATGATCATTTCAAGTAATGGTGGAAACACCAGCAATTTGTTGAAATATTCTGCAATGCAACCGGGCCTTGAATTTCAAGAGCGTTTTGTAATTGACACTTTAAGCATAAATACAACTGCTTGCCAACAAAGTAGCACGTTCATTTCCAAGGGTAAACATCCTTTGTCATAATGTTAGCACCCAGTATTGCCAACTTTTTTTTCCCCAATGAAATTAGCTAACACTAGCTCCAAAAGTTTCTGAAAGTCGTCAGATGACGTCAAATACTCATTGGCGTTTTGGTGACAAGGCATTTATGGAATCATTAAATCTGTGTTGAAGTAGATTCAATTGATAAATCTTCAACTCAACATTTAAATGGAATGAGAGCTATTGCACTTTTAGTGTAGTACAACAATTTATTGCACTTCCAGTCCAGACAATGAGATTAGCAACGTAACTATTGAAGCTCACTACAACAGACAATACTACACCAATAAACTCCCACTGCGAGCAGCAACACCTCTCCTTGTGCCTGCCACACAACTGATAGTGGAAAGCCATGAACTGCGAAGCATGTATACGAATGAATTAAAATGTAACATATTTTTGTCCTTGATTTTTCGTGATTAACTGAATAAGTCGCTAAATTTGTCACAAGTTGTTTATCAGAAATGAATCCTCTAAGGAGGTCTGAAAAGTTGCCAAATCTCATGAGAAAGTCGGCAAGTTGGCAAAACTGATGCGCCAAGCAGGCAGACTAAGCACGTTTTCTTTGACCAAGCAAACCAAAGGAATGCTGAACAGATATTTTCTCATTTCGTCTTTTTTAAATGATGATGGACTGTTGCCACACTGTGGTCAGAATCCGAGATAATGATCAGGAAGTGATAAATAATTGGGCCGATAAGCAGAATTTGTAATGGCCTTGGTACCAGTTCAATCTTGATGTTTGGTTCCCATTCCTAGTGTTTTCTGTTGTTACGCCCTTTAATTTATTTTCTACCCATATTTATTGTTATGTCATGTGCATGAATAAATGAGACGAACTGTCTTACCTGTCTCTGTCTCTGCAAAGAGACAGACAGGTAAGACACCCCCCCTCCCCCACCGCACACACGCAGGCAGACACAGGCACACACACACACACACACACACACACACACACACACACACACACACACACAGGCCCTGTCAAGTGGACATGGCCCTGTGTCACCCGGTGCATTAACGGGGAAAAAGGCAACGGCTCAATACTTACATTGTCCACCGCTGAGCCTGCGAGAAAGAGAAGAATGAAGGGAGGGCTGAGACAGAGAAATAGATGGCTGAGGGCAGAAAAAAAGAAATTAGGAAAAGAGAGAGAAAAAGAGGTAGAGCAGATGGATCTAGACACTTTTGAAATGAGCCCAGAGAAAAGAGCATTTACAGTAGAGCGTGTCGATATGAATGCTAATGCTCCTGGACGTCATTCCCACTCTCGCAAATACAAGATTGTGTCTCTCTTTCTATCTCTGTCTCCCACTCTCTCTCTTTCAATTCTATTTTCTTTGCCTTGCTTTACCTTGCTTACTCACCCTGAATGACTGCCATTTCTCTCTTTGTCTGTGTGTGTGTGCTGCCGGCTGATATTGGCTTTTCAGAGTTGTTTTCCCCTCGCTTTTCACCTCTCCCCTCTGATCTTTTATCACCACACACACAGACATAAATGTGCACACACACCTGTAAGGAGGTTTCAATAACAGATTATTACAGATGCCCACTAACCTTTCATCTCCACACACACTAAAAGACCCTCGCTCACACATATGATCATCGATCCGACCAATTTTAGATCCTCGCAGACTTCCTTTGAGTTTGTAGCCGCTCTTAAATCATTTCATCTTATAACTCATCTGTGTGTGGTCAGCAAATCTCATTTATCACCATAGCTCAGGTCCCCTTACTGCCATTCTGTCCCACGGAGCCAGTACCCACAGCAATATGGAGGATCACAGAGGAAAAGAAGTGCGCTCATCTTTGCAGAGCCAACGATCCATAAAGCAATATGGGAGTTTATGAGCTCTCCATGTTGTTCAATATAGGAGCAAGTTCAACTATGCAATAGTCAAGTGCGGTTTTTTCTTCCCTGTTTTGCTCTCTCTTTCTGAAATTCTTGCTCTTGAATGTGGATAATTTGACTTTTGACTTATCAAAGATGTACAGCAGGTGTGTTTAAAAGATGTCACAAAAGGTTAAATGCAAATGAAAGGCGCTACTGCAGAAAGAAAAGGCCATTATAGCCACTTTATCACTCCACAAAATAAATCGCCAGCACCCGCTGACTTTAATGTATGGAAAGGGTTATAATCAGAAATCACACCCAGGTCAAATAACTCTGCAGTTATCATGGCTATTGATCGTCTCCATCTCAGATCCGTTTTGTCCAAAAACACCTGGGTGAATACCGCCTGGCATTAAAACTAAGTCTGTTCTTCAAATGGCCCAGACACTGTGTCTTAAGGTGACTAGAATCTGGAATTTGTTTTTTTTGTGTGGTTAATTTCAAGTAGAGGAAGCTGTGCGGACTCTGTGCAGACAAGTGCCCGGAGCCCTGAGAGTGGAGAAGTTTGACATTGGAAAGAAATAAAGAACTGCAGAGGGATATAATAAAGACAAAAGTACTGGTTTAGATACCATTGAGTTCTTAACAATGACCAGAGCACTCAACGATAAAGGACAGATTGCTGTGATGTAAACACTACTTGGAAGGCAGTAGGCAATATTCAGTGAAGTGGCGCAGTCCATCTCTTGAATCACATTCTAAGGAAAAACTACTTCAACATAAACTAGTTGTACACAAACGCCTCCCGTGTTTCAGACTTTGCTGTTGCATTTCTGGGCAGTTAATACTCGCACAACCACAAGAGGCTTTAGGAAAATGCAATGCATGTACATCACAATGGAATTATAATATTCCCTCGCTCCCTTTAACAGAACAAACCAGCCGATATTGGCAAGAAATAAATTCCATATTTAAAAGTAAGACCTATTCAAAGTTGAACCACTGACAAACTTTAATGAGCAGCTTAATTACATTGAGCCAAACTCCATTCCGGTGCCTACCGCACACAAACCTCCAGTCGTGCCCGTGGTAACGTGGCGATGGTGCCAGCTGAGCACAGCAGATGGTAGCAGGACTGAGGCAGGGGAGGCTGACTGACTGACTGACTGGTGGAAAGGCTGGCAGGGACGTAAAGAGTGCTTCATGGGTGGAAAGAGGAGGAACTAATTACAGTGGTAGCCGCTGCATTAGTTAATCACCATGTATTTATCATTAAGGCTGCAGACAAACACAAACATATACAGAATCCATATGTTTTAAGTTGTTTCTACAAAGAGTTTAACAGCAGATGAATAGTTTTCTTGTACCATCTTTGTTAATTCATCCAGTTAGATGTGAATATATGCTGCCTCTATACTCATTGAAATTATTGTTTATTTAAAGGAGCTTGGTGGGTTTGGCAGTCACTATCTTGGGAAAGTTTTTGTTTAAAAAAAAAGTTCTTTACAATATTGTGTCTCTGTAGGGATCCTTTAAATAATGTTAGTTACTTAGAACAACAATCTGAGCCTATCAGTGACAAAAACACATCTGTTTTTAATGGGTGTAAATAAATGATGCGCAATTGCCCCATTAATGTAACACAGAAGCCTGTTCTGCCGTTGCCATTTGCAGCCATCTTGCTCTATATAGGACAAAGACACAAAAACAAGGGAAAATAAGGTACAGGTTGAAAAATGCCAAAGTTACCCTTTAAAGGGGGATAACGTGTTTGAAATTTCTTTATCCACTAACAATTTGTATCTACACATAACAGCATCTTTTTGTCTTTTTGCCTGCTTTGCATACCTATGTGTAGCAATATTAGCAACTGATGATTATTCCAGAGGTTCTAATGGCTGAAATGACAAGTGGAGCTCTGTAAACATGTTGTAGTCGTAGCTGTCAGTGGCATTAGCGTGTGTTGCTTTACCGGAAGGTTTTAGAAAAGATCAAAGACGTGAGAAACAGGTGTGTTTCTGCTCTCTCTTGGTTGTGTGTTGGCTAAAATCTGCTACTCTCTAATTACCTTACCTTTCCAAACACCAATAGAGCTGTTTCTCCTCACTCTAATATCTTCAAAGTCTTGTAATCTCGTCAGCCGAGTAAAGTCTCCAAGAGAAACCCTCTGTAAAGGTCAACCAATGTAATTTGAATATCTTTGATTAAACGGTGTGCCGGTGCCAGACCCACACTGTAGGTCACTGCCTCAGAGAAATGATATCCACCCCTCTCACCCCACTTGTCCCTCCCCAAGTCTCGACTCTCCCAGCTCCCTCATTGTCAAGGGTCACGTCTGCACTCTTTTTGGCAATTTACATAATCTCCTGACCACTTTTCCCTCCGTCCTCCAATCCTTTCTTTTATTTCTTTCTCTCCCTCTGTTTGTATCTCACATTGACACAATGCGTAGTTTTAATCCTGAAATCCCTTTTCCTGAATGTCTCTTTTCTGCCCTCCTCCTCTCATTCTCCATTCATTATCTCACTGATTCCAACATTTTTCAGAGACTGTGCTACACAGCGGCCATTGAACCATGCATCTGAAGTCTGGTGTTTTAGTTAAAACCTCAGTAAGTGCAGTCAAAGAATCAGAGTTTCCCTGGCAAAATAACCCAGGGGAATAGAGATGTATCTTACAGCAATTTTACCACTGAAAAAAGAGTGTAATTTAACTTATTTAGGTTATCTGGTTGGCTGACCTTTAAGAATTAAACAGCTACAGTGTGGTAGCTGACTGCATTTGATCAAGTTAGCATATTTGATCAAGTTAGCTTGCCTGATGGAATTTTAAAGACAATGACTGAATTAATTATACTTTTTACTCGAAGTACTTTCCTTGAATTGTAATTCCATATATTGAAAATCTGTTCTTTGGCTCTGCCCATTGAGGTTTGACTTTTTGAATCATATTTTAATGGGACCGTATTACTATGACCATATTACTGTTCATAGAGATCGCTTCCTGTGCAGTGATATGGTTGCAATGTAGTTTTTGAGAGAGAAAATAGTTCCTAAAATACACCTGCTCACAACAAGGTTTTTTAAACATATATATTGGTGCTTTGAGTGCCACACACTGAGTGCTATCTTGTTCCATTATATTGTAGAGAAGGCAGACATCTCTACAGATGATATCTCCAACACTTGGCAACTCACAACAAAACAGTCAAGATAGATAAATAGCACTAAAAGGTCAGAGCAAAAATATGTTGGGTTTTTTTTTTTTAATTTTTGGGTGAATTGTCCCTTTAATATGCTAACTTGTTCTAAATTGCCTTTAAAGTGACTCAGTGTCTTTTTTTTCTAGTTTGTACCGGCACAGAGAACAAGCTGAGCACCCTGTCAGACCTGGACCAGCAGTACCGCACCCTGAAGAAGCTCTACGAAAACTGTGAGGTGGTCATTGGCAATTTGGAGATTACAAGCATCGATCGAAACCGCAACCTCTCCTTTCTGAAGGTAAGGCCATTGAAAAAGCAGTTGTTCACAGAATCATACAGTGTCTGCACTGGTGGAGAGAGGGACAAAGACTGGATGTTTTACACTGTGGAGAGGACAAAGAGTGGGTATCAGGACCATGGAGAGAGACAGAGCGAGGCAGAGTGTTTCAGTGAGAAACGGAGCTGGAATGTTTCAGCACCATGGACAGAGATCAACACTCAACTCTCTACATACCTTAAAGTTTACATGTTGGGCAATAAATTGAGCTTTAGATGCTTAAAAGCCACAGAAACAGGTAAATGGGGGGAAATTAGACATAGATAGAATGTTTCAGCACCATGGATAGAGGCACAGAGACACACAATACAAATGTTCAGCTGAAGTTGGTGTGTTGTTCATACAAGAGATTGTGACTCACAGGCTCAGTTGTAAGATATAAAGTGTAAATTAGACAGTTTATTGGAATTGTGTGTTCCTCCTGAATTGTTCCCACTGTTTTTTGTAGCTTTGCCAAGCACATCATACTCTGTTTTGAAGGCACAGGGATGCAATTGACTGAGATCTTCTTATTGTAATTGTAATAAGTGTGTTGTAGCAGCTCCTGGTGTGGATACATTCAATATCATAAAAGGCTAGGCTTGTGGTAAAGTAGATGTTGAAAAACAGAAATTAAGTAAAGGTAAGTTCAGCATTTTCAACACGAACCCCATTTTCCTATGTGGAAACACTAATGGAAACAACAATTTTTGAAAGTATTCTACTATTGAGCGAGATAACTGCACGCAGCAGCAGCGAACAGGCTGCTTGTGCTTGTTTTTACCACTGACAGAGTTATCTTAATCTTCAATGAAAAGGTCTCTCTCTGTAGTAATCCTTTCCATAAGTTAGTTTAAATTGTTTGTGCACAAATGCCCAGAGTGGTTACATTGCAGCCTATTTTGCAGTTGCCGGTTGCAGTTCTCTCTCTCAGTACTGGACCAAGTTAAAAAAAATAGGTTTTTATTAGTTATTTAGAAACAAAAACATGTGGAAATCGGGTGAAAAATACAGCACTTACCCTTTGAGGGTCTGTACTGTCTTCTATTACTACTGCTGTCTTCTACTTTTTAGATGATGATAATCACACACACTTTTTTCATCACATGCAGCTTGATGAATAAATAATTTGAAATGTTGAATTAGTCCTTTAAGAGACAATGGTTGGGCATTTTCTACATTTGCATTCAAAGCAGCTGATGCTGCTGAATCTCTTATCTGTAACCAGCGATGAGTTCAGCATCTTATTCAGAGAGCTCATGGATATTGATTGAAGCCCTTTGCCAGCACAATATAACAATATACAGTACAATGGCACTAATGATAAGAGGTACATGCAGGAATTACTGTGGAAGAAATGTCTGCGAGACACTGCAGGCAAATGAGCAGCCCTCTGAATGTAAAGTGCCATCTCCATTCCTCCCGAACACAGCGGTCTCTTGGGTCTCCTGTGTGTGTGTGTGTGTGTGTGTGTGTGTGTGTGTGTGTGTGTGTGTGTGTGTGTGTGTGTGTGTGTGTGTGTGTGTGTCATCACCGGACCAGCATTTTAAAATTCACTTGTGCTATAGCCTCATGTGCGTGCCACCAGGCGCCCCCCCCTTGCTGTTTAATGAAGTGAGGTGTAGTCTAATTACTGGGCCAGCGCTATCAAATGAATACCATAAACAGTCCCATTAGGCCTAGCATCATTAGGGAAACAATTAGGCATCTGGGGGATTGTTAAGTGGATGCTAGGAGGGAGGGCGGTTAGGATTTGGAAAGTTGTGTGGTTGCCATGGAAACTCTGTAACAACGACACTATTGATTGCTAAAAATTAAAAAGACTCCACCCTAATTCTTAAGCTGGAAGTGCTAAACTGTGAGAGTGTGGTATGCTCACTTTCACAGGCTACCCTTTTATTGTTTTGTCAAAAACAATAAAAGCAAAATTCTATTATGAAAACCAAATTAAAATTAGTTCTGGAAACAGGACTTTTCACCCAGTTTTTCACGTAACGATATATGCATTTTTATTTTAACCTCTCATTACCTAAATCAGCATTAGTTTTCCTCACCAGCATTCAAAACTTTTAAATATGAGAAAATTGGTTTGATGTCTTTAAAGAAAAATAATTCTCTTAATTATACATTTAAAGAAAGTTACAGAAAAAAGGAAAAAATACATTGCAAAATAAATTAATAATAATATAGAAAATTTTTGATAAATAGTATATCATTCTTAGCACTTTCTTGAGGTCATTTTCTGTTTTTTTGTCTGTTTTTTTTATGTTGTTTTTAAATTGCCTGTCTCCTTCACATGTTTTTCAAAGAAATCAAGCCACTTGGCTTGGCTATCAAAGGCTTAACCCTAATCCTGTGATTGTTTTTTGTTTTTTTTCATTTGCTTATTTTTACTATTGTATTATCTGCAGCTGTAAGCAACACAGTGGTTCATGCAAAGTTCAATGTCAGCATGCACACATACCACATATATTCTGAGCTTCAGGCTTGCAGGGAATGGCTGAGAAGACGTGATGCACTTGGACTCCTTACACAAAAACCGCAGCCCGGGAGGTATACAGTATGTATGGACGAGTAGATGGACAATTTAGGTAGAGCGAAGGAGTGAGAAAAAGGAGGAGGAGGGAGCGAGAGACGAGCTAGAGGGCTGTCGCTTTTATGGCAGGCAAAAACAGCTGCTGTGCTAAAATTACAATGTTTAGCTACCATGCCGCAGGGCTGTGTGTTTGTGTCTGCATATATTTGTGTGTATAAGGAGAGAGCAGGGGTAGGGTGCGATACAGAGCAGAGAGGAGCAGGATGGGAGGGAGGTGAGGGCAGGGACAGACAGGAGGGTTTGGTGATATTTGCCTGGTGGGATGCTGACAGTTAGATGGATGAGACGACTCCGCAGCCTCCTTAGGTCCAGCTTTCTTCCAAACTGCATCTGTCTGATTTTCCCTTCGGTAGACCCAGTGTGAGCGCAGGAGGACCAGAGATGTGATAAAGTCAGTTTTATAGCCCGATCTGTATCAGATCTGGGTCATTTTTTATTCTCAAATAAATCTTAGAATTTGTTTTATTCAGCTTACAGGTCCCCATGGGTGAAGCTCACTCCACTCTGTTTCTGTAAAGCAAAGTGCATTTTTAAAATGCTGTGTCTGAGATGGCTTTATTTGCATCTCCTGAAATGACCTTTGCTTACAGCTCTGTGTGACAACAAGTGTTTAATGTTGTTTGACCCGGTTTTCCTTTCACATATTTAAAATGACTTATGACTGAGCAAATCAAAGTGTGCCTTTTAATGGCTTTTGTCTAGTTTAATGCCAAATATATTGAACCACCAAATATAAAGAGGTCAGAGGTCACAGTGGACTCTTCATCGATCTCCATCTCTTCCAGAGAATGGATGGAATACAAGTTATGAATCATTTTTAAAGACTGTTTTGGGCTTCTATGAAAGAGTATTAGTGCCACAACAAAAGGGGGAAAAATGTAAAACCAAAAAAGAATAGTTTTTCAATTTGTATTTCAACAAAGCAAAACTTTATTTTCAACATTCCCAATTTAGTATTGAAACATTATTTCAATTTTAATCTGAACATTTGGTGTTTATTCACAAAATTAAAAAAAAAAAGAAAAAAAGAAAAAACACCTCCTCATTAAATTTTTTGGCTAATTCCTGGCCCTAATGGTCTTCCCAAGAGCTCCTCAGAAGTACTTTGAGTTGAGCGATGATATGTTTCGTGAACACAGGCACAGGTGTCTGAAGGGCATCACCGCGCGGTGCAGCCGCCTGGCGTTCCCCCCTCCGTCTAGTTTGCTGGCCGGCTCCCCTGGCCACTGTCTGTCTGTCACTCAGAATGACCCATTTTCCCAGAAGTGAAGCGGGGAGCCGTGCCAAGTGGCCTGCAGTGGCCCACAACCAGCTAATGATGTCACCTAGGCTGAAGGACTCTTCATTAAAGCCGGATCAATCTGGCGGCTAGCGCTGCAAAACACAGGGCGCCATGCCAGGGTTGCAGCTGAGAGCGCAGGGACGGGGGATGTCCGTCCATAAAGCGAGGAAGCGGCATGTGGAGACGCCTGTGTGTCACGTCCTGTGTTTTGAAAGTCTTAAACTTCTCCCCAGAGAAATTTATCACAAGTTTGGGATACAAACCCACTTGGTCGCACACACACACACAAGCTTCAGCAATAAAGAGAGATGAATGACACGGTCACTGAGGTGTATACTCTATGTCGACATGCAGACAGAGACACTCTTTACAGAGCTTATCTCTGGCAAACACCAGCCGAGAGAGACGGAGAGAAAGGAGAGATACAGCCGTTTTAACAAGCACTCATTTCCAACCCTTTAAAAAAATAAATAAATGGATGGGTAACGTGGCTCCGCGAGTTCAGTTCAGCACAGCCAGGCAACAGAGGAGAGAAGAAAATAAAAAGAGATGAGAGAGGAGAGAAAAGAGACTCCTCACACCAAAGGCTTCCCATTTTCCTTGGGCTGTATTTCAGCTGCAAATGAAAGCGCTCAGTGATTCTGCAGCTCAGCTATTCTCAAAGCGTACATCCTCAGAAATCCATTGTGGGGACGTGTTTTCTGCTCCGCTGCCTCATATGCTTAGCAAGTGTGTGTGTGTGTGTGTGTGTGTGTGTGTGTTCTGTGCATTTACTTGTAGCATGCTGTGTAGATGTTACATTAGCAGAGGTGTTACAATGTCACAATGAGGTTGCAGGATGCTTGCAGAGGGTAATGCTTGCTTATCTTTGTTTTCATACATTATGACAAACTTTCACCCTTGGCGTTTTGCGTCATGACTTCGTCAGATGCATCTAGCAGTTTTTCTTCTTCTTTTATGTCCTTGCTCTAACCTGTTGAGATCAGTGTGCTAGTCAGAGATTACTGCTTCTCTGTGTGTCATTATTCAGCGCTCCTCTGATCGCTCTTCTCTCTGTCTAAGAGTGTGACTCCGTGCTATTAATTTACTGTGAGGCAGTAATTCAGGCTCCACTCCATCACACTAGTTTCACCGTGTCTGTCCTTCAGCGGTGTTTGCCATTAACCTGCCATTCATAAACTATATGGCCCTGTACCTTTGTGTAAAAGAAATGGTTTTCCAAGTTCGGTGCAGAAAAACTCCACCTCAACCCCATCAATCATTTTTAGACCCCCAAATGTTAGCTAGGCGTCGTGAGTCAACATTAGTGTTGGTCCTCAATAGTGCTGCGACAGTTTTTGTGTTCATACTGAACTGTCACAGTATGGATGTATGTAGACTGATGCTCCTAAAGTGAGACCAAAGTTTACAAGTGCAAGTTTCAACCAGAAACTTTTATGAAAGGTCATTTTTGGGGCTTTTTAGGCCTTCATGCCATAGTAATAGTGAAGAAAGTCAGAAAATGTGCAAACCAGCAGTTTTTCTAGGATGCAAGGACATTTGGGTCTCAGCACATTTAAAACATGATTATTATTTTTTTGGTTGTTTGTTTTTTTCTTCAAAATTTTTGACTATATTTTTTTCCTTTAAAATTCTTGAATTCTTTAAAAATACTTCTAGCATTTTTTTCTTTAAAATCTTTATGAATTATTTTTAAATAAAAAAAATGCTATTTTCTTTTTCTCCAAAACAATTTGCCAGTTTTCTTTTATCTATTTTGTGACAGTTTTATTTGTACCTGTAACTGTCACAGTATGGATGTACTGTATGTAGATTGATGCTTCTAAGGTGGAACCAAAGTTTACAAGTGCAAGGTTCGACCAAAAACTTATTTTTGGGGCTTTTTATGCCTTCATTTCTTAGTGATAGTGAGGAAATGTAGACCAAGAAAGGGGAAAATGGTCAGCCGGGAATCGAACTGGAGACTTGCTTCTCAGGCCATTTGCACCCATGTAGTGTGTGCCCTAACCACGATTGGGTTTACTCCTATGCGGAAACTTTTAGCTTTTTGCTATTAGCAACATTTAGCATAGATGGTGTTGCTCCATCGTTTTGAAGCAATGTTTATGGAAACACATCCAGCAGCATGTCATGTCACTGTTGAAACTAAGTGAATGACTCCTCATAATGCACAAGTTTTATATTTTACGATTTCATTTATTGTGGTGGTTTTAGTCTGTTATGACATGTTGCCTTTAGGGAAAGTGTTTGTTCAGCATCCATACAGTGTAATACAGAAGTGTTTGAAAATGAAAATAGTTCACCAAAGTTGCCAGTGGGCAGAATGTTACCTCAGTCCCAAGAAAGAGGATTTAGTCTGTCTTTGACACTTGCACTACTCTCTGTTCAAAATAAATTAAAAGAAAGCTCTCCATTTGCATATATGG
The DNA here is from genome assembly GCF_026936395.1 of Plectropomus leopardus. Taxonomy (NCBI): domain Eukaryota; kingdom Metazoa; phylum Chordata; class Actinopteri; order Perciformes; family Serranidae; genus Plectropomus; species Plectropomus leopardus. The sequence continues at coordinate 8,018,446 of NC_142199.1, forward strand.
AGGGGCTTTCTGCTGTACTGAACTCACACTGAACTGTGACTTTCTTGTAGCGTTACGCCTCTGAACCTCACAAATGTCCTTGTGGCTGAGTGGAGCAAATCCCTGAAGCCAGGTTCCAAAATCTTGTGGGATGTCGTGCCAGAGGAGTGGAGGCTGCTGCAGATTAAGGATTAGTATGGTTTTGGAAGGAAATACGTAGCACTAACATATTGGTGTTCAGGTAATGTCCTAAAGGTGGATCAGGGCCGTGGTTCCCAACTGGTCCAGCCAGTGGGTCCAGATTTGGTATTTGTCATTAGTTCAAGTTCTGCACATACGAGAAATAACCATTTTTTAGATGGTATTCCACAAACTTTACATTGCACGTGGGCTTAAAAAAGAATGAAATCGAACTAACTGCAAGAATCAAGTGCAATTAGTTAAAGCCAGGGGCGTTTCTAGGATTTATGGACATTGGGGAGAAACATTTCCCAGAGCCACTCAAGGGAAAAAATATATGTAGCTTTGGGGAGGGAAAAAAAACAGCCACCCCCCTCGTCTGATAAATGAAGAACAGTCCCTTAGACCTGTTAATATTTTTTTTTTTTTTTTGGGAGGGGGGGGGGTGTACCAATTATAGAACAATGAAAAAGTAACTGTTTCAGAAAAAATATATATACTACAGCAGAAAACCACATTTAAAATTAAAACCTCTGTGCTGCAAATCCACTGTATTTCAAAATAAGGTGCGTTTTTCACAGACTTGAAAAGGTCGCCAATCACTTGCAGTCCTTTCAGAAAGGACCCACGATCAACTTTTGGGCCGCAACCCCCCAGCTGGGAACCACTGAAGTAGCGGTACTAGAAACTACTCTACCCACAAACAGTCCCCATCGACTGGCTCTTGACAACCAGACGTCCATATACTTTTAGCCATGGAGTGTGTTGGAAAGTATTATTTTGAGGTCGGATTGTGTCTTACTTTAGATTGTGTCTTACTTTTGTGGAGTTTTCCTCCCAATCAAATATTCTGAATCCGCGTTTGTTGGGTTCTGTGCTGCAGGACATTTGGGTGAGAGATGTTATTTACATGGAGACAGAGAAACAAAGAGGACAAGGCCAGAGAGGAGGTCAAGTAGTCCTCTCTCCCACTCTCCATCCCTGCTCTCTATAAATGTTCCACACCATTGTGCTCCGTGCAGCACAATGGCTGTCATAGGGCCTCTTCACAAAATAATGACACCATGATCCCGAGCGACGCTTTGAGAGGGGCGTGCTAGCCGACCGAATCATACAGTTTCATTAGCCTCTGAACCAGCTGAGGAGCTCATAAAAGGTTGGGACTGTCGCCCGGAACGGGAGGCTGTTAGCGCCTCGCGGGCGCCCGGCAGCGTCTGGATAATTACAGCTCTTAACACTGGGAAAATTAGCACCCTGCTCGCTCCTGCCAGATCACAGTGGCACCACCCTGATGTATCTTATATCCTGTTAATTGTGGGGTAATGGAAGCATCCAAGCCCAAGAAAATATAACATTTTGTTTGATTTTTTTTCCACTCTCGTGTTTTAGAGTGTTTGCTGCAGTTTAGTAATTTGTTCACCAGGAGGGAAGTCGGAAAACTCATACTTGAAAATGTGGGGGAGATACTGCTACAGATACTGCTAAATGAAAATAGTGGGGAGAGTGGTGAAGAGTTGCTGTTTTCCTCTTATCAAGAACTAATTAAACTGATTAAAAATGAAATCTAGAATAATTTGTGAAGATGACATTTTGGAAATGTGTCATGATGTCATCCTCGAGGCTGTACATCATAGTTATTCATAAGGTAATTTCTGAAAAATATTATCTGCATTAAGTTGTAACAAACATTATTTCAAGCTTAAAAACAAATATTTTTGCTAAAACTTTTGTAGAAAAATGCCATTTTTGACCTTTCTGCAGAGCCACTCTGTGTGCGTGCGTCAGTGTGTCTTGGACGATCTTCCCTGAAGCCACATGGAAGGACAAAACAAACAACCATGAATGGCTTGATGCCTGACAGATGAACATGGACAGAACTGTCATTTCCTTCCATCCTGTCTTTTTGTAGGCCATCAGGCCGAGTGACTGTATACAGCGGCGGATAAACTCAAGCTACCATTGGCATCCAAGCCATAGCAGGAAGAGGGCCGACCCTCATCTTTTAGCTGTTCAGAACAAATGAACTTCATATTTCTGCTCATTTGTTGCTGCGGTTTTATCTTCTGTTCAGTTGTGAAAATAGGGAAGAGGCACACATCATACATTTAAATATACCAAACATGCAGTAGAGCTGCAACTATTAGTCAACGAATCAATGAGTGGATCATCAACAGAAAAATAATCAGCTATTTTGATAATTAATTAATCATTGCAGTTAGTCAAAACCTGATGCTTTGTCAGTGGCCCTTGGATCCATTCTTAACCTATTCACATACTTTTGTTGCCTCAACCTAGGGAAAAACAAAAACATTTTACCTACGTTGTTTCTTTTTATTTCAAAAAAAGGTTTACAATTCATGAGAGAAACTGTACATTTCCTGTGAAAATGAAAAGTTTATTTTGAACAGGCACAATGCATGTAATGAGCGTAAATTGACATGTGGTTTCTGACTGTCCAAAACTTACGCTGGAGGGGTATAGAGCGCCATTGTTTGACGTGTAGGGCAACTGACTAAGCATCTGTTTTTGGCATTTTGCGAGTAAAAATGTGTTAATATTTTCGGCAAAAAAAAAAGGCAGAAAAAATACTATTTAGTATGGTTTTTGGACTGACAAAACAAGACTTTTGAAGACATTTCCTTGGACTTGAAGAAACTGGGATGGAAATGTTTTTACTATTTTTTGACACTTTATAGACCAGAAAGTTTGTAATTAATCTAGAAAACAATAAAGAGACTATTTGATGATGAAAATAATTGATCATTCCAGCTCTAGCATGAAAGTTTACAGAGTTGTCAACTTTTTTGCAAACTGACTCCTGTGGGAGTTGTATCTCCACAGTTTGGACGTTGGGGTGTCTTGTGCCCCCAGGGGGGCTTGGTAGGTGGTACGACTGAGACACAGCTCCTGCTCATTACTGGGCTCCTGGTTGTCTAGCCTGCAGCACTGGAGAGCTGTTGTCTCAATACAGAGTGATGCGCAGAGGGGCCGAAGAAACAGAATAAATACACACACGTAAATATTCTTATCATGGAAACATATGCATGTGCACACAAATACACACACAGAACCTGCCATCTTCAGGATCCCATTGTCTTGCCGACCTATTCATTTCATGTGTGTGTGGTCGGCGGCATGCCTGCGTTTTTTTTGCCTGATCAAAGCAGACACGGTGCAGAGCAGAGGTCTCAGAGGTGAAATTAAAGTCTTGCTGCTTCCACGGTGTGGAGGGGGAAAGTGATTACCGTTAAATTAAAAGGTATGACCATAAAAGCGCGCCACGACGGAACCCTCGCAATTCATCAAAATGATCCCACGGTGCGTCTTTTGCTTATCAAATTGTAAAATATTGTCCATGACACCGGCGTAACAGGGGCGTAATTAATGCACTAAATCAATTCCGAATCACTCTGCGCAGAGTGGCCCTGCTGGGATGCCGTCATTATCACAAATTATGGTGGCAGATGCATAGGGCCGTGAGGAACGGATAAAGCTCTAGCGGTGTCTTCCCCTCCTCTACAACCAATCCAGTTAATTTCCCACTCTCTCTGACTCACTGCGTGTAAAACCGTTTGGCATTTCTCTCCACTCACACACCTGCTATCTTATTACCAGGTGCAAATAGTTTTATAAGTGAGCGCTATTTTAAAACTTCCCGAAATTACCCTGTGGCTGCGGCTGATGTGTCAGTGTTGATGACAACATGCATGTCTTCATCTTCAAAAAGGTTAAGTCGGAGATGAATACATTTATACTTTTATTTTATTTTATTCCTTTTATATCTGAGGATGATGAATACTGAGAGACGTAGCACACAATCCCCATTGAAATACAGCAGTTTTATTGCTTTGAAGAGGTTATTTACTGCCACACAACTGAAAGCGTTCCCTCACTCAGTGCTGCAAGAGTGCAGTTGTGGAAGCTCAAACCTCAACATACACCACGTCTCTGGCTTAGGAGAGGGGCATACAACTTTCAGGATTTCCATGGTCATGGAAAACCTGGCAAAGTCATGAAATTTCACATTTAAGTTTTACAGGCCACCAAAAAAATCACTGAAAGTTTTGGAAAAGTCCTGGAATTCTTTTGTTTTGTTAAATTGTTACAATATTCTTACATCGAAAACCTTCCACGTAATGTAACATAACAGCAAATGTTCTTTCTGTAACTGTTGACATAACGTAGATCAAATATTCATGTATGCCAGATATGGGGCCCATGAAAACTCATGAAAAAAGTTTTAAAATTTTGTCCATGAAAACTTGTGGAAACTTTGAACTTAAAATTATTGTATTTTATATTCATTTTAAAAACTCAAATCTCTTGGTTTAAAAGGCATGTATATATAGGGACGTAATTTGCCAAAATCACAATATTTATCATAACAGAAAACATAAAACAGAACTTCTTTTGCCCCCAGTCACTCAAGGAGGCTCAAAGAAACATATTTGTATCTTATGGATAGATAGAAATAAAAAAGGAGATATGGATAAAAAAAAAAGACACTGCCCTCCTCTGATAAATAAAAAACACTCCCTAGTATAATTTCTGGTTATAATAATGATGTTTTGGCCTGAAATATTAGGCCAGATTTCCAACAAATTGGATCTGTAAGGAGTGTACTTTCCTCTATTTTCATCTTATTTTTCCTCATGGAACTTTTACTTCATATCTTATGTTAGCTCTGAGTGTAGCATGGCTTTTTCTTCATTATTGTTATGGCCACAACTTCGGGTATGTTAGGGCGGCCAACAGGAATTCAACCTGTGTCCTTAAAATTCTATGACATTCTTGTTCTTCCTCTGGCACTACCCATAAAGTTGGGAAAGTAGTACTGACAACATAGCAAAGAAGAGTAGCCAGGCCAAGGAATAATCTCTCACTGCAAAACACAAAAAACTTCTCGTGCCTTCTTGTCTCCCACAACTTCCCAAAAACTTTATGAAATCTTCAGATCTGCTAACATATGAACAGTTACATTATGAGACAGACTGACATCTTTTCCTTTTTGAAGGCAGTGCATCATAGCTGCAGGATATGTTGCGTATGCATATTGCATCAAATCATTTTCTAAAGATTTCGTGACTCGCAATGAATAATGCAAGTTTTTCAATTGCATATTCCACACAGTGCACCAAACAAAAGTTGAATTTCCTTAAGTCTGTAGAGTTCAACTGTTGGTTTCAAGTGATGTGTTTGCATAAGAAGGCAGAGTTCCACATTAAGGGCATATAAAACATTTTGCATTGTTTGATAGTCTTGCATTGGCTCACTCTTTACGTTCTGTCTTTTGAGGACAATTTGAGTTAGTTGGCCTTAACTTGAGCATTACGATTAAGTACGCATCTGTTGAAGTGGATACTTCACCAGTTTTCAACCAGCTTTGCAGTATGTGTAAATGAAATGTGGTTACATGTCGTCTGTCTAACCAGTGCCTAGCTCTACCTGCTCCCCTTAAACCGAAACTCCTTCCTAAATGTCATATTTTGGTGCTCTGTTTGGCTGTCATACTGAGAGTTTGTGAACAGGAAGTGGGCGCCATGCTGTTTCCTGCACAGTGAAAACAGAGGCTGAAAAAATGGGATTTCTCCTCAAATGTTTTGTGAAAACTTGACCAGCTGGCCACCACTGTGCTTAACATACAAGTTTGCATCACGTCACGGACCACCAGATCGGTTTTGGTCTGTTGTGGCATAGTGCATTCTGTTAGTTGTAGGTTTTGTACCTCTTTAGCAAAAGGGAATGCCACAGTTCTTTCTTGTGTTTTCTGTGGTCATGTAGCAACAGTTTCAAAGGCATTTGCATATTTTTACTTCATGAAAACACTGTCTTTTCCAGTGATAAATCGCAGAGGGGAATATGGCACTTTTTACTCCACTACATTTATCTGACAGCTCTGGTTACCTGTTATGTACTTTGAAGATTAACAGTGTGTATACTGCACACACTGCACTGTTTTATTTAATGTATGATAACCTGAGAATAAGAACAGCTGTGTTTTTGTTACCTTAAAATGCAATGTTATTATCTTATTGAGGGAGCGCATCCTCTTTAGTGGAGTCTGCCGCATTGCGCCGCTCTGTTTCTACAGTAACCCAGAACAGAAAAAACAAACACTGGCTCGTTTTTGCCTCAGCCGCCATAGTTAGCAGCCCCTCCGCGATAAGCCGAGCTTAATCAGAAAAACAGAGATTTTTAGTGTTTATACCATTTTAAATCACCTGGTCTGTTTGTTTGGAAGAGACAAAAAACTGCAAATAATTCAGCTCCCAGTAAAAGCTCATGGAACAATTAACACTCCTTACTGGGAGTTAGGAGAAGCTTCAGCTGGTTGCAGTCTGCAATCCTCACAGCTAGATGCCACTAAATCCTACATACTTTTCTTTAAACTTTCTGCAAAACTGAATCCAACATGTCGTGAAACAGATGATCACAATTTCTTCATGCTTATGGACAACTGCCAGCGACTGGACTGCAGCAGAGTTGGGTGAATTGTGGAACACTCCTCGCTCTAAATGCCACACTTAATGGCGTTTGGATAAGTGTGCTCCAAGTGTGCGTTCTGTTTGCAGTTTACTGGCATTTTTCAGAAGTGGGACCCATTTGCCTTCATGCCAGGTGGTTCTCGAAAGCACACTTAAGTGCTAAAGACAAACCCAGCGTGTTATCATTGGTATTCTACCTTAATATCAGTCTGCTATTGTTGTCCTCTTGGCTCCGTTATCCCTCCTTATTCAGCCTGGTGTTGTTGGTGTAGCTGCTGGGATTTCAAGTTTCTCCCAGCGCTGTGTTAAGAGACCCTCGTGGCATACGTCACATCTGTGACACGAGTCCTGCCATTTAAAGTGCCCAGCCTTCCCCCCGCGGCCCTCCTCTCAGATATTAAAAATGCATCTTCGTGGCGGTTTAATTTATGGGTGTGTGTAAATTGTTTCTCCCAATGCCTTTTTAATATCTGCCTCTCACAGCTGGCTTTGTGAAAATGCAGCTCCTGCTATGCTGAGTGGAAGGAACAGATTGCGTTCCTCAGTGACATTTATACTGTGTATGTTAGAGTGTGAGCATGTGGCTCTTCGTGTCTGTATGTGTGCGATATATGTACTGTATGCACTGTGCTACTCATTATGTCTTTGTGAGCCTGTCGTGATGTTTCTTTGTTTGTGTTAGTATGGTGTGGGCATTAACTGATACGTTATTTTCAATATTGATTCCGGTACTAGTTATTATATAATCAAGGATTTATTCAAAATTAGTCTTCAAAATATAGAATGGCACAATCTCTGACACAAAACTTTGTTTACATAAAAACTGCAGATAACATCGCAACATTATTTTTAACACTTTGAAAGCTGGATCGATCAGTTCTCTAATGCAGCATTCAGATTCCTTTTTACAAGCATTTAAAACTTTAAGACCTGAGCAAATTGGTTTGATATTTTATAAAAACACTGAATCTTCTTTGCAAGAAATGACCCTTCAAAAATAGCTAGAAATTAGTAAAAGTCAGAAAGAGAGAGAAAATTATTAGAAAATTGTAAAAAAAAAACCCTAAAAAAACAAAGAGAACTGCATATTTACTATATATATATATAGGTCATTTCTTTGTTTGTTTTTTGTTTTTGCTAATTTTCAGCAAATATTCTTGTAACTTTTACTAATTTCTTGCTTAAGTTTTGGGTCACCGCCTGCTTCTTACGTCCTTGAAAGAAATCTGGCCATTTTGCTTAGGTTTCAGAGGGTTTAAACATTTAAAAATTGTTTTAAAAAAAATAGAAGAGAACCATTGCTCTTCTTTGCATGTACTGCCGTCTGCTTTCCCTGGTGTCAGTATGTGTAATGCTCCCATAGGCCTACTGCACTTTTAGACCTTTTCTTTAGTGCGTCCATCAAGAGAAAGAGAGATAGAGAAAGAGAAGTTTTGACATGTTACAAAAACTTTCTTTGATCATGATCATGAAGCCCAGTGTTACTGTACAATTCCCTGGTTCATCAGTGAAGCGACTGGCAGACTTGATTCTCCACACTGACAAACAGAGTGACATCTGACTGGTATGAACGGGTCAAACGCAGGCTGAATGCAAATCTGCAGGTCTGTGTGTGTGTTCAGTTGTATGAAATGTCAGTATTGTCATTTTGATAAACTATGATAATCTAGCTCCCTGCTACATACTCAATATGTATGTACTGCATACTGCTTACTAAATAAAGGATTGAGCATGCTGCTACCAGCAGACAGTTCACGCTGAGGTATACTTACATATAACATGACTGACAGTTGATCAGCATCTCTTTCTCACCTGAAACATTAAAACTTCATAAAGTGACATATTAACTTCTTTTTTTTTTAACATTTAACATTTATCACCATATTTTTCTCCTTGGACCAAAAGCACATAACTTTACTTGCCTCAACGTATGCTACGTTACTTTGCCTAAACCCAAAGGGCAGCTGTGGTTCCAGAGGCAGAGGAAGTTATCCAACAATCGGAAGAGATCTGCGTCCATTCCTCATGCTTTGGCACAAGACTGAACCTATAATTGCTTGCTATGGCTGTTTGAATGCAAAAGAATGTTTAAACTGAGTACCAGGTGGCATTTTGTACAGTAGCCTTGGCCATGACTGTGTGAACATTTGTGTGAATGTGACTCTGTAGTGTAAAAGTGCTTTGAGTCAGTGTGCTGTGCAGTGTGCTTCTGGGGACTTTTTGGTCCCCGGACTTTACGGCAGCGTGAACACTCTTGACTTTCACTCTACTCATTGGTAGAGGCTGCAGCGGCACAGAAGAAGAAAAATGGTGAATTTACAGCTCACAGCAACTTTATATGACACTGTCTATGGCTTTTGTTAGATATTTAGTGTTGGCAATATGTTGACGCACTTTTGCAATCCGTTGTTAGCTTGTTTACTATATCACATGAATGTTGCTGTCAAACTGAACGTCTGTTGAGTCCACATACAGATAAAGAAAAACAAAACGAATTGTAGAATATTTGTACCTAACGGCCAAATATGATTCGACTGACATAATTCTGAGTTGGGTACAGCCCTGGTGACTACAAGAAAAAGCAGGCAGTGGCATCAGGGCAAAATTAGGACATTTGCTTTATGGGCTTGTCGGATAAAAAAAAACAAAAAAAACCCAGAATGATTCCAATAAGCGTAAACTGCTGAATATTGCAGCTGATAATGGACCAGGCTGATAATCTGTTGATCCCTAGTATGGGGTGGTTGAATGTTTTTGTGGAGAGCAGTGAAAACGTTTCCAGGTTTGTCGTTATTAGCCAGCAAGGGGAGTACTAAGAAGGTAATATACATATTCGAAGATGCAGTAATAATACTGTAATAAATGTCTGTGTTTGAGGGTTTTTTCTGTCTATCCTTGACTCTTAGCTGTTGGTCAATCGTTCCACTGCTTCGGTCCACACAGAAATATCTCAACAGCTATCTGATGTATTGCCATGAAATGAAGCAACATTCATGGTGCAGATGATGAATGGCGTTGGTGTTCCCATGGTACCGCTGTGCCTAAGCACAGCCTCACAGAGCCACTAGCATGGCTGAAAACTCTTAGTGTTGTTATTCTTTATTTTGGAGAAATGCCGCCTGATTGGAGCTTATAGGCTAATTATGTCAGCTCAGCAAAACAATGTCACGCTTTAAGAGACAAGACAAAAGCAGCAAATATGTGTCTGCTAAAAATTACTCCAGGCAATGGCACAGATTCTCCCAGAGCTACTACCACCAGCCACAGTTGTATTTCTCTCTCATCCATGTCCTTAAATGACTGTAATTCCATTAGAGCTACTGTCAAACCTTTCTTATTTATTATTACCTAGTGTATTGTACATATTCTTGAAATATGTATGCAGATAGCAAATACCATCTCCTAAACTCCTCAACTCATGCCTCAGGAGTTCGTTACATATTGGCCCAAAACTTATTCCATCCTGCTCTGTAATCTGCTCTGCTGCCAGATGCTCGCCGATGGCTCGAACGTACTTCGTACCAAAGTCTGAAAAGTATGCCTCTTTGTTTCAGAAAAAATCTCTTTTCAAAGTTAAAAAACAAAATGTACAGATAATATTACAGTTCAGTGCAGTTTGCAGGGCGGGGTTTGCTCTAAATAGGGGGCTCCTGATCCAGCTGGGAGTGCAAGCAAAACTCCAAGAGCTGAACAGAGCAGAAAACTGCACACATATATATCACTCTGATTAAATATGTGATAGAGAAGCTGAGAAAAAAGGGATTTCATATGTATTGTTTAATAAGGAATGAAAAGGAGGAGGCTGAGTTGCTGAGGTAAGTTAGGATCAGGAGACATAGAGATGAAAGAGCAGATCACTCACTGGACTTCCTTGTTTGTTTCAAAGTTGTCAGATGAGTTAACTGAAGCAATTCTGTATATGTGAGGTGCATTTGATTTGTTTTTATACTTCTGTGCCAGCATAGCCAGGGATGGGGATCCGAGTCTTTATCGATACCACTGTCGATACTTTTCCATTATTAAGTGGAAAGGCGAGGCAACATTTTAAAAAAAAATGTATCGCTTAATTTAAACATTTAATTTGACAAATCTTGGCATCAGTAGTTTTAATTATGTTTTATAAGATGATAAGAGCTCATGAAAGGACGTTGAACAGGTTGTAATTGTAAACAGTTGTATTATTCAAGTTTCTCACCAAAAAATAAATTTCCTTCTTGTGGATGTTACATTTAAAGACATCATGATGACATTTTTTTTTTACCTTTGCCTAAAAGTTTTACTGAGCCGACCTTGAAAACATCACGATGAAACCTTATGCAACCTCGTTTATTTAGCTAACTAGCTCTTATTGTGACGGTTCCCACTCTGATTTGAACATCGGATTACTATTTTTTTAACTGTGCTGATTGTATAGATCTTCTGTGCTGCTGTGGGGAACATGTCTGTGAAGCATCCATGTTTTTACAGACATGGAAACTATAATTTGACTGGTTGGCGGAGGCAGTAATACTAGTTTTGTCAGGATTTTATATTCTTTGAGTCAAGCATCTGTGCAGACGTTCTCCTCAGTACAATATTTTCCATGCTAAGTTGTTCCTATATCACACTGAGTGTTTCTGACACTTTCACAAGAATCTTTTACTTTTTATGCATATAGTCTTTGTGATTCCCAAGCTACAGCTAATTTAATCTGGGTTAGTGATTTTAGGCATTTTTTCCCCAAAATAGGTGAACAGAAAGAGACTTTTTAAAGATTGAAACAGAAACCCCATCCTTGTTTGTTATTCTGGCCTCAAATGATGTCAATAGGATACAATGTGAATTTTCATAGGACTTGAGTGAGATGTACCTTAACACCTCCTGACTGGTGTCCAAACATACATCCATGCGGTAAATATGTATGAATGAAGCTATGAAAGGAAAAATGCCTCAGGCAGCCATAGTGATGAGCTTTATCCCCCCCTACAGAGAAAGGAAATTATTTCTTCCAGCTAGCTAAGGTACCATCCTATATGAACAGACTGGGAGGCTGAAACCATTTTGCTTAATGGTGCAGTTCATCCCAAAGTCAAAATTTTATATTCTTCCTCTTACCTGTTTCAGTATCGACTGTTTTGGTGTGTTCACGATATCAGCCGTAGAGGTGTCTGCCGTCTCCCCAAGATAATGGAACTAAATGGCACTCGGCTTCTGGTGCTCAAAGTGCCAAAAAAACACAGTTGAAAATTTCATCAGTACTGTCTATTTCCAAAAATCATGACCAAGGTTTTCAAGATAATACACAGGACCTTGCTGTCAGAAGTTCCATGCAGGAACTATTTTATTCTTCAAAACTACACCCGTCAGCCATATCACCACACAGAATATACTCATAGATGATGCTTGTGCTTAGGGCGGCATAAAATGTGAAGTGTTAACTTCAGCTTAGCTCAGTGTGGCAAGGAGGTCAACTGTCCGTTGTTCAGACGGCCAAAGATGCCAAAGAACTGTTTGTTGCATTTATTTATCCAAACACCTATTTCTCTGATAGCCCCTTATAAAAAAATGTCCATAGCCCTAAAGTCCATTTTCTACAAATAAAATATACACACTCTGCAGTTAGAAAACCCAGTCACCTGAATAAATTGTGTTCATTGTACGTTTCTGCAAACCATGGAAACATTTCTACATTATATTGTGGTGGACATGTTATGACTTTGTTCCTCAATAGCACTGTGGTGAATATGTGGTTAGGTTAAGGCACAAAAATCACTTGGTTAGGGTTTGGAAAAGTAGGGAGTGGTTGATAGGAAAAAATACCCCGCTTCAGTGGCTTGGACACCACTGGAAAATGGTGTGAAGGGTCGGTAAAAACATCCTGAGGAGATGGCTCAAACACTGCTAGGAAATGGCACAAAGTGTTGGTAATAACGCCCGGCATTGGTGGCTTAAATGCCACTGAGAAACCTTTTAAGTGGGGCATTAAAAACACTTGGGATCAGTGTCTGGAACACAGCTGAGAAAACTGAAACTAACTGCAGGGAATTTCTATTTTTGGAGGAACTGGACTCTAGAGCAATGGGCGTTTTGTGTTTTTGCGGTAACAGGCAGTCTTAGAAATGGGCTCAGGGTCCAGTGGGATGGTTTTGGGCAAAAAGGGGCTTCGATTGGGCTTTGGAAATTTGGGCTATTTGAACAATGGCTTGGTATCCCTAGGAGAGTTATCATCACTGAACAACACACACCAAAACAATCGATTGACAGATAGCACTACAGGTAAGAGAAAAATATGTATTTTTGATTTGGCTGTGAACTTCCCCTAAAAGACATTCCCTTCTCTAAATGTGGATTCTGTCTCTCTTTTGAGTCAGGTAGATTTAAAGGCCTCAACTCTGCTATTTGCTGTATATTATGATGTTCCACATAAAGCAATTTTGTGTTTTTAAGTGGCATTTGTCATACGTGCATTTTCAGATGTCATTACATAGTCTGATTGATTTATATTGCCAAGCCCTCCCCTAAAACCACATGCATGACGTTGCGTGCATGCATGAATGCACCTGTAACATGCCCTCCTCCACGAACAGACACACAGGTGCATACACACACGCCTCGCCCTGCCACAAATCAGGACATCCATCTCCGATTAGGGCAATTTGATTCCAGAGTAATGAAGTAGTTTAGCGCTGAAGCGTGGTGTGCTTCATAACTGCTGATGATCCTGCTGCCGTCATTTTCTACTGAGGCAAAATGGCTGAAAAATACCCTCCCTCACTGATACACACACATACACACACACACACACACACACACATAAATGTCCACACTTTATAAAGAGACAAGACAGATCAATTCTGACGTGGTTGTAATCAGTTCGGCAGCTGTCTGCTTACCTGGCCTGAATATATTTTTCCACATTTTGGTGCATGTGAGGAAATTAAGTCATGTTTGAATGTTTTATGGTAAGTTTTGTGAGAGAACAGTTGTATGTGTAGAAGAATACAATGGTTAGTAGGATTGTGCATGTAGCATTTTTTGAGATTGTGATGCCCCCTGTGAGGCAAACATGATTTATGTCCTCGATGACCTCTCATAACACAATCATTACCTCTAACTTCTATTTTCACAACAATTCACAACCTTCCACACGGAGAATTCATGTGTTTTTGTCTTCTTTCCCATTGCCATAAATTGATTACCCAAGTGCAGTCCTGCATTGTCTACCGATGGCTGCATCCTACCTCTGCACCGGGCCCAATCATCAATCACTTGGAGGGGCCGTTAAGCACCTTTTCTTCCCCAGAGGAGTGAACTGACACTGGGCCTTGGAGGCCACCGGCTCCTCCTTCTTTCCCTCTTCCCTGGAGTTGTCGAGCCCCCCATGCAGCAGATTTCCTCCCCCTCTCAGGAATCCTGCCAGTTCTCAAAATCTCCGTCCTAAGCTGGGATGACCATGAATAATGAGGGACTTAAATATGAGATACAGGAGCTAAGTGCTATAGGAGATAACATGCTTCTCCCTTTTTTTCCCCTCCATAGTTACTGCCAAGCGAGCAGAAGCCAGCCTGTGGCTGACGTGCACTGGCTTTGTCACATAACTGCATTATGTAGGGTCCCCAAAGGCTACAGCATAATGCGATATGCCATGCGACTGTTGCTGGGTTGCTACAACAGCCTCCCCTCATGAGTTATGTATCAGTGTTTTCACTGCGGCTCAAGGATCAGATACTGTACTGCACCGTCACAGTTTTAGTTCTGCCTGCTAATGTGCAGCAAACTTTCCCCTTTGGTAATTTTAATTTGGGAGTCAGGGTCTTTACTGTAAATGTGTCTTGACAACACAGACGCCTCACGGACGCTGCTCATGAAACAGGCTTATATGAGATTGTCGGGCTGTCTGAGACAATAAATATCAGCGCCGAAAGCCAGTAGCACAGCTGCTGCTGGAGGCTCACCCCTGGATAGCCACACACGCGCACACACACACACACACACACACCACTGTATCATCCCAAAGTCATTGTCAACACTAGCTGGCAGTATTGAAACTAAAACATCAGTGTGTGTGACTCTTAAAACTCTCTATTCAATACCTCCACTGGCAACTTGAGTAATTGGGTTCCAATGTGGAAAAAACTGTTACACATGTTCTTTCAAGACTTAATTGCACATGTATATGCATGTATAAATCAATATTTTTAAATTAGGTTTGAAATTTTAATTACTTAAGGAAATTGCACTTGGAATGTTAATTTCCCATCTCTTGCACCAGTTAACAAATTTGGCCTCCCCTTGACTTTGCTGACTATCTGAGTGCAGAAAATTAAAAATAGTTGAAGATGAGAGAGCTATGGGCTTATTTTAAAATAATAAAAATCAGAATTGAACAATCTTCTCTGGGTTAGGGTTAGTTCAAAATCAAAGAAAATAAGGCTCAGTGGTGGATCTTCCTTTTTGCAGAACCACTTCCTCCACCAAACACACATACACAATAAATAAATAGATAAATAAATAAAAATAAAATGTTTAAGTGTATAAATAGATTGAAAAATAGGAAACATATATTTATTCAAATAAAAAATATTCCAAAGATCTAAAAGTAACAGTTAGTCTTCAGCAGGGTTACACCTTGTCTCTAGGGGATACTTCCACGTTATGTAATTTAACGGAAAATGTATTTTTTGTAGCTGTCGACGTAACATAAATCTAATATGTGTCGATGCATGACAACAATTTCTTTTACCAGCACAAACATTTCTTTATTTTCTCCCCCGGCTCCGTCTCTCCCTTTATCCTAGCCAGCTTAATCTAGTGTGTAAAAAAATAAAATGGCTGGCAAGTTTTGTAAGAAAAAGAGTCATTATAGTTCCTCCAAAAGTTATGGAAAAGTTTTGTAATTTTGTCCATAAAAAATAACCTCTTTTTCCCCGATAATCATCAAATTACTATGATCGTCATGGATTTTTATGGCGTGTAATGAAACTAAAAGTTAAAGTTCCACATAATTGATTATTTTGTACTCATTATTATTATTTCTTTGCTAATTTGTTCAGTTATGTGGATTTTTACAAAAATACTACCAATACCTTTTTTAAGTGATTGATAGAGGGTTGTTGGCTTGCGTAGAGCACTAATTTTATGGATTTGGGATTGGTGAGGCTTCCTGGTATTTGATCACAATAGCTGTGTAACTCGATTCAGGTAACTGAGAGCCACCACTGAAAGTTCCAGCTAAAGCCTTTTGATTGAGCGAGAAATTAACTTTCCTTTTTCCCTAATGTGCCAGTTGAGAAGCTAAAAAGCCTTAAAGGGAATGGATTTCAAACCGCTCTGCGCCACCAACATGAAAAGTGGTGTGTGGGTTCAAAACACTCGCTCGTCCGCATTTGATGTGCTTTTCATTTGATGTGAGCAAAAAGCCCCACCCTCCCCCCACCTGCACACTTCTCACCCTGTTGATTCATCTCACAGGAGTACCTCAGGGTACTATCAACAAACTTGAGATGTTTCAAATCGAAAAAAAAGCTCTGCACAAATACCTGGACTGAATGACTCAGTCATTTTCACGGTGACATTTCATGCAGCTGGATTTTCATTTATTTCAAAGTCAATGGCCCTCTTCTCAAAGGCCTTGATTTTTTTTAAACAGGATTTCTTAAAATCTTGAATGTCACACCCGAGTGCTCTCAGCATACTTAGCAGCCAAACAGTCGCATGAGGTGAAGGAGTGCATACTTCTCTTACAGAGCTCATTGAAGCAAATTGGTAAACAGGTCCCTGCCCGCCCATTGACTTTGCCGCCGTGTGGAGGAGTCAGATTGCGCCGGTGCTCCGGTCGGATCAAGCCGATGAGAGTCTGCAGTGTTGCCGCTGACATGCGCCGCTGCACTCTCCTTGACTCACTGGCAGAGTGCTCTATATGTATGGAAATGAGCCATAATCACCATAATATGTGTCCCATCTCTTGTATTTTATAATGGTGCCATTATACTTTTTTCCCTGTATGATGCCTTTTTGCCCCGTCCTCCGCTCCTTTCCACTTTGCTATGCCTTCCCCTCTCTCCGTCTATCACTCCCCATCCCTTCCTCCCCGTCTCCCACCTTCACTGAATCCTTCCTCCACCTCCTATCGCTCCTTCTCATGCCATCTACCTCATTTACACTCTCACTCATCCAGATGACAGGAACAGGTGCACTATTAATTATGCTTTGAAATATATCTCCTCTGTGCTCCACTTCCCTTCCCCTTATCATTGCGCGCTTCCAGCAAATGCTCCACCAAGTTGCACTCCCTAACCCTAAACTCCTCTTCTACTTTCTTTACCTCCCTCTCATTTGTTGCTGATTTCCTCCAAACATTTTTATTCCCGCCATCTAATATTTGCATCCTACTATTTTAGTCTTGCTATGTTGAGATTACAACTTAATTGTGTCATTATCTCAAGATATCAAACACGATCATGCCCTAACTATCTCATTATCTCAGCACAGCAACTTCCCCAGTTTGTAGCGCTTATGTTCACTATCCCGAGATAACAATTGAATTACATCGTTATCTCAAGGTATCAAACGTTGTTTTCTCACGAGCACGACTTAAATATCTCATTATTTTGAGATAACAAAGCCTTGTTTTTCCCTCCTTTTTCGGAGATCCAGCCGCTTCACCCCACTGATGTTGTTTAAGAGTCTATCCAAATCGGCTTAGCCTGATGAAAGCAGCACTGTCAGAGGGAGAGACCAGAGTAGATTAAATTTTAGAAAATAAATAAGAGAGAATTAACTCCATGGTGGAAATAAGCCCACTTGGATAGAGCCCTCAGTAACATAATGTTGGATCACAGCAAAGTACAAATCCCAACATAATGAGTTATTTAGGTTATGATAGTGAGACGTACATATGTAGGACAAATTAAATTGGTGTAAGGGTTTGAGTTTCAGTGCTTCTTGTCATAGATCCTCCAATTCAATCTACATTTGTTCTCTACTTATTTCTCCAGGTTTTCAATTAATTTTTAATCTATCTGCAGGAAATGAGTATCTCCACTCAAGTACTGTACTGTATTAGTTCACCCATTTGTATATCACTTTTTCTTTTTCACAGTTTCTGGGTGTTATGTTTAATTTGTTAAGAAAACTTATCAAATATCAAAATATCTATCCACAAACTCTTAAGCAAATCCTGCAGTATAATACAAATCTCATTTGTCTTGTTTTGTGCGCAGTACTAAGATGAAACTTATCTTTGCTCTCTACAGACTCAGACAAAAACATAATTTTACCTCGCTGAACACAGGAGCTGCGAGTCTTCCACTGCCCCACTTGTTCATTCATTTATTCAACTGTCTATCTGTGTGTAAACGGTTGTCTTACTATAGTTGTATTGTTAAATGCATTCACCTGTGACTTGTGAAGTTTTGGCAAGCTCTAATGAGCTTGAAATTGTGTTAATTTCTGCTCATAAATTTTTAGTATAAGTTGCAAAATCGTAGCACATTCAACTGATTTGTTACAAATTTTGTTTGAATTTTTGTTTATTTTCATGTTTGGGAAGACAGGTTTTTTTTGTAGGAAGAAGACTGATAATATTTATAAATGCATCCAATACCATGATCTTTTTCTACTCATGTCGGTGACATGAAAGGAATAATTCAGTCTTATAATACATGTCATACACGTATCCAGATGGAGAATGTGGAGCAATGATATATTAAATTCAAACCACTCTTTATTCTTCCTCTCAAATTCTCTAATGCAGCACTTTCCCTCTAAATCTAGGATACAGCCCAAAGGCGATTCCTAGGAGACTGGAGAAATTTGTGTGCAAATCTATTGGCTGTGTTGGCAAGGTTTCTTGAATATCTGCAAAGTAAGTTAAATGAAAAATTATAGTAGACATACAGGCTAATAGCCTAAAAACACCAAGCAGTTTGGTAAATTGGCTTACATAAGTGTCTGTTAAGGCATATTTGAGCTTTAATTGGTGGTTCCGAGTCACTTTGCTTCATCTTTAATCCAGCTTTAGTATTCGCCTCTCTCTTTTTACTCAACTGTTGCTGAATCATGACACCAAACAGTCAACTGTGAGCACAGGTTTCGATTCATTAACTGATTAAACTGTTTACTTTGCAAGACAGCACTTTGTTAATTTCAAACTGGCTTGAACACAATTATTCCGCCTTCCAGATACTCTATACTGTGAGACACTGCAAACATTTCCACGTCTCTGGAGGGGTTACAGGTGCCTGAGCACGGCAACTCATATCAAGCAGTTTCTGTTTCCAAGACAGCACAGGCACCTTCTATCATGATTATGTTGTGTGAAGAAGATAAAGCACTTTTGGCTCCCCTGCCTTGGCCTCAATGCAATGCATCCTGGAGATGCAAAGAGCAATTTACCAACATGTGAAATTCACGCATTTCGCCCAGAGGTAAAGCGAAAGGAAGAGAGGAAACAAGCCTGTCGGGACCGCATAGGATTCTATTTCACTGAACATTCACACGCTAGGCCACTAATTGCCTGCGATTGATGGAGAAAAGCGCTAGAGGAAATGTTAAACTTGCAATGCATCATGGGAAGTTGACCTACGTCGATTAAGTCTTGTCTGTGCCTCCTGGCGGTGTTTTTTTTTCCTTGCGTAGGCTGGGGTTATTGGAATATCTGAGGCTTGTGTTGAGATTGTGTAAATGTGAGTGAGTGAATTTCTGCTCCAAACCTTTGTGGCTCTCAGAAAAAAACAGATCCATCAGAGTCAAGCTGAAATCAAAAGATTCAGTTGAAACGGTATCTAAAATAATGACCTGGACTTGTGCCAGGCTGTGTAAAGATTTTTTTGAGCCACTTTTTCAGCTCAAATGTCACAAGCTAAGGGTCATTTTTCAAGGAGGATGAAGGAAAGGGATGTGTGTGTGTGTGAGCAATAGAGAGTTCATGCACCTTGTTGCTACAAATTAGCCCTCCCACTCACCTTGTTAAGTGTGTATTTTTTGAGAAAATACAAGAGAAGGAAGAACACCATCCGCCTTGTTAAGTCTGAGCACATCACCCACGAGGCAGCGGTGGGCAGCTTCTCCAAGTCCTTCAGCTTGTGTGTTTGTGATTCTGAAACTGAGCGCAGTTGATGCAGCAGGAGGGGAAAAATGCAGGTGCTTGTGTTTACTTCCCTCCGGACCTCCCTCCTCCTTGCTTCCTCTCCTCCTACAGCACAGAGGAATGCAGATAAATATTGATCTAGAAAGCGTTCGTGAAAATATAATTTATGGCAACCGGAGGAAATTAAATAGTGTCAAAGCGGAAGAAAATTACTGAGAAAGGGCAGAGTAATCCTTTAATTTAATTAGGTAAATTACAACAAAAAAATCCTTTCTAAATGTGTTTTTTTTTCTTTCTTCTGCCTGCTCTCTCCCTCTTTGCTCTCCCGCACTCCCGCTGGAAGGCTTTCCTGCGGTTGCTAAGCAACAGGGAAACAGTTTTTCTTTGGTTTTCGCCAGCGGGTCCCGGAGGCTGGCAGGGAGAAGAGGGCACAGTGGAAGCACTGTGGAGTCTGCCAGCAGCCGAGTGCATGCCTACAGCTGGGTCGGGTGGCGGAGCAGCCTTCCCGCTGCCCCAGTCACAGCGCCCCTGGGAGGCACCTGAGGGTTACCACGGAGATAGTGATAGCCAGGGCGAGCTCACGAGTCCCACAGCTGTAAACACGAGGGTCACGGCTGGGTCAATGTGACAAAACGGCACAACTTCCAACCATGGCGCCTGGAGAAGAAATCCTTTTCTTTGCACTGATTTTAGAGCCAGAGTCACGAGTTGCATCTAGTTGCATGGAGTTGCATAAAGTTGCACAACTCTCAAACTCTCTAACAAACATTATTTTTTTAACTTACAAAACATATTTGACAGAAAATGATTTCACTAAGGGTTTTTTTTTGACAGGCAGTGAAGTACTGCACAATAGAAATCCTTTTTGCAATAAGTATGCTAATCAAAGCTTCCCTGAAATGGATTCCACTGCTCTTTTATTATGTTGTTCTTTCACTCTCCAGGTGATTGACACATTGTAATCTCGCTAATAAGCACCTCCACTGTCTGTTTCCTTCCCATTGTGTTAGTGTTACAATAAGCCAACTTGGCAGGTGCGCGTGTTTGCCGAGCGCTCGATATAGAAGCGGATCTCGGTTACCTGCTATTATCCTGAAATGCAGGCACTCCACACACTGTGTCCTGTCAGTCTCCACTAGCGTTCCCAGGGGTCAGCAGCCAATCAAACCTCACATTACTCATCCCCTCCCTCCTTTCTAACCAATCATCTGGGCTGTCGCTGGTCATTAGGATG
Source organism: Plectropomus leopardus (assembly GCF_026936395.1). NCBI lineage: Eukaryota > Metazoa > Chordata > Actinopteri > Perciformes > Serranidae > Plectropomus > Plectropomus leopardus. The sequence goes on from NC_142199.1 coordinate 8,039,393, forward strand.
TCTCTTTAGCTGGCTATTGCTTCAGAACTCATTCCCTTGTTGCTATATATTAAAAATGCGCTTAAATTAGACGTTATTATTGAATGATCATCGAGAGTTTGAAGGCATAACAGAGTTGCTGCTTTGAGCATCAAATCAACATAGACTGATTGCCAAATCACCTTAAAATTTTCCTTAAAGTCCTAGTTAAGGTTTCCTTGAAATACAGTCAGTTGCAAAAAACATACTTATTTAAAATGGTTACTTAAAGACTAACTTTTTCTTCTTATCTTGGTCTCATGCTTAAGGAATTGCTTAAATTTTGTTTAACTGTTGCACAAAAGACCTTAGCAACCACAGTAAGGACAAACAAAACGTTAGGTACCTCTTACTCCATCTAACTGGAACATGGCGAGATCATATCCTTGTTGCTGCACTCGTGACCCCTACCAGTTGGTCCTTGCACCTCTTCAGGGTAAGCTGGGAGCTTTTTGGGAAATTATTTGAATCTCTGCATGTTTTTACACCCACTATGTGACGCCTCTAGTACCCATGTGACAACAAGCAGCTGTTGACACTTTGTCTACCACCAAAACTTGGAGACAAAGAGGAAATGATTCCCAGAAGAGAACAAAAAAAGCCACAGGAATAAAATCTGTGTCTGCCAACTGCTGCAAACGAAGCCTCCGTTGTACAAGCCAGCGTTGAACCTTGTAAGCAGCTCTGTTTCCCTTTTTTTCCTCCCCCCACTTTTAAATGTAGAGTTCTAATTAGGCTTGTCAGCGGTGGTCGGTAAAATGTGTAAGTGTGGCATTTAACAGCTGTTGTATGTGTGTTCCCAAGTTTCTGTGTGTGTATAAGTAAGCTCCGGCTGCTGTTTGAGTGACTCAGATGAATATTGCATGGCCACAGAAATGGAGATGGAGTTGTAGCCACAAGGGAATAAGTTGTGTTTCAGTAGGAACACACACTGTACACGCATCAAGCTATGGTGCAATGATGCTGTATGTGAAGATCGAGCTGCTAAATTGATTGATAGGGCTGTCAGCTAAAAGTAGTTCTTTCTCAGCTTTCTTCTGTAGGGCCACTTTGTACGGATGTAGTAAAATATTGATATGCTTAAGTATTGTGGAATTTTGTTTTGTAACACTGTATCATATTCTCAAAAACAATATAGGGACTTTTTTTTTATTTATAAGGTTTACTTGCAACAATTTGTGGCATTCAAGCATTTTGTGTTCTATTTAAAAACTAAATAAACCCCCAAACCACTTTTTTCAGTTTAAAAGCAATATTTATAGGTGTATTTAGGAGTGTCATTGGTTAATTCAGGTATAATTCTTGACATTTGAGTGCAAAGTATGAAAATTCTACATATTGCATTATACACCATTGGCTCTGTTAGCTGTGTCAGCTGGGTTTGTGGTGCTAACATGGTTAACAATGCTAAAGGGGGTTTGAGAGTCAAAATGAAGCTGCCTCTATTACCAAATATGTCAGAAAAATATAGCGGTGAGAAATTTACATCATAATAAAATTTCACGACTTTTTATGAATAGCACTTGAACGACATTTTTTCCCCGAAATATTTACTGGTAAGTTACCAGTTAATGAGTGTTAGGTATCGGCAAATTAACCGAAAAACTGACATCCCTAATTTTTAGCATTAACACAAAGAAAACAGGCCTACGAAACAGGCAGACTCATGAAGAGCAATCTGCTAGCAAAGACAGTTTTCCTGAATATAGATTTTAAAAAATCTTAATGTATCGCCTTGCTTGCAGTATCACAACATATCAAGATAAACTGAATCATAACCCATGTATCAAAACACGTTTCATATCGCCACACTGCTAATACAAAGCACTACACTCATCTGTTGATGTGATAACACAGAACTGTGTATCATTGACCCTTAACTCTCTAGTTTGTTCTTACTTTTTTCAACGATGACCCCAAGATGAGGGCAAACACTCTTTTGAAGAATTGGAATAAAAAAAGTATTTGAAAAACTCAAAGTGCTTGCCTTCGCACCATCCTTCAGCCTGACTTTGCGGTTGAATTAATTTGCCTCATCAAGAGCATAACACAGAGGTAATCATCCTGTTTTTTTAGTGACTTTTGAGAAGGTCAATTGATGCACGATGAGGCAGATAGTTGAGGTCTGCCATGTTCTTCTGCAGGGCACTCTGCACACTGGAGCTCTCTATTTCCGCATATTATGTGTGTCTGAGTCAGGCATTCAGCCAAGGCCGATCGGCTTGAACCGACGCCAAATTCTTTTTCTTCTTTTAGTTTTAGGTCTCTTAGGAATTTAATCGCACCTGACTGAGAGTTCCCATATGATACTAAAAACATACAGGATATAAAATCAAATACAGTAACAAATATACCCTATTTAAATTTTAAAATTATTTGCTCTACAAATGTCAAATTTTGTTCTGTCTTGGCCTCTCAAGCCTTACAGAAATGCTGAGAGACTGTAATCAGAGGAGAAGTGTAATCAGGCTGTAATTGAGCTGACATTTTAATCACTTTGGACTGTATGTCCAAATCTTTCATTAGCTTGACATTTCAAAATGCAAATAACATGCTCTGTGCACAGAGACTGAGAGGAATGCATTACCGCCTTAAAGGAATACTTCACCCCCAAATGACCATTTATGTATCAATGACTCACCCCCTGTTATGTTGAATTTGTGAAGAAAGCTTAATTTTTGGTTATTTGGGGTTGAAGTATTCCTTTAAGCGCATTTCATGAGGCAGACGTTAAAAAAAGGCACCCTGGGGTTAAAATATCAGGGTTGGAGGTGGCAGTGAGTAGTGTGGTCACTTTGGTTCAACCTCAAGCACTCTTTAGAAGGGTAGAAGGTAGATTTATTTTGTCATTTTTCTTAAACATGGTTTAAGAAGAAATGAAAGTTGACCTTAAATCCAGTAGATCAGTAAGTAATTTGACAATCATTTTCTACAAAGAGTTCTAGGATTTTGGTTTTGTTTTCTCTTCCCCACACATCACCAGACAAATACATCCATATTGGACAATTCAGCAAAACCTTGGTTAAGGAAATCAAAAGACTTTGGTTGCGTTTATAAAAAGATAATCACGGAATCTATGTGCTATAAGTCTGATAGCCAATATTTTGGAGGTTCTGGTGCAGACAGCAGATATCCTTGTTAAGACCTTCTTTTCTGTGCACCTGTGTTTCTGCTGATCTATGGATATCTGCAAATGAATGCAGAATAACAAAACAAAGTTGATAAAATGCAAACTTTTGTAACTCAATAGCTAGAGAGTTCTGAAATTGCATTTCATCCATTGCTTTCCACCTCTTTTGGCCTTTATCCCTGCCACTCATCTGTGATTGGTCAGTACTCATTGAACTACAAATGGACAACAAACAGAAAGCAGAATGTTTCCAATACCCAAATCTTGTTCTGCATGCCTACACATTATGCATACATTTGCAGATATATTTTTATAGAGATCAATAAAAAGGCAAATGTTAAATGCGGTATGTAGGGTACATTATTTTTTCACATTGGCATGGAACACTGAACGTTAGAGTCAATGTAGTCATACTATTTGTGCAGCACATAATATGCATTTCAGATTTTAAAACATCTTACGAAACAGAGTCCTCTTTTTTACTTGTTATTGAGTAGCAACCTCTGAGGCTAAAAAATGAAGGAAATGCAGAAGAGTCAAAACACTGCAGTTCATCTAATGGCCACTTTACGCTGACTCCAAAATAGTTCTTTTCAATAGATACCCATTTTAAAATGGCCAACTTTACACCAGAAATACATGTTGAGAGCCTGGTACAAAAATCAGCAAGTCAGTCAAGTTTAATATTCATGTAAAGGGGTGATTTATTTTTTTTTCATAACTCCATAACCCATATACATTTTATTAAGGCCCAAAGTTATGCAAGTTTAAGGGCAAGGCCACTTGAGAAACAGGCTGTCTGCTAGATTTGGCTACAGTCTGTGAGTCAGATCCACCCCACACTACTCCATAAAAACAAACTCTCATCCATGGTCACTTGCCATACTTGAAACGGCAGGTTGACGTCACAAAAGCTACATCTGTTATTCATACAGTCCATGATTGAAACCTGTAACCATTGAATTTGAGCGTCATGCTGCATATTAAATTCACTCCTCTCTTTTCTTTTTCTCCATGCAGTCAATCAGAGAAGTGACCGGCTATGTGTTGGTGGCTCTTAACCAGTTCGACCAACTGCCGCTGGAGAACCTGCGGATCATCCGAGGGACCAAACTGTATGAGGGACGCTACTCTCTGGCCATCTTCCTCAACTACAGGCAGGACGGGTACTACGGCCTGAGGCAGCTGGGCCTGCGAAACCTCACAGGTCAGAATGAATGCACGAGTGCTGGCATATCTAATGCTGCATTACAATGTGACACTGTAAAGCTTGCACTTTTTTCCTTTCACTTCCTCTTAGCAGGTAAATTAAGCAGATAAATTAGAATAAAAGAGTTTTTTGATGCATCAAAACTCCCATAGTAGATAATTTATGGCAACTTTTTATATATTAGGAATCCATTTGTAGCACCCTGCAAAACATATTGCTATTCCTGCACAAAAATGCTTGTGTTTGACTTGTTTTTACACCCACATACAGCTTTAATAGAGCCTTTTTAATTAAGTCACAAAATTGGAACTCAACTTTTGAAGGAACGTATCTGCCACCCCAGCAAATTAATCTTCTGTGTTGCTATATAGAAGGATCAAATGTCTGTGAAAAGTCCTGTTTTCTCATTAATTACATTTTTGTTTACACAGTGAAAGAGAGGCGTCTTTTACAGAGTTAGTTTTTGGAAGTGGTTGCATTATGTTTTATTTATCAGCTGCTCTTTTTGTTGTTGTCATGTCAGAGGGCATAAGTGGATTACATTCGTAAAGGGTAGCTTTTGTCTGCGTTAATGCTATCTTGGTATCAGACCTTTGAGTTCTGACCTCAGCATCAGTTAATCTTTGCCATTTTGGTGTTACCCCGTGGTGAAGTGACCTTCCAAGTCCAGTAAGAATAAAAGCAGCAAACGCTAGTTTCTGTTACTGTAAATTCAACGTTTAAAGTACCTGCTTCGCCGCCTTCCTTGCTGAATCATACCTCCTCTCACTGCTGCCTCCAAACAGCCAATTTCCTCATTAGCTGTATAAATCATACATCTAATTCTCACAGTTTGAGCTGCTAAAAGGTTTTCAGGAGTCAGATGTTTCCGTTTTTTGTCCCCATTTTGGCGGTGGCATTACCATCGCTCCGAGAGAAAAACACAAGCCGTCGTAGGAGAAACTCTGGCTGAGGGACAACTGTCAGATACAATCTGAGGAGAAGCTCTGTCAGGGTCACTCTTTTTTTCTTTTACAGCATTTTTTTGCTCTATTTGAGGCCATACTGTCTGGAGTGCCAGGGAAGACGGTAAACAGAGAGAGACTGTGATATAGCAGGAGGTCAGGAAAGTGTTCCAAGAAAAGATGGTGGTGTCGTCACCTCAGGGGATGTACTGAATGTTTTGCAGAAAGGAAAAAGGTATCGGACTTGCAGTTGTCTCAGTCTTCTTGCCATATCCCATCATTTTTCTCATTTGGAAACTTACCACATAGGTTTGTCAACTACTTGTAGACAAGACCAAGAAGGACAAAGTGCCTTTTCAAGTCTCCACATGGCATTTCCTTCTGTCATCTTGTCGGATTTGCTGGATTTATTCATGGCAGGAAAAACAAACAAAAAAAGTGCTGTTCTTCCAGCACGAATGGAGCTAAATCTCTTAGCGCATCTTACAATGGCCAATGGAAAAAATTACATCCAGCATGTACAGTATGTCCTCTAAACTACAGCCAAAGAACAAATGTGCGATAAGCTGCCAGTCCTCCTGACAATTTGTCCTTACCGAGATGTCGGATGTAATTTGTTAGCCTATGATTATTTAAAAATGTTAAAAGATGTAGCACCTTTATGATTAGTTTTGATGTTGAGTGCCAGAGCATGTGATGAGGAAAGGGTAGCAAACTGGGCTGAGTCCCACCGTTGACTAACCACGTGGTATGCACCCTAAACTGCCAAGCCACCAGGATGCCTCTGCTGCATCCCCCTTTTGTTGTATTTTGCCTGAGGCTTCTTCTCTGGCATCGATCTGCCCGCTTTACACTGCTCTCCTGTGGGCATTGCAATTTATCCTACATCCATCCTGCGTTCCTCCTGCAGGCAATTCTGTCTCAAATGTTTCACAGAGGAACCAAATTAATTTGAGTGTAAAACAGAAGTCATGTGTCTCTCAGTCCTTGACCACCCTTTTTAACTTTTTGTGGACTAAAATCAAGCATGATAAAACTCAGGCGTCCACGCAATGGCGAGAAAAAAACGTCTGTTTTTGAGAAAGTCGGACAGCAGAGATTCATCCTGGGCTCTTATGCCATTGACTTTGGCGTAGTGTTTTTGTGATTGATGGTGAGGGATCAAACTGTGATCCATATTAAAGCGCATGACAGATTTAGTGTAATAAGCAGCGTTTTATGGAGTCTGAACACGGTGATAAAGGACTCCTGAGAGTTTTAAGGGCATGCTGACACCTTAAGCTGATAAAGCAGGAGGGTGCCTTCCATTTTGACCACCCTTACAAAGAGAGAGAGGCCTAAGTGGACCTTTATCCCTGTCTGAGTCATGATAGATGCCTCATGGTTTTCTTTTCTGTTTTTTCCCTTCTACTATGGGTGGCTCATGACTTTCTCTGTCATTTCTCTAACTGCTCTAACGAATGCTGTTTTCTGCAAACCAAAGACTGACACTATACTAGAAATAACTTCGACTGAAAGTGTCAAAAACAAAGTATGTGGTGGCCTTATTGGCTTGGTTGTGTCTTGTTTTAGTTTTTCTTTGCTTTTATTTCATGAAAAACAGCTTTCTTCTTGGGTGAAAGTGATGCGTGATCAGTGTCCTTCATAAGCTTCCAGGAATGACACATGAAACAGTTATTGGACACAAGTTTCTGTGCGTTTTTTTTCTGCACTGGTGACAGCTGTGGCCAGTAGCATTATGTTTTGTCCATCTAGTTCATTCTTGTGAACATGAGGGCTCAAACGTCCACTTGGACTCAAGGAAAAACTGATTTGATTCCGGTGGTCAAAGGTCAAGGTCACTGTGGCTTCTTGTTCTGATTCTTGTGAATGCAACATTATCACTAGCAAAATTGCTAGTGATAATTTCCTTAAATTTTGCACAAACATCCACTTAGAGTCAAGCATGAACTGATTAGATTTAGTTGTTCCGTTAAAGGCCACTGAGGCCTTGTGTCTGTCTCATTCTTAGAAGAATAATGCCTTAGGAATTCTTGTAGGAAATTTCTTCAAATCTGGCTCCACGTCCACCTGGAATCAAAGATAAACTTATGTGAATTTGGTGGTCACAGATCAAGATCACTGTGGCTTTACATCCATCTCATTCTTATGACACTACATCTCAAGAATGCCTTGAGGGAATTTTCTCAAGGGGACATTTGGTCAAAGACTGGTGACATTTTTGACCCTTATCCTGAAGCTGTGTAGATTGTATAGTTCGTATGTGCTGCCAGGTTGAAGATGTGTGCGATGCATCCAGATTTCAGAATTTTATTTGCTTCTTTGCAGCAACATACATATTTGAAGCATTGTCTACAGGCATGGCTTCATATGAGTCTGGACTGGTTGGCAGAGGCGTACAACCACAAGACATTATTTCTAGCGTACCTCAGATAAAGAGTAACCAACTGGCTGAAGTCCAGTCAACGTACAATACATCCTGTGAACAGATACAGATGTTTTTCTTTATGAAACTGGAAAGACACAGTGGAGAATATAAGTGAGGTATCTTCAGAAATTCCTTTCTGGGTGCAGAAAGGTAGTCCTTGCATTATTTATGTCCACAATGCATAATCTACATCTCAGAATTTGCCGTATTTTCCTGAAACTTTTGAATACTGTGTTGATCCTCTGCTTCTGTGCTGTGACTCCACCGGTCCCCTGTCTGTCTGGCCACACATCTCCGGTTTCAGCACATCCTCGGGACGGGCTTTCGCCCATATCATCTGATCCCAGTGCACCCCGACGCTGCAATTAAGCCAGATCCAACCATGCATATGGATCAGTGCAGCTCCTCTCGATTCCCTCCACTCCTCTGCCTGGTTGTGAATTCTCCCTTTTAAATAAGCTCAAAATTAGCCTGGCAGATTATTCTCCCTGCCCAACAATGATAAGGAAGCTACTGTGCACATTTGCTTAGATTCATTGTGTGATGAAAAGTACTTATTTGTAATTAATTTTGCAGCCTACCACCATATCTGGAGGGGATGTACGTGCCCGAGTGAGAACATATTCAGCATTCCTCGCTGCACACAATACATTAAACAACAGCTTCACTGCTGCTTTATCCCTCAGTGGATTCACCACACAGTAGGAGTTCACAGAAAGCATGGAATTCAATTTGGCTGGGGAGTCGGTATGCATACAGCTGCACAGTCTAGTATAGTAGCAGGGATATAGAGTAATTTGTGTTCAAGAAACTCCCCTGGTATCGACTTGTTTGGCCTCCCCCCTGTGAAGCACCCACAGCTTCTTGTAAGCCTTAATAACCTATACACAACACATGAACTGTGTGCATACATATAACATGGCTCGCTAGACACTGCAGTGCTAATTACCCCATACCGTGCAGCAGAGGTGATAATATCCACCATAAGACTTCGAGCTGATGAGATGCATGTATGAAATGGTTTTCCCCTTCTTTCTTTGCCTAACTTTTGCTTTGTTTGTGAGGTTTTTTTGTTAATTTTTTTTTCCACCCTGTGAAATTGCCCATTTGGATGGTCGCCAAATGGCTCAGTGTGCCCCAAAGAGAGCTCTGACTCCAACTTCCCATCTGGCAGCAATGCCCCCCTCGCTCGTGTACAGAAAGCAAAGCACAATCTCTGCCATCCCTTTCTCCCCTCCTATAACCTCTCTGCCTCTCTCACCTGTTTTGCTTTCCTTAATGCTCACTGGGACTGTAGCGACACTGCCGTGGTTTCACAACCTGGCAGCGACCCAAACATCCCCTAATTTAAAGCTAATAATTTACCGCTGCTGTCTCGCTAATTGCAGCATTTTCTGCGAGTATTTTGAATGCATTTAGGCCAAATTACCAACAGCAGTTGCTGCTGAGATGAATTGATTAATAGACTTCATTATAATTAACCCCATGCGCATCTTCATTTTAGAGCATGACTATTGATTTAGCAGCTCACGAGCATTTAGAGCAGCTTCTCATTTTCACAGACACTGTGCTCAGCTAAATAAAATAAATGGAGATTTTTCTATGTGTTTAAGGAGATTTGCATATGATGGGCGGGAATAAAAAAAGCTGTTGTGTCAAGGCATATAGTTACTTAAATAGACAATCCAATGTGGTTTTATTTAGCTACACCCATTGTCTCAAGTACATTTTATGGGAATCAGAAAAAAAGTTTATTTCTCGGCTACTTTTTTCTCAAGTGTTAGTTTCAGAAGTGTCATAAAGGCTGTATTTGATCTGTACTGTAAATCCCCTCAGTGGAGAGTATAAAGATCCAGCACATCAAAGATATTATACCCTCTGCTTATTTGAAAAAAGGGCACACACCTAAAAGGAGAATCCTACAGCACTGCAGCTCACATGAAGACAGCTGAGTGATGTTGCCTTTTTATGCATCCATGCTCGCCTCCATTTTCAACTTTTTTCCACCTCACATTCGACTCAAATCGGCACTTAAGACGGATCTGGCCATATTTATATATATTTCCCTGTCAGGTCTAGGAAAAAAACTCCCTGTACAAAAGATTCAGAGAGAAAAAGGAACCATAATAATTGTGTGTGGAATTTGTGTAGAAAAAAATCCTACTTCCAAAGCCTCTTTATTTAACATAAAGCTTGTGGTGTGATCTCCAAAAAGTGGTGTAATTACAGAAAGATCAAATAGAGCCAAAGCGGCTAATGCTAATACCCACTCTCGCTCCGGACTGTTATGAGGAAGAGGGAGAGTAGAGGGATGGGGCCCATTAATAATGAATTCAGTGTCATCATTAAGGCGCCAAATGATTAAAACATATCTCCCAGCTTCAAACGCTGCTTTTCTACCCCAGAAAATGCTGCAGTTGTGGATGTGCGAGGCGAGCTAGCTCTTCAGTCTGCTTGTGAAATAAAGTTTTGCTTTTTTTCTTTCATCTTTACCCCCCTTTTTTGGGTGTGTGGGGGGGTGAAACACCAAAGCAACAGCATTCCTTTTTGAAAACAAAAAAACACTCCAATGTTATGTAATGTAATGCAACTCATAGATCCGCACAGACATTTCTTAGATATGAACTTTGATGCCACAGCAGGTTGGAAATCATCTTTGTTTCACACTTCTGAGTACTCCCAGTTGTGTGCCCAGCCGAAAGAACCGCAATAACCTGCTGCCTGCTGTTGCTCTTTTGAAGAAAAGACAAGATAACACAGCAAGGCATGTCTGGTAAAAAAAAAAAAAAAAGGTGACATTCATTGACATGCAGACACACGATGGGATGCCTTGTCTGACTTCATTGTTTATTTTCTCATCTCTTTATTTCCAATTTCTCTTTTTTTTTACACCCTTTCACCCAGAAGTCATTGTAATGCCGTGCCCGTGCTCAGTTACATCAGTGTTGTGCTGTCAGCACTGCACTGCCGTTGGTGGTTTTTGTTTAAATCCTTTGACGAGAAGACCCAGAGGGCTTGGGGTTTGTCTCCATTAGTGGCTGTGGCATGTCTGGAAGGAGGGCAAAATGATCTCTAATGGAATGGTAATAGTCCCACAGGGCAGTGTGTCTGCTGCCCTGTGCACCATTCTTTGATGCAAGGGTTCACTTCCACTGGCTGACACACGCTGACCCTGGTTAACTGAGCTACCTACACACCTGACACAACCTGCAGTGCACAATAATGGCCCTGACTCCATAATACTGTGTAACATAGTAGATGAAAAGCCTCCCCCTTGGCTGTTCTCTGTACTCCAGCCTCCCAGTCCAGTGTTAAATGTCCAATCATATCTTTAGGGAGTGAGCATGGGGTAGCTGGGAGGTCTACCAGTAATGTCTTATGTAAAGCGAATCAGCGGTTCTAATAACATCGACTTATGTCGATGTGCCAGGACAAGTTTAGTTTGCAGATAGAGGCTTGCCTTTCCATTGTCGCTCACATAACACGTCTACGTCGCTAGTGTGGTGGCTGCAATAGAAATAAGCCTGCTAATGTTTTGAACATCCATCGATATCCTTCTTCAAATGTTAAGAGACAAAGTTGCATAAAATCACTCAACAGAAAGGCAGTCATCTCGCAATTGTATTTTGTTCACATTTTTTGTTCACATTGCTCAAGTTTTGTACAAATCTGTAATGAAAACCCGACTATTATCAGTGTTTGGAAAGCGCTCCCAACATATATTTAATATTACATATTTATGTCACGCTACAGGCGTATTTTCGTGTGGTAAACATCACTCCCAACATACCTCTTTTGATCGTGGGATGCCACAATGCAAGTGTATAATCACACATTGGAGTTGCATGATGCCACCATCGTTTGGTTCTGTGTACATTTTTTAATTTGCAATTATTGCAGAATTTCTATAGTTAGTCGTGATTGATAGCATTTTTTTAATAATGTTTTCAATCTTTTACTTTGCATTTAAAATACTTACAGAGTCCATATTGACAAGGTAAAGCAACTCACCAGATTGTCTTGATTAGGAATCAAATGAAAGAAAACTGTATGGGACTATTATAAAGTGGGCATGTCTATAAAGACGAGACTCATGGGTATCCATTAAACCCATTTTCATTCAGATATCTTGAGGTCAGAGGTCAAGGGACTTCTGTGAAATGACAATATGGTTTTCCCGTTGCCAAAATTTAGCCTAACTGTTACTGAGAAGCTAGCATTGCCTGTTAAATTTAGACCTTAATCGCATTGTGATGAACGCATTTATGCTGACAGCTCTTATATATACCCCTATACACCAAGCCAAGCAGCAGGGATTGTGACGATAACGAAGATAACTCCCAGTCGGATGAATAGTGGCGATGGATAGTGGGGCTGGACGCTCCAACTGTGTCCCTGAAACAGCTCAAAACCTATAATTTCATCGTGTCATGGTCCAAACCAAATCCTCTGAGGTTTACGGTGAGGGACAGGAAGTCAGGATGTGGAAGTTCTGCCTGCAAAGCTTATTTCAGGACAAAAAAAAGTCTCAGCCTAAATGGCATTAAGTGGACAAATGAAGCATTTAATTGCAGTGTTTTGAAACATTCGCTGCTCAATATTTGGCAAATGAATTCATAAATATATCATAATAGTACAAAAGTTAAACAAAAGCAAAACTGTGAAAAAAGAAGTCACTCAAAACGTATACAAAATATTGCCAGGAACTGACTGAAAGTAATAATTACACTGTGAAAGTTGACATTGTCTTTTGTGGAAACAACAATGGACCTCCAGCCTAATCTTGCTCAAACTCCCCAATTCTGAAAGTGGTGGGTGTTAAAGCTGAATGAGTCAGCATTTCCACTTAACAGTCATCCTGATTCCCACCTAATCAAACCAAATAACCATGACTTCATCAAACTTGCTCATTAGAGCTGAATTCATTTTTTGGGAGAATTATTTGTGATTTAAGTCTAGTTTTCCCCTTTTTAAGGGATCTGGACCACAAGCTTTAAGCACCATGTTTGGTGTTAAAGAGAGCAAAACCGCAACTTGTAGAATTGAGGACAAAACCCAATCATGCTCTGATGCAGCGATGGGACAAAATATTGATACAGAAATACATCTCAATACTGCAATATTTTACCCATACACTGGCCCCAGATATCAGTAGTTTGATTGGTACATGAAGGCGCTCTGAATGGATTCACCCACTAATTTGACTTACCAGAGTCAATACTTCATGACTCCTAGGAGAGACGCTTATTGAGATTCAGATTCAGACAACTTTATTGGTCCTGTCAGGGTCAATTTGTTTTTACCTAGCACATATATTATAAGACAGATAAATAGATGAGTAATAAGTAAAAATAAAGAAATGCTGAGGAGTTCAGTTCAATGAAGGAATCTAGAAATAAAACGTTTTATCATCATTAAAATAAATAAAAATGATTAAATTAATTAAAAAAAATTACAGAGAATTTTAAAAATGAATCGCAAAGGGAGTAAAAGATTTCGAAGATTTCTTACAAGCAAGAACAACATAATGATGCCCTAATGGCAACAGAGAAAGTTTGCTTGCAAGAGCATGTCCAGAAGAAGCTAAAATTAACTAACATGTTAACTAACATGTTAACTAACATGCAGCGAAGAAGAAACTCACAGGGGGGGAAATGATGGACAGCGCCCAGGGAAACAAATCAGAGAGGTAACCATCATTTTTGAAGTCCAAAAACAGGGCCCACATTGGCTTTTACAACACAGATGGGACAAAAAAATTTCATGAAGACTATACAATATGCAATGCACTGGTTTTCGTCTTGTTGTAGGGAATGTCATGCAGTGAATCAATACATAGTTCCTCATTTTGGACTTTTTTGGGGGGTTATTCTCTTTTCAGTTACACAGACATTGTAGATGATTGTCTTGCAATGTAAATAGTATTGCAAAATTGCAATAATTGACACTGTCATTATTTTGAACAACACATTGTGATACGTATCAGATTCTCCTGCTAATTTGACTGACCAGAGTCACCAAGTCCTGGGTCCTCATGGTGGCACTTATCAAGTAAATGAGGTTTAAGTGAAGATAAGTTAACTAACTTGTAGTAAAAAAAAAAAACGTCAGGAAGGAAATGGCAGATAGAGCTTAGTTGGACAACAGTGGAAAATAAATCAAAGTATCGTCACTTTTCAAGTCATAAGGCTGGATCCTTTTTGTCTTTAATAACACAGATGGGATAAAATAAATTGTCAGAGACTACTTGTGAAAATAAAGTACACAAAATGCAACAAACATGCATAGCCACCTCATTTCATTATGGATAACTTGTAAATGTATACATAATAATTGATTCTGGCCTTCTTAGGGGTAGTTTTTGCTCTTAAATTACATGGATATGGTGAAAACTCATAGATGTTTGTCATGCAATAAATTGCAGAATTGCTGTGTTGTGGTACAATATTCTTATTGTGGGCAAAATTATCTTATCGTGATTTGCACCCCTACTGTGATGTGTTACAGGACATCACTGGACATCACTTTTCTCTTGTTTAAAGGGTTATAGGTCACTCAACAGATTGGGTAAAGTGGTTGACCACATGGGGTTATGAAACTTCCCTTGGAAAAAAAAAAAAGAAAACCACATAACTGCACTGTCATCAGCTGAAAACAAGGCTGTTTTTGGTTGACAGTCTGATGATGGGAGGTTTTCCTTTGACAGTAATTACATTCAAAGCGCCTGCTTGTTTGTCTCGCCACAAGGCACATGCTACCCTCCTGACATTGCAACATATTTGTATGCTTTGGACTCTCTGGAGAAATGATTGGCGTGCGCTTTGTGTGTGTGCAATTTTCGTCTGCATTCTCTCCCAGGCGTCTCCAAGCTGCTTGACTTTGGTGAGTTTTAATGACATTTTTTGGGGTCCATTATTTTTTTTTAAGTGCCCCGCCTCAGTCCAAGGCACTCTTGAGATGTGTTGCGGAACTTCCACTCCAAACTGCGAATCCATTAGAGTGTCGAGTATAGCCAATCATTAGCACTGATTCACATGTCTGTCCACTGCATCCGTGGAAGGAGTCACAAAGTCAAAGGTAGAGTCTGGAAAAGGAGGGAGTGGAGCTGAACTGACTCACAAACCTCACACTAAATATACTGTAGGAGCAGATGGAGGCAATTTACTGGTCATAGTTGATTTGCTGGCATGTGTGTGCGTGCGTGTGCCCGTGTCGGTGTGTCCCAAATTACCCAAGTGGAGGGATGAGTGCTGCAGCTCTGCGCCAGGAAATGACAAATTGCCCATTTAGCCCATTGTAGGTGTCAATTTTAATGTAGAGGGTTAGCTCTGTTTCTGACACTTCTTAAGCATTTTGCTCCATGAAAATATGTAATGAGTCAGATTTGAATTACAAAATGCATGTCAGACGAGCAGTGTTTGTGTGTATATGCCTGTGCACTGCAGGTGTCCATGCACACACACATTAAGGCTCGAAAGGAAGCTTTTTTCCTTTGGTTTCCTGACTCAAGAGTGGACATTTAATAATAGCCAACAATTCAAGTTATGTGCTCAGCTCCTCAGCAGTTTTACTGTCTTGATGGCTCCCCTATGATCCATTCATAGTGCCCTCTCAATTTTAGTTCGATGTTCTTAGCTCGGGCAATTGTACCAAAACACTATTTCCAGCTCAATAACAGAGCAGACTGTCAGAGTAGGTCCACTGTAAAACAACCTATCACTGCCAATGGAGAAAAACAACCTGGGACAGCAATTCTGGAGTTGTTTGTACTTTGAGACTGTACCTGGCAATTTATTTGATGAGTGAGTTGCTTGACCTCTGGGTCACTGAGACCTATTAAAAGCTCAGTGGGAAACTTCAAAAATACATGACTGGTAAAAGTACTTTTTTGCAGATTTGTGGCTTTTTGAGCTTGACGGAATACTTCACCCCTGAAATAACCATTTGTATATCAGTTTCTCACCCTGTATTACGTTGAATTTGTGAAGAAAACTTTGTTTATCTAACACGCCTCAAGGGTGAATGAAGAATCTGAAAGCAGAGCAATTTCTTGATGAAATAAAGTCCTATGGGGTCCTCATTTAAGAACAGCAAAGTTTATTAACATTCTTTTACAAACTCTCACACAACTCATGCATTATAATCCAGTTATTTTTTTCAGTCATATGCTTCCTTTGTACTTCCTTCAGACAACCCTTTCAGATGGGGAACTTTCTTCTAACCAAACTCCATTGACAATAACAGTAATTTCACCTTGCCGCCGGTCTGTATTTGTGTATCATTGTGATTTAGTGGCGTCAAGTGGTGAGGTTGCAGATTGCAACCAACTGAAACTTCTCCGATTTGCCAAGCGTGTAGAAGAACAATGGTGACTTACACGAATACATGAGGCCCTATCTGGAGCTAATGTTTGGTTTGTCCATTCTGGGCTGCTGTAGAGACAGTATGGCAGACTCCATGGGGGAAGACCTACTTTGTATGTAGATATGAATAGCTCATTCTAATGTGAAAAAAACAATTCTTACATTCAGGCAATTATAAAACATAGGTGTGATTTTTTTTCCATTTGTGGCAATACATGCCTCAAAATGCCAAAATCCCTTCGAAGGGGCTAATTCTGATGTATCAAATTCACATAACAACACAAACAGACTGTCAATCAGGGCAGCGTTAGACCAGCTGCTCTGATGTTCAGTGAGATAAAATTATTGTTTTTGTCTATAGAGTCTGGCTTTGAATGGAGCCAAGATAAGTTTCACTTTCAGTTCAGTTTCTTGTCAGACAGGGCTATCTATTTTTAAAGTACTGAGCAAAAAACAGCGTAGATGAGTTTTACTTTTTAGTTTCCTGCCAGAAAGGGCTGTCTGTTTGGATCAAGGACACCTGAATTATTCTGCACAAGCTGAGCGAGAGTTTGTAAATTGATATTTCGATATAGTTTTGCTGTCATTAAAAGCTGACCCCTATGACCTTGATTAATTAAGAATTTGCTCCATTTTTGGATTCTTCGTTCACTGTAGAGGCATGCAAGAAAGACAAAGTTTTCTACAACATAATGCGGGATGAGTAATTGAGATACAAATCCTCATTAGGGGGATGAAGGATTCCTTTGACTGATTGTCAAAGCTGAACAGAAACAGAAACTTAGGTGCTTGTAAACCAAATTTTGATATTAATTCTCAACAAACTGAATTAGATTCTCTACTAATTCCCCCACCAACACACACCAGCGCTGTTCGTTGATGACCAGCACGGTTCGTTACGGTGATTAGTATTCAGCGGCGCTCCCGTCTCTTTGGCCGGCTCTTTTGTTTGCCCGCGCTGATTGGAGGGCCTCTGGTTAATTTAGATGCAGGGAAGCGGTGACAGAAGAGGGCTTATTAGGGCTGTGAGCCCATTCCGCCTTAAGTGCAGAGTCTCCAGTTCCATTTTCATTTGCCTCCATTATTGAATTTGCTGGCTTCTCATTCGCCCTGATTGCATTTTGTGTCACCTCTAAAAAAAAAAAAAAAAGGCCTCCCCCAGAGGTACTGTGACACTCCGCTGGGAGACTTACATTATGGTAGTGAAGTCTGAAGGTAAAAGTTTAGAGAATACTTTTTCAAACATTTTTTAATTTTAAAGGCTTTATGTTTTATTAGATCTGAACCAAACGTCTCTGAAAGTTTGTCTAATTATGATTGCTGACACGCTTGTGGGTGTATTTTGGTTGACGAGAGGAAAGGAAGTGTTTATGTCTGTGTGTGTGTGTTTATGAGACCAGGAGGGAGTGTGACAGACGGGTGGAGCAAGAGTGGGTGGAGGAAAAGAAGAAGAGTGATGGCAGGGATTCATTTAGCATCCACTGAAGCTTTAGAAGTAAAAAAAAAAAAGAAAAAAAAATCATCTCCGCCTCCACCTTTTAGCTGCCTCCTTCAGCACCTACACAGCTTCCGTAATCTCCTAACGCTAAGCATTTTTCATAAGGATTCATCGCAAAACAATATCATTCGAGACTGCAAAATTTAATCAGGGGCTTTAAAACACAATTATGGTTATCGGGGAGGACACGGCGGCAGCGCTTCTCATCGTGGGGAATGGGGGTGGAGGAGCAGCGGGGAAGATGGAGGGGACCTCCCCCGCACTGTCTGCGCCCTAGCGCTCCTCTCCCATTTGTCACCCAGCACAATATCTCTTTGGCTGGCAGAGCTAATAATGGAGAAGTGGGGAAACGGGACTCTGGAGACCCACCTCCGCTTCGCCGTGAAGATCAGATAAGTTCTCCTCAAGTCAGAGGCCCCGAGCCACTGTGGATTTGCTTGTAAGGATTGTATCATTTATAAAACACAGCGCACCCATTTGACAGCTTTTTAGGTGTGTGAATAATGCAGCTCCTTATAAAATGTGCAACTGCAGGAGCAGGATGTTTCCTCCCTTACGCCATGCTGGAAAGTTCATTTCATTTTGGTCACTCGTACCACCAAACCTCTTTTGCTGATACTTCGATTTTTGTTTTTTTTCCTGTGCCTCGAGGCAAGCGAGTTGCCGTTTTCTGTCTCTATTATCTTGGCGATCCGCAGCCATTTATCTACCAGCGGCTTGTTTGCAGTCTGGAGACTTAACAGTTATTCATGGGATTTGAGAAGTCGTTTTCACTTAAGCAGCTACTTTCTCAACAAGCCTCTGTTTTTTTTTCTTGTTTTTTTCCTCTTTAGAGTAAACATGCTTGAAGGCAATGTACAGTGGAGTGCTTCACAATTACACACAGGGGGTTTCCTAAGGGACTGACTGCTTGTTTTCCAGTCAAGTCATGTGTTTACCTCAAATTGTGGGGTTTCTTAGTCTCACTGTAAATTGGCTGAGGAGAGAAATCCACGACTTTATTTTAATTACGGGTTTGATTTTGTTAAAATGTACCCACACGCATACACACTCGGACTCAAATGCACCCATTGCATGTATCCACCTCTTCTCCTGACTTGGAAGTGGGGGCGTAGCACCAAATTCTGGGTGCAATGCATAAGCAGTCCCTGTGGACCCCCATCCTTCCTCTCTTGATCCAAGTCTCTCATGCACAGTTGGAATGTTTTTTCTTTCTTTCTTTTTCCTTTTTGGGACCCTAAATTTAACTTTTTTGGGGGAAAACATTTATGTTAGTACAGCAGCGAAATTAGTCACTCACTTGGTTTTAGCTACATACAGAGAAAAAACCTCGAGAGGGGGCGGACTAAACCATTTTGCACCTTTAATGCTTGAGATCTTCCATTATTTCTTTTATAAAGTTAAGTCTTTTCAAATTCATCCGATTTCAATTTAGTTATGGCACAGATTACCAAATGTAATCAAAACAAATCAAAATATATAAAATGATTGCAAACAACACCAAACTTTTCATTCCAGGCTTTTTACTGGGCTCCAGCCCAGTGGAGCCCTAGCTAACATGTCCCACATGTCCCCCCGCTATGACGCCCCTGTTCAGAATTCCCAGAAATTGCACTTGTATGCATGTGTCCTTTTTTTCCAGGACATGTCTTTGTTCTCTTTCTGCTGAAGTGTGGTTCATTCAAGACAGTACGTTGTGGGCATTCCAGCCATAAGATGAAAGAGACTTTTACACGAGTATGGGGAGCTGAATGCTTTATTATTCCCCCGGTTTGACTGATCCCATAGCAGCGCTCTCTCGTTGCCTCATGAAGTTCAAAGTGCTTTGTGAAAACCTGAAGACGGGTGCTGGTTGGCTTGGAGCAAGGCAACTTCAGCAGACAGACTGTTTTTGTCTTAGTTTTTTAGCTTTTTTTTATTCATGTCCACCAATTTTTATCATCGGCACTGACAATAGCTGTGACCAGAGGCGTTATGTTTTTGGGTTGTCCTTCCGTCCGTTCATTCTCCCGAATGCGATATCTCAAGAATGCTTTGAGTAAATTTCTTTAAATTTTACACAAACATCCACTTGGACTCAAGGAAGAACCGATTGAATTTTTGTGGTCATAGGTCAAAGGTCAAAGTCACTGTGACCATATTTGTCTCATTCTTGTAAACCTAGTATCTCAAAACACCTTGAGTAAAATTTTGGCACACTAATTTGGCACACTAAGTCCTTACAATGACCTAATTAGAATTTTGTTGTCAAAGGTCAAGGCCACTGTGAACTTGTGTTCATATCATGCTCATGAATCTAATATCTGAAGAAGGTCTTGCGGTAATTTAGTCAAATTTGGCAGAAACGTCCACTTGGACTAAAGAATGACCTGATCGGAATTTGGTGGTCAAAGGTCAAGGTCAGTGTGACCTCATAAACATGTTTTTGGCCATAACTTAAGAGTTCATACCTTAAACTTTCACATAAATGTCATTTATGTCACATTTTATATCCAAAGGGTCAAAGGTCAACTGTGACATCATAATGTTCCTCCAAACCATAGTAATTTTGGTTGCCCAACATAAAACGGTGCTGACTGTATAGGTCTTCTCTGCTGCTAAGGTAAACAACCACCTGGAGGTTATTCTAGTTTGAGCCTGTTTTTATTCATGTCCACCAATGTTTTTTTACATCACTCTGCCTCTAAACGAGCGGCATTTTCTATAGATGGTTATCCTAAACACATTATTATCTGGGGGAAATGGAAAATGTTGCTCAGGGCAGCAAAAAGAACTCTTCCTCTAACTTTCCTTCATTGGCTCTCATGTGAGCCATTATTTTCCAGAGTCGCAGATTTGTTGCAGTTGTGTAATGTTCATCGGCGTTCCCTGAAGAGGTTGCACTCTAAGAAAATGAAGGCAATTTGTTTCATTCCCCAGTTCGGCACCTTCTGTCATGCCAGCTGTCTGCGCTGTGTCACAGGCTACACAGAGCACTGGGAAGTGATGCATGTAAATGACTGCAAAGAGCTTACACACATCCCCGTAAATTCTCAAATAAAAGCTCTTCAAATAATGCCGTGGCCTGCTGGGGTCCCCAATAAAGGCGTAGTTAAAAAACAAACACTTGTAGGGGGTGAAATGACTTGGCTGATATGGTGAATTCAATTCAACCTGCATTCTTCTGAACACCATAGTCATGACATACTCCCAGTTAAACAAAAATACAAATTTAAACTAATGTGAAATGCAACGCTTCCTGCAGATATTTCACATTAAAAGCCTGGGTGCTGGAGGACTAAAATCCTGTTGAGTATAAGAGCTTGTGACCAGAATACGAAGATGTTTTACACTGGGACTAATTACTGGATGCCTCTGTATGTCTGGACTCGAGGGATTGCAGTGTGTAGAAGATATTTTATGTATTTACATTAACTACCAGGACTCTTCCTCCTCAACTCGCTCTAAAAAATATGTTCAACTCGAACCACAGTGCTCAAAGAAAGCTAATATCGTTCTTATATGAGAGCCTCTTAAGCTTAGAAAATCATTCAACCCAGATAATCAAATCACATTAGGAGAGGGAAACAGATATTGAGTTAAGAAATGACTATTTGAAGAGACCGTTAAAACAGTTCAACTCCTCCTCATCACTCATTCAATTTAATGTTTTACTTTGAATTCATTTTTAGCAGAACCAGGCTAGCTGAGATTTATCAAGGCTTTGATCCACAGTTTGAATGCTGCTTTCACTCACTCACTACTCTTTGGTCATGCTTTGCACTTCAAAATGATTGCTCTTTGGTTTGCAACACCCTTTCAGATGTCTCAGGGGTCCCTATGGAACCAAGTCCACAAATTGGCATCTTTTTAGTACCACATAATTTGTTCTAATCCTTGAATACTAAACAAAGTGATATCATTGCATCATTCACTGGTGTTGTAGTCAAGACCATAGCAACCGAGACCAAGACTAGACTGAGACCAGAGTGTGCTGAGACCGCGACAAGACCAAGATTATATATATATATTCACCATCATTGCAGCTGAGGAATGACCATAATGGTACTGCAGCTGCATTTTCTACCTTAATGTAACATCGTCACAACTTCAAAGGCTGCTATTTGAGAATTTATGGCATTTACAGTGTGCGTGTATAAAGAGGAAGATGACCTTTTTTAATGACTTCTCATGGATAGCACTTCATAGATTTGTGTGAGAATTTCTAAAAAGAAGTTGCACACTGCTTGTTTTTATTTTGGGGAGAAAAAAAGCCAAAAAAAAAGTGCTTCCGGCAGGGTTTTCTGCTTTTCTCTCCAAGCACTGAGTGATTAATTGGCATTTAGGAGGTAAAGCCTCAGCTTAACTCTCCAGCTCTGCCTACAAATGCGCGGCTTTGTCGACCTGAGCTCCAAGATGCTTTTTTGCTGTCGGACAGGAGGTGTTTATCATAGGGATTTTGCACGTCTGTGTGCAGCACTTCACATGTTCACCTAAGAATTTTCTAAATGTGCAATTTGTTTGCTGTCTTTTTGCATCGAAGGGTTTTCCCGTGCTTGTGTGTTGTGCAAGTGTGTGTGTGGCTCGAGAAAAAGAAGGCATCCGACTGTGGAGAGAAAGAGTGATCATCTCGATTTCTCTGTTCCACGTGCTCAGCAAGTCGTCGGCCCATCACTGGAGTGAGAGAGTGTATTTCGTGCGAGGAGGGGATGGGTGGGTCTGGGGGGGGGGGTGACAAGGATGGAGAGATGATCCTAATAAAAAAGAGCAGAGTGGATGGCCCGGACGCACTCTGCTTGAGTTGTGTGATACGTGACACACCCGCCCCCAAGACGAGACAATAATGGCAAACGCATGGACTCATCAGTCGAGGACGGATCACTATTACGGCCTTATTCATCAGCATAATTAGGAAGAGACAGAGATGTGGGACAAGTGGCTAGCAGCACTGATGAAAGCTCATCAGCAGGCTCCCCATAGAGCTATGGCCACTGATTGGTGCTGGGGCCATCATTGCCTAGAAACTACTTCAAACTAGGGGCTCTTCGCTCTGCTGAACGACACTAAAATGAACTTAATTGGCTTGCAAAGGCAACTTGGCACAGGGATCATTTTTACTTCCTTAACAATCTGTGCACTGATTGGCTTCTCTTCTATTCAGAGTGTGGCTGATGCACAATACAAATAAATATTCCCAAGGAATCCTATACCACATTGCCTCTCAAAATTTTTGCTCTTGCACTGAGCTTTTAAAAACCCATTCTGGCAAAATGGGTGACTTTTATTAGTTTTTATAGCCCTATAAATTCATTGAAGGGTCACAGGAGGATTGTCAGGGCACTCTGACTTTCTCCTCTGTTCACTCTTTGGTGTTTCTTTTGTCAGTGATCTAAAAAAGAGCCTTTATTTGCCCTGCTGTTTGAGCTATGGATGAGAGTACAAAATGTGAAATATAAATGTAACACATAGAGTGTGAGAAAGGTCACTTCCTTACCCTGGTCCCCAACATGATCGGGTTTCCTCAAGTGTAAAGTCATTAATTTCACACCAGTATTTTGCCCTTTAATTAGTTCATATATCAACTTTAACAACAGCATACATGCTCTTTTCAATTGTGTAAGAAATAAATATAAATATATGTATAAAAAAATATTTATTTAACAATAAAAAGGGTACAATATTGCAGTCAAACAGTCCTGATGTATAGATTTAAAGTCTTTGATGTAATATGTGCTCTATTTGACCTTGATTGTGAGCCAAACTCAGCTTTTTAGCTTGAGACCCATTAAAACATAGCAATAGGCGTTTTAAAACTAAATAATTCTGGGGACTTCCTGAGAAGAACTGCCCACTGGGGAGCTCTGCCAAGAACTACAGACCTTTAAGGGCTTTTTTATGCCTCCACACTGACAAAAGCAGTGGCCAGAGACATATTGTCTCGGGTTGTCCGTCTGTCCCATACTAATAAACATGATACCTCACGAGGGAATTTTCTAAAGTTAGGCTCAAAGATCCTCTCGGACTCAAGATTGAACTGATGATATTTTAGTTGCAGAGGGTGACTGTAAACTTACATTTGTCCTATCCTTGAGATCGCAATGTCTGAAGAACGCCTTGAAGGGATGTCCTCAATTTGGCACATAAGTCCACTTGTACTCAAAAATAAGTTGATTTTGCTGGTCAAAGGTCAAGGCCACTGTGGCCTTTTGTCTCTCTTGTCTTTGTGAACGTGATACCTCAGGGACGCTGGGATGGAGTTTTCTCAAATTTGGCACAAATGTCCATATGGACATGCAGATTAACTGATCAGGATTTTGGTGGTTAAGGTCAAGGTCACTGGGACCTCATGTCTGTCCTATCCTTGTGAATGCAATATTTAGGAACACCTTCAGGGAGTTTTCCCAAATTTGGCACAAACGTCCACTTGGACTGATTACATTTTGGTGGTTACAGGTCAAATTAACTGTAACTTTGTGTTTGTGTGACATTGTAATGTTCTACATACTTTTCTGGATGTTATTCAAGGTATTCAAATATAACTTAAAAACAGAAGGAGAGGCATTTGTTCTGATACTGAATTGGTGACACTTACTTTGCAATTGTGCTGATTTTATAGATCTTTTGTGCTGCCAGGTTAAAGATGTGTGTGAAGTATGTGCAATTAAAGATGTGTTGCTTCTTTGCAGCTACATCCATAGAAACACTGTCAAACATTGTCATTGTTATTAGTTATTTTTATTATTATTATTAGTTATTTTTTTTTATGTGGAAATAGGTGCTTTAAAATTCTCTTGAAATTCTCTGGAAAATTATCCTAGTTCCTGAGTTCCTCTTGCAGTAAAAAAAATAATAAATTAGCCAATAGTTTAGAAATAAAAAATGCATTTATGAAAGAAAAGTGAAAATATACATACAATTCTGCGGCAGACTGACACTACCTTTGATTCCCATGATTTGTTATATTGAAAACAGGCTTGGAGATTCCCTGCTTGGAATCTGCAGGAATTGCTGAACTAAGCAAAGGGGCAAGATAGTTATGCTGTACGATCTAGTTGATGTGCTTGTGTGTTTATGCCTTTAAATGTTGGCAGCAAGGCTTTGTTAACCCTTTTATGGCGAATACACTTTGTGTCATATCTTTATTTAGTGTTGTGAAGTCTTTGCATGCTTGTGATCGTTGTAACTCACCCCTCTTTCTGCATGAGCAAATGGTACGTTCCAATTTGGATGAAGCTGAGAGGGTTTAAATGTAATTTGTGTGTGTCATGAAGAGAAGGTGGCAGCTTGCTGTGAGTATCTGGGTTTTACTTGTGAATTTAACTTTAGTTTTAACTTTTCATTGAGTCAGCAAGAAATTCTGCTCTGTTGTGTGATTAAACACCCCTTTTGAAGTTTCATAGTGCCAAATAACATGTACCAGTCTTTACATGAGGCGTTTTGTGCCATTGAGGGAAAGACATGGATTGAAAGGCATGGAAGAAAGACATTTTATAAAGTCAATCATTCATTGATTTGTTCAGTTTTATATGATAAACATCTCCCTGTCATCTCCTCCGCTAGTGTTCACCTCACATCCCACTGCACAGTTCCACATGAAATTTAATCTCTAACTCAAGATGACACTTCAACTTTTTGTTGGTGAGAGTTTCCTCCTCTGTTGCAGTGAGACACTTTGTGTCAACGCCAATAGACATGTAGAAAAAAATGCTCCATCAGAAACAGTCTTGAACCAAGTGCGACCTGAGCATATGGTGGCCGAGCCCTCAGCAGCCACATACATGCAGAAAAAAACGCCATCGCAGGGAACTTTGTCGACCATCAAAACAGCCGGTGGAACTGACTATCAAAAGGGAGGATGTAAGCTTTCTTTTGTGTGATATCAGTCCATTTAAAGGCTAAAAAGTTCATTTAAGCATATTTCCCATCTGTAGTGGAGACACAACAAGGAACTAGGTGCTGTGATAAGATTAGGGGGAAGTGAATTTTCTCTCCTTAAACATTTCTTTTCTTTTTTCAGCAGGGATTAAATAAACAAAAACTGCTACTGCAAAGCACCTTATGGTGCTGTAGATGCACTTAAAGCACACACACTATCCTTAACATCATGAGGGCTGAAATATGCCTCATGTGCCATCAACAAGCAACCTATCAGAACCAAAAATAAAGCAGATTCTTACATTTTAGTGCAAAAGTTTAACACCACCTTAATGTAGTGTTTCATATGCTGCCATTTTCAGTGGAGCTTGAATGATATGAAGCATAGAATTGGTTATGGGGGCCACCAGTCACATTATTGCCACAAGAACTTCCCAATAGCCCAAAAAGCATTGTCCCTGTAGACCACCACAGCAAAAGAATTTTTTTCAATTCTAGTTTTCCTCATGCTGCTTTCAAACAAGGGTTGTTTTTACTATGTTCACAAGAAGAGTCCATATGATATTTGCATTTTGATATTCACAACCTTGTTAGTGGAAATTTTCAGAGGGCTTGGAGTTCACGAGTTGTGACATTTGCAGATGTTTTCAGAAATAGCTTAGGCCCCGAAAGTGCATTTTTCAGTGAATGGAAAGTTAATAATATGTAATTTTAGACTTGCAGAGTTGTCTTCATAAAGTTTAATATTTATGTGGAAATGTTGATATTCCTAACAAGCTCATCTTTCCTCTCTGTCATTATATTTTTGCTTTTCCTGTGTTATGTAACCCACTGACTAGTTTGCTAAATTGTTAACCTTAGTGGCTTTTTGATGTTGACAGTAGCATCCATGTTTCGGCAGCGCTCCCATGACTTAACCCTCCGAAACCTGGAGCAACATTACTTTCCTTTGTTTCAGATGCCCTATTAAAATATATGTATGAAATTATTTTGTTTTAAACAGTCTGGGGGAAAACAAAGAAACAAACAAGCCAGGGAGAAAATTATTTTTAGAACTATCATAATTACATATTTAAAATCATGACAAAATTATTATAATTTTAAGCACTTTTTTGTATTTTATAACTCTTTTATTTTTTTAATTCATTTTCAGGTTGTTTTTTTTTATTTCATTTTTACTGATATTGTGTTTATTTTGGGGTAATTTCTTCTGTCTTTGTTAATTGCTGTCTTCCATTGTGTTTGTAAGAAATCAAGCCAACTTGCTCAAGTTTCCAAAAGTTAAACACGTGTAAGCCATGCTGTGTACACGGCCTCATATGTGGTAACCTTGAGCTTTAGAGTCACATTTGAAGGCAGCAGTGGTCCTGCAAAGTCCTCATGAAGTCTGCAGGGCCGTTCTTAACATGCACTGTAGAGTTCACTTCAGGCACCCATTCAGTCTACAAATGTACTTCTTTTTTTCACTCAATCAAGAATAGAGTGAATACACCACCTTCTTATTTTTAGAGCTCCATCTCTAAAAGCTTTCATGAACCAATCATTAGTGCTTTAAATCCGCATTACAGAGCAGTACCAGTAAGATTCCATTTACACTGTATATAGGGTTTGGAAATTATCACTTTAAATATTTCTTTTATTGTAATTAACTGTGTTAGCCTTTACAGTCATCTCTCTCTCCCTCATGGTGTCCTCATATCTCTGCTCTCTCTCTCTTACTGCCTTCTCTATGTCTCACCCTTCCACCTCCTCCCCCCTTTGCTCCGATGGAGGACAATAGCTTTTATGACTACCTCGTAACTCACAGCCGTGCGGAGGGTGAGGCGATCGGGCGGAGGAGTGGGATGTAGTGGCGGATGGGTTGGCCGTAGATCTCCGGACCTGATGGAAAGATCGAAGCGTGGAGGTGGGGGTACTAGAGAGTAGCGGGAGGGAGGGGTGGGCGGCGGCGCAGGACTGTCACACGTTAATGAATGACCACCGCGATGCAGGCTTGTCATCCCGCTGGAAGAGTTAGTGCCCCTGTCTGGATGGACAGCAGAGGTGGCAATTTGTCTCTCAGCCAGCAGACGGGATCTGGACACCAGCACTCAAAAGAGCATTTGGGACAGTGGTGGGTGGGTCGGACAGAGAGACGGCTCCCCATAAAACAGCCAAATGAATTTTTTGTGTAGCTTCAAATGTAGAAATGATTGCTCAGTTATGAATAACGTTTGCTATCTTGTGTTATCATTTTTAAAAGTTTCATCTTCAAGAAAGAAAATGTGTTACGAAAAAAAAAAACCCAGTGTTACTGTATAATTCTCTGATTTAGTAGTAAAGTGTAGACTTTATTTTTCCTTATGGTGATGGCTGACTCATAATGGTCCAGTGAGGGCTGAATGTGCATTGGCGGTCCCTGTAATGTACATCTGATGTATGAAATGTCCGTATCGTCACTGCGCTGCTTTTGTATAAACTATGATGAACTAGTCACATCTCTTGCCCGAGTCCAGGCGTCGTCTCTCCCCCTCTTTCCCTTTCTTGCTTTCTCATAATAATTCAACTCAAGTTACATCCAGTGGCTATTTCTAACAGCAAAACAAGTGGAAACATTGGGTGTTTTTGCAAATTGAGGATTGTGATTTTTAATGCAACTTCTGTGATAGAGTAGTGCAGGAATTACTCCTAAAATATGGAATTGAGTTAGCATTTTTGCACTTTTGGTTCCCTCCTCTAGAGGTCATTTGGATTTTTTGGACAGTTTTTGGTTAAATGCCTGGAAGAAGGTGTGGTACCTGTGCAGGATTGTCTGTTACTGTTTGTATACACACTTGGCTGTGAAAGTGAGAGTAAAATACATCCCCAGATTCACTCGTTTGGCGTTTCACCTCACTATATTTGCATTTTTTCAGTGCTGTGTCACTTGCTGCTATGATCTGACACCTGGTCACTACTTAAAATAAAGCCTCGACCTCACCTGAGTAAAATAAGAAGAAAATAAAACAGGCAGAGAGTAGAGTCTCTGCAGAAACACACACTTATGGTGATGATTGAGAGGGCTGACTTCTGTGTGAGGCTATACATATCTTAAATCTCACTTCGTTCCATGACATAAAAGACATCAGTAAATGAGGCAGTCATGAATTTCAAAGCTTTTACACGTCTTAACCCTCTAAGACCTGGAGTGACATAACTTTGGGAAAAAGGCAATGGGCAACTTGTTAAAAATATTTCACAAATTCCATGAAATTAGAAGTGTAGAAAAAATATAATTTTTTTTAAAGTTGGGGAAAAATGTCTTGGAAAAAAATCCAGCTGGAATTTTAATTTAAAACTATTATACATATTTAAAATTATGTCACACAATTATTTCAAGCACTTTTTCCAGGACACTCTTTCTTGCTAACTGCTTTCTTCCCATGTCTTCAAGCCAAATTGCTCAGGTTTCAAAGGGCTAAAAAAGCGGTTGTCAACAAGTGGTTAAATAAGACTACAGATTATCGTCACGCCAAACACAGACTTAAAACTCTGTATTCGTGGCAACTTTGAAGTCATGACAGTAATGTAGTTTGTTTAAAAAATAGATTCTTACTTGTTATTATAAAAAATGTGTTCATTTGTGAAGATCATCTTGCTCAACAAAAATTGTAAGTAACACAAAAATGTGTTTGCCACAAATCTTATTTTCTACAGTAATCCGAAATACTATGGAAAAAATCCTTTTGACTTTTTGTTGACGGAACCAGGCCAATGTTAACTTCCAAAAAAAAAAAAAGTAATCCCTGCACCACAGTATATATGCTGCATCTGCTCGCTAATCAAAGAATCTTCAGTCCGTGTTTGTCTTTGCTGTGCTACTTGTTGTGACATGAAACCAATCAGATAGTGTTGTGGCTGTTCAGTGTAACAACAGAGATGTGACAACAGTCAGAAGCCAGAGCCAAAGTAGTACATTTTTCAATTCTATGATTTTATCGGCTGTCTGATTTTAAATAGCAGATAAAATAGAAAATCAATGAGTTGCGGTCAGTGTTGATGTTGTGGTGAGCTGCCACAAATAAATCAGCGTAGCAGAACCACAGAACTTGTGAGGTGTTCTTCCACTAAGGTGCGGTAGGAGTTAATTGCAGAGCAGGTTGAAAAGAGGCTCAAACAAATGCTTGGTGTGAACGTTGGCCAGACTACAGTGAAAGAAATTGAAATTGCTGGCTTTGTGACTCTGTGGCTGTGTAAATGTACGGTCTTGATCCCTCGTGTGGATCTTTTGAGGAGTGAAGTGGTACTTTACAATGCTGAGGCCAAAAGCAAAGCCCTTTATTGTGTCAAGGTGACTCTGGATTATAATCCAGTGGTGGATTAAAGGAAATGCACATATGGACACATAGCCCCTGTAGATGATAATACGCTCATTCAGAATATAATGTCAGAAATCGGTCGAATCTGGGAAGCTTATTCCAATAGTATTTTAACATCTTTATGACATCAAAGCATGCTGACAGTGCGGTCCACGTTATTTGACTAAAGGGCGGCCTGTCTTTTTTTTCATCCGCCATCCATGAATGTAAAACACCCCCTGATAAATCGTCCATTGTGACGGGAACATGATTACATGAAGCTGCGGCTGTAGGCCATTCAGCGGGCAGACAGAGCGCCATGTCACCTCTAAGAGGGCTTTGAATAAATGTCCCCGTCTCTACCAAGGCCCACTTCCTTAATCAGGGTGTCGGATGGTAATGATTAGCTTCCTGCGTGTGCTTCTCAGCTGCTGAATCGTCCACATAACTCACACACTGTTAATAATCTGCCGCGGGAGATAATACCCTTCTTTACCTTCAGCTAATCCAGCCCTGATCTGAACCACATTGTTACTCTTTTTTATATTAAATTTCATTTATTATGACAAGTACTTTCATGGAATCTGGCACTACTTCATATTCAAGGAGAAGGGGGTGCAAGGTGATTGCATCTAAATCCCTCAACTGGGTTAAATAATAGTCAGCTGGTGTCCCGGAGAGACAGAGACACTGATGGGGGCTGTTGTTTCTCTTCTGCCACGGGTCAAAGCTTGGGAGGGAGGGATTACTGCAGCATCATCTCATTCTGTGTCCATATCCAAAACCTGGATTAGTAACACGGAGAGGGATTAGAATTTATTATCATACTCCATGCTCAGGCATCTGTTAAGGGCACTGGTCCTTGAAAAGAAGCATATTTTTGGTATTAGGCGAACGACGGATGAAGAGTCAGCCTTTGTCTTTGGTGTGTCGGCTCTCACTTTGATAGAGGGATGCCGAGTAGGTCAAGAGAGCTGGGATTCCTTATTTTCTCTGAGTCAGTGTGATGAGTTGGGCCTGTTGTGAGCCAAGAGAGGGCCCTTGAAGATAATAATGGAACAATAAAATATTGAAAATGCTTTGTTTTTATGCCTCCACGTCAGCTATAGCTGTGGCAGGAGGCATTATGTTTTTGGGTTGTCCGTCTGTCCCGTACTCTTGGACTCCATATCTCAAGAAAGCCTTGGGAGAATTTCTTTAAATTTGGCACAAATGTCCACAAGGACTCAAAGCTAAAGTGATCAAACTTTAGTGGACAAAGGTCAAAGTCATTGAGAGTTTGCATCTGTCTCATTTTAATGAATGTGATATCTCAAGACTAGATTTGGTAAAAAATCTTGAAACTGTGCTGATTGTAAAGATGTTTGTACTGTAACTGCGGAGGCATACAGCCACGAAGTGGTAATTCGAGTTTTGCTCCGCATCCAGAAATCAATGAGATGCAAGATATGAATGCATCTGTCTGCTCTCCACCTATAGCGTGATTCCATCTGAGAGAAATTCAACACCAGTCTTCATTTACAAAACGCTCATCACTTGAACTGTATCCCTGAACGAGGATTTGAGGCAAGCTATGCATCCGCTCCAGTTTACTATTTCAGTTTTAATTAACACAAGTATCTGGTGTCTTCCAGTGACATTCAAACTCATTAACTCTGTCTAACTCTCAAGCTAAATGAAATTATTTAATACGCAATGCATAATTACAAATTTATACAGGCATAGAGCTCTTTTCAAAGCGAGGTTTTGTTTGCATGGTAAAATCCATTTACTTATTTCTCTTTATGAAACATCATTGTCTTTGGACATGGCATTGAATTACTGTGTGCATCTGTCAATAGCATTTATCTTCATGCTCAGATGCACTTCAGGGAACACCTTATGCAGCACGGTACTTTGAGACAAAGGAATGATGGGAGTTAACCTTGGAGTATTGATTTTCTGCCATCGTGTACATGTACTATATATCCATGGCCATGTGCTCATTTCTCTCTTTCTCCTTTCTTTTGCTGTGTGCAGAGATACTGAATGGGGGTGTTTATGTCGACCAGAACAAATTCTTGTGCCATGCGGACACCATCCATTGGCGGGACATTATCAAGAACCCCCAGGCTGAGCTGCTGGTGGTACCGTCCAACAACAGTAACCTTGGATGTAAGTACGGCGTGAAGTTGGAAATCAATGAAACAAGTAACTTTTGACGAAATTAAATGCATATCTTCTTAGATTTGGATATCAGGGGATATCACAAGACTGTGTGAAGAAATGAAAAAAAAATACAGAACTTCAAATTAAAAATAAACATAATAAGTGGAAAGTGAAACAAAAAGTGAGAGGAGGGATGAAAAACTAGAGGGCATGATCTGTCTGGATTTGGATGCATTTCAAGTGAGATCTGCAAGATGGGTTTGGTTTAGTATTATTATTTCTTTCTGTTTATGCAAACACATAAATAAATACGCTTTTTTGGGTAAATTTACAAGTTAATTAACTTTTTAATTAACTTTTACATTTTTTTGAATTTGTGTTGTATTGCGACTTTTTCTCTTGAAATAGTTTGACTTTGACTTCATTCTCATTTTTTTTTTACTTTATTTTTGAAATCTTCTGTTTTTTTTCTTAGTGTTACCAAAATGCTCCTTCATACAAAACAATTGAGCCTAAAACTGGTGCGATGTAATCTCATCATTTATTTATGTTTTATAAAAATGTTTCTTGAAAATGAAATATTTGCTTTTAGTGAAGCCCTTGAGGATGAAAAAATAGTGCTGGAAAAATAACTGTCCTTGAATGTTATTTTGTAATGCCTATATAAACCCATATTACTGATGTTTTTTTTCAAATACCTTGTTAAATTATCAATATTGAGGTATTTGATAAAGAATATCATGATGTTTGATTTTCACCTTATTGCCCAGCCTGATATTGAAGGCAGACTGCATGCCAACATGCTATAGAAGTACACACACACACACACACACACACACACACACACACACACACATCACCAGCAGCAGTCATGCCCTATCCCTTTTTATTCATTCCGTTTGCCTGGCGGTCATTTGGAAGCGAAATCACATAGTGTTAGATCAATGTGTGAACCTTTCCATTGTAGTGGTATGGTAGCAGCTCCGCAGCGAGGCCCATGGAGCTGCTGTCTGCTGTGCTCTTTTAAAATTTCAGTGAATCTGACAGCTGGTTTGAAGCTGCCCACTTCCCCTGGTGCCCCCCTCTCTGTGGTCCCCGCAGTCCCTCGGCTCCCCCTGCTTTGGACATAACAGGCGTCACTATCCGGCGGATATTCTGTGTCAGAAGAACTGGCTGTTAAAGACAGACTCTCTCAAACTTTTCTGCACATATATGGACAAGCCTCTTGCTCATTTGAAGGAGGAGACGTAGAAGTTTCTTCGTGCCCTCTGTATCAAAACATGTCAGGGTGAACGATAGGGACAGCTGAGGCGCCAAATAGGGAGCAAAGACAATGGGGGAAATGTGGAGAGTCTCTTTGATAAGAGGCACATGACCTTTCTTTGCCTGAGCAGAACTTACACAGTGTTGTCATCAGCAGGGAGTTAGACGTCGTGCAAAGCTGGTTACTCGAAATTAAAGGTTTGAGAGGACACTTTTTAAGTAAAATATGTGTAAAACACACATTTATTGTGCTGATTAGATAGCACTGATGGAGGAGGAGGAGGATGCACAGCAGCAAAGAACAGAGGAGGTGGGCCAAAAAAATGACAAGAGAGCGAGTGGGAGTTGAGGTTGCCAAATTGGGGCCCTTTGCCAAGCCGTAGTTAGTATTTAACATTAACAACCCCACGGTGGGAGTGGTTGAAGGGGCCGGGTGACAATCTGCTGTACTATTCCTCTTACTCTGCAATTAACCCATAGTCAATTAAGTCTTGATGATGGGCCACTGGCAGATGAAGGCTGTTAGTGTTCTGTCAGGTCCCACTTTGCCTGTGCAAGTGCCTGATGGAAGGGAGTAGAAGCCTGTCTTTCACGCTTGTGTTTTTCTACAGGCCACAAGTCGCCACAATGGCTCTGGGTCTATTGTCAGATGAGCGTAGGAGATTTCAACAGATCTGTCACTAGTCGGGGGAAGCTCTAAGTGTGTGCGTGACTGGACGATTAGGCGTTTGGTGTTTGAGGGGGCTGTGGCTTGATGTGGTTGTGTCAAAACTACATCTTAAGTTTGCTGAGGAGTTGTTTGATGTGTGTGTGGAGGGGTATGACATAAGTTATCTTCAGGGAAAACCACCAAATTCAAGACCAGTATACTGGGGATACATCTTTTGACCTGAAAAGCTTGTTTTGGGGTTGGTGTTTAAGGTTAGGATTAGGGTATGACTCCAGAAATGCATGTAAGTCTGTTTAATTTCCCCAAAAGTGAGTAAAGTAAAATAAATTAAAATGAATGTGTACATGTGTCTGTTCTGCAGGTAGACGCTGTCATCGCTCATGTAACGGACGCTGCTGGGGCAATCAGGAAGACCAGTGCCAAACCTGTGAGTATGCACACACACCACCAGTAGCTCTGGAAAACCACCAACCAAAAACTTTGACTGCATTTTTTAAAACTTTGTTTTTAAAACTATGTTTTAAAAAATTATTAATAATTCTACCTTGCACAGTGTACATTTTACCTTTACAGGTATTGTTAGATTTTCTTCGTAAAGACCACTCTAGTGAAAGGGAAGTTAACCTTGTTAATATGGTGTATATGGTCTTTTTTTTAATTATTATTATTTGTAAGGTATATCATGAGTGAAAGAAGCAGTCACTATGATAGCTGAGCATTTCAACCTTGGAACTGTGAAAACTGGAAATTCAGACACAAACCCAAGAACCAATCCCGTCACTTTCGGTCTTTATCAAAGTTGAAGACAGCTGTTTGGGTTGGTCAAAGGAAGTTTAATTCCAGTAAAAAGCAATGGAAAAATAAAAATCCAAAAATATTAATTTCCCTTAATGATCAAATCAATATTTCCTACTCACTTTGCAAAGAAGGGAATAAGTGATTTTCCGCACAACTATTTCTTTCTCTAGTAGTTAATGAGTTACTTATGAGAAAATGCAAAGTAAAAATGGTAGGTATAATTAACTTCAACCTACACCATTTCGGTCTATAACTTTTGTTTTCCTTTTGATTTCCCCTGTTAATGTACTGTTTTGTTATTTATTCTTTAGTCATGTGCATTCATTTTTGGAAAGAGTCAACAAATTTGCATGATGCGACATGATACACTGCGATAACACGATACGTGCGCTGCGAAGCCTAGATGTTGAAGTCTAGGCTGGTGAAATACTGTTAAATCAGTCATCAGTCTGTGGCAGAGTGACCCACTGTATTTACTTAATAATGAGAGAAAATTGAGGATTCTGTACAGTCTGATTTAAAATAATCTATAATCTGCTATAATCTGTTTTGATACTGATTTAATATTTTGGGGCTGTGGGAGCACTTGGGTACACATTTGATTTAAGCTTTTTCTCATTATTATTTTATTGACCTCAAAGACCAAAATCTTGCTCAAGAAGTTGAATAATAAATGTGGCAAGGACCTAACTTTTCTTTAATGATACAGTTTTTATGTAGCTGCAGAGAGGGGAGATTTGATGGCCTTAAAGAAGTGATGAAAAAACAACAGTGAGACAAAAGAGGAAGAGAGAAAAAGAAGGAGAAATGTCTGTAATTGCAGTTCCGCTGTTCAACTTGTGTTGTCAAATCCTAGAGAGGAACTGGCCTGTTTTTCTCAGACTAACACAGACTAATAGACTACAGGGCCTTATTGTTTTTTTCACTGCTGCATCATTATGTTCCCAACACAGCAGAGAGTGAGCACAGCAGTTTTTAATGCCTCAGCTTCAAGCTCCTGCTGACTTGCTGGCTGCTTTATCTCCTACTGTACCAATAATATGTGGGAGGCTCTTCTTTAGCACAAGTATTGGAGCGACTTTGATGCAATAGGTAGGAGCTGCATCCAAGTATTTGTACCACACTAATAACACAGACTAATGCAGCATCCGTCAAAGTAGTTTTGCAGTAAAAACGCAGGAAGAGGAGTTAATATTTCCCTGGTTACTACAAGAGCTGGCATCCCAACAAATAAAGCCAGGCTTTCTGGGAATTATCAGCACAGTTGGAAGGTGTCTTTGGCCAATCGGTCCACTTGGCAGAAAACACTCATTGTATAAACACAGATATGGTGAATCAGTGAGGTCCGTGAACTTTTTTTTTTTTTTTCCAAACTTTATTTATCCAGGGGAAACCAATTGAGCCCACTCCAGAAATTTCAGATGCGTACCTGGGAGCTGCCAAGCGCAGTTTTCAGCTGCTGGAGCGGGTTGGAGGATAAGAGCCTTGTTCAAGGGCACCTCCAGAGCAGCTGTTAAGAGCGGAGACAGTGCTCCCTGTTTTTAAAGTCCGTCTGGGCGTCCAAGCCTGTGACCTCGTGGTCGCAAACCCACTCGTCTAACCTTTAGGTTGCAGCAGCCCCTCATTTGTTTCTGCCTGAATTCCACATCAGACAATGTTTGTGCGAGAGGAAGGTTGAGGGTGGTGGTATTGTCTATTTTAATAGGTGTGTGTGTGTGTGTGTGTGTGTGTGTGTGTGTGTGTGTGTGTGTGTGTGTGTGTGTGTGTGTCAGACCTTTAAAATTTCTTCTCATTTCCTTGGCAGTGACAAAGACGGTGTGTGCAGAGCAGTGTGACGGTCGATGCTTCGGGCCCTACGTCAGTGACTGCTGCCATCGCGAGTGTGCCGGCGGCTGCTCGGGCCCCAAGGACACGGACTGCTTCGTACGTCACCAACACGCTCTTTATCACTCCTTTCTTTTCCTTAACTTTCTTCTATCTTCTACTTTCTCACAATACTAGGTCCAAAAAAAAGCTCTAACCTCTTTCCTCTTCATCATCCTTCATCGTCTTTTGTGCAACATCTGTTTGTCATCCTCACCCACCCGAAAATGATCCACTTTGTTTACCGTCTGATAAATTGTTTGTCATTTTACGGGGAGCTGTAAAACTCTTCTGCAGCGGCGCTCCTCAAAGAACAAATTGGTGATTCAGTGTTCCAATTAGTATCCCTTTTATCACCTCGACTTCTTCCTATTTCGCAAACTCGCGCACGGCAGCGCAGGCACTCGCTGACAGAGACGATATTGTAGTTGTAATTCACAGAAAGGCTCATCCAATTCAATTACCGCCGTTTCAGCCTGTGGCCACAGACGACAAAAACACTTAAGAGGTTTATGGGAAAACATTTCACCATTTACATCATGGCTGTGGATCAATGGCTCCAATTTTTCTCCCATTTGGCATTTGGAGAGACAAGGGGCGGCTGCCGGTCCGCATGTCGCAATCCGGCGTAAAAATGAAATGCTGCTGTAATACTCGCAGTGAGAAAATCACCCTTGCTTTACCTCGCTGTGTTCACTCCGCACACCCCCATGGGAAGTCTGGCTGATATCCTGACTGTGATTATGTGCTCTCTGAAGGCTTGCACCAATTTCAACGACAGCGGAGCCTGTGTGACCCAGTGCCCTCAGCCATTTGTGTACAACCCCACGTCTTTTCAGCTGGAGCACAACCCCAGAGCCAAGTACACCTATGGAGCCTTTTGTGTCAAGAAATGCCCACGTAAGTTGGTTAAAGAAGTGTTTCACTGATACATACAGGGTCCTCATGAAAAACTGGGCAGTTTATGCAGTAGAAAGGCACACATTTCGAAATTGGTGCTACATGAGCAGAGAAGGAAAGAGGAAAAGGACTGTGGCATTTGCTTTTGCTCAAGAGGTAACGTACAACTACTAAAATGCACTACACCTTACCACACCAATAAATGCTCCAACTGGTGGTTAATACAATGCAAAGTCATCCATTCAGTACAATGGCAGCCGGCTGGTAACAAATGATCTTGTATGACAATTCAATAGTAAGCTAAAACAACACATTCTCATCCTAAGGCATCACATATTGCTGCTTTGTCAGAGGAGTCAACATATTACACTCTTGGTATCCTCTTGCGTTTGCTGCTGACAGTTTGGGATACAGCAACCAACAAAATGTCAAAGGCATGGTCGGTTGGGTTTAGGCAACCAGTATGCGGTTCGTTTTTTGAAAAAAATATCATGATTTGGCTCTACATTCATATGGTTAGCGAACACCAGGCTCCCCGGTGGAATGCCAAGGTTTGTTGGACTAGTCCACCACCCCTTCTGCCTACCCTATAAAGACCTTAGAGCTCCTTAAATTGTCTTGTAACTGTATCATATTAACAGGTGCCTTGCAGCTGACTGGTGGCTCATCATAACACCGCCAAGGTTCTGTCCAGCTGTGTTGCAAACTGATGCAGCCTGGTGGCGTTTTGTACCACTATGATGATGGCTTTTTTGCGTAGGTATCTTTTGCCAAAATCACTGACAAAGCTGCAGCATTTGACAACCTCAGAATAAGAACAAGATGGTTAAAACATGTTTCTGAAATAATTTCGAGGCCAGAAATAAGAAACGCAGTTACAGAATCTGGGTTTATATTTGATCAGTGCTGCTTAGCTTTACCTTTTTGTATGGCCTCTGTTTTCACTGTGCAGGTAGCAGTATGGTGCCCAATTACTGTTGTCAAACTTACACTATTAGCTAAACAAGGCACTAAAACATGTTTCTAAAAAGAGTGAAATGGATTTCGGTCTGATTTTGAAAGAGAAAGAGAGAGGGGTGGGGGTGGGGGGGTGGGAGGGGGCTCCTGTCTCTTGAACTGCCTCTATTTAATTTGTGTCCACGGTGCCTAACAATACGAAAAATACGAAAGTACAGTCTGAAGTTCGATCAATTGCCTAGGAGAGCCAGTGAAAAGCCACCAGATGATGAATTTTACGTCATCTAATGAAGTTTCACGGGGGAGGAAGTAGGAATATTTAGGCACTGGTGACATGAAGGGAACCCAGTCTATCTACACATACTGCCTACTTTGTTTTCATACAAAGCTGGTTGAAAATGGCAAAGTATTTCTTTAATGCACATCCAAGCTTCTGCAAGTAGATATAGCTCCTGTAACATTACACTGCAAGAACACAGATGCTCATAATGATGCTCATAATTAAGTTTTATAGACTGGGAACTGTTGTCCATTGAAGAAGCATTTATCCTCTATCCATCCTGAAATAAGACTCCAGACAATTATTTCAAGTCAAGATAAATTACTCAAACATAAATAAATTGCGCATCTCAATCAACTCGTTGTCATGCCATCTGTTTCGGCTTCTGGCAGCTGAAAAGAAACCGTAGTTCTTTCTTTCTCAGATACAGATTCAGAGTGCAGCAGTAATTCTGCGAGCATGCATTAAAAGTCAAGCTACGTCAACAGATTGCATATTCAAGTCCCACTGATCATCAAATGAGCATACACCAGTCGCACTTTTCCACTGCCGCTCCCAAGTACTAATTTGATTCATGGTTCTTCCTGAGCAATATAGCCCTAGACCATTAGTTTTGATCATTATACAAACGTGATTAAAATACAATCAATTTCTCGCCATTACGAAAGGTCCTCTTTTCGAGGAAACTGTTCTTCTAGTAAATGGTACACTTTGATTTTTATGATTCTGCATTGTAATATCATTAAAAAATGAAATGTGATACCATTTATTAGGACAGCATCTGCACCATGAAACACCTGAAGTCAGCTAACACTAGCATTCTCTTTGTGTTGTTGTCAGATAATTTCGTGGTGGACCACAGCTCCTGTGTCCGAGCATGTCCCAGCAACAAGATGGAAGTGGAAGAGAACCGCATCAAAATGTGCATCCCCTGCACTGACATCTGTCCAAAAGGTAAGCTGTGGATGACATTTGTCCTTCATTTGCCCTTATTGGAATACATATTAAGCAGTTAAATGGACCTATAATATCCATTTTTCATACCTTCATACCACATCAGGCTGTCCCTTCTGTGAGGTGATACAGTTAGCTACATGAAACACTCACACTCACAACAATGTCTGTGGATTATCTTAAGTAACCGGGTCATGATTTCTGGAAAGTGACATTGTTTTTGAGCTTGTCAAATGTACTTTTTGGTGCTTTGAGCACCACAGGCCGAATTCCATCTAGTTCCATTATATAAGGGAGAAGGAAACACTTGGCAACAAACACCAAAACAATCTAGACTGATAAACAGCACTACAGGTAAGAGGGAAGAAAAATATTTTTTAATTTGTATCCCTTTAAGTTACATATATCAAACACCACTGGTGTGATTTTATTAAAACTTGGGAAAGTGAGTCAGTATTTTCTGTTCATATATCATATTGTTTGGTCCCATGGTTACACTATAAGTATGTGTCAAAGTTTGACACTTTGAGTGACTCTTAACCGCCATCATTGGTCCAATTTTGATGAAACTAGGAATGATGATGTATTTTATTGCCCATTGGAACCAGCGAGGGCCCCATTACTCATATCTGGTGATTGTTGCCTTGTGAGATTGTCAAATTTGTCTTAGTGCAGAGACACACTGACAACAGACAGATCTTTGGCCCTGTTTCAGTGTATCATGCGGAAGTTCTACTGGATGGGATGAAAATCAGGTTTTATATAGATATGTATTCCTGATGCTTCCCTTACTTGCTGGCCGACTGCACTGCATTTACTGTATGTACAAGAGCTTATGCAGTTAAACCATTTTAATCCAATAGCTTTATGCTAACAGTGATGATCCTGGATCAACAGTAGCCCACAAGAATTACTTAAAAAGCTTTATAGGAAATGTAATTAATTTTCAGGGGAGCCAGCTTAGCTTTTCTTAAATTGCACTAAATATACTTGCAGCTGATTTATGTATTCTAGTGTACCCTACAAAATATATACATCTGGTGTAATTTAGGGTTTCTCCCTGCCTAAAGCTTCCATCAGCAAGATAAATACTGTCAACTTTGTGCCAGATTAATAGCAAATTAAGGGGTAACTTTTTTTTATTTTTCGATCTGGACCCCTATTTTCCCATGTCATTGTGTCCAAGTGACCAATGAAAACAAACCTCAGACTGTTGTTGTCAGTGTCTGGCCACCTTATGGAAATGATATCTACAGAGATAGACTTTTCTGTAAATAATAAGAACCTTTTTGTTTGCCATGAAATTGCTATCGCCAAAGCCACTGGACTACATTTAAATAAATAATAATCTTATCATCGACACACTTAATTAACATTAGCCTGCTACAAAGAGGTTTGTCTCTATAGGGATCTTTTCCATAATGTTGTCTGATACTTATGTGAATGAAATGTTTCACAATGATAAAATTGCAGTTTATTTAAATGGAGACTGGTGGCTTTGGCAGTGGCAATTTTGGGACCTTTTCTGATTAAACAAAACTGATCTCACCCTTTACAAAAAGACCTTTCTAGGGATCCTTTCTATACAGTGGCACTAGCAATGACAATCTGAGCCTGTGTGTGGCAAAAACAAGCACTTCTAATGGACATAAATTCCCTGTGCACAAATGGCCCAAATAGTTATGTTGCAGCCTGTAACATGGCTGCACACAACTTGCTTAATACTGGACCAATTTAAAAAACTGTTGTTCCCATTAGGCTCATTCACAAAAACATGGGAATTAGGGTCCAGAATTTAAAAAAATAAAATAGAAAAAGAAACCTACCAAAGTTACCAATTAAATATTTGTCAAACCTTATGTATTATTTATTTACAATTTATGAAGTTAAGACTAGAAAATATTCTTTATCCGTGTGATGTTTAAGTATTATTTAAAGGGATGAGCTGTGGCTACATGCTCCTAATTTTGCCCCATTCTCATATCCACTGTATTACTCATTATATACTGGAGGATACATTTTACAAATGTGGCATAAATGGAGGGTCCCATGTTTGATCCCCACAACTGTCGACGTGTTAATTAACACAAAATGTTCCCATAACGAGAAACTGCTGCTACCTGCTCAGTAATTACAACTCATTTTATATGAGTGTCAGACAAATGCCTAGAACGTCTAATGTGAAATTAAACAGCATTACTTCAGTTCAATACAGAGGATAAGCTCCTTCATCATATTGTTCTCACAAAGGTAACTGATCTGCCCTTTCTCTTTGGGAGGGAAGACAGAAGTGTTTTCCTAAAGGCTCCATGAATGGGCTGCGGCATCCATTGATTGGCTAATCTCTTGATTACATCGTCACGCAGCAGGGAGGGGTTAATGAGGAATAGCCCAAGGAACTGGGGGAAATGATAACAAATTAACATTTCAGATATGGAATTGGCTGGTATAAATCACTATCAAAAACTGGTTACACCACTTAATGCAAGACTTATTCATCATCCCCTCCGCCTGTGTCAGAAATACTTGGCTCACACCAGACCGCAAGTGTAATTAATGCAGATGTAATGAATTCATTATAGGGAGGAATTGGCTGTGGATTGGCCCATGCTTTCATCAAAAGAATTCCAGTGCATGGAGAGGGGCCGTGGCCTTGCCTGTGCACCAAAGCAGGGGTATATTTTCATAAAAGAGTGGAAAGAATTAATGTGACAAATAGCTTTTAGTAGTTTATAAAAATGAGGTCTATGCTGTGCAAGGGCACTTTTTATATATATACTGCTGTATGTAATTCATACCTAAAGCAACTAAATTATTTTGAATAATGCATGATTGTGTGTTTGCATTTGTTTTTCTCAGTATGTGATGGCATTGGGACGGGCAGCCTGCAGACGGCTCAAACAGTGGATGCCAGCAATATTCATAAATTTCTCAACTGCACCAAAATCAACGGCAACCTCATCTTCCTCATAACAGGCATTAAAGGGTAAGTGATGGCTTGAAATGTCACACATAATGTTTTCAGAGACCATTTTTTTGTTCTTATAGGGGACCTATTTTGCTTTTCCTTTCATTTTGTTGTTTAAATAATGTTGCAATAATGGATGTTCATATTAAACATGACCAAAGTTTCAAATAATGAGGTAAACATGTGTAAAAGAAATCTATTTGAGCAAAAACTTAAGACTTCAGAATGTTTTGAACTGTTTCCAACAGTTCTTTTGTTCTGTGAAGACAACCTGACGTCAGCTCATGATGGATTCCTTTATATGGCTGTCTACTGAAGACATATTGCTGGATAGTTAACGTTAAATGCACTTACAGTGCTACATTTAACCACATGTAACCACAAACATTCAATCTATTTTTTCCAGTTTTGGATCATATTCCTGCTAGAACATGACGTGTTTAAAAACTTTCATGAAATATTTGTCATAATAGAAAGTGCTGCTATATATCTATTTTCATAATAGATACTTTTGTTGTTTTGTTTTGTTTTTCACATTAGAAACGGCCTCTATAATCTGTTACAGTTATTACACAGGCTGCTGCTACATGTGGCTACATGTTAGTATCATTTCATATCATACTACTGCTGGAACATTTTGCTTTTAAGCTTTTTTAGCAATGACTTGTAGAAATGCTTAGATGCGAAAGACCTGTAGACACTGACCAGTCAGAGCAGACTGGGCATTTTCTTGAGGGAGGCTAAAAGAGACAGGCACTAAAATGTAGTGGGTCAGACAAAGTTTGAATACAACATGTTAACAACATGTTCTAGTAGAAATACTAAGTACAAGTATAAACCTGAAAATGAGCACGTAGGTCCCCTTTCACCATACATCAGGGAAACTATTTTATTCATTATTCTTGCACACATACCAACTGTATGGGATAGAGCAGCATGAATGGTGCACGAACAGTTCTCCATTCACATCCCTCTGTCAGTGAAACTCTGACCCAGGGAGGTCAATGAGCAATGTACTCTATTCGTTCAAAAAGCCA
Source organism: Plectropomus leopardus (assembly GCF_026936395.1). Lineage (NCBI taxonomy): Eukaryota > Metazoa > Chordata > Actinopteri > Perciformes > Serranidae > Plectropomus > Plectropomus leopardus. The sequence goes on from NC_142199.1 coordinate 8,082,992, forward strand.
CTGTCAAAGTGCCCCGAAGCTCGGAGGAAAGAATGATGTGTAACTATGAACGTCACACAGCACATTAGAGGGAAAGAGTGTTCTGACTTTGATATGAAGAATATTATTTTCTCAGTGCTGCCTTCAGGTTCACAGTGTTTCCAAGTGCTATTTTATAAAAATGTCATATTATAGCAATATATAAATATTATTTTTAAAAAGATGTATTCACTGGTCTGTGTGTTTTCTTCAGGGACATGTATCATGGTATTGGACCTTTGGACCCTGAGCGTCTTAACGTGTTCCGCACTGTGAAGGAGATCACTGGTGAGACTGCCTCACTGGGTCACCTTGGAAAAATTGACTGATAAAATAATATAGTGATATGGTGTGTGCGTGTGCGTCTGTGTGTGTGAATTATGTCACCTCTGAGGCAGTAAAAGAAAGCTTTAAGAAGAAAGTGGGAAGCTGTTTTTTGTCAGTGAACTCTAAAAGGTGCTCTGGTGGAGATTATATTATTGTGTGTGTGTGTATTTCTAATAGTTCCACATGCTTACAGTAATATGCCACTGTGTGTGCGTGCATGCATGAGTGTGTATTTATTCATTAACTATTAGAGGCCTTAAGGGATGAGCAGTACCTCGTATACAAACCCTTTTGTCATATTAAACTGTGACTTGCAGTTGAGCCAAACAGCTAATGGAGTGAAACTGCATTTTCATAATGAAAAACCCGAGCAATAAGAAAGAGCAATGGCCATTCTATCCCAGCCATTTCCTGCTCTATCCCTTTAATGTCATTTCCACAGATCTTGATTTGATGTAATCTGTCATTAAAGGCAAGCGCAACCGGGCCGATTGTGCAGAATATTAAATCCATTCTTTTAATTAGCGTATATTGTGTTCTCTGAGCACATTTTTTACAAAGAGTGGATCCTTGCTTGTAGTTCACAGAGGCTGGGCAACTCCAGGACCAATGAATCAAGGCACAAAAGAATTTTTTTAACTTTTCTTTGCTCACAAATTTTATGTTCATTCATCAAGTAGACCCTTGACTTTTCCCTTTTCTTTATCTCCTCATCATTAAAAAATAGACTTGAAGAGATAAGTTCACTAATCAGCAAATGTTCCCCTCTTTAGGTTACCTCAACATCCAGTCATGGCCTGAGAACATGACAGATCTGAGTGTCTTTTCGAGCCTGGCAACCATCGGAGGGAGAACTCTTTACAGGCATGTTATATTTTGTTTCACTCTCTTGGACGCACTTCTAATCAGATGCACTTTTTGTCAATTTTAACGATTATCTCCTCCTGGTCATCTTGCTGTTCATTCTGCACGTGTGCTGAAAAAAAAATCAGGTGATCATGCACACATAGGAGTAGATTTTGGGGATGACGTAGAGGACATGTCCCCTTCAGACTGTACATAAAGACTGACAATACATCTCCGCTTCCTCACGCTGTAATAAAGCCAAAATATCCTGGATACAACTGCTGCCATTACGCCCTGGCAACATCATTTTGAGTTAAAGTCTCTGCAGTAATGACCTCCACTGTATCAAATTCTGACCAATAATGAGCAGCGCAATTGACTGCGAGCACACGTATTGGCACATACAGCTTTGTAGTGCATCGAATAAGCTCCTGAACGTACATCAACCTGATAAGAAATACCAGAAGCGACAAAAAACATTTTTGAAAAAAAATTAATTTGACGTGCACTTTGATCTTTTAGCTTGGCCAATATCCTATCAGCTAATATCCAGCAGGCAGGGTTTATGACCTATACTGCAACCAACCACAAGAGATGCTCAAGGTGTTTTGACTTCACTTTTGAGGAGCTGTGATGTCGTCCTTCTATTTTAAATACCATGATTTTGAAAATAAAGACAATTCATTGGGTTGCAATGAAATTTCTCCAACGTTTCTAACTCAAAACTCCTAAAATCCTAAAAAAACAACCAAAACCAATAGGATTCCAGATTCATTTGTAGGTTGATCTTCTGGGCCTTCCTCTATTGTCTGTAGGTAGGCAGGTAAAGACTGCAATGACCAATCGATTAACACACATTTAAGTCCTTCGCACACCAAGTCTGTATTTTTCATATGCATTTTCTTCAGTCCTTCATCTACTAAAACTCTTTATGCACAGAAACCTTACACATTGAGACAGATGTGTTTCATTGTTCTACACGTTGCAAACGTTTGAGACATTTGCTTCCACCACATTTTCTTCATGGATTATTGGTCAAACGAGTCTCTAAGCTTGTATGAAAAAACTACAGCAGAAAACTAAACTTGTCCTGTAAACTTTAGTGACGTACAAAAGTTTTAGAGTCAGTTTGTAAAAGTCATTCACTCGACATGAGATTGTATTTATTTTTATACATGAGACAATTTTGGATGTAAAATAGGGAATTGGTGTGCAGAAGTCTGTCAGATAAGTTCCGCGTTAAGTTACACATCTTTGAATTCAATTTAATGTAACTTTTATAATAACCATTTATTTATTTCTATGCAGTTGACATGCTCATGTTATGAGCTGTGCTCACTCAGAAAGATCCTTATGTTCCTCTCTTTCTCTTGCCATTTTCCTGTATTTGGATGGCCGCTGTTGGGGCTAATGAGCCGCTGGCCCATGTTGCTCTGTACCGAGCCTCTTTGAAGCGCCACTGTCATGCAGCTTTGATTAGCCCTGTTTTGATAACGTCTTCTCTGTTCGCTTACAAGTGGCGGATCCGAGGGATAGCGCTGACAGAGTCAAGGGAGATCCCGCCTTGTAAACACAAGTGATGAGCCTGGAGCTCAGCAATGTTTCACTCAGAGCTGAAGCAACCTCCTTCTGCATCTTCCTCTCTTTCTTTTTGCTTTATTCTGTTCTTTCTCCTAAATTTTTGAAAACTTTGCTTCTCCCCTGCCATGCTCCTCTCTTCTTGTGTCATCATGTCTCTCTTTGTCTGCTTTTTTCTCTTGTTCTCCTTCTGTCCGTCTGTGATCTCTCCCCTCTGCTTTGTTCAGTGCCCTTTTCTTTTGTCTTTCTCACCCTTTTTATCTCATGATTTCCCTCTTTCTCCTAAACCAACTTCTCTTTGATTTCTGCTCATTTTTTGACATTCACTTTCTCCTTTCTTTCATTTCCTTCACCACTGCTTCCTTATGCTTTCTCATGATCTGTTTGATTCTTCTTCTCCTGCAGCGGAAGTGGTATTTCTCTGCTGATCTTGAAGCAGCGCTGGATCTCTTCGCTTCAGTTCCAGTCACTGGACGAGATCAGCGCCGGGAACGTTTACATCTTCAACAACAGCCGCTTGTGCTTCTACAACACCGTCAACTGGACGTCGCTCTTCAGGACGCCGAGTCAGAAAGTCCTCATCCGCAACAACAGAGATCCAAAGGAATGCAGTAAGTCTTCAAAACCAATGTGTAGATGGTTGTACAGTGTTTCAGCTGGAACACGTTCATTTAGCATGAGAGCAGCTACTAAGCAGAAGTTATGCGTGTAATCAAGTAGGACACAAATGGCTTTTTGGAATCGGACTGCGCTCATGAAGTTAACTTTTATGGGTGCCTTTTTGGTTGAAAAAATATTTGGATTACCAGCCACTTTAGAAATTGTGTCATTACTTTCAATTTGGAGATTTTAGAGGAAACACATACTGATACACACTCACACAGTGCTCATACTGTTTTATCCTGATTCACATCCGGTGGTAACCAAACACCTATTAAGTCCCCCTGTTCTCTTTCTTTCTTACATATTAGCTGTCTAATTAATTCCAAACTCCCCGCATATCTCTGCAAAACTCACCCCCGGCCTTACACACTGACATGCCCGTTTCCAAGGCGACTGTGTCACTGGTGTCTCTCGCTCCTTGGCCATGAAAGCCCTTATTCAGCTCCCTGTGAGAAAGTGCTTAATGCGTCATGCACAGAGGTGGATTAAGCTCACTGCTAGCCACGGGGAAGCAGACACCTGATGGAACGATGAATTGTCTACATGTGGCTTCAGCTGCAGATGGAGGAAACTGACTGCACGGCTTTGTTCAAAGAGAAATATCTGACAGAGAGGGTGTGGGGGGCGCAATACAATGAGGAAAATACCATAATTAATTGCAAATTATGTTTTTATGTCTAAGTAACCAGACAGAGGTAACTAGAATACAAAAGCATGGACCGCTGTGGTTTTTCTCAGCCCTGCCTGGCTGCAGTTGATATCATTAGCCAGTTAATGAGTGTGGTGTATGTGTGTGTTAGAGATCGATCGATTGGGCCCTTACACAGGCCTCTTCATTAGGCTCTGCCCCCCCGTCTGCCATTGACTGTTCGGCTGTTGACAAAGGGTTCGGCCCCCACTGGGCGACACTCTAGGGTACGTGGGTGTCAGTCACCGGATGGAGGACACGGCGAGTCCAATGAACAGCATTGATTGTTGTGGTTTTGACTGAAAAAAAGGGCTCAGAGCTCAAGTTGGGGGCAGTCTTTAATGGTGGAGGTGTGGGGAATACCAATGTTTACTCACACAGCTGAGCAGCCCCTCAGCCAGAACAAACACACAAATGTGCTGAGATGTTCACAGGTACCAACACTCACTTATCTTGAAGGAATGAATACTAATAATGCACACGCACACGCGCTAGGGCTGCAACTGATGATTATTCTCACTGTTGCTTAATGCTTTCTCAATGAATCAATCAGTTATTTGGTGAATAGAATCTCAGGAAATGTTAAAAAATGTTGTACACGAAGCCCAGGATGACATACTCGTGTTTTTCTTGTGTGTACAACCCAAAGATATTCCCTTAACTGTCATAGAGAAGTAAAGAAACTTGAAAATATTTGTGTATAAGAAGCTTGAATCAAAGACTGCTCTTTTTTTCTTTACAAAACCTCTCAAACTGATGAATCAGTTGTCATTCTAGTTTTTGATACCTTTAAAGTGAGAAATATTAGGGAATTTATTGGCATCTCGTGCTGAGAACTGCAGATTGCAACCAGCTGAAACTTTCCCCAATTAGAATTCCTTCAGAGTTCATGTTTCAGAAAGTTTTTACTTGGGGCTATCCTATCAGCAGAGGTCTCTTCCTCTCCAAACAAACTGGTCAGGTGATTAAAACTGGTTAAAACAAAAATTAAAGCTGTTTCACTTCACACGAAACAAATCAGTGTTTCTCAGATGTTTTTACCTTGTTGCAGACGGCCCACTAGCCTAGCACCTGCTTATTTTTTGTTCCATGTGTAGATATCAACGACTCATTCTATGCTAACAAAAACAATGATTCTTATTTTCAGGTGACTGTACACTAAAGAAAACATACTTATTATTTTTTTTTTCATTTCTGTCAATATATGCCCCATAAATCCTACAAACTGGACCTTTAATAGACAGCTGTTGCAACTCAAACACACACACACACACACATTGTAACAAGTTAGCACAAATACACACTTCCTGTCTCTAGATGAAATTGTGTGGGTGTGTATCTGCAGGCTACGCTAGTGTGTGTCTATGTGCACGTACAGTCTGCATTATTTTTTTTTTAAATCAAGTTTTGTCCTTTTTCTCCACAGCTCAGCAACGAATGGTGTGTGATCGGATGTGTTCGGACGACGGATGCTGGGGCCCAGGGCCCGACCAGTGTCTCTACTGCCGGTATTTCAGGCGTGGCCGCACCTGCGTGGAGTCCTGCAATCTCTTTGACGGGTGAGTAGTACATTCACAAACACTGTTTTTAACTCTTTAAAACCGACGTCCCACAGATGGCCATGCACTGTTTGCATGATCATGTTCAAATGGATCTAAATGATAAGCATCATAGCTGGAGCATCCATTCTTTTTGCAGCAGAAAGCTAAGGCTTCTGTCTTCAGTGCCATCATGTGTGTGTGTGGAGCATTATGTGTGGTGCAAAACCGTGTAAAAATCAAGGTCGTAACCATGAAGTCAACATTGAGGAGGACCAAATCTGGAAATCAGGAAAAAATTAAAAACTAATTTCCTTATATTATATATTCATCATGACTAGATACAGCTACACAGTATACTATACAAATATGCAATAAACAAGTACCCTTTAATACTAGAACCACTAGTGGTAATGGCGATTTGTTACAGTTATTTATGAATACATGTGCTAATTATTTTTTCCAGACAGCACTGTGTCGTTATCTGCTGCAGCGAAGCAGTTTTTATATTTTTTATCAATACATGTCAGGCATATATGCATATTAAGGGGGATGTGTCCCCTTCAATATATATTATACAGCCTTGGCAAAAAAAGTTGATGAGAAAATGTCTGATTTTTGTATATTTTGTAATTGATGGCACAATGTCTTCTCTTAAAAATGAGACTATCCCAAAGTCTAAATAATGTAGATAGTTCAAATAACTGTTGGAGTGTGAAGAAAAGAAAAAAAATCATGTTTCTACATTTAGAAATCCTGAATGAATGAATGAATGAATGAATGAACAATTTCAATACTTTTATCAATTATTTAATTTTTTTGACTTACATAACCTTTCACCTTAGGTTGTTCAGATTTTCGGGATATGAGGCATTTAAAGATCTAAGAACTAAGAGCTAAAGAACTAAAGAACCAAGAACTAAGATCACAATAAGCAGAAATACCAGTATTGGCACTGATGGACCATTTCTATTGCACAGTTAAGAGGGTTTGAAAATATCATTTTGATTGATTCTGGGCATTTTTTTTTCCAGTAGTATCTTTGAACTGATCTGACACAAATGTTGAAACCTGACCCAAAAATGAGCATTTTCCAGAATGTCAGGTCATTATGCTTTGCAGAGACTGCATTAATTCCCTTGCAAACAGCCATACATGACAAGCAGAGGAAATAAAATCAATTTAAACAGCTTTGATGCGCTAGAATTAAGTCAAAGCATTCTCAAGGGCTCTGGAGGAGGAGAGTCTAATTGCAGATTGGCATGAATGTAATGAGATGAACCAATAAGGAATTTCTCTCTGTGAACAGTTAACGCGAACAGTTAAAGGAACATTTGGCTGCGCGTTACATCTGGAGTCCAAAATCAATTTGAGTATATTGTTAAAGGATTATATTTTATTACAAATTGCCCATTTGGGCTGACAGACAAGAGTGTTTATTGCTCTGAGCTGTGAAATGACTGACATTTGCGACAAAGGCCCTTAGAGTGTCCTCACAATCCACTGATGTTCTGTTTGCAGTGTGAATAATTGCATTCAGGTCATTGCTTTATGCCGCCAAGAGGCGCATCAAAAAGATCACTGCCAACTCACCTGGGGAGAAACACTTCTTTGTAGATGCAGTTTCCAGTCTTTTGTGCCTCTGTTGAATGAACGTGGAGATGTTGTGAATCACTCCACTTGAAAGCATCCATCTAAAATAAGACCGTACCAGCAGCATCTGCCACAAGATAAATATGACTTTCTTGCAAGCGGTGATGTCAAGCCTGTGTTCTCCCTGGGGGGAGAGGAGAGAGTGCACGTATGTGTTTGAGAGAGAGGGTGCGTGAGAGCGAGCAACCCTCGGTCATGTTGACTTGTTGCCGGTCCTTTTTCCCGGCACCGTTAGTGGGAGGGAGGCTTTGAAGTTGCCTGGAAAAACAGCTCACAGCGGAGGCTTTGAAGAAGACTGGTGAGGATGAGGCGTGTGGCAGGGAGCTGCTGGAGCACACTTGTTTCCTATACTGTAAATACAGTCAGTCACTGTGATGCACTGTAGAGTAATGTTCGACAGACCCACTTTTTGCTTTGTGTCGCCGGCCTGAACTATGGAATTAAAATGTCTATAACCTGAAGGGATGCCTGGTGTAACAAGTCACCACTTGCCAAGCACAATGTACCTTTAGCAGATACAGGGAAGATTTATTGAGATGGAAACCCTGAATGCTTTATGCTTTCTGTCTCACTGAAGTCAGCACAAAACTTGTGTTATACTGCAAAAAAAAATACCCTTGGTGCATCGACTGCAAACAGAAGGGGTGCCACTGTGATGTTACCCATTGATTTGTGGACTACCATGTTTAAGCCTTAAATTTGGCATTTTGGCCACCATCTTGGTTTTTTTGGAGCCAAAAGTTGCCATATGTGGATGAGAAGGAGGAGACAAGTTACTGTGAGAGTAATATGTTAGTCACAAAGTAGCAATGCCCTAAAAATACTCTGCTTTATCATCTGTTTCACTCTAAATGAGACCATTATTCACAAAATGAATGTTGTGCTATATTAAAGAAGACCTGAAACTAGCAGCTGGGCCACAGACTGTATAAATAACGGCTACTGTTACATCAACCACTGGTTTCTGGACTGCCGTTTTGAAGCCTCGAGTTCAGCTTTTCACCCGTCGCCATCTTGTTTTTTTGGAGCCAGAAGTATTTGGACAAGAGGTTGAAGCAGTGGAGGAGCGAGGGGTGGATCTGACTTACTTATTGTAGCATTTGTCAAATATGTTAATATTTGCGATATGAAATCAATGCAGCTATGATGGACCTCGAAGCAAATCAGGGGAAAAAAATTACCATCGTTGGGAGTGGGGAGTCAGGCCCAAAATCAGTTTGATTCTTTTATAGTGTGTGCCTGGCATAACTAAACCCTTAATTTCGATCTTGACAGAGTATATTGGAAAACAGACTCTGTTTACAATGTGAATGAGACAACAACAGGACAGAAAAACAAAAAGAAAGTGAGTCAGAAAGGCTTTAAATTAGATCCTCAAAATGTCCCTAAAGAGCAAAGTTTCAGTCTTTAGAAGATTATTAAATTTATTCCAAGACAAGGCATGAAATCTGCTGGTGTTTTGTCCAATTTGGGTTTAACAAGCCCTTTTAACCATAGAACAAAACTGATATCCTGCCACTATTCCCTTTTATCATCAACATAAAGATGCAAGCAAGGATCACTAGATGACTTGAGCACAATGGAGAGACTAAATTCTAGTAGATTTAGTGGTATCATGACTTGCAGACTAATACTTATGGCAATTTATGAATAAGAGCGTTGTTGTGAATGAAATATACAGTCCTAGTGCTCATTATGTCTCACACAGAGACGACAGGCCTGCTCTGTTACACAGGGTACAGTGTTTGGTGCAATAACTGTCTCCACTGATAAAATAGTAAACTTTATCTCAGGATTTATGAGTGGTGGCTGCTGCATGTCTAAATATAACATCACCCTAATATAGTACAGACAGCGGGAGACATTTACAGCAGTTTTTTATTTTACAAGTTGGTAAAGAAAAAAAAAAAAAAAAAACGGGCCATGCTTCAACACAGACCAGACATGAACTTTTTAAGTTTCTCCATCTTCAATCTAGATGCCATGATATTTTTAGTTTGGAACTGAATAACACTGCCATTTAAAGTGTTTAAATCTAGTCTGGTCAATTACTGTGGAGGATTATTAGGGCCGGGCAAAAATGGCTGAAATGTTGAAAATAAAATTGAAATGTCAAGATTAAAATCAAGAATAAAATTAGACTTGCAGTATTAGTGTCAGACATAAGACAGAAAGAAAAAAAAGATAAGGGAGATTTTTCTTTCTTTATTTCTTTTTTGTATTTTTAAAATAAAGTCAAAATGTTAAATGAAGTTAAGATGTTGAGAAAAGGGTTGAAATACTACAACGATAAAGTTGAAATGTTAAGAATAAAGTTAACTCCTCTCGTCCATCAAATTTGTGTCTTATATACTCGCTTTATTGCACACAGGTGTAACTAACACTACTGTTGCATATGTCCATTACCAGCTATTTTAGTTTGCAAAAATGTGGCCACATCTTCTAGTAGTCTGATCTCTTCTGAACAGACACAGTCTCCCATTACAGTCTCTTCAAGTGTTGCAATTTACTGCCACGCTGTATTTATGCACAAAAAGAGAAATGATTTCCTTGTTACTTAAACTGTTTCCAAAATACAATTTGACCAGTTCATTTACATCAGGTGTTTCATAGAGGTAGCCATATGCTCTAATGGTTGTTGTCTGACATATTCTCAAAAGTTCAACTTACATCTTAAAATGTCAACTTCATTCTCAACATTTGGACTTTTTTTCTTGTGAGGCAAAAATAAAGAAAAGTTTACCAACTATTTATTTTCGACATCACACTAAGTAATTGCCTCTGACGATTGCATCAGAGAAGTTTTGTCTCGTCAGGTGTTGTAAAATGCATACATAGGAGTATATTATATTGTTTTCAGTTATACAATGAGAACGACCAAGCTAATAACTATGCTTGTAAGTGTTAACGGTTGTGTTTGGTAACAGCATGGTATCATCTGCATAGATTGTTAGTTTGCATACAGTTTCCTGTTTTAGAGATATCTTAGTTTAAGGAATGTTTGGATTTAGTTACTGTATTTGGGTTTCTACTGTATATAGCACGGATTAGCGTAATATCATCCTTTGTTCTGAGTCAGTTGTTTTTTGTCTGTATATCTCTACATAATTTGGTGATGGCTCATTAGATATGTTTCCAGGTTGGTGATTTTAAACCTTAAGATTCTCCAGCTCGCCCCTCGTTATATGTCTCCATTCTTAATGAGGAAAGGCTTTAATTCCCTTTAGTTTCTACGTCTGTTGAATAAAACAAAGGAGGAGCAAAGGAGTGCGAGAGGGGAGAAGAAAACGTCTGAGATGGCGTCCACTGGGGTTGGAGGAAGAGGAAGGAAGCGGATTAGGAAGGCGTTGAAAGTGTTTAATTAAAAAAGTTGCTCTGGTGGGTTGGCCATGCTTTGGTTTGCTGGAGGTTTGGAGGTCTGAATAGTAGCCACAGTCCTGCTTAAATTCTTGCTAAAACAGGGCTAATCCCCCATCAGGCCATCCCCCGATGGGGCCTTGGCACACACTTCCAGCCGTGAAGGGGGCCAATCAGGAGGAACGGCTTTGACGGAATGGAAATGACCCTGGAGAGCACCGCTGCAGAGGTCTTTGTCTCTCACCCATTCTCCTCCATGTATTTTTTTCTTCCTCAACCAACAAAAGAGATATCTCTCCTCTGCCTGGACCCTTTTCTAAAGGATTCCCCCGGACAGAGCTTCCAGGAGAGAAATCTAATTTATTTTGGAACAAGGGAAAGAAAGACGAGGGAGAAATGTAAAGAGAGCAAGGGGAGTTTCCTTTGAGTCCAGCGAAAGCATTATTAATAAAAGGACACTCTGTGATACTGTATGTTTGGATGGTTGAGACGAACTTCTGTGAACATGCCGAACCATTAGGACCATTGAAAACGCGTCGACATTAAGGCTCGGAAAAAGGGAAATTTAGTATTTTATCTCCTCTTTCATTGCCCTGTAATGTGAACGCAGAAACTCGGGAGTGTCTGAATGTCTGTTTTGCAGCTTTTAGAACCACCAAATCTAAAAAGCATATAATATTCACCACATGAAAATGCATAAAACACACATACCCGCAGGAGATCCGAATTTTAGAGTTCAAGATCACAAAAAAAACATCTCACAAGAAGGAGGAATCTGTTGAATCTTTATTCCACCCTAGTAGCATCCCATGCAAATACAAACAAAACGCGCACAGAGTCCCTCTCATTATCTCGCCTCTGTGAGAAAGGCGGCTTGTTTGTAACTGGGTGAATCCTCCTCTGAGGACGTCTGTTCTCTGCATCAGCTCATCGATCCCTCTGATGTGAAAAGTGTTTTTGATCGGCAGCGGTTGTTATTGACAGCAGCCATGCTCTGCTCGCCAGAGACGGCCCACTTCAAAAAACGGAGATAATGCGCTGATTTCAACACAAACAAAGAGAGAAATTTATAGATTTGGTACACACACAGAAAAAACACACATACACATATAAGGATTCAGCAGTATAGCCTGAGGCACTGTGCAGCTCCCGTTGGTGTGATTGCAGTATATAAACCCAATATTGAGCTCGATTGTTTGCCTGTTTTTCTTGAGAAGTCTAAGTGGAAAAACAAAACCATCATGAACAACACGCATTGCTCTAACTGACTATATAAAGAATATGGTCGAGCTCCGGCTAGCAGCACAAATTGCAATGATTCTCAGATTTGATTAGAGGATGAACATTTTTCTTGGCTTTTTCTTCTTCTGTGCTTGCCTGCCCTTACATTTTTCTTCTCCCTCCTTCTGCACCTCCCCTTCAACCTATCCAAAGCCGACTTCTGTCCGTGCCCTCTCCCTGGCCTCTCATGCCATCCTTCCCTTTTCTCATTCCCTCCCACCAGCTCTCCTCACTCCCTCCTTCCTCCACACATCCCCTCATGTTTGCCCATGATTTAAAAAGCTGTTCATTATTCATGGGCCTTCTCTGTTAGCATATTGACCATACTAAGCCTTTAACTTGATCAAATAGTCTTAGGCAGCGAGCTGCCCTGCGTGCGCCTCTACCAGAGGGCACTCCAGCAGTCAGTACAAGTAGGAATCGAGGGGATGGGCACGAGTAAATAAGGCTTTAACCTTGCTTTCTTGATGCCGAATCACATGTTGGTTTGAAAATCAAAAGCCTTCTATGTACAGCTTATACGCACCGCATACTCCAAAATCCACCCTCAACAGGCTCTTAATCAATATTTCAATACTCGTACACCCTCAAATCTATAATACATGCACCTCCATCTCAATTTCACTATCTATTTCAGGGAAATGCGTGAATTTGCCAATGGATCAGTGTGCCTGGAGTGTGATAGCCAGTGTGAGAAGATGGATGGGAACACCATGACATGCCTCGGCCAGGTAAGAATCCACTTCAGATGCCCTCAAACTTCTTTCTCCCTTCAAAGATACTTTCGTGAGGTAGACTATTCACTTTTAGATTAAAAGCACTGCTCTCATTTTTCTGTTCAAGATAGCCTCATATCTTGCGTTGTGCTAAAGTGGATTTCCAACTTATTTTGTGGGAGTCCATCTGTTTTGCACACAGGATTTCCGAAGATATAAGTGCTGTGTTTGCAAAGGTGAATGGTAGGTTAATGGGAGGAATGATAAACTACCGTGGCTACTTTAGGAGGCATGCTTTTGGCAAGCACACACACACACATACACTCAAAACAGCGAAATGAGATTAGTTTCTGACCTTCACGTAAAGTCACTTTTAAAGTCTCAGATGTGATCAAACCACAGCTCTCCAATATGTTAAAATTTCCCTTTAAATATCTGTAGAAATGCACATAAATGCACAAAAAACTTGCGTCTAAAAGAAAAAAAATACATGAATGAGCCCTATTACGATAAACTCGGGCACTGTAGTTTATTTTGAGTTAAAGGACCAGCATGTAGGATTCAGTGGCATCTGGCAGTGAGATCACAGATTGCAACCAAATGTATACCCCTTCCTTACAAAGCCTGAAAGAGAACCAATGGTGGCCTTCAGTTGCATTTGCAGCACCAAAGTCAAGCTGCCACTCTAACATGACAACGACAATGACCCTCTCTAGAGCCAGTGTTTGGTTTGTCTGTTCTGGATTGATGTTGAAAGGGCTCATTGCAAGTTAACAAAAACACAGCAGTTTTTAGTTTTAGGCAGGGTTCCCACCAATCTCCAAAACCCATCGGAAAATGTCTGAAGACGATAAAGGCTGTGGGGACCAATATTTCAGGCTGATCCAATATATCCAGCTGATATCTTGGCAAAAACTTCCTGTTTCATGTGGCTGTCATTTTGGCTAATCTGTATAAACAGATATCTGTATTTGAATGGAAAAAACATTAAAAGAAAAGCTAATATAAGACTAAGTTGTCGTCAGACCACAGCAGGTTGGTTCCAAGATTGCATTTCAGCCAATGCATTCTACCTCCCCAAAAAGACTATTAACCTCCTGCTTACATGGGACTGGTCAATGCTGTCTGGACTACAAACTGACTACAATTTGATACCAGAACACTAACGATACCGAAATTTGTCTCATTGCTCGTTAAGTTAAAAAAATATATCAAAAGTACCTTAACTCTTGCACAAAACATAGGAATCCAAGTCCTCTTTGTCTATGTATGTCTATTTTTTTAGGACTTCAGAGACTAATGGAAATCATGGTTAAAGATGATCAAATACTAATAAAAACACAATTATGATTATTGCATTTGTTTCTGCCAGTATATCCCCTAAATCCTATACTGGTCTAGTAGTGACATAGTACTGTTGCCACAAAAACTGACTACTGCACCGACTGGATAATAAACCGCAGTTGAAAATAGTTCCCAACAAATGTATATTTTCTACAGTTTGAGGAATGTTTTCTAAAAGGTAAGACTTGATTTAGCCTTTGTTTTTAAATTGAAAACTTATGAGGGAAGTAATGTAAGAAAGCACTGTGTGGTAGACTAACACATCTGACCTTTATCCTTCAGGGGTCTTGAGCTGAAAGGAACGTCTGCTATACCATGATACATAATTTTACATTTGTAGTGTTACACTATAGAAAGTTGTATTGCTGCATGACTTATTTTGTGGAATTTAGTAGTTGTGTGAGTAACCTTTCATGACTGTCCCTGGAGAGAGAAACAGAGAGGGAGAGGGAGAATAAGAGATGAAGAGAAAGAGAGACTCCTCAAGGATGCACAGAGGCGACTGACTTTGAGATGCTGGTCACAGTTGAGTAGTAAATAACACCGGAGTCAATCATCCACAGGCGCTCTCACACACAAATACACATGCATACGGTGCACACGGACATACTCGAATGCATTCCGACATCTGTATGCGTCTGCACTGGTGCACACACATGCATACACACAAACATGCAAAGTGAGAATAATGTTTATTGATGGCGTGTGTCTCGATGTGTCAAACTGTGAAGAGCTGTCCGTCAGGTCACTGTGGTCGTCATTAGCAACAGAGCGCAGCACTGAAACTCCCAGCGCCCGGAATACAACAGCGCCTCTTGAAAACAACTCTTGCATACACACACCAATCTTTTTAAGTTCACACACTTGTATTGCACTTAAGTCAACACCATCATCACTACAAGCACATAAACACCAAACACACTCTCCTTTCTGTCATACACACATGTACACACACATACACACACATAGACACACACACACTGCTGGCCATTCCTTATTCATGATCTGGCTGCAGCTGAGCTCAGTTACCACTTGTCATCTCCTCCATCACATTCAATGCGCCACACTATGACATGACATGATTTCTTATGCATTTTGCCAATTTAAACAAGAGGTGCAGCAGAATACACTCTTGGCAATTTTGCTCAACACATTATAAATCACTGAATGGAATTCATGTGGGCCCTGCCAGTGACATTAGCCATAGTAGGAAGTGAGCAAATTGACATGATTCGCCAGGTTTGAATTTGATTCTGTTCAGTTCTGTTCTCTACCCTCATACATTTTTCTGTCTCTATTCTTTCCCTAACTTTATTTCTTTCTGCTCATTTCCTTCACCTCTTTGCCCATTACATTTTCTTCTACATTTTCTTCTACATCTTTCCATCATACAACATTTTACAAATCCTTTTGCTGCTCCCTCTTTTTCTTTCTGCTAATTTCCTTTGCTCATTCTGTACATTTTTTCCACGTTACAAATTCCTTTCCTGCGCCTTTGCTTTCTTTCTTCTTATTTCCTTCACCTCTTGCCCATTCTTTTCTGCTACATCTTTTAATCTTATGAATTCCTTTCCTGCACCCTCTTTTTTCTTCTACGAATTTTCCTCATCTCTTTGCTTTTCTTTTCTCTTACATCTTACAAATCTCTTTCCTGCACCCTCTTTTTCTTTATTCATCCCTTGTCCATGGCCTCCCTTCTAACCCATCCCTCTCATCTGCCATCTCCTTGTTCTGCTCTCCTCTCAGGGCCCAGACCAGTGTGTGAAATGCCTCCACTTCAAAGATGGACCCAACTGTGTGGAGAAGTGCCCTGATGGGTTGCAGGGGGCCAACAGTTTCATCTTCAAGTACGCCAAGGCCAACAACGAGTGTCATCCCTGCCATGCCAACTGCACCCAGGGGTAAGAGAGGAGATGATACATAAAGATGTGTGTCTGGGTATACAAATTATTCTTTCAAGTGTTTGCTCGCCTTCGTACTTCCTTGGGCGTCCTCTGGGTTAGGCGCTTTTATGCTGTTAAAAGCATGGTGAAGACTGCTTTGGAAGTTGGGCAGCTCTCTCCCAAGAAGAGAGAGAAAAAGAGAGACGGAGAGAAGATGACTTAATCTTGCGACCGCTAGATTCCCCGACCTGTAGCTGGCTCCTGGTGGCTGTCCGGTCAGGGGCAGAATGCATTGACCCTGAAGGCCATGTGGGGTGTAGTGCAGATGAACTATGAGTGAAGGGGTGGGTGCAGAGAGACACTAGCTGGAGGGGAGATATGAAGCCGAGGAGGTGGGGTACGCCGTGAAAATGTGAGATAAGGAAGACAGAAAGGGAAGGTTGCAAGTATAGCAGTATGTAGAAGAGGTTCTATAGAAAAATACATGTTTTTGGCTCGAATAAAAAGCATCTAACATAGGAAGTCAGAAATCAAAACATTTGCTGGGACATAAGTTGATCCCAGGAGCTCCAGATGGGCATAAAATTATTAGAAAATAATTCTCATCTCTGCAGCATAATACTGTATATGCACTGGAGATCCAAAAGATCAAAATTTGCTTCGTTAACTCTGCCAAGAAGGTTATGTTTACTGTTCAGGATATTTGATTAACATGGCCATGTAAAAACTCATTGCATTTTGGAGTTGACTTGAGTCATGGGGAAATACAAAAAAATATTTTTCACTTCAGTGACAATGCGAGATAGGGCATTTGGCTTTGAACCCTTTGAAATCTGGAGAAACATCACTTTCTTTGTGCTGCTCTTCGATGCCTTTCACAGGTATTTAAACCTTTGAACCCTGAACAAGTTGGTAAAATTTCTTTCAGAAACATGGGCAATGAGCAACTTAGTGAGAAAGAATGTTCAAGAAATTTCAAGAAATTAATACAAAATAGAAAATTCTTTGAAAAAGAGATAGGAAAAACTGTCAAGAGAAAGATGTAAAAAGAAAAGCTAGGGGGAAAAAAAAATTAGTTTTTGCTAAGATTTGGGTCATTTCTTTTTTCTTTGCTCATTGCCTTCTTCCCAAGTTTCTCAAATTGACAGAAATCAAGCCAGGTTTCAAAGTACTGAAATCAAGTAGATGGTAGTAAGATTCAGAAGTGACAAATCAATGCTCAATCAGTTGTTAAACTTTGTCAACTCCACAATCCGCATTCCCAAGAAACAGTGTTTGCAGTTTTTGTAGATACAGGACAGGAGTTTTCTTTTTGTTGTGGCAAAATAAAGAGATTGACTTATTATGCTTTTATGCCCAGTTTGAAAATTTAATAATAACAGTTTTTAGGAGAGAAATAAGATGATACTCTGGAGTTTAGTGCTGAAACAAAGCAATTTATCAGTTGGTCTGTCAACAGAAAATGAACAATTTGAATTTGACAATTGGTTCTCTTGTCAAGACCTAGAGGAAAAGGTCACACATCTTATTCTTTTAACTGTTTTTGCCATATGCTGTAGAGTTCGTGGCCACCTGCTCAACTGACATCCTCTGCAAAAGCGGAAGTATGTACTCATTTACACACCAAAAGCATCATTTTAAAGGGCAAAGACAACAGTACTGTGCTAAATATTTGAAGGGTTAATAGGGATACTTTATATTACGAGTGCAACAAACATCTTGAGAGATTTGGTTTATCTGGGACACGCCGAGGTATAGACCCAGTCGTTTCTTTTAATTTGTGACAGAAAAGACACACGACGTGCATTGCTGCTTCCCACCAGTTAAAGAGAACAGCACATTTGGTCTTTGCAAATGGAAATGATGTACGTGTTTGGATGCGTATAGAGAGGGCAAGTGAGATCCGATCACAAGTAGTCACTTGAGACACATGTTGCAATGAATTCTAATGTCAGGTGTGAAGTAACAGCTGTCCCCTTGAATTGAATCACCCAAGATGCATATCAATGCCAGGTGTAAACAGGGCCTGTGTGCTAAGTGAGGCTGCAGCCAACAGCCAAGTCCATCTGCCTGCACCTCTAAAGCTGAAACAGATGTTTTTTACCTTTGGACAGAGCCAGGCTAGCTGTTACTACTTACTCGACTTTCAACCAGCTTTGTATCAAAACAATGTTAGTAGTATGTGTAGATGAACTTTGGTAGACTTTCCTCCTTCTACCCAGTGCCTAAATATCCTAAATATCCCTCATCCTCACCTCCTGCAGGTTCTCAGGCTTTTGCTCAAACAATGGCAATGGCCTGCCGCCAGCCACTGCCTCAAAGAGTATCCCTCTCTCTCTCTCTCTCGCTCTGTCTCTCTCAGACTCTGACCAAAATCATATTTACGTAAAACTAGTTATTGCTGATCAAATATAAATCAAGGTTACCTCACTGCCCATTTCTTGCCTAAAATGCCCCATTTTGCTGTAATTTGCGAGAGTTAGTAAACAGCCAGAGGGCGACACATTGCTTCCTGCACAGCAAAAAAGGAAGGCTGAAAAACGATCCATCAGAAAAGCTAAGCAGCGTTCATCAAATACAAGCCAAGATTCTGCCATTGAGTTGCATATTTCTTGCCCTAAATGTTTATAGAAACATGTTTAAGCTTACCATTTCACTGATATGTGATCCAGGCAACAGCCATTGTTTCACAGAGACCAGTCTATATTACCTCAACCACCAGCAGGAGCGTAGTATTCTGGTGGTTGTAGGTTTCCCACCTCTTGAATGAAAGCACAACTTTTCTCTGGTCATGTAGCACCAATTTGAAAAGTATTTGCGTCTTTCTACTGCAGAGACAGCCTAGTTTTATGTGAAGGCCTTTTTTTACATCGGTAAATATTTCTGTAATGGACACACATGAGAGTGGAATCAATCTCTTCATTGCAACAAGTAAATACCTGCATTTTTCCAAACAATGTAAAAAGTCACCTAATATGACCTCTAGTTTTTTTGACTGCAAAAGTGCAGAGCAGAAGGCTTTAGAGACTGCAAAACAAACTTGCAAATAAACTCACGGCTTAGCCATGATCCGGCGGTCTCTCCCTAAACAAACACACTTAAATGCAGAGGCCAAAGCCGGACGAGCCTTCAAAAGCACGGAGGCCGTGGACACAAAGAAATTGTAGCTTCTTTACGAACCAACGTGGTGGGTTTATGTCTTCATCCTCTCAAGCCTGTCTTTTGAAGTCGGTGCGGCTCTGACTTTGAGCTTTGGCCTTTTACTTTTTCACTAAACCTGGGAGTGCACCATCAAGGAAGCAGCGGGGGGATGTGGTCGGTGAACAGAGGAGGTGGTGGGTGAGGTGTTGAGGTGGAGCTTGTCGGTATTCTCTGCAAACAAAGTTAGAGCTCCGAAACCTAGCAACAGGGCTGGAGATATGATCTGAGGCGGAAAGCAACTTATTGTACTGCCTCTCACATAGCAGGAGGTCATTTTATTTTATTACAGCTAGCCTGTAAGTGTTGATAATATCAGTGCAGCTTTAAAAGGGAATAGAGAAGGAGTTTTTTGGGGGGTAAAGAAGAGAAAAAATGGAAAAGGAGCAGGTGATAAAGAGAAGAAAAGGTGGAAATCAGAGGAGAGGATAGATGTGATGTTATAATTCTTCCGTGACAGCTTTCACTCACACAGACACACACACGACCGCTCCTGACTCTGTGAACGCTAATCTGTCGTTGGCATGACAACACCTCCATCATGCTTTGTCATTTTATCCTGCCCTCCAGTCACAGGCTGCTCTGGATTATCATCAAAACAGGAGTCTGGGTATTTGAGGACATGAACCAAAGTGAGACATTGGTCAAAGGTCAAAGGTCAAAGGTCAGGAACAGAGCAGCACCGTTACAGCTGGTAAAAAGTTAGCATCATGCTAAAAGAGCCCTCATTACATTGCCTCAAAGGTTTTCAGTGTAAGGGGGTGGGGGATGTTGAAAGGGATAGGTGCATACCTAAAGACAAAAGGAAGTATGTTCCTGTAGTTCAGCGCGCTCATCAACATGGTCAGCAGTCGGAGCTGCAGCAAAACTGTCACACACAGCAGCTCAGGGAGGCAATTAAGAGACTTTAACCCGATTGCTGCAATTTGCCAAGCACTGCGATTTCTCAGAGTCACAACTCAGTTGGATCTGAGACTCATATACACACGGACTGGAAACACAGAACTTTAAATTCATTGTTACTTGATTGATTCTTTATTGTCCTTTTCAAAGGAAATTTGTTGCCATATTTATACAGGACCTCACTCAGGGTTGTTTTTCAGGTTTTTACACTAGAATGCAAAAACGAATCGAAATGCTCGCCGCAGTCTACCACCGTTTCCCCTCGTGGCAAAGGTAGTAAAGGGTAAAGCTTACCTTTTTTAGAACACCTTCATGAGATCTTATCGCCCTTGATTCCCCTTCGATGCTCGAGACATTTGAAAGATTTTCTTCCACTCCTCAGCAACAATAATCCTACTCTCAAAATCTACCATCTGCTGGTTTGACTGGTCCTGATCCAAAAGGGTTGTCTCTGGCGCCTTTAAACCGCTGACGCTGAGGAGGACCAAATAAAGTTGTGCAGCAAGTTTGAGTGTAAAGTCGTAACTAAACCAAGCAGTGCAAACAACATGTAAACAAACTGGTAGTTTTTTGGCACAGGATAGCAATCTGATGTCCAAAAGACGGCAGATAGATGTTAAATTTTGGTTGTAATGAAAATCAGCAATGTTTTTAGTGTCTAAAGACATTAGAAGCATGTTGTGTTAAGTTCACGTTCTAACATTTTTAAACAAAATATTGACGTAATCTGTTGCCAGTATTCTGCATCAAATTTACTTTGGCCTTTATCAGGTTTATCTCTGTCTTCCTCTATCCACACATACTGCACCATAATTTTTAGAAAATATAGCTTTTTTGAATTGCCTAAAATACCACCTTAAACAAGCGCTAAACTTTTTTGCGATAAATGAGAGTTTTATCGAAATTGCTGTGTTTCCATTAAGCATATTTTCTATTCAAAATTTCATTTTGCACAATTTGAGGGTTAAAGGAAACCTGCCCACAGAAGCAAAGTTATCAGGGTTGTGAAAAATTAGCACCTTAGAGGGTGTTTTAGGTTATCTACACTTGTAGTGACTTAAAACTCCCTTTGTGGGCATCCTTTTTCATAAAAAAACTCAATAAGAACAGACAGGGCCACAAATACTTTGGTACATAAATACATCATACACAGCGTCACTACATCAAAGACATCAGATACAAATCCACATTTATTTACGTATACATATGTACATAGCACCCACACACACTTTTGACTTTGTTTTGACATCCATCAAAAATAATTGTCGGTATATCTGCTTAAAAATCATTAAAAAAGACACTACTTCAGAACTTTTCTTAGAATTGGCAGGGTTTTTTCTTTTACATTTTCTTCAGTATCAAACTAATACAGTTATAGCTGTCTACATATGCATGTGTAAATTTTAAACGGGGGCGCTATTACCTAATTTGGCACACTTTTTAGGGTTTTCGTAGCACAAGGCATGCATTATATTTACTTTTTAGATCCTCAAAAGCATTATGAGAACTGTTGTTCCAAAACTCTGCCATCGTTGTCAGACTGAAAACCTGTGTTCTATCTTACTGACATAAAGATAAAACTGATAAAATACAAATATGCAACTATATTTAAAAAGCAACACCGTCTAAATAAGAGAAGAATATGTACTGTAGCTGCCTCATGATGTTTATTGTCAGACCAGTTCTTTGTTCTCGAGGAAGGAAACTATGTGGCTCATGCATACACACACACACACACACACACACACAGACACACACTCACACACTCAAATACGCCTCCACGCAAACACAACATTGGCTGCAGACACTGATTGCTCGCTAATTAGCTATTTGGTGCACCATTTAATTGACAACGAAGTGACTTTGGAGGAGCCACAGTTGTCACCGATTTAATTCCAAAGTTAGCCTGCTCTCCTAATTTGCTATGTAATTTGTTGTGTCTTGTGTAGTGTGCAGCTTGCACACATACACACACAAGCACACACACATATAGAAGCATTCAAAAAACGTTCTCCTGTGTCTATCCTGCTGTTCAAAGTCCTCCACTCAAGGAGATAGAATTAATGAGCAGCCAACAGTCTGCTCTAATCATTTCCTGCTTACCTAATGCTAAAAACTCCACTTGTCACTGATCAGCATGTTATCAGCACTATGTTACATCGGCTTTGATTGTTGAGATAGTAAGAAAAAAGAAATCTGAGAGAAGGTAAAGATGCTGAATCAGAATCAGAGGGGGGGAGTCCCTGATTGGAACACAAATGGACAAAATAAACAAAAATGAGAGTTGCTATGCAGCTTCATTGATTATATCAGCTTCAGGGGTTTAATGGAAATTTAAAAAGAAATATTCCCCATGCAGCTGACTGTACGAGGATGGATGATCATAGTACAAAATAATACAGCTATAATGTATAAAATCTTATTATTTCTCCAGCTGTTGTATTTATGGAATGTCTGTGTAGAAACTTGACTTAGATGTTAGAGTAAGGCAGCTGTGATGGGGATCTGTTTATGCAAGCAAATTAAATGTTTACACCCACTGAATACTTAATAATGAAACTTAAGTGCAATGTATTTTTTTTCTGAATTCACCTTTTTTGATTTTTTAAAACTGAATTAATTCATTTTTTCAATGTTCACAAAGTCAGATCCAAAAATAAAACTTTAAGAATTGTGAAAAAAAAAATTGAAGTTTCAGAATTAGAATCAGGTTCCTGAAATCCAGTTGGTTGTTTTTTTTTAAATTTTATTTTGTTTTTTTTAATTCTGAATTTTTAAATTTTAGATCTGAAGTTGTGAACTTTAGAAAAAAATTAATATCCCAGTTTAACTTTTAGAAGCACAAATAAATAAAATTCAGATACATGGTTTTCAAAATTAAAAAAGAAAATGTTATGAATTTTGAGGTGTTAAAATTTCAGTACTGAGTAATCCGTGGTTGTAAAAATTACAATGCTTATTTCTCTTAATTGCTTTCATATACCTCAGATTAGAATAATGTACATGCCTCCTACACTAATCTGATACAGCCTCTACATATAATCATTGACATCAAGGCCAATATTTCTCCATCTTATTTCTGTATTTTAGATTTGGGATGAATGGAATAAGTGACAAATATTCAATGGAAAAACAAATAGCCTGTTTTTGCCTTGTTTCTAGATATTCTCTTAAGTTCTATAGAGGACATTAATTTTTAATAGATACTGAAAGGGAAATTTTCTGTTTTGGTTAATTTCCCCCAAGGTTTACTCCAGTAATTTGTTCAGAAAATGCTCCCAGATGAAAATATTTTCTCACTCCAACAATAAAATCCATTTCAATATCACGTGAAACAAACAAGAACAGTGCTTCCCCACCCAGATGCTTCTTCCTGTCATATTGACGAGTGGTCAGCCGTGCTCGTGGATTCAATTTTCCACAGGTCCCTGCCCAGTGACAGCTGATTGACGTGGAAGAAAGACAACACGAGGCTCTCATAACCTGTCCCTGATTTAATGGATGATATCTCTTGGTTTTTCTGCCCTGCAGGTGCGTCGGTCCAAGACTCCAAGATTGTGTTGGGATGATGGACAGGTAAGGGATCTCAGGATACATTTGTAATGTGGGATTTGGGATACCACCTTCAGATCCTGGCACAGCTCGTTAAAGTTTCTCATGATAGTCATTAACAAGAGTGGAGTCAGTGTTTTATTTTATAATTGATGGATGGAATAGAAACGTTTTGTTGTTGTCTGAATCTCGTGGGCTAATTTGTGCCATTGTTATCATTTAAAATGTGTCAACAAAGCGTCATTTTAATTATGACTAAAGGTAAAAATGATAAGTTTTCATTTATTTTTTTATGTTGCGTATTTAGTGATTGAAGAGTTGCAGCTGATTTAAATTTTAAATGGCAACTTTGGTATTTTTCTACCTGGCCCCTATTTTTCCATTCCATACTTTTTTAAATTTGTGCAGCACTGAGTAAGAGCACCGCAGACGTGAGCCGTGAAACAGGCTGCAGTATAGCCACTTGGGCATTTGGCCGTCATCATTTTACAACCACCAGCAGTGCTTGGTTTGCCATCAACAGGCTCGGATTTTTATTTGAAGTGTCTGACAATGTGAAATTGATCCCTACAGGGAAAAAAATGTATGTTCCTTTTTTGTTTAGCCAAAAATCACAATTTCCACCAGACTCGATTTGAAAAAAAAAAACTATTTGAAAATACCATCAATTTACATTCACTTTATGAACTTTTTTTTCCACTGACAGACTCAGATTATTAGTATGACAACATTATTATAAGGAGCTATACAGAGATAAATAATAGCCATCGCCATTGCCAAACACACCAGATTTCATTTGAATAAACAGTAATTTTAGTGTTCACAGAGCCAGCATATCTTTGCATCATTGTGTTTTGTTTTATTTTGTTTCTGTTGACTTCAAAATAAGTGTGTTTTATGGAGACAAAATAACTGTTTATTTAAATGGTGTCTGGTGGGTTTGGCTATAGCAATTTTTGAGCTTTTTCCAAGTTGAACAAAAAAGATTTCATTCTTTAACAATCTATCTCTGTAGGAATCCTTAAGATACATTATTGGCAGGCTCTGACAGGCTCAGAGGTAAAAATAAGCACTTTTAGTGGACATAAACTGACGGTACACAAATGTCCCGAGCGGTTTCATTGCAGCCTGTTAAGCGGCTGCTGCCCTATTGCTTAATATTTCAAAAACTGTTATTCCCATCAGTCACTTAGACACAAAATCATGGAATAGCAGATTCCAGGTTAAAAAAAAAACAACAAAGTTACCCTTTTAGTACTGTGACATAACCTGGAGTTGCTGCAAAAACAGTAATAAGCAGCTCAGGTTACAACATTGCTCTTTTACCTCTACTGCTACCTGCTGAGACTACTATTATGCTTATATAAACAAGCAGAAAACAGCAAAAACCAAGTGAAATTAAACAAGTATTTTGTGAACAGCCATGCAACCTAAATAGCCGGAAGATACAACAACAACTCTATTAACAATACCTATAAAAGCAAGTGATCTTTACAGTTGGAGCAAAGTCAGAAGAGTGACAAACTCATTAGAGTTTAACCAAACCCGCAAACCCATAAAAAGGGGTCTTCAGCTCCTTTTAAAGAGATGAAACAGAAACAAGACTTTTTTATTTCCCTCTGGCAGCCTTCTGCTGAGTCTCTATTCCCAGAGTTGTTCTTTTGCTCTTACAGTGGCATTATTCCCCCGACTCATCTGGTGACCTCGTGCCGCTTGTTCTGCTGTAAACCCTTTCCTCCTAATTGGAGAAGTCCTTTCCCTTGTCTTTTACCTTGTGCTGTCTCACTCTGCCTCTTTCTTTTCCCTTTGCCCTGTTTTTTCTCTCCTCTTATCCCTTCATGTCTTTTAATTCCCCCCCTCTGTGGTTCTTTCCAGTGTTGTTGTTTCTCCTTGTCTCTCCTCCCCCTCTCGATTTAATCCATTCCAAACTGCTGCATTACTATTCACCACATGGCTGTATATCTCATTATGTCGAGACCCACAGCCTCTTTGTAAATTTCAAGCTCCCCCTTCTTTGGGTTTGTCACAATCGATATGGCAAAAGCTGCGGCACCTTGCTCCACCATAGCTCCGTGGTACATGAGTCTTCCATTAGCTGCTAATGGCCTTTACAACTAATAGAGTTTTGGACTCCAAGTGTCAAGTAGGAGCGGGGTTATTTTATGCTATGTGGCTGTGTTTTTGAAAAAAAATAAGGGGACAGTGAAGATTCTGGCAAGAAGGTGACAGTGGAATACAAATGGGAGGCAAAGAGATGAAGGATAAAGGGAAAAGAGAGTCAGAGAAGGACATGACTGAGTGGTGGCGTAACAGTCGACATAAGTGCAAAGAGGTATGTAAATGGCAAAAGCATTAGTGGCATCATAAGTGAAGAGAAAGAGCTTTTAACTTCCAACCTTTGGGTTTGACTTAAGCAGGTTTCCCTCCAGAAGATTCACATGCAATTTGTGAAGGATTGGCACTTTTAATTTTCTATTTATGTGAGGTGATAGTAGATGGTAAATTATGCGGAGAAGCACATGTAAATTACATCAAAGCAAAGTCAATTGCAACGCTGTTTAAAATCAAGGTTTTTCTGAATCAAATGTATTACACAGTAGGCCTCATATTGTTTCCCCCAGTTCATTTAAGAAGACAGTTTACTCCCAATAAAGGAAATAATTTGTCTTGAGTAACAAGGTCATGATTTCTGGAAAGAGACATTGCTGCTGGAGGTTTTTTATTTATTTATTTTTTGGTGCTTTGAGCTCCATAAGCTGAGTGTCATCTAGTTCCATTACATTAGAGGTAAGGCAAACATCTCTATGCCTGATACCACCAACACTCGACAACTCACACCAAAACAATCTATACTGATCAACAGCACTCCAGGTAAGAGAAAAATATGAGTTTCTGATTTGGAGTGAACTGTCCCTTTACATTGTGGAAGTGTGGGCAAATGTAGTAATAATACTAACGGGCTTCTTTTCTTTCTGTCTAGTTTCTTGCCTTACTGTATGTTGTTGTTTATTAGCAAACAACCCCCACCCCCCCCACCCAAAAAAAAAGCTTTAAACTTGAATATAGCAAGCATTAGGTGTCAGTGTTATTTCCAAGTTTGAAATGACTGGAAGAAATATAAGGGAATCCAGTCCAGTGTAACATAAGCTGTATAGCTTTTCTACCAAATCAAGTAATAAGAGCACATACCCTCAAAGGCTTTTTCTTCTGACCTGTGAAAATGGAAGCATCTCACCTGGAAAAAGCTGTGTGCTCTTGTACAAAATGAGAGGAATGATAGGGAGGGGTGCAAAATGAAGAGAGCAGAAAGGAGTTTTGTGGAAAGTTGTATATACTCTCTGAACAGTCATGTTCAGGCTTCTGGGATGACTGTTGGGGAACGACTTGATTAGAGTTTCTAGGAAATAGTCTAAAACAAGAGGGTGAAATCTAAAGTAGTAAGATTTTTAGGGATATAACAGCAGGTTGAATTCATCAGCACTGGCTGAATATGCACTTTCTTTCAAAGTGCCTTTTAGTTTCTTAATGTTTCAGCAATGTTAATGCTGCTTCCCTTCCTCTGTCTCTACAGGACACCACTAATAGCAGCTGGCATTATCGGCGGCCTATTTATCATCGTCATCCTGGCGCTCAGCGTGGCTGTTTCTGTCCGACGCAAAAGCATAAAGAAGAAGAGGGCCTTGCGGCGATTCTTGGAGACAGAGGTGAGAAGGTGGAGGTCATAACAACAGAGCTTTTCTTTCTCACAAGAAATGCTTGTTAAAAAAAAAAAAAAAAAAGCGCAGCTGAAAATATTGTTTTTCTTTCAGTGTTACCTCGAGGTAATTTTTGTCAGAGGATACAGAATAGTAGATTGGAGAATTTGCAACTACAGAATAAATTAATCATAACATTTGGGTTGGTAATAGCTTGGGACAAATTACAGCAGTATAATGAATTTTATTGATCCCAGAGAGGAAATTGGGAAACACTTCCTCTATAATGCCTACCTTATTATTAATGTGACAAAAGATGAACAAGGCAAAGTTTTGTTTTGGAGTTTGCTTAATGAAACTAAACAAACATGCTCAATTTGATACTTGGCTAGGAGGTATGAAAAATAAAAGAAGTACTTCTTCTCCGAATAGCCATTTGTATATTTTTTTGCTTACTCCATGTAACATTGAATTTGTGAGAAAAACTTTGTTGTTCTTGCATGCCTCTATTGTAAACAAAGAATCCAAAAATGGATACAATTCTTGATAAATTGAAGTCATAGTGGTCCACTTTTAACAACAGCAAAACTGCATCAAAACATCTGTTTAGAAACTTTCACAAAACTTGTGAAACTTACCAATGTTCTCCTCAAGGCCGGACTCCATTAAAAGAAAAAAAAGACTTTACTTTGCTGACCACAGAAGCTTCTGGACTGCTGCTGCTTCTATCAGTTAAGTTTGTGTTATTGTGTGACTTGTGTTTAAAGGGTTAACCAAAGTCACGCAGTAACACAAACTAACCAGCTGATTAAAGCAGCGATAGACCAGCAGCTCCTGTGTTCAGCAAGGTAAAATTACTGTTTTTGTGAATGGAGTCTGTTTTTTAAGAGAGCATAAATAAATTGCACTTTCAGTTCAGTTCCCCAACAAAAAGGGCTGTCTGTGATTTTGTTGTTTGTGAGGGTTAGTTTGTTTTTACCAAAGTCACACAGTAATACTCGGGCCTTCCCACTTTCTTTGAGTTTGTTATCCTTTACCTCAAAGTTGCAGTGCACTTTTCCAGATGGATGCCAACAACACTCATAAGCAAACCTTGAAACATTAAACCTTGGCTATGGTGCTTAGCTAAACCACGCATTGCGCATAAGTTTTTTAAAATTATGCACGGCCGCCATCGCCCATCGATCTGGCCTTGTAGGGGGTTCATTTTTGGGAAGCATTAAGACAGCAGAGCAGACTTTATATTCAAAAGAGAAAGTCAAAGATGGAGGTGTAGGTGAGTGCAGGGTTTATACTCTGGTTGATCACCTTTGTGCTGCTACGACACACTCTGTTTCCCGTGCGTGGCCCAGCAGTTATGTCATCACTGCAGGTCCGCTGAGCGGCCTTGCCCATAGGAGTGGGGCAGGCTGCTTGTCAGTCTGCATTAGTATAATTTACAGGTAGAGGCGGCAGCGTTATAGACAGCTGTCAGGCTCGAGACGGGAATTGGAGGAGGGCGGCCATGGGCAGTTTCTGCCTCATCCTGGCCACACACATCCATCTTAATCAGGCGAGCCCTGTTCCGACAGCCTCTTGACTGGGAGGGAAGTCTTCAGTCCGAGCCGATTCGCTAATGTACTGTCACGGAGAAACAGAGGCTGGGGAGGGTCAGGCTGGAGGGAGATCTTTTTGACCCCTTTTGCATTGTCTGATATAAAGTTGTCCTGTGACTGATTCTTTTTTCTCCTTCAATACTCCGCCAGGATAATGTGAAATATAGCCAGCCGAGTCAATTTCCTATCCTCCGAGGAGACCTAATAGGGTGTAAAAGTAATTAGGCACAATAAAATCTTTAACGCCTGTGACAGGTTGGCTCACGGGTTACAGACAGACCACTCATTAAGAGTTAGGTCATGGGTTCAGTCCTCTCGACACGCACATTAGCAGCTGTGTAGCGTCCTGAGCATGACACTGAAGCTGCCCGGTCTTTGTAGGTCGTTCTGTGTAAGAGCATTAGCTGAACGGACAGGGACAAAGCTGTGGATCAACGGTTGAAAGTGTCATTGCCTGACAGTTGTGATTTGTGCCAGCAAGGTCATACATATATAATCTGAAACCCACAATTTGTCGCCTCAGATGAGGGCTACAGTCTAAAATGCTTTTGTGGAAGTACATAGTGAGAATCCAACAGTATTAAAATCTGAATTATTTTGTAAGTAGGACTGGGCAACATGAAGTTAATCATATATCATGAGAATGTTGACCGAGTACCTTGATACTGTTTTTTTCGACAGTATGGTAAGGTTGGCTGTTGGTGCTTTCATGCAATATTTATCAATCCAATTACCAGGAAAAAAAATGTTCATACTGTTCATTTTTGCAAACCATATACTGTATGTTACATTTCTAGATTATGTTGTAGCAGATATGTTGAACTTTTCTGTTTTTCCTCAACATTGTGGTGAAGATGTAGTTGTGTTTAGGCACAAATATTGCTTGGTTGTGGTTAGAAAATAATCATTTTCTGGCCTAAAACACCCTGGTTTGGTGGCACAAAAGCTGATGGAAAAGCAGGGAGGAGTTGGTGAAAAACACCCAGGTTCAGTGCCACAAAGTGCCACAAGTGTGCCTACACTCAGGTGCAGTGAAAATCATGCAGATTTAGTGCCACATGTAGGGGCAGGGAGAGCAGGGACATGTTGATGAAAAACACTTAGGTGCGGTGTCTCAAACACTGCTGAGAAACACTGCGATGGCCTCAAAAAGCACCAAGGAATAGGTGGAAAAAAAATACCTAGATTTAATTCCACAAATACTGATGGAAATGCAGTGAAGGGTTGGTTTTGAACAGTGGCCTGCAGCCGTGGTTTGCAGCTTGGCAAGCGTCTCCCCTGGTCGTCATTGGAGTCTGTTCATTTTTATTGAAGTTCTTTGGTCACCAGCTTGAGATAATGTTAGTTAGCTACTTAGATGGCACATATAAATATAAATGTTTACTTTTTTTGTCAATATGGACATGCTACACACATAGTTAGCTTAAGACGGAGAAAATCTCACACTAGAGATGGTGCAAGTTTCTCAAAAATTCAATTCTGTAGCTCATTTTACTAAAACCAGAAGCATTAAAGCAACAACACAGAACAGCAAGAACAGTGTGGTTAAGTTCAGAAAAATACATCACCTTGCTGTTATGCAGCCTTTAAAACCAGGAAAAGACAGCACTTGGGGAATGACAATATCGATTTATTGCCCAGCCCTATTTGTAAGCAGTGCTCTTGTACGTGCGTGATTTTGTGGCCAGCACTGGTTTTCTAAGGTGTTCTTCACATCTCTCTGGAATTTAAATTCTCTCTTTTAATATACGAATATGCGCCTTCACAGTGCATACTTTGTGCATACACACTGATACTCCTCTCCCTCCTGTTTACTTTCCATCTGAACGCTGCTCTCCGCTCTCACCTACCCAGCATACTAAAAAACCTGCGCTCCTCCTCGCACCCTCTATCACACTTTCCACAGGCTCTTTCTGGCTGATGAAACCGCACGATAGGCTTTAGACTGGCTGGTGAATGTGGATTCTCTATTCAAACGAATAATAGAGCCGAGTCTGTGAATGGAGATCAAGCTTGTCTGGGTTAGGGATTTGGGGACAGCGAAGGCTCAGGGACTCCCCCCTTCTCTCTCTCTCACTCACTCTCTTTCTATCTGCCACGGCTTTTTTAAACAGAGAGCTCACCTCTTGTGTCAGACAGGAAAAAGATGCCTCCAGTGCACGCTGTCAAAACGTGATCTGAGCGCTCAGCCGACATTTCCATATCAAGGACACGTGTGAAGGCTGTTGTGCGGTGTTGACTCACAAAACACACAGCTATTTCATTTCTTTATTGTTGTCTTTGTTTTAATATTCTCTGTCTCTTGCATCCTCACCTTCTAGTTTTCTGTTCTGTTCTCCATTTTTGATCTCTGTATTTCCATTTATCTGTCTGTCCCCCTCATGAACAAACACTTTCTATCTTTTTAGCTCTGTTTTTGTTTCTCCCTCGCTCTCGCTTTGAAAGAAAGCCAGCCTCACACTGTGGTGCCTCTTAAGGAAGCCCCTGAAAACAAATTGCTTTGCTCGCAGGGAGAGACAGCACAAACAGCAGAGTCCCCTCACTGTTGCAGCGCGACCCCGGGCCTTGAACTCTGACCCCAGTCCAATGAAGCAGCACTAATGCACTTGAATCCCCCTCCCTTCTCCCCTCCAAGGTCCTCTTCCAGCTGCTTTGTACAGCCACAGGCCATGTGAGTGTTTCAGCACCACAGGCTGCGGACAGCTCTCACGCTGCTCACACGCTCTCCCCTGCTTTCTTACAAGAAGGATTTCAGTGTTCGGGGGAGTTGGACAGCTCCCGTCGTTCACTTCGGGGCAGGCTGGCTGAACGGAGGCACGGGTTGTCATTACAAATGCATGTAGTGCAGCCAAGCATTGTTCACATATACTGACGCGCATGTTAAATTTAATCCAGAAAACGCTATATGTGTCATGCTGAATATCAGAGAGGTGTGAGGAAAATGACATTTCAAACAAACATTAGGAAAAAATAACACCTGCATACTAAATGAAGACAACTTTTCTTCATCAGGTCAAAATATTTGATGAAACCACACATATATATTTACACAAAATTCAAACCAGTAGGTTGATGAGCTCTATGGTGGCAAGTGTAGTTAACCATCTAAACCATCTTTTACATGAATAAAGTTAAATTTTTCCTCATGCACGCTGTTTTTTAATAGCCTTACACCTATGTGATGTGTGTATAATTACCCCCTCTCATACATGTGCAGACAAAACATAAAGCACGGACAAATAATGTGCAAGTATTATGGAACTTAGGGGAATCACTTATTTTTATACGCAGCCTCTCACTTTTAAATACATCAGGATATATAATCCTAGAGGAACAATAAAGGATATACATTTACTTTAATAACTTGGATGTTATGTTGGTGCTTTTGGGTGTTGTTTCTGTTGTTTATCATCAGCAACATTAGCAAAAACAAGTCATATAGGGCAAGAAACAGGAGAAGTAAGACAATAAAACTGTGATATTATTGCCATTAAACATCCATCAGAGTTTATAACTTCAGCATTGACCTGCTCATAGTTTTGCATGCACACATTTTCCCTGTAATTGCAGGCATATTTACAGCCTGTCTGATTGTCTCACCATTGATGCCCACATGGTCACGTTGAACTCCTCTTTCTGATTCGCTTGATCATGCACTTTGAGCCAATCAGGAGACAGATGAGAGGAGACAGAGCAGTGCCTTCAACCAGAAAAGACAATATACGGTAGCTAGTTTAAGTGTGTGTGTGTGTGTGTGTGCGTGTGTGTGTGTGTGTGTGTGTGTGTGTGTGTGTGTGTGTGTGTGTGTGTTTGTTTGTGTTTGTGTGTGTGTGTATCTACTTTAAAACTGGTTACTAGTGTGCACTGGGGCTTGCTGTACCTACTTTTGCTTAGAACACTTGTGTATTTCTTTTTCTTATCTTCCACACCAAAAAGAAAACATTAACAAGTTAATGAGCATGTGTATTACTGCCAATTCCAAAAACAAAAACTAAACAAAATTTCTCGCAGAGAAAGCTTTCCACAGAAATTCACTTTCAGTAACTACAGTAAAGAATAATGCAAAAATTGGAGGAAGAGTGAGTTCATTGCTGCTGGGACGGGTTCACTAATACCAAGCATGAATGTCCTTGCATACTGATAAGCGCACTCTCCTGCTATCATGCGCAAATGGTCCTAATGAGCTCACTCTGTCATTGTGGTTTCCTAAGTATAGCACCAGAATATTTTACTGGGCCATCGAGATACCCCAAATTTATGAAGGAAAATAAGGTGCTCATTGTTGCATTGAACAGTGTTGTAACCTTACATGCCCTCAGCCACTTAGTTTAGCCTAATTACCATTAAAACTACTCTCTGGATCTGTTCTGTATTGTACTTTTTGTTACTTAAGTCAAATCTCATGAGCATGTTTGATCACTATTATGCCACTGTGACAACAGAGAGCAAAACTTTTATTATACCCTCCATTATTTCCCCAAACAATTCTTTTTTTTGTTCTTTTCTAAGTCCTGTATTTGTGGAATAAACAGGAACAATAGTCAAAATGTTAACTGGAAAATGGACAGACCTGGCTCAACGCAGTGTGACTCCTTTCGGGCAAAAGTTTGTGCCACAGCAATTGTATTTCACCTGATTTGATAACACAACACAACAAATGTCACATTTTATATGGCTAATGTTAACAATAAAGCCAATACCCGAGGGATGGCAGTGCAACTTTATGTTTGAGGACATTGTTTACTTACTCAATACACAATAATTCTGTGAATGTATTCCTGCTCGAGGCTCAAACTTACTGCTTATTTGTACCAATGAAGCCTCTGAATCCTCCGCTCAGAGGCTAATTTGGCTAAGGCAAGGTGCATTATTAGCTGGTAAATAAAGTGGCGTGGTGAGTGTGTGCGAGTGAGAACGAGCTCTAGAGAGTTATTCAGGCCATGGGTGTGCATCTTATTTAACAGACCTCTCCTCTCCGCTCCTCATCAGTCCAGTCCGGCTTTGTCCTAATGAAACAATAACAGCTACAGCCTGTCACCATCTGCTCATAGCGCTGCTCTGTCACCTCCTCCCTGCGCCTCGTCTCTCTTTTCCGAATCTCTTCATTTCTCTGCATCTACAGCATCACTTGTTTTCTTGTTATTCATGCACCAACAAACTGATGCTAATAATGCTCTTTGGCCAAATACCAGGCGGATGACCAAAGCTTGACTCTCTTGTTGTTGTAAATAGAGTTGGCATCTATGTAATTTAATATTTCATTTAATAGGTTCTGTGTAATAGGTTCAATTGAAGGCCTTACACAGCACCCCTAACGCTTAATAGGTCACTCTGCTCACCCCATGGGTCACCTTGGCTTAAAGCTAGGGTAGGTAGTTTTCTGAAAAAGGCAAAAAATAAATAAGAGCTCTCCTCCTGCATCTCCCTCTCTGTCAAAAGCCCCTCCCATCAGACATGCATAGACAGATGCAAGCAATTCATACGCTAACCTGTATGAGCACTAAAATAAGACAGACTATTGCCATCCATCCATTTACATCGAGCATGGATACTCACCCCAGCCACAGTCTGTTCACCCTGCTGTCGTCTGAGAAAAGACACAGAAGTATCCGTACTATGGAACAGCTTCTCTCCCCAGGCTGTGAGAATGACTCAACTCCTCCCTCGTCTCCAAAAGATGGAGCAGGATTTAGGGACAAATTTTATTTTCACTTTTTAAATTAAATTTAAAAATAATAAATCTAACTTGTACCTTGTGCTCAACCTGCCTTGCTTTGTGACCACTTATGCAAAGTGACAGGAGGCCAGGGGCCAGTCGCAGCAGCCCTATAAATGTTTCTAAGATTCTGGGACATTTCTCAGATTTTAGGAGGTATTTCAGACTTCAGGACATATCTAGGATTTTAGCACATTTCTAGACTTTTAGGACATCTCTAGGATAATAGGACATTTCTAGAATAATAAGACATTTCTGGATTTTAGTACATTTCTAGGATTTTAGGACATTTCTTGGATTTTTGCACATTTCTGGATTTTGGGACACTTCTTGATTGAAGGACATGTTTAGGACATTTCTAGGACTTAAGCATATTTCTAGGATTTCAGTGCGATTCTAAGATTTTAGGGAATTTCTACGATTTCAGGACAATTTGAAAATTTAAGGGCATTTCTAAGACTTTGGACATTCTGTGATTTTTGGACCTCTGATGTATCACTTTCTGCTTGCCATATAATTCTTAAACAAGTAAACAAGTTATTAAGCAACATTTGAAAGTAAATGTGAGGCAAGTTGAAGGTGGGTGTTTTTTGTTTTGTCAGTTAAACCTGATAAAAAGTAGTAGTAGGTAAGTAGATAATATATAAATATTTGATAATTAATATACTTAAGATTTGAAGATAAGTTGTCAAAAGCTTTAATTATACTTTTTAGAAAGTGGTGCCAAGAGACCACAAACCAACAAGTTTTGACAACAAGATGTTCTGTGGACATTGCAGTTTTTAATCAAATTCAACAGTTTTCCCTCATGGCATTACCTAAAGTTAATCATCTTTTCCTAGAAACTCAGTTAGATATATTGAGTATTGGCTATATGTTCGTCTGTGTCTGTGTCCTTCTTGTTTTACTTGCTAAAGATTCATAGTTTCCATTTTATGAAAATTGTATGCATTTAAGGACGAAAGTCAGATTGCTTTAAATTTATCAAAAAGGGTAAGCACAGTTTCGAAAAGTCGCTTGATATGAGTTTATCAGTTGAGACGCAGTTCATTCTTGACCACAAAAATAGTCATTTAATAGCTTTCCTGGGGCTTTTTGATCATAATACACGATCTTCAATCGTAAAAAAAAATTTGCTCAGATTCCAGTTCAGTTTTTGGGTGATTTTTTACACCCTATCTTATAATTGTTTCAAGATAAATCAGATTTTTGGACACAGTGGAGTAAATGCCCGGCTGAGTTGGAGATTTTCACCATCACACGGTCACTGAGTCACGCTCTCACCGCCTCCTCCTGTCATGTCATTCACTTTCCCTTAGCGTTTATCCCTCATCTTCCTTCCACTGTCCCGTCTGCTAACTCAACTTCCTGCAGTGACATCTCAGCAGGCTTACACTGTGGCGCCTTCAGGCCCCGGCCATAACAACAGCCATTAAACGGCGTGTCATTGCTGAGCTGCGGGCAATGTCAGCCACTCTGCCAACCGGCCCGGCGGTGCGATCACCAGTCCTATTGTGCTGATGGTTTTATTTCACATTAAGTAAGTGCTTGTATGGCTGACCGACTGATATATTGTCTCATTATATTGTTTGATGGCCGTGGTCGAGCTGGGTGATTGTGCCACTGATAAACTGCGCGAATGAGGGACCCGATTGGCTGATAGGCCCATTAAGATGTGTATTGATTAGAAGCATTGACTTCTTGTGTGTGGGTGTGTGTTTTGTGGTCTGATATGTGCGCATGTGCGCGTGTGTTTGGTGTTGATATGAATTTGCATGTGTTGTCAATATTTGTGAATCCGTGTACTGTACATGCGTGTATCTGCATGTGTTCAGTGTGCATATTTGTGTGTGTGCGGCCTTTCCTTCCCTCTGGCTCAGATCTTTTCACTGCTCGGTTACAGGTGCCAGCTCCTGCTCTTTTATATTTAGTAGCCGAGGCTTTGTGGAGCGGCGAGTGGTGAGGCGGGTGGCCCGGCCAGCTGCTGGGATGCTGTTCAGTGTCAGCTGTTACTGGCAGCCAGGCGGCGTGGAGAAGGCTTGTCATAACCTTGAATTGGAATTGTTTTGTATGTGCACAGCTGGTGAGCTGCTACTCTTTGTCGGCTGTGATAGCAGCTGACACCAGACTGTGATTTGTTTAGCGGCGGGCACGCTGCGGTCCACACTAGTAACTGCCAGTTCTGACAGAACTTCACGTTCACACCCCTGAATTATTTGTGTTTCATAAATGAGAGTGTGTGTGTGTGTGTGTGTGTGCGTGCGTGTGTTCGTTCCAAAATCAGGACTATCAGGACAGGGCAGTCACTGTTTTTGGCTGCTTATTTATTTGCCAGAGATAAACCTTGATGTTCACCTTGCACTTCTCTCTCTAGCTTTTTACTTATTATTTTAAAAAGAACAGCCTCACACTGCTGCACACTCTTAATACATTTTTTTAAGAGTCAGAGTGCTGAGGGAAAGAGGTGGGAATGTCAGTTTTGGTTAATTTGGCTTTGCCTTTTCTTCTTTAGTTTTAGTGATGGGCTACAAACCAGTGTTAAGGGTGCAAGCCACAATCTGCTGTGCAAGACTGTGTAACATCATGCTTTCTGCAGACCAGCATTCTTTAAGTGCTAACTCACCGGTCAATGGGCAACTTGATAGGGGGGGCTCCATTGATTCAGTGGTATTTTGCACCTTGTTTCAGAGACCTGTCCATTTAGAAGTGGTGAAATTTTATTGCATTCTGAAATAAATGTTTTGACTTTCATTTTTTTCTATTGGCTTTGCTGATGGACAGCTGGCCAATCATGTAAACATGGGAAAACATAATGCCCACTGCCCATTATTTGGTCTCCACTGGTTAGCTGGAGCAAATTTATGTTTCCTAGAATAGCAAGCAATAGCTGAGCTGAGGAATGACCCGTCCTGCTCCACATCTGACTGGCTTGCACTCGTTGCCTTCAATGGTTTGATTGATTAGGATTAGTCTAAGAATGTCAGGGTAAGCCAATCAGAGGCAGAGTATAGTGAGCAAGTCCCTTGCTATCTTAAGGAAATTTGAATTTGAATTTTTTATAGAAAACAAGTGTTGCACACTCTGATTCCATATGCACTGCTTTTGTTTTTGATTTCTCATGCCTTCTTTAAGATGGTATGATTGTTGATCTTGAAGAATAAAAGGCCTGAGAGCCGAAATGTCATCATCAAAATAAAAGAAATGCGTTTGGAGCCAAAGTGTACGGCAAACGCTTGATCGGCTTGAGTGGCTCTGTAACCATAGTAACTCATTCACTCCTGCCCAGGTGAGCAAGAGGAGAGGGAGAGAGCGCTGTGCTGCTGTCAGGAGTTATATGTTATTTTTTTTGCACTGCAAGAAGATGCACTTCTGGCGTGACAGTATGTGAAAAGTGTTGAACGCATGTGTCTCGTGGTCAATGCAAGAGTTGACAGCCCTGTAAAGATGCTATATTCATAATTTTTGCGAATGTCACTTAATGTACATGCATTGGAGCATGTAAACACCAGATTGTATTAGAGGACATACTATGGTGTTTCCATGGTTGGCTGAATTGATTTGAAATCTTCAATCAGATTGAGAAAAAGAGTCCATGTAAACACAGCTAATGAGCACTAGCCAGTCAGAGTCAGAGTGCAGGGGGTAATACCTTCGCTATCCTTGGGAATGCAAATTTGTGACCTTTGGTAGTTAACAGATAAATGGTTTACTCTTAGTATCCATTAGAAGAGGTTACAAATGATTTGACTTCAAGCTAAAGAAGGGCACACTTCAGGTTTTTGA
The DNA here is from genome assembly GCF_026936395.1 of Plectropomus leopardus. Classification (NCBI taxonomy): domain Eukaryota; kingdom Metazoa; phylum Chordata; class Actinopteri; order Perciformes; family Serranidae; genus Plectropomus; species Plectropomus leopardus. The sequence goes on from NC_142199.1 coordinate 8,121,326, forward strand.
TCAAAGGCAGTGGCCAAAAGGAATGTTTTTCATATTTTTGGCACAAAACTAGGTGACAAGTTGGATAAATAGTCTTAATGTGTGTTTTGTCAGTTGGTGGAGCCCCTGACCCCCAGCGGAACGGCCCCTAACCAGGCTCAGCTGCGGATCCTCAAAGAAACGGAGCTGAAGAGGGTCAAGATTCTGGGTTCTGGAGCATTTGGAACCGTCTACAAGGTCAGCACACAACCCACACACTCCCCATTCAAATGTGAAGCCTCCACATTACAAATCAAACATCAGTGAGTCAGCTAGATGGCAAAGAAGACACACTCAAGCAAAAAGTTTCCTTTCAATGCCCCCTCACAGATGGAACAAGCCTGCTTGACAACCTAAACAATAAGCATAAACATTTCCTTTTGTAGCAGCGTTTTCTGACAGACATGAGCCTAGGGCGGCTCAAGGACCTGGAACGGAAACTGCTGTTTGCTTGCCAACTTCACTGCCCTTGGCAAAAATTATTCATACCACCCCGAAACTCGGCAAACTCATTGAATAAATACTGCCTTTTCTACCAGCGGCTTTAAATTCCTCTCAATTAAAGTATTGATGGGCCTGTATGATTTAAAAGCCATATTTTATGAAAATTAATCTGCATTCATTGAGTAAGATCAATTTATAGCCATGTTTATAACTAGGTGAGTCTATTAAGAAAGTAGATTATATTTTTTTTAATTTTTTAGTCATTAAACACAGGAAGTAACCATCAAACCCATCAGGGTCTTTGCTGTGAATGTTTATTGAGTCTGCATTTATGGTGATTACTTGTGTATTTCAGGGCATCTGGGTCCCAGAAGGTGAAACAGTGAAGATCCCTGTGGCTATTAAAATCCTCAACGAGACCACCGGTCCCAAAGCCAACGTGGAGTTCATGGACGTGAGTATTTATACTGCAACAATTTGTGTCCACTCTGGTGTTTGAGCCGTAAAGCCTCAGCCTTGTCATGGAGACGGTCAAGCCTGTCACTTTGTGGGATTGTGCACTCGGTGGTAAATTCTTACGAGAGCAGCATCTCAGTCAGAGCCCGGTAATAAAGTGAACTCCACTGTGCTGTACAGCCAGGCATGTATTGAACCAGGCTCTATTAAAAAACAGCACTTGTTTATGAGATATGGCTTTATTGGAATATAGAGGAGGAGAAGAAGAGGAGGAAGGGAGGAAGCTGGGAGGAAGCAGTTCTTCCCACCTTATCTTTGTCACCTCCATCCTCTCCTTTCTTCCCGTCTTCGTCTCTCTTTTACCCATCTTTCTTTTTACACATTTATACCGGCCTTACACCAAGTGACTTCACTGTCATAAAAACATTTCCAATGTCAGAATAAAACCTAAAGGGTTGGTGGGGTTAGGATCAAGTTTTCGTTACCCGATTGTTTGGTGTACAGTGTTCATAAAACTCAGTCTGAGCTGTCTTAAGTCAAACATGTTTAATTTTATCGGACGTTTTCAATCATAATGACTTAATCATCGTCAACAATCGATAGCTGTGCTCGCTTCAGCACCAAACGTGAAGCAGCAAACCGGGTAGACAGTAAACATGGAGGAGACTCCTGGGAGGCACAAGAACTTGAACAAGTCTCGGTTCTCTTGGACGGCAGAAAAGGCGAAGAAACTGGTTGTGAGTTGTGGAGTGAACAAGAAATCTTAATTTTTGTAACAGTCTGCATTTCATTCCCCCAGACTCCTCCCACTGTAAAAAAGCAGCAAGCAATGAAGGCTTGAACATGTTGAGGAGACAAAACCCAAAATGTAATGTTTGTACTTAAATACAGTTTATATTTAGAGATGATCAGGGTTCCCATGGTTATGGAAAACCTGGAAAAGTCATTGAACTTCACAGTTAAGACAAAATTAGACAAAATCATTGAAAGTTATAGAAAAAATTCTGGAATTTTCTTCTGTGTAATGACATTGTTATAAAATCATCCATGAATAACCTTACATGTAATATCATACAACAGCAAATTTATCTGTAAAAATTGGGCAAGTCGGTCTACTTTTTTTTTTTCATAAGGGTACTTGAAAAATTTTGATTTTGTCTATTATTTTGTCTGTCACCGTGTGTGGGAACCCTGGATTATACTGATGCCAAATTGACAAGGACAAGGATACTGTCGACATATGACCTCCTTTATCTTTTATTTGCTGATGTGATGGTGCTGAATGATGTGTTTTTGCAGATGTGTAAGGAATTGTTAAAATGTTATATTTCCTAAATAGAGTTTAGCAAAATATTTTCTACCAGGAGCAGGATGGGAAATAATCTCAAAAGGAATCTAGATGTTTGTGACCCTGCAAGATACCCAGTCTTTGCAAAATCGTATAAGGCGTGACAAAAAACTGATAGTGTCTTATGATGTTGAAGAGTGACAGACTTCTCACACGCTTTTTAAAATCTTTTCAAAGTCCTCTAGTGTATGGTAGACACTGGGCTTTTTACTTATCAGCAGTGTTTGCAAAAGGATTGTGGTTCATCTTCAATATGATTGTGGATGTTTGCCCTACACGTTTTAATCTTCTGCACCTTGGTATCTAACTAACCACTTCTTCCAACTTTATCTTCTATACTTTTTTGCACTCTTTCTAAAAAGTGTGGAATTGCTTCTGCAATTTTTTTTTAATTCTTGTAAAAACTTGTTTGAATTTTAGAACGTCGCCTTGAGTTTTAGGAATTCCAACATTTTATACATGATAAACCGATTAAAAAATAATTGTCGTATTACTGATGCATCATGGCAGTGCTACCCTATTTCCCTTTCTACCCATTTTTTTCTCTCTTATTTCCCTCCCTGCATCTTCCCTTCACCTCCCTCCTCTCCTCCTCTTCTCTCTCTCCTTTCCCTCTCTTCCTCCTCCCCTGTTTCTCCCAGCGGGGGTCTCTGTCCATCCAGAGCCAATATGCTCTGTCTGCCGGCTTGTTAAACAGCAATCTAAAGGCAGGCTCACGCCTCGCCACTGGGAAACTAGCCACTGGAGTGCCAGCTCCAAACACACTCCGAAAAAATCCACACATACAAAAACACATAACCAAACAGGACACACTTTACAACAGAAGCCTTTGCACGTGGTATTGCAGGGTGATTTGCTTGTGTGGGCAAAATATATAAATTAGAATTTTATAGTAATTTAGCGTGTTTCCATGCATGCAAACACTTTTACACACAGACGCACCACTTTTGCAGAGCTGTGTCAGTATATCACCCTGTGTGTGCGTGCGTATGCATGTGTGTGTTTGAGGGGGAAAGTGAGCAAGTGGGCTAGATGGGAAAGGAGGGTCAGCCGGCAGTAATGGAGGTCAGCGCTCAGGGAGATGAGAGAGAAACCCAAACACACACGCTCACACACACACAACGGGAGTGGAAAGCGGGCGGAAGAGTTTAGCCAGACGTAGTTTATGAGTCGCAGGTCTTTTGGGATCACGGAGTGAGAATAAAAGTGCTCTCTTTCTTTCTGTTACACACACTTCCCCGTCTTCCCTCCCCTTTTTCTTCCTCTCTTGATCTCGAGGTGTTCCTGGCGTCGAGGTGGCCGGAGTTGTATAATGCGGAGGGGGTGGGGGAGCAGGTGGTTTTATGAAGTGGAGATGTAGTGGCACTACCTTGGGCCGCGAGGCTCTGTTTAAATCAGGGCACTGATGGTGCCAAAAGCCTCTCTATGGCCTATTGCCCCCCTCCTGTTTAGAATTAATCTACTCACACCCACACCACCACCACTCTCCCTCTAAGCTCATTCTTTAGCACCTAAATTTAAAAAGGCACCTCATCTATCTATCAGCCGCCTCGGGGGCCAAGCCTGGATATACCCCTCCTCGACCATTTGCCAGCACGAGAGAGAGCTTGTCCTTGAGCATGCGATCGTGGAGTGTTTTAGAGAGCCGCCAAGAGTCGGTGTGAGAGAGAGCACGTGCGTGAGAGAGAGACGATAGAGTACGAATTGAGTGAGTGTTTTTAAGCAATGACTCCAAGTGCAGCTTCTGCTAATGCATATCCACGCCGGCCACAAGTATCAGCCCTCGCCATCATAACACTTCATCACCACCACACATCCTTCTGCTTGCAGCTCCGCAATAACAATTACCCAACGTTGAGTCCCAACTGTTCAAACCTCTGCGTCCATCTGCTGCCGAAAGGGATGAGACAGAAAATGCATTTACACGCCGAATCAAACCGGATAGAAGCTTATGAAATCAAACACATAGTGACTCTGTATTAGACGACACCAGACATTATTGAATATGCGGCGTTCACATTGATGTTGTTTCAGTGTCAGTGCAACATTTCTGTGTTTTATATAAAATATAGATGAGAAAGACTGCATCCGTGCAGCTTTGAGGAAGATTTCTGCAGGATTTTCTCGCACAGTGGGAATACTCCATGGATAGATGCTATGCATGCAGATAAAGTCATCATCCCACAAGTCTTAATTTATGCATCTAACTCAACCTGCAGTAGGAAGTCTTTAGAATACGATGCAGTATTATCCAGGGATATCTGATGTATGGACAGACATGAATTCTGCTTTAGAAGCTGATACTAGTAGATGACTAGAATATCTAAACCAGCAGCTCTCAACCCCAGGGATGGGACTAGAAGTATGTGCTGTCCTACGTGGACCCAATATCCAAGTCTGGACATGTTGGTCTGGGTCCAGGTTTTTATTGTCTTCAGTCACGTCCAGTGCTGTTACTGTGGGTTCCACGTCTGCTTACCATTACTTGTAATGCTCGAGTGGATACGAGAAGACCCATCATTAGTACTCATTCAGAGAGAAATGCACAAGCACCGTGTGTGTAACTTTCATGATAATTAGGCCGATTTAGGATAAGATTAGAAGAGAGACAATAAGGTAAAAAAAAAAAAAAAATGGGACTAGCAGACTTGGAGGGAATGGAGGAAAGATGGAAACACAACAACAACACATAAATAAGTCACAATTTCAAATAAAAGTAGACAAACTGTAATTGTTGAATATGTTACACATATGCATATGCAATAATAATATGTTGTAACTGACATGGTAATGTTTTTAGCAATAGAACAGCATTTTTAGTAGCATTTAAATGACCAAGTTTTGTCAGACCCAGAAAATAGACCCATCCTCCTGGGTCTTGTGTCTCTCTCTTGTTGGATAATCACAGTCAGGTCTGTGATTATTCAGGCAAAAATGAATTGGGTGATTTAAAAAAAAAAAAATACTGGGTCCAATTTGATCTTGGAATGAATTTACCAGGTCCTTTTGGGTTGTGGTCCATCATTTTGCCCCTGTAAAGATCTGCAGATTTCAACCTTAAACAACCCCCCACCCACAAACACACAAAAAAAGGCTTGGATTGCCACGAAATCATGCCAGTTAAATATCCAGTACAAAAGTACCAGGCCCTAGACAGTGTGCTGGGCTCAGGCCAAATACAACTTTTGGGTCCGTCAGGTGATGCCATTGGGTCAAAAAAATACCCTTTTCTGTCAATTCAGTTCAATTCTATTCAGTCCAATTTTATTAATTGTCCGAGAAGGCAATTTGTGTTGCAGCAAGTGTAAAAACAGAGGAAAAACACATAAACACACAAACAATATGATACATTAACATCCAACAGTTGACACTAATATGTGCACAGGGTGACTTGCACCTGTCCACATTCAAGCTCCACTGGAGCAGATTAGTAAGCGTCCAACATAACTCCATTGGGCCTGTTATAATTTAGTGAACATTAAATATGACAAACATCTTGTAATAACCATTTCTGATGTAGTATCCATCAGTAACAATGACGCAGCATCAGGACCACCATGAAGGCCGATGCTGCAATAAAGCACACAAATACAATATGTACTGTCACTGTCAGCCTCTCACCAACATTGTCACCGACTACTGACACTGAGAGAGAGACATCTGTAAATCAGTTGATACAAGCGTCACAACCTCTGGGAAGTGACTAGTTTCACTATCAGAACTTGAGCCTTTTGATCCTTCTTAAAGTCTAGAAGAACTGCACAATTAAATCACTTTATCCCTATTTAAGTTAGTGGAGGGCTAAACCAGAATTTAGCCGCTCAGCTGGCAAAAGTCTGTAGTAAACAGATCCAGATAATTTTATAATGATGAAGTTGCACTTTTTTGGCTTCGTGTGCCACTGAGCAGCTTTCATGGGGAATTAAGAGGGCCCCGTCTCTAATACTGTATCCAGTTTTCTTTCTACAGCATGGTTAAAGTGAGAACCCTGTGTACTAAAGGCTGAGTCCTTAGCAGTAGTCCTAGTTCAATGACATCCAACACCCCTATGCTGCATGTTGTCACCTCTCTTTCTCTTCCCCATTTCCTGCCTATCTAAAGGCAAAAATTCTCATAAAATAATCTGTTGACAAAAAAAGCTGATTCTTGTCCCTATATATAAAAACATGAAGCAAGAACATCCGACGACCAAGCTCATGAAGTTCAGTCAGCGATTTTCATTTGCCACATTTGTTACAAGTAATGACGAATGTTTGGAGAAGGAACAGAGTGTACTCCTGTATTTGCAGTCATGAAATGCAACAGTCTTCTTAGTCCCTCTTTGTCATCCTCCCCCCCCTCTCACCCAGGAGGCCCTGATCATGGCCAGCATGGAGCACCCCCACCTGGTGCGTCTGCTGGGCGTCTGCCTGAGCCCCACCATCCAGCTGGTAACGCAGCTCATGCCCCACGGCTGCCTCCTCGACTACGTGCACGAGCACAAGGACAACATCGGATCGCAGCTGCTACTCAACTGGTGTGTCCAAATCGCCAAGGTAAGACACGGCAATCAGGTCAGAGGAGTGTGGCATCTGGTGCGGCAGTGTGTGTGCACTGTATGTGTTGGCAGGTGTGAGCGTCGTAATCGATTTCATGGGTTTATGTTATTGTCGCATGGGTCTCCAGCCAGCATGTGACAAATCTTGACATGACGAAGGTTGCCAAGTTCAGTCATAAGGGCTGAATGTGTCATTTTACAAACCAATACTGAGTTTTTGGGGTTATTGTTGTTGACTTTTTAGTATAAATCTCATCCTGTTGATCCTAATTATCCTCTCTGCTTGACACAGCGATCATTTCCACAGTCCCTCACAATGATACGATCGACCGCTGACGTTGTTAAGCAGCAGACAGGCCGAGTTTGCCTTGAACTCCGTCTTAGCAGCACATCTACACGCATTACACTTGAGTGACGGCGCAAGAAATTAATGAATTAAACACCCTATCTCCGCTGCACAAACAAAATCTGCACTTGCAATCGGCGAAACAGCAGTAAGGCTTGAAATATTGTGTGTGCTTTTGCTTACCCAAAGAACATTTGTGTTTTGTTTGCAAATTAAGTCGATGCAGCCAGACTGCTTGATAGTGTAACTGCTGGGTGAGATTTAACTTCTCTGAGTTATAACTCCTAGGATGGCAGTAGGGTGCTCGGCTGCTATTACATGCTGTGCAGGCAGACATCTGCTGTGATACAGAGGCAACCCCCCCATCAGCTCTGGAAGCAGAAGCTGACATTGGCTGATATACTGCTGGCACTGATCAGCCTGATAGGCTTTTATTCAACAACTGTTAATATTCTAAAGACTTTATCCTATCCAAGTTTGCTCATGTGTATTCTGATGATGTGTGGTCTGACCCGTTGAGGTTTCCTGCTTGAGTGCAGCTATGCCTCCAAGCCACAATTGTATAATTAAAATTTCAGTCAGTTATTTGACTGGTCAGGCCAGATATTCAATGTATATGAACAGAGTGTCTCTGTTGCTTTACTGCAGGCCAAAATTCAAGACAAACTGAGCAACAGTGTCTCAATAAAACATTAATGTTTATGTCATTATATTATGCAGTCGTGGCCATTGCCGCCATTGCAGTGACAGAAAATGCAGATTTTCTGCTTCATATATCTTGAATAAATCAGATAGCTGCCCGACATCCTAGAAGTGTAAATGCAAACAGGGTCTGTCCCATGTGATTATGGCAGCTGACATGAAATTAAACAGAAATTATCCTTAGTTATACCCGTCATATGTAAAGGGACTAGGGAAAAGCGGCCTGGGGATTTCACAACATACAGTCACACAGCTGTAACATTCATCTGATCCCGAATCAGATAAAATGTAAAATGATCTGTTTTAGGTAAGGGAGCACTGTATTTGAATGTGGCCAAGGTAAACCACAATGGATTTAACTGGATTTGTGATCATGCTGACAGCGATGCATATATATTTGGCAAATTGTAAAAGTGGAGTGTTTTGCACCTGGATATTTATAACATGTAGACTGGGTGTTTCTTAAACATGTTTATCTGTAAGGAGACATGATTTTACTGAAAGCTTTTCTGATTTATTTGTTTTCTGAGGTATATATCTTCAGGATTTCCTACAGATTCAATTATTTGTGGCAGCTCGCTATAATATCAGCATTTGCAACCATGTATTGACTCTGTTTTGGCCATTATTGGGAGCACTGTTGGAATATATTTTTGGTTTGGTTTGGTTTGATTCTTCGTTTCATCACACGGAGCACAGAGCGTACTCTGGGTAGAAATAGAAAACACTCTACGTTAGAACAACAATGCTCTCATTGTAGTGTTGTCTGTCGTTTCTTCAATAACCTACTTTGGATGAAACAGCAGCATCAAAACGTTTGCTTTCAGTCACCTCTGCAGCAGCTGCTCCTCTACTTTATTGATGTGATCTGGTCTACTCAGCTCTGATCATTCCAGCCACAAACTGACTGATCAACCCTGTGACTCAAATTCAACAAACTGCTGCTAAGGAAAAAAAACTAATCAACAAAATCTCAGCACAGCCCAAAAACTGTCATATGCCATATGTATTAAACAGAAATTGTACAACATTTCTCCTCATTAATGAGAGGTGGGAATTGGGATGGATTGATGGTAACACGGCGCCATACATTATTCATAACATGACACGGGTTGTAAGGTCTGCATTTAAAAAAAAAAAAAAAAAGATGAAAAAAAAAAACTGAAACCAACCCAATCTAAGCCCCGGGTAATTGTGCGAAATTTCAGCCCAGCCCGAAACCATCTGGTTGGGTTGGGCCCTATCGTGCCCTGGCAGACAATCAAAGCTTTAGTTGTTTGTAGGCTTCACATGAGTTTCCAATTTAACCCCACACTTGTGAGATAAATAGGGCTACTTTTAGCTGTCTTTCATACCAGTTGTCGATGTGTTGTCATGAAAGAAACTGTAAATTGCTTGGTCATAAATGACCCTCTGGGCATGAAAACTCAACACAGGCCTTTCATTCTCTTTCTAAAGGAGACTGTTGGAATTGATTCATATTGGTCATCGTTAAAGGCAATATACGCTCTTGTTTCATCTGTCAGAGTCAAGAATGAGAGCTTGGGTGTCATAGGATGGGGGGTTAGTGTGGGAGGTTTTAACCCTTTTATTCCCTCTTGATGAATGATTCCCAAGAGCTTGAGGAGCAGGTTACTTAAGCAGGTACTTATTGCTGTAATTGGATTCGATTTCACCTATGGCGGCAGGGGCGATGTGTCAGTTTCTTAGTGGTTCTATAAGTGGGGGAGAGCAAGAGGGAAGATTCACTCCTGTCCTCGACCCACACGGCACCGAGACACTCAGCTTTGTTACAGATTGATTGTGATTGAAATCGCTACCTTTTTGTGACTTTATGTAGAATATGGATTAAGGCGCTTGACTGTTAGGAAATCATAGATTGACAGTTTGTTATTGAGCAAATTAGTAAATCAATTCAGTTGAATCAATAGGGTTCCTTATGTTCTTACTAGCCTCTGAATGACCCATCCTTTCTATTATTGCTTCCATTTGTGTCAGCAATAACCAGAAGCTGTCTAAGCGCTGGTTAGACCCTCACCACCTGGGGCTCAATGACAGCTCATGGTTTATAAATCGAGACACAAAGGTTAGGATTACTATACATGTGTAATTTCATTATGTTTCAGAATAGGGTATCTAGAATCTATAGGCATTTTCATACATAACCGTTCTGGGGACTTCCTGAGAGGAACTGACCACTGGGGAGCCGCCTCAAGAACTGCAATGCCTTAAAGGGCTTTTTTTCTGTTTGCATTCACACCTCTAATAGGAAACTAATAGGAAACTAAAGTTGCATAAGCAAACCTGTGCCTTTTTTGTTGTGACCAGTCAAAATTGTGTTGTATTTGCCCTGTTGTTTACACGTCTTAACATGTTTTTAGAAATGGCGATGCCGGTGGTTCACGGCTCATGGTTCACATCACTTTTTGTGGCTGTTAAGGGTATGCCAAAAAAAACATTAGAATATAGAGGAGAGTATACACAGCTTATTAACTACAACTACACCAATAGTCCATGCAATCAACCAATCATGGTACAAGGTTTCTCTTGTGCTTCGAAAATACTTACTATAAAATAGGAGCTAAAAAAGACATTCAAAACACCTAACACTCTAAAAACTACAATCATTCCCAGATCTCATGGTACAGACACAATAAAAAGAAGGGTTCTTTATCCATGAAAAAGTTTATCCATGCCTGGGTCTGTTGTTTGTCTATAGCAATTTTTGACTTGTGGTTCAACAAAAGAAGCATGTAAGACTTTTTTTTTTTTTTAAATTTTATAGACTAAATGATTGATCATGAAAATAAGCAGCAGATTAGTTGATAATAGAATTATTGTAATTAGTTGAAGCCCTTTCATTTGGTGCTTGGCAAGTAGTGTAGGGTTGGTGGCCTGAGTTTTTGCAATCAAACCATCTTAAAATTACAGGAGGTGTAAATATCAATTTATTATACCAATAATGTTTGATTATCTAGAAAATGGCCGAAAAAAATGTCAGTCATGGTTGGAATTAAACTTAAGAACTGAAATTGGTAATCGTCAATTCCAGCCACTTGAAGTCAGGGGCTCTCTAAAGTCAGAAGGCCTCATTTTTTGTGGATTTTGAATGTGTGTGTCAAATTTTATGGCAATCCACCCAATAATTGTTAAGATATGTCAGAAAAACAAGCCATCCCTAGCACCATATTAGTAGCATGGCTAAACACAAAGCAAAACTACTCCAAACTGCTTATGAATCAGTTTGATTAAATTTGGTTCCGCTCCCCACTGATACAGGTATGTGTGCCCAGTTATAGCAGGGGGTCCATTTAACAGCATGTGTTTTCCAGACTAACACAACCCGAGCTCATGGAGTTGAGCTTACAGCATTAAAGCCAGATAAGCTTGTTTCTTCTCTGTTATTAGCCTCTTGGATCCTCCTCACATAGCCCCGAGATATTTTTCAAGCCAGAAAAAGACAGACATTCTCTGCGGTGTGTCCACAAGCATTAGTGCGTCTTTCCATCCGTGTGTGTGTCTTTCAATCTCAGTGTGTATCTGAGCACATGGCCGTGTGAGTTTGGGCATGTGAGCCGAATAAATAACTCGGAGCCCTCTTCTCTGAGTGATCTTTGCACTCTCAAGGTAATGATGGGGAACCTGTCCTCCAGGAGAAACAGCATCCTTCGGAAGACACACAATTTTCTGGCAAAGGGGAGAATAATTTTCCCTTGGTCTTCAGTTAGCTTTGAGAAGGGTGTTGTTAAAATAGAGGACAGAGGAAAGGTAGGGAGGGGGAGACGGTATTAAATAACAAAGAGGGGGAGAGAGTGAGAGAAAGAGAGTGGGGGAAAAGGTATCTTTACAGCATACTGAGGGCCATACAATGTAGTGGATACATTTATCAAAAGGACCTTAAAGTGCAAGTAGGAGAACTATTGAGGTTCTTTTATTAAAGGGGACCTATTATGCTTATTTTCAGGTTCATATTTGTTATTTGGGCTTCTGCTAGATTATGTTTGCATGCTAAAATATTCAAAAAAATGCTTTATTCTCCCTTTTTTCTGTGCTAAAACACCTGTATTCATCCTCTGTCTGAAACACTCCATTTTAGCGGCGGACTCTGAAAGCCCCGCCGCAGAAAAGTCTGCTCTGATTGGTCAGCATTGCCAGGTCTTTTGTTTGTGCTCTTGACATCTAGGTACCTTCACTGCAGTTGGGGGAGAGATTGTAACAGTGAATTGTGGTCCTTTCTACCATGAAAAATCCCTGCTACCATGAAAGCTTCTAAAACAAAATCTTAACAACTCGACATGTTCGAGCAAGAATGATGTTAGCATGTGGCTACATGTATCAGTGTACTCGCAGCTGCAGAATGATGTTATAGCAGCACTTTCTCACATTAAAAATCACCAATAAAAGATTTCAAACACAACCAGACATATACCATCAGGAACATGATCCAAAATTGGGGGGAAATTTACAACATCAACAACCGAGATCATTAGCATGTAGCTACATGTAGCATTGTAGGTTGCGTAATGTAAACACTTGCAGGAATCAGGAGCTGATGTCAGCTTGTTTTAGGAATATAAAAAAAACTGTTGGGTACAGTATTTAGAACAGCCTGAACCTGAGGGGTTTTGCTCACAGGGATTACTTTTGCCTGGAGCTTTGGCCATGTTAAATGCGAACATCTGCCATTGTAACATTGTGTTTATAAAAACAGTTGAGAAATTTGCTTTTTTTTTTAACCTTCTTGGAAAAGTTAGACAAGAAGAGTAAAACCATTCTTACACATGAAAGTGGTACACATTTTCTTCTCTAACTCTCAGCAAGATAGCAAATAATTGTTTTTCCCAAATTGTCAAATCATTCTTTTAAGCAAAAACTGCAATGCCACAATTTCATTTAAAATTAATGAGCAACAACATTCAGTAAAATGTACTCAATTATCAAGAGAGTAGTCATTATACTAAGTAATTCAGCCCTTAGGCTGCCCCTACAGTTTTCCAGTGACGGTGGATATTTTTGATAGTGAGGGAAACATGAAGCAAGATGGAGAATGACTCGGCCATTTTAGCATTTTAAACACAGAGAAGCCTTCTCCTTGTCAGGATCATTGTTCTGCATCATAGCGTGAATCAAAGAATGTAAACATCATTACTTTGCTGTGTTATTGCACTCCATTGTCTCCTATTCAGTAGCAAGATGAGGGAATCCTTCCAATCATCTCTCCTCAGTATATCACAAAGTGAATGAGAGAAAGTCAACACAGTTACTTTCAGATATATAATTAAAGCACGGCAAGCGCCTGATAATGTTTAACCCAGAAAGTGGAGTATTTATTTGTGAAATGAAGTAGCATAAAATGGAAATACTGAAGTACAAGTACCTCAAAACTAGAGAGATATGTAATCTGTCCGTGCTGCTGTAGCTGCCAAACCATACGAACCAGGCAAAGAGTAACTCTCTGTTTTCCTTTTCCGCCATAATGTTGTGGCAATGTGCCAATCCCTCCCACCATCGCCACAACAACAGCACAAACACGGGCCGTATGTGGGCTCTGACCCGGGCAGGTGACCGCTGCGCCGCAAATTGATTGGCCGAGGCCTGTCGCCAGGCAGTGACTCTTCATCACTGAGTGTTTTGGGCATTGAGATAATGGCCCCCATTAATCTGCAGCCACACTCAGGGCTGCCCCGCGCCCGCTGCCACACATTCAATGACGGACGCCCACATCAGCCCACACACATGCGCTCACACACATTATACAGGACACACACAAATGTCTCCTTAGATCTGTGTGAATGGCTTCTTATTTATCAGTACTGATCTTTACTTTCTTGCCTTCCTTTTTCTTCTCCTTTCCTTTCTTTCTGCTGTTGCTCTCTCCTTTGCTCATATGTTCTCTCTTTTCCTTTCCTTTCCTCCCCATTTCAATTCAGTCTTTTCCTCTTCTTTATTAGTTTTCGCATCCTTTTCCTTATTTCACTTCCATCGTCCCCCCTGTCATTTCAGGTCTTTTCCTGTGTTTAGTTTTCTTTCCTCGCTATTCATGTCCTTTCCTATACTTTTACCTTCTCTTTTCTTCCTTTTCCTCTTCTTCTCTGCTCTTCTTTTATCGTTCCCTTTTCTTTCCTCCTTCCACCAATAAAAAGGTTTGTTTGCTTCTCTGTGTTGTGTCTTTACCTTTTCTTTCCTTTCCTCTTTTTTGCAGTTATTTTCTGTTTTATATTCTTTCATTTCCTCTCCATTACTGTTTCCCATCCTTATCCTCAGTTCCTTTCCTCTCTCTTCTCTTTTCCTAGCTTTCCTCCTCTTCTTTGCTCTCTTTTCTGCGTTATACCACTTATAAACAGCCACTATATCTCCTTTAATTCCTTTTATTTTCCTTCCTTTTTCTCTTCTCTTGTATGCTGTCTTTAATTCTTCTCTCGTCCTTTTCCTCATTTACTTTTCCCTCTTTCAGTGTCCTTTGCTTTAGTTTTTCTTTTCTCATCTTTCATATCTCTTCCTTCCTTTTCCTCTTATTCTTGCTCTTCATTTCCTGTCCTCCATCCTTTTCCTTTCCTAGATCCACTATTACACTGCTCTGTGTGTCCTCTCCTTTTCTCTCCTTTCCTCTTTTTACAGTTATTTCCTTTTCTTTGATTTCTCTTCTTTCCATTTCTTTCTAGATTTTGTTTTTCCTATTAGTGATGTGCATGTCGAGCAACAGCCCACAGGTCTTTGGGGTCGAGTGGTTCGGGTCAGCTCATTAGAAAATATTGTGGGTTACGGGCAGGGCAGGTTGACAGATTAGTGTTTTGACTTAGTTTACAGAAATATTGTGCAAAAATCCAGTTTAGATCTTTTCCCACTCTTCTTTCTCTCTCTCTCACACAACAAGCAGCTTTCTCATCAGTGCTGCTGAGGCTTTCAGATTCCACTTTTACCAGGAATATCTGCAATAGTCCCACATATTTATATCTTTTTGGTTATAATGTCCATTAAAAATGTTTCCCTCTTGCTTGCTGTGTTCTTACAGCAAACAAGAGCCTCTCTGTCCACACAAATGCACCTGTGTAATACCATGTAAACAAACCACTATTCCTGTCAGCTGTGCACTCATGTAAACAAACCACATAGGTCATCAGCTGTGCGCTTGAGATCACATGTTTAAGACTTCAAAGAGGGGTGAGCACATGCTGTCTTTGTGTCATTTGTACTTTAAAACAGAAAAAAGTTTTAACTTCACAATATAGCCAACTGCAAGCAGTTCATTATCAGAAACTTTGAGCTCTGGTTTGCAGTTTGGGTTCTGATCATTGATTATTGCATATGTGGACGGGTCAGGCAGGTCAGGTTGGTTCCCACTGCAGGCTGGATCGAGACAGGGTTTGAAAAACCCGAAAATGTGCATCACTTCTTTCTATCCTTTGCCCCCAAACTTTTTACCCTTTCCTTTTCTCTCTTTTCACTTCTCTCTACTCCCCTTTCCTCCCTTTCTCTGCTTTCCCTTTTGTGCCTTATCACTCCCTGCTCTTTCCCTAACCCACTTATAAATAGCTACATATTTCCTTTCACAAACCTGCCCATTTTTCTGTTTCCATGGTGGCCATGTGCTCAGATTAACGGAGGTCAAAGTTTGCCCTATATCGCCTTCCACATTACCCACTCCAGGCCACATATCCTCATGTGACCTTGTGTGTGTGTGTGTGTGTGTGTGTGTGTGTGTGTGTGTGTGTGTGAGATTGCAGAAAACTAGGAATGTATTCTCGCATTTCTGTCTTTTTCTGCATCTCCCTCTTGTCTCCATTTCCTCTTTATCACTCACTAACTGATTCTCTCTTTCCCCTCTCTCATTCTCTCACTCGCCCTCTCTCTCACACACACGCGCGCACACACACACACACATACACACACACACACATATATACAGAGTATTTTTTTCATTAGGTTTTGGATTATTAATGGAATAATTAGGTTTGGGATGTATTTTAATGAACAAATCAATCACTGAATTAAATATGGGATCGGAACTGAGTGTACGCGGGGCTACGGGAGTCTTTTAATTTGGCTCCCTCTCTCCTCCCCTCTCCTCCTCTCTCTGTCTTCCTTTCACAGCCTCTCTCCTCAGGCTCAGTATAATGAAAGTAGAATAGATTCGGCAAGTCGCTGTCCTGCCGGTGAAATGATTGGCTTTGGCAGTGAAGCCGGGGCTGGACGAGGACCTTGATTGGTTTTGGGGGGGATTGGAGGTGGGAGGGCTGCCTGACAGTGGCTTGTATATAGGCCACATTCAGGCAATTGGTTGGCGAGTGGTGAGAGAGTCGAGCAGTTTGTATAAACATACCCACCGGCGCACTTGTGGACTGACATCAGCACAACATGCCCTGCAGGGAAAGCCTCCAGTTAGACCTGTGCTGTGTTGTCACGGCCGCCCTGAATGGCGTTTTACAGACTCACTCTGCTAATGATGTTGCTGACCATTGACCTCAGATAATTTCTCCAAGGTGAGCTTAATACTATACTACGTTTTATGGTAAAATATACTTGGAAGCATGCAAGCAAGGGCATTTAAATTTATAGTACATGCTGTCAGCTATGTGCATGGAAAACTAAGCACACAGAGTCCAGAAATAGACACACAAACTTTTTTTTTCTGGCCATATCAGCACACATCTCCCCCACTGCTTGGTAAGGGGAAGGAAAAGTAAAATCTGGGGACTTTTAAATTCCCGATCTTTGCCCTCATATGTGTGTATTCATGTGTTGATATTCCGTACAGATGTGTACACTTCCACATCAGACTGTGTGGTGTGTGTGTGTTTGGATTTGCATCCTGCGGTGGCTCCCCGGAGATGCCACCCGATGGCAGAAGATCCAATCTGGTCAAGCTTAGTGTGGAGCCCTCTGTGTCATTCCCCTCCCCTGCAAACGCAGCTCCGTGCTGAGCAAACACATCTTGCCTGGACTCATTAGCCCAGCTTTAACACCCCCTTTCCCTCCCTCCCTGCTTACCCCCCTGCACACATCCTTCATCTTCCCCTCCCTCTCTGAAAAAAAGAAGATGGATTCCAGTCTTTGCTGTGAATCCCTCCCCTGTGTTCTCGTATCTATCATGCCATCGCATCTCAATGATAGGAACGTCTCAATGGACTTGTGCAACATCCAGACCTGGACACGTGTATTTAGACATTAACACTGCTACTGAACTTTCTCCTGATTTCCAGTTTTCCCTCCTGTAGCATAGCACAAATATTTGCAGGTTAAAAAAGCTCATGTATTTTCTTTTTGTGCCTCTGCATTGGCAATAGTTGTTGCTGGAAACAAATTCGCTCATTGTCATGAATGCTACATCTCACACCTTGAGGGACTTTCTTCAAATTTGGCACACATGTGAACATGAACTCAATGATGACCTGATTTAATTCTTGGTGGTTATAGGTGAAAGGTCAAGGTCGCAGTGATCTTGTCTGTCTCATTCTTGTGAACGCCATATCTCTGGAGGGATATTTTTTCTTTTCAGTTTGACACAGACCTTCACTTGGTCTTAATGATGAACTGATTAAATTTTGCTGGTCAAAGGTTAAGGTCATTGTGACCTTACATCTGTTTGATTAGATTCTGAATTGGTGACACTAATCTTCAGTGTCCACCTTGTGACTGGGCTGATTGTATAGATCTTGCCACTTCTTGCCAAGCATCTTCACAGACATGGATGTAAACTGCAACTGTAACTTGACTGGTGCACAGAGGTGTAAAACCAGGAGGCAGTGTTCTAGTTTCTTTTTTTCTTTTGCTTTTTATTCAGTCAGGATGTCAACTATATGGACATGACAGCATAGCATCAGATCAACGGGCTTTTCGGTGTGAGCATCATTTTTGTAGTTCCTTGTGGTGCCCTAAGGACTTATTCTTTCTCCAGCACATTGTTCCCTGCCTAGATTGCCCTCATACATCTTGAGAGCCTTTCTTTATCCCTCTTTGAAAACACAAGCCAACTGCCTGGCAGGGCCTCCTAAAGATACCCCTAGAGAAACTCATCAAGCATTTCCTAGCCAGGCGTACATGCCTGTAAGAATACAATCAAGACCAGCCGTGATTCTATATATTTACATAAAATATTACAGAAAAGTGCTGTGACTATTCATTTAAAAACAACATACTGTAGTTGCTTGTTGCCATCTTGCACATTTGAATAAAGAGTGCCACAGTTGGAGCAATTAACTATAAAGTGATGTAAACAGTCTGCTTTGCACAGAAAGGCAATTATGATTACCAAGTGAAGAGATACATGACTCCTGTCAACAATGTCCACTTAATTTCCTGTTAACAGTTGATGAACAAAAGCGATGCAGCCTGAAGGTGATGCATATTTTTACCTCGGCATATTTATCGTTGACAGGTTGAACATGTGTAGTCTGATGTGTTGGTTTTAATGCATGTATAGATTAAGATTGATGGAAGTGTGGCAGTTAAGAACTTCATAGCACTTTGGCTAAATTGGATCCCTGGGTTTAACGCATTTTTGGGGAGCTTAAAGGTCCAGTATTAAGAATTTAGGGGCACTCATTGGCAGGGTTTGCCATGTTGTTTCTACAATAGCCGGGAATGGACAAATCAAACAGTGACTCTAGATGTTGACAAAACTAAACTGTTGACATGACAGATTCTTATGCATTTTGGCTGAGAATTTAACCATCAGACTTTATTCTTAACCTTGGAGTTAATATTTTCGTAAAACAATTACAGTTCAACTGTTAAGCATAAGGAAAGGCAACGAGCAACTTGGTAAGAAATGTCCCAAATTTCAAGAAAGGAGTAGTTTTAGAAAATCTTTCTTCTTTTTATTTTGAAGCTTGAGAAAAATTTCTAGAGAACTGGATGCACATTTGTCAGTTATATATTTTAAATGATTTTACATGAGTTACAGATTCTTAAAATAGATAAATAAATAAATACATTTTTATGCAGCTTGTTTTTCCATGGCATTTCTTTCTTTCTTTCTTTCTTTTTTAACTTCCCTGTTTGTTTCTTGGTTTGCTTATTTGTTTGTTTCTTTGGGTTTCTTGTGTGTACGAATTTTCTAGTAGTTTTTGTCCTTTTACAAATTTCTTGCTAATTTCTGGGTCATTTCTTCTTAAGTTGCTCATTGCCTTTTCCCATGTTTTTAAAGGCAATCGAACCAATTTTCCTTGATTTTAAAGGGTTAACTATCCCAACCAACTGAGGCAACAAGTGCTAACCAATTAGAGGCAGTGTTTGATGATGTCATTCGGTGTTATGATCAGCCACGTGCTTCTGTTTAGGAGGATGCCGTCAAAGAAATGGCCCTTTGAAGCAACGGGTGTTTGTTCTCAAGTTTACAGCTGCTGTACAAATGGGCTTTTGGCCCAATGGGACATTTCCAGATTACTCGGATTGAAAGTGCTTTAGATGAATTCATAATAGAGAGTTGTCAGTAGGTCCACTTTCATGACAGCTGAGTAAATTCCATCCACCAGTAAAGACTGTGTTGTCTAGTTAAAATGGTATTGGATTTTATTCATGCTTCACTTAAAAACTATCTGAAAATGCTTTGAAACAGCAAGCAACAATGATGTATAGTGAATGATTGTATGCTTAGTGTTGCCCTATACATTCAGTTTCTTTTAGTCCAGTCTTTCCCATAAAACACATTATACTAAGTTATAGTGAATTTAATACTGGCAGCGGGCTATGTGGTGGTGATCCATGTTCAGCACTTCATTTCCCAGGGGCTTTATTAATAATGCAGTCCCGCAATTCTTTGCATCTCAGAGCTTGTCGGGAAGCACATCACGCCATGATTACCAAACAGCACTAGCCATAATACTATCCTACATTTAGAAAAAACAAAAAGTGACTAATGTGCACCCTGAGCAGTTTTGTTCCAACACTAACACATTCCCAGAGTCTTCCACACACACACACACCAGTCCCTGGAGTATGTACATCTCACTGCTGATGCAACAAAATGGGGAAACAGGGTGGAGGGGGACTGAGGAGGACGAGGTGATGAGGAGAGCGGGCAGTGGAGGGATAAGCCCCCCGGGTCTTTCTAATTATCTGTGAGGATCAGCAGTGCTCAAGGATGCATAAGGGGAGGGATTTGACTGCCAGATCCACTGGGTAGCAAAGCCTGATTGGATCGGTCACCTCTCTGCATACACACCCATTACTCATGACGCCTGGAGCCGAGGCTCATTAGACACAGGCATATGCAGGCGTGCAGATGAGTGGTGGCAGCGGAAATTCCGATTGTCCCGCAACTCGGCACGGTTTCTGAAGTCTTTTTTTCGTAGCATAGAGTTTCTTTTTTGGCTTGTCTATCCGTCCATCCATCCCATTCTTGTGAAGACAATATCTGATGAATGCCAGATGGGAATTCCTTAAATTTGGCACAAATGTTCTGTTGGACTCAGCAATGAACTGGTGAGATTTTGGTGGCCATAGGTCAAAAGTTCAGGTTAATGTGATCATGTCACTTTCTTTTGAAGATGATATCGCAGAAATACCCTTAAGGGATTTTTTTTTTCTTCAAATTTGGCACAAACATCTGCTTGGACTTAACAATAAACTGATGAGATTTTTGTTGCGTTTGTTGTGAAAATTAATGTAACCTTGTACCTGTCATTCTCGTGATCAATATCCCAAGAACCCCTTGAAATTTTTCTTGGTGTTTGAGGAACAAAATCTGTATTACCTTTGCCAAGGAGGTTAAGTTTCCAGTTCACTTTATTTGGACTATGGAAAAACTGCTTCCCCAATTTCAGTGTATTCTGGTAGAACAAGGTAGCATGGGCCTTTGACAAACTCATTAAAATTTGGGGAATTACTTCAAATTTGGCAAAAACATCCAGTAATGCTTACCGGAATTTAGTGATTTAAGTTCAAGGTTGCTGTAACCCGGCGTCTGCTTCATTCTTGTGATAACAATGCAAAATCTCAAGAAGACTATACAGGAATTCCTTTAAAAATGTAGCATACAATTTTACTTGGACTCAACAATGAACTGATTACATACTGGTGGTCAAAGGTCAAGGTCACTGTGACCTCCCAAAATATGTTTCAGCCAAAACTGAATAATTCATTTGCTAATCATGACAAAGTTTCACACAAATGTCCAATGGGATATTTTATATCCAGGTCAAAAGGTCAACTTCACTGCGAGATGATAATAGTATGCAAAAACACTTTTCTGGCCATTACTTAATGTCGAATCTCAGCAACAGAAGGGGAGACTTTTTGTGTCACATACGAAATTGTTGACACTAATTTTGGGTGCCCACCTTGAAACTGTGCTGATTGTATAGATGGTCTTTGCATCCAGGGGTAAGATGTATGTAAAGCTCCCATGTTTTTGCAGACATGTATTTAAACTTTAAAAGTGCAATTTGTTTGGTGTGTGGAGGCCTACAACCGTGAGGCAGTAAATCTAGTTTTATATTAATAAGTCCTACAAATGCTACTTTAGTAAAACATGCAGCAAGTGTTTCCACCTAGTTGCCTTGTCACTTTTGCATTTTCGCCAAAATAGCAGCCGTATAACAAACAAACAGGGAGCATTAAGGGAGGAGAATAATACTATGTGTCCACGCAAATGCAATCATGAATGCATATGATTTCTATGAGCACTCATGTACATGAGAGGTGTGGTTACACATGTGTCAGTGTCAACAGAACAATTTGTCCCTTTCTATAGCAGGCAGTGGGCAGGTCGAATCACGTCCAACGGCTCCTCACCACGATAATTACCCGCTGCGAGTAAAAATTACAACTTCTCAGTGTCGCAGCAAGTAGCAGGCAAATTATAGGCATGGGTATGAAGGTTGAGTGTGTAGCCGGGTGTTCAGTTTATTGAAAAAAGAATCAAATGCCCTCTGCTTCTTTCTTTCCTTCTCTCTCCCTCTTGATTCTTTCTCTCTGTTCGCTTCACCTGTCGAACTCAGAGCTGCTGAGCTGTCGATGTAACCCATCATTAATGTCCTCGCGGCTGCCCATAGGCCATCTCAAACTTCACAAGATCTCACTCCAGTGCTGTTAATTGATGCTTGGATGACGTCCTCACCCAGCGCGGACATTTAGCCGCATCGCTGCAAATGTCATCTTTTGTTGCGGCTAATTGATAGCAAGAAGTGCTTTGTTTAAATTTGACATAACTTAATATCAGCAGCATATTTTACTCAGAAGAGCTAAAATTAATCTCACTGATCAAAAAGTTGCTGTGTTTCCCTTCCTAATTCCACTGCAGCAGCCAAAAGAAAATATATTGACATTTGCTCATGTAAATTTGCCAGCAGCGGTCTTTTATTGCCTGCACAGTGACATTTTTCCATTCCACAGGAGAGTTGAGATCATGGCGACAGAGATTAGATAATTTTACATTTGGTTCCCACTCTTGAGGTGGAGGTAATTAAGAACGAGAAGACATCAAGCGTGGAGAAGTTCTGGCATTGTTCAACTCTGAGGGAATCTACCTTCACCTTGTGTACAGCCTCACACTCACAGGTGCGCACACACTCACAAACACACTCAGCTCGGCTTGATAGATAGGTGCATTTTTTTCAGCTGTGGTTCCACAACGGCTGAATGCGGAGTAAATGGGCCCGCTCCTCGACTGCTGCGCCACAGCTGAGCTGTCGTTATATATGTCACATTATGTCACCATCACCTGGATCGTTCATTAAGCATCTAAACCATCCGGTGATGCAGTTTGGAGCTTATTGGTTTCTGTGGACATAATACAACACAGCACACTATTTTATAGGGTTCCTACATAAGATGGGAAAGTAAGGATTTTTGATTTTACTAATTTCCAAATTTGGTATGGCTGAAAGAAAAGAGTATGAAAAAGGTTTTGTACCTCTAGAATATTGCCCCTTTCTGTTTCCAAAATATGAAATTTAGAATATCATCGTTGTTGCGTGCAAACCTTGTATCTCCACATTTTACCGTTTTCTTTTTTTTCATAAATTAATTCTGTTGGTCCTGCTCTTAATCTATCTGTGGTGTTTACCAAAAATGTACTCCTCATAAGATTGTCATGAATCTTTAAATTAGCTATAGCAATTAAAACCGTTATTTGCACCAGGCTGTAAACGCGTTCATTTTTGCTGTAAAGTTGGGCATTTTGACATTAGGGGGTCTATGCAGATTGACTTGCTTCTAGAGCCAGCCTTAAGTGGCCATTACAGGAACTGCAGCTTTGGGGTTTTCATCGTTGGCTTTATATTTCAGCCCGTGTTGCAGATCCATAGGCAACCTTTGTATAATATTTAAACTTTCTTTTATTTTTTTTCACGGTGTCCTTTTTTGCAAATTGCTTGATGCTGAGCCTAGCTGTAAAAGAAATAAATACATAACAATGACTCAGAATAAAATTTGAATTTATTATGTGAATGTACACGTGATTAAATAGAACCGACATTGACTGGCTCATTCTCCCCTCCTTGCATTTTTCTTTTCTTCACACACACACACACACACACACACACACACAGGTTTTTCACACACATGCTTTGGAGACTGCCAGCTCAGTGGGAATGCCTTCCATTCTATCTCCCACACAGCACACAGCGCATGACAGACGACCACCTGCACCACCTGAGCAGACCCATTGTACGCGCTGCTTATCGCGCTGGTCCCAGTCCTCGGCGTGTGGACAGTCCCATATTGCTCACATTGTTGCTGCCTCAGCCCAGTCGGTGGGGCGGCGGGGCTTTCGGCAGGAGATGGAGGGGAGGCGGGTGCGCCACATGCGGCGCTCTTATCGCTCCCTCTGGAAACAGGCACCTCACCTTCTGCTTCCTGTAAGAAACTCAGCGTGCTGCCTTTTTTTTTCTTCTTTTGACATGAATTCCCAGATAAACTGCAACTCATACAGTCTGCGCAACCCAAGAGTTGTATCATTAAAACAATTTAACCGCTGATGGTTCCCACTGCTTCCTCAAAAAGCATGTTGCCTAGCAACAAATATAGAAAAGTCTGACTAAATTACTTGTTTCACGTTAGTGTATAGCTCATGCTAGTAATATCTCCAATAAACACTAGATCTGCTGAAGACCTGAGTTGAATTTATTACCCGTTGTACTCCATCATGTCTGTCCTCCTCCTCCTCCACTTACCTTCCAACTGCTCTCCTTTATACCCAGCATTTTTTATTCCACAGCATCTTTCTCTCCTGCTGAGGTGTACTGCTCCCTGTAGTTCCACACTACTTCGCTCTGTTTTCATGCCTGGTTTCATCCTCTTGTTTTCCTTCATTACTGACGACTCAGATCTTTAGTCCTTTTTTTTTTCTCCATGCTAGAGAGAAGGGGCTAATGGGTCGCGGACCAGCCGTGACCCGGTCTGTTGCGTGCTTTAGAAAACTTTTACCCTCTGTAAACTATTCAGGAGTCTGCAGAGATGAAAAAAGACCTTCAGTGTTGTTTAAAAATGAGATTTTATCCCGCCTGGTAGCCAGTGTCGGGTCAGACAAGGATAAACTATAAAGAAGTTTTCACAACAAACAGCATCCTCTCACAAGTCATTTGACTGAACCCTGTAGGAGGAAACAAACAATTCCAAGCCTAATTTCTAAAGCTTTGCCGATAAGTCCAAAGTCAATTCATAACATTGACATTTGAATTTTAAATTAACATTCAAATGCTGCACATCCTTTTTTTCATGTGCATTTATTTTGTTTAAATGCAGTATTTCTGCACAGATGCAGATAAATAAATAGAATAATAGATAATAATAACAAGATACATAAATAGAATCATCTGCAGAGAGATTTAAATCTGCACTCATTGGTTCCTCTAGGCCGCTTTAAAGCACTGATCTTCTACATGCCAATGTCAGGGTGTATCTTAGCTGGTGTTTTAATTTTTCTAGTCTTTATGGTTCATTGATAGCATGTATTTACAAACTTTTTAGTACTTCCCTGTATTAACTGCATTTTGTGTTCTTTTGATGTTTTATATTTTTGGATGGACCACAGAATGGGGGACAGCTATATGTGTGGGGTAGTCCCTGAGTGAGTGAGTAATAGAGTTGAAGTTGCACTATTGGTTTCTCTATTGGCTGTTGTTGGAGAAAATCAGACACTGAAGTGAATATTACATGTTACGGTGTTGGACCGAATGCTGCTGCAATGACACAAATATCGGCAATATCAGCAGAGCTTGGCTCTGTTTGTGGCCACGGGCAGCCCAGCCTCCACTGGTCTCTGCTGGTCCGAGCAGAGCTGCAGAGATATGTTAATGATCAGTGTGTATGGTTCCAGAGAAAGCAGCTCCCCTCCGCTGTGCGACTGCGTCTAACATTCAGTGTAATGTTTTACATTTAACACAATTTCATGATTACAAACTCATTCGCAGACCTACAAATTAACTCTGTATTACACTTGAACTCAGCATCATAATCTACCATTTGACTTGTTGGCACAGAACAGCAAAGCAGGGAGGTATAAAATATGAGGAAAGTGAGTTGGATATAGAGGTGGCTATCAAATAAATGGGATTGAAATATGGCTGCACATATAGTTTGGCTAATAGGTGACTGCTGACTTGTCCTAAGGCACACTCTGACTCTTGCTAAGGTCTTGGCTTAACAGCTGTTGTAAAGTTCCAAAAAGTACAATGTTTTTCAAAAAAGAAAATGTTTCATAATTCAAACTTCTATAGCGGCACTTCATGCTCTGAGGACTTTAAACATCCCCCAGTGTCATTTGGGATGTACAACAGTGCTGCCAGGTCCTTAACCTTAATGCTCCCGGGTAGCATGTGGCTCACAAAGCTCTCTGTGTGCTGTGAGAGCTCTCAGGGGACCTTTCATATAGGTTCAAGTGTGTGTTTTCTGGAAAAGGAGGCCTTCCCTGAACCGGACGAATGTGTTCAAAGTTGCTGCCATTGTTCATGTGGCTCTGACCTAATGTTAACATTAACATTGAAATTTTGTTCAACAATGAGACAGCTAACCTACCATCCAAATTAAATGACATGCATTATTTAAGCACAAGTGTCCTTTTTCCAAAATGAATATGTGCCATTTCGGAGATTCAGCATATGATTTAATTTGGGGCTGTAAGTGGAACTAAGCACTGAGTTCTCCTTTCCCACGACTTGTCAAGCTTTAATGCAAAGAGCAAAAGTTTGGCTTCAATAAGTTGAAATCTTTGCATGCTCACTGTCACCTTGTTTTCTCTTTTTCCACATCACCTTCCGTGAGGTTGCATGTTGCAATTTCATCGCTCGGTCCCACGGTGTCACAGACTTTTAGATGCACTCCTGCTAAGTCCACGAGGGCTTAGGCCTGTCTCACTGCAAATTCAGCAAGTGCTTAAGGGCTCTGATGTGAACTTTAGGAGCCTTTGTGTGGATTGATAGTGTCTGCAAACCGGCTGCAGACTTTCAAGAAGAAATTGAACATAGGTCATAAGTCACAGCAAAAGATATCACCGAAACAGTTATACGTTTTTACATGGATTTGCTATAAAAGAATTAAACAATTTCAGCATAAGATTCACCTAGAATTTTGAAGGGAAGCAAGGGACAGGTCCCCCATAATATTTAAATTTAGAACATTTATGGAAACAAATAATACATATGTATCCTAATTTTAACAACAACTGATTACTTAATATTCCATATATTCCATCCATTCCAATATTTTACCACGCATTTAAATGTATCTGTTCTGAATTCACCTTTTTGGAGATTTTTTTTTTATTTACCTACTCAAATTTTAGCAACCAATTCGGTTTTGGATTTGTGAATGTTGAAAAAAAAAACAAATGTGCCTTTTTATAATTTCATATTATATTCAAAACAAATAAGCAAAATATTTACATTTATAGTTTACATTTAGTTTGCACCCCCACCCCCACCCCCGGTGTGGGTGTGGGTTACTACTATTTTTGTCTCTTATTTACTTAAATAAACATGTATCCCCCCCCACAAAACAACGTAAAACTCGCAGAAAACTTTTACTTTGACAAAATTAATGACATTTATGTAGAAAATGCATTAATTAGGGAAACTAAGCATTTGACGCTCCAAAATTTCTGGCGGAAGACCCCAAATCCTGCTATTTTATGTGTTCCCTCCTACACACTCCAGTATTGAAACCAAAACTACACCCCGGGTATTCAGTATTTTATTGTACTTGTTAGGAAACTGAAAGAGACCCAGACAACATGCATTTTCCTTCCATTTTTGTACATCAACACGTACATCATCTTTTCTTTAAAGGTCAGCCTTTCACATATACTTTGAACTTTGAGTGCAGCAGCTCGACGAAAAGTTTAGAGCGGTGCACGGCTCCAAATGTAGTTCTCTCCCTTCAAGGTTTCGCCATCTCCACGGAAAAATAATGGCTGAGAGAGAGCACAAAGTGATTTTGCCTTTCGGGCAGGCAGGTTCTTTACTCATTCACTATTCATTGAAGCTGTTCTTGCAAGTTGCAGTGAGCAACTTAATTTTGTTTGGATTTTGCACAATTTCCTCAGACAAAGATTACACCATCTATAATTCATTACATGACCAAGAGGCATTAGTTTCAGTAATAAACATTTAATCAGGGAAGCTGTACAAGAGGTGACAGAGGCCATCTCAACCTGCCAGTCATACACAGGTAATATTGTGCAAGACTCCAGAGTATTAAAAGAAAATTCTGAACATTTGTTTCTCAAACATGGCAGTTTTAATTACCTCCTCTGCAAGTTCCTGTATGATCGACAGTATACAAGTTATGTAATCACAATTTATCCAATTCCACTTCCACTTTTAAGGACTTCAGGGATTGTGAAACTTAAGCATTGTTAAAGCGGCCCAATCAGCGCGACCTGAAACCGACGCTGCCCCCACATCCTCCGCTGGGACGCTGGTGTTTACCGCCCGGAGTGGCTGAAAATTAATTGGCTCCTTGAGCTGCTGTACATTCCCCCTGTCAGTGCGATGGCTTCCCCTCATTGCCCTGTCACTTTAAGTCGAAGTGTATTAATGGACTGTGTGGGCCATTGATTCCTAATTCCTCTCGACGTTGACATCGGGGATAAATATTGCGTGGCGCGGTCGTCTTCGGGCTTATTGTAATCAGCATTGTTATTGATCGCCTGCCTGAACCCCCCAGAAGTAATCTATTTTAAATACACTTTCAGTAAAAGGGGGCTCGTCCCATCTCAGTCTTCATATTGGTGAGGAAAGGGGCTACTTTAGCAAAATGAGGGACACGATATGAGGAAGTAGTCCTGAACTGGGAGATATAAGACAGTGAGAGACATTCAGTTGGACTGACAGATAGAAATATTGCAAGAGTCACCAAGTATGCTCTGTGAAATATGTCTTGCTTTTGCGTATAGGTGGTCTCCGGGTGGTCTCTGTCAGCGCGTGTGTGTCTGCGCGTCTGTCTCCGTGAGGCCAGCGGATGATGGATGAGGGCTCAGCAAGCGGCGAGCCAGACGTCGGCGCTATCGATTTATCCTCACATTTGTCTGGGAGGAGGCGGCGCGGAGCATTTCAACACAATGTGCCTCGATGTGTGCCCACACGTACACATATATACAGTGTTTTTGCCATATTTAAAATGAACAATGATTCTCTCGCGCCTGCAGAGGCGTGGGCCTTGGTTGGAATTTTTCATTGTCTGCTGAGTACAATGGCTGCCTCCCTCCTCATCAAGGTGTTTTTATTGATCCACCTGGTAAGTGGCATCCACTTGTTTAACACCCAGTCTAATACACTTCAATTGGCGCAGCCTTGCCTGTCTGCCTGCTCGTCTGGCTGTTTTGTTCAGCTGAGCACAGAAGAAGAGTGTGTAAGTGTGTCAGGGGAGTGTGTCTGTGCCCACGAGGGTATGATGAAACCTGTGTGTTCATGAAGAAAAGGTGGCATGTGTGTCTGTGTGTGTTTCGAGGTTCTGTGTGAGCACACTAACACTGCTGCAAATAGGTTTTTGTGCGACTGTCAAGAGTCCTTGCTCCATCCAGCCCATTGAGCAACAAATTAAGGCTGCAAAGCAAAGTTGTCATTCTCTGCTCTCAAGGCTTTGTTGTTTTTCCTGTTACTTGCTTTGCTCATTGGGTGTTCATAATCAATGTTAACAAATTGGAAGGACATCCATTGTTCTCCCCGGCCTAGCCGTCTTGAAAATGGCCCCAATTACTGAGGACACGGAGGCGACATGTCAGAGACAAAATCTCAGTTATGACTGAACAAGATTACACTTGAGTTGGACACATAACAAAGTTACACACTTCAAGACATTGCCATTTTGTCTTCTAGTTGTAGCAGCTGTTTGATCCAGTAACAATTGAGAGAAACACAGTGCTGCAAGATGCTCTTTTTCTTACATGACTATTTAAAAATATCTAGTGACTGAACAAGATTTCAAGTAGGTAAGACACTTTGAAAGATGTAGATTTATGTTACACACTTTAATAGACATTTTGTCTTCGCGTTCTGGCAATATGTCCTTTCTCCTACGTGACTATTTAACAATATCTAGTGTCTGAAATAGATTACACTTGAGTTGGACTTATTACAACATGTAGACACACTTAAGGACACTGTCATTTGTCTTCTGGTTGTACCAGCTGCTTGGTCCAGTGACACAAGAGAGAAATACACTTCCGTTAGATGTCCTTTCTCCTACATGACTATTTAACAATAGTAAAACAATATCTATTGACCAC
This sequence comes from Plectropomus leopardus, assembly GCF_026936395.1. Classification (NCBI taxonomy): domain Eukaryota; kingdom Metazoa; phylum Chordata; class Actinopteri; order Perciformes; family Serranidae; genus Plectropomus; species Plectropomus leopardus. The sequence goes on from NC_142199.1 coordinate 8,150,844, forward strand.
ACAAGATTACACTGGAGTTAGATACACTACAAGATGAAAATACTGAAGTTAAACACTTTAAGACATTGCCATTTTGTTTTCTAGTTGTAGCAGTTGTTTGGTCTGGTAACAGTGGAGAGAAACACAATCCTGCAAGATGTCCTTTCTCCTACATGACTATTTAACAATATCTATTGACAAGTGACAGAACAAGATTACACTTGAGTTGGACACTTTTCAAGATAAATATATGATGTCACACACTTTAACACACTGTTATTTTGTCTTCTGGCTGTACCAGCTGTGTGGTCCACTAACAGTGGAGAGAAATACACTCTTGCAAGATGTCCTTTTTCCTACATGACTATTTAACAATATCTAGTGACTTAACAAGATTACACTTGAGTTGGACATGCTACAAGATGTAGATATTGATCTTACACACCGTTGTTTTTACTTCTAGTACCAGCTACTTGATCCAGTAACACAAGAGAGAAACACACTCCTGCAAGATGTCCCTTCTCACACATCAATATTTAAAATAATCAAGTGTTAGCTTCAAATATATGTCAGCATGCAGGAATCAAGGGATGTTGAAAGGACATTTATTTCAAAAATCTGAGGATTTCCAACAAGGGATTGTCTGTTTCGATCTGGATTCTCTGAATGTCGATGTGATGTCAGATAACTGCAAATGTTCTATACTCAGAGTTGTGATTCGAGAGCCATTTTTCACTTGTCAAAAGTTTGAATTTCTGACTTCCTGACATCTCTGGATTGCTATAAAAGCTAACCAAGATTCTCTGTCTCCTCTAGTATATATGAGGTATGATAAGGATGAAAGATTGAATCCAAATATCTACGTGGGTGTGTGGTTAATGATGATGACAGTTATGACAATAATTTTATGTTAGGGTTGACATTTACCGCATCGTCGATCTCAGACTGCTCCGATCATGGAATATAAAATGATAAACGGCTTCATAGTCATCTCTTTTCTTTCTCGCTCTCTCTCAGGGCATGATGTACCTGGAGGAGAGGAGGCTGGTCCACAGGGACCTGGCTGCCCGGAACGTGCTGGTGAAGTCACCCAATCACATCAAAATTACCGACTTCGGCCTGGCGCGGCTGCTGGATGCCGATGAGAAGGAGTACAACGCAGACGGCGGCAAGGTTGGTGTAAGTGAAGGCGTGAGCATGTTTACCTGACTGACAGCGATTTAACACACAGGGCAGCTTACATAAAAAAGGTTGACAGAAAATAGTAAATACTGCAACCAGAAAGTAATAAAACAAAGGTCAGTGCTGGGGGCCAGGGAGGGCCGAACCTATTTGTGTGTCTCTGAATGTGTGTTTGCATCTATGTCACCGCTGTAAAGTGGGTGAGTAGTTCAGTCTGAATTTTAAAATAATAAATAATTTATTAATCATGACCTCTGTGTATTGTTAGCCTTGTCTAGTATACTGTCCTGCATATTTGCATATTTGCACGGAAGCATTTATAAAAAACTTTTACAGTATATTTTGCCTTACAGCTTTGTGTATGATAGATTTTTATACCCACAGCCCACATACACACCCCAGCCCACATAGATTTGCATTTTATATATTATCTTAATACTTACATGACTTACTTTTGCAATATTTCATCTATATAAAGTATTTGAGTTATTTTGAGTCACTGAATATATCTGCACAAAGGAAGCTAAATTTGAATGAGCATGTTTTTTTGTCTACTATAAGGCATTGTTCAGCCAACTAAAAACAGAATGGGTAACTCTAAAAATGCTGGTAACTTTTGTATTTTTCAACAAAAAGTAAAAAAGTTATCTGTTTCCACTTAAACAAAACAGACAGTAATATTTTTTTGTGTGTCATGCAGCAATATTTTTACCAACTCCAAAGCGGTAAAACTCTCTTAAGGTCAGTCTCGTGAACTTAGTTTCAATAATGTATAATTTAGAATCACTTCATCCAAACAAATAATGCAGCCCCAGTTCCAATCAGTTTGTTTTGTTTGGGGACCCAGACTACATTAATCAGAAGCCTCTTCTCTTTTCCTCACTTGAGATTTACTATGCAAATTGTCCTGATCAACTCACTTTATTAAATTGGCTTGTTCATCACTGCATCTATTCAGCTGGAGGCCCGAAGGTGCCACCACATCTTGAGTCTGAGCTGTGGGCAGATACAAAAAAAGTATTTTCATAAATCAGACCAGGTGATGCAACCATCTGAGTGATTGACTCCATGTTGGTATTCGCCGAAGCCGCGATAAATGAGAGCCATTGTCAGCAGATATACATGTGTGCCATAAAAATAGATGCGCCGTGAGAGATAAATCAACAGAGATGAAAGTGGAGGCGACGCATTTCCAACCTGAAGCATTTCATTTCCCCCTCTAGCTGTTCATTTCCCTAAGGAGCACGCGCGTGTGTGTCAGGCAGGGGGCTGTGTTTCAAATGACCTGTGCATGTACATGTGTGTGCATATGTGCGTTCACATGCAAAAGGCCAGATAATTGCCTTGTTCAGTGGGCTCTACGGCTGACAATTCCCCCCTACAGTCAATATGGAAATCATAAGGCAGTTAGGATATGGCGATGTGCGCCGTTGTCCTTGTCAGGAATGTCAGAAGGGCCCAGTTTTTATTACTATTTCTCGCTGTTGGCCTATAGGCTATTGAGGTAATGTGAGACAATTGGCCAATACAATCTCATTTAGTATCTTAAAAAGCACGCTCACTATTGATGATCCCTGGGTTGGACTAAGGCTAATCAATCACGGTACTTGAGTAATATTGAGCAAAGCAAAATATGGTTGAAAGCACTGTCGATTTCCCGATATCTCACAAACGCTAGATTAAAAGATGGGGCAGCTGTTGAGCAAAATAGTCTACAGTTTAGGTATAAATAGATAGGAGGGATGTGAAGCTTTTAATTCATATTTTCTATCTTTTCTTTTGGTTGTTTTGTCATAAAATTAGCATTTTTATGTGTCTTTCCTCAGATGCCCATTAAATGGATGGCTCTGGAATGCATCCACTACAGGAAGTTCACCCATCAGAGTGACGTATGGAGTTACGGTGGGTGCTTAATCGCTCATCTATATGTGTTGACGTTACTGTTTATTGAGCTCACACCTGTGGGAGGAAAATAAGTCAATGACCTGAAATCCTGTTTCCTCTATTTGCATTTTTGCCCCTTTATCTGTCTGCTTATCTTGTTCTCTGATGTTCTGTGGCTCTTTCTCTCACTGCCCCATGTCTCCTTGTCTCTCTTCTTCCATGCCTTGCTCTCCCTTCACACCGTGTCCTTCAGGAGTGACCATCTGGGAGCTGATGACATTTGGAGGGAAACCATACGACGGCATCCCCACGCGAGAAATCCCAGATATTCTGGAGAAAGGGGAGCGTCTGCCACAGCCGCCAATTTGTACCATAGATGTCTACATGGTCATGGTCAAATGTAAGAAAACACACAAACGTGTACATACACTCACAAACAGAATGTGTATGCAAACTGTGGTTGATATATGGTATCAATCTCCCCATCTAACTCAGCAAAAACGCTAATAAGTGTATTTCCCAAAACATAGAAAGGATTTATAGAACTCACTAGATGTGAGTGTTTACTTTTAGCTAATCCAGTGAGTTAAATACCTGATAAATGCTTAACATACAAAAAAAATCTATATACAATATTAATAAAATTCCTCCTCATTTATTTAAAACAGGGGCATTCAATTAAAAGTATATTTACTAAAATGTGTTCCCAGTCAAAATCTGAAGCTCATAATGTCTAAATTCATAGCCTGTCCCTTCCTCTGTCAGATCAAGTCAATAACTTGTATTTTTATGTTTGTTTTATGTTTTATGTTTTATGTTTTGTGTTTTTATGTTTTGTTTCAGTGATATGCTGTGGCAATCTTTAATGTTAGTTATTGTTAGCATGCCGATACTTCAGTCATTTAATCAATTTATTTGTCACATAAAAATCACATACAATACAACTCCAGTGAAATTTAATGCCATCCATCCTTTCGGTTTGTGCATTTAAAAGACTGTGATAGTGAATCTAAAACTGGGCAGTCTTAGGTAGGGTCTATATTCAGGATCCTTGTAGCCTGAGGGCCTGGTATAACCGGTACCTTCTTCCCGACTTCAGCAGGCGGAAAAAATGTCTGGGATCTTAAATTATTCTCCTGGGCTTACTTTTGCAACATCTGGTGTAAACATCCTGTAGGCAGGATAGTGCACCACCAATTGTAAGTTTTGCTGAACAAACCACTCTTTATAGGGCCACGCAGTCCTCTCTGGTGCTGTTTCCATACCGGGCGGTGCTGTTCCCTGTCAGGAGGCTTTCAATGGTTGCTTGAGTAGAAATTCCTAAGTATTTTAGGGTTTACCCAGAATTTCCTGAAATGTGTCAGATAAAACTGTTTCTGGCTCGTCTTAATCGGTCAGTATACGGGCCAAAAATGTGTCATTTGCCTGCATTATTCCAACAAAGAGTGGTTGTACCATAAAAATGGTCTTTCCATTTGATTCCTGGTGTCAAAATTATATGAAAGAAGAGGCTTCATTTGTCTTTCCATGTTGTCTTTTCTTTCAAATTTATTTTTTTTTAAACTTTTTTATATTTTATTATATTTTATTTTATTGCAAATTCCCAGGTAATCTACTTGTAGTTTTTACTAATTTTGGGTAATTTCTTTTGAAGCTGCTCATTGTCTTCTCCTCATGTCTTTGAAAGAAATCAAGCCAATTTGCCCAGGCTTCAAAGGGGGAATAAGACCTAAGTATCAACAGAAAACAAATCTTTTAAGTGTACTTATAGTCAAATTGTACATCCATGGTATGCCCTATTGAATAATTTGTACATAAAAATTAATCACCAGTGAAATAGAAAAAGCTCGTCTCTTGCTGCATATCACACATTTGTAAAGATAACTGCCTTGGCTACAGGTGGCAGCATTAAACACAGTGTTTCAGAGCAGCAGTGAGTGTTGCGGATCACATAATCTTATTTTGAAATCATGTTTATACGCCGCTCCAATTCAGCTTGAGGTGTCACAGATGAGTTGTAGTTTAATAAAAGGGTTCATATTTTTAATATTCATCCGGTAAGGTGTTATCTGAGCTCAGGGGCTGCGACTCAAGGCTGGTAGAGAAGTTAATATGTAAAGAGGAGAGATGAAAAAAAAAATCCAGAGACAGAGATGATGAGATGCTGGTTTATGGTCTGCATCCTCACCGGGGACTCTGCCCACATCCTTGTTCATGTCATCCTCCATCTGGACGACCACACCTCCCTCCCAGCCGACGAACTCTCCCTCCAGCTCATGCGGCTCATCCAAAAACCCCGCCTTCTCTTCATCCTCCCAAATTCTCCCATCTTGCACTAGTTCCCCTGGCTGAATTCAGAACTCTGGTTCTGGTGTCCATGGCTGCGGAGGGATCCACCCTCCCATATTTCCAGGAAACGCTCCAGACATGCGTGCCAATCCATGCTATGAGATCTGCCAGCTATCGGCTGTTTGGCTATTCTTCCTCTCGCACCAGTCTGGTCATCGCTCCACCCTGCCTGAACCCAACTATGGAGGGACTTTTCTGTCACTTCCTGTCTTCTGCTAGTGGAAAATCTCATAAAAATTACCTCACATCAACTTCTCCCAACTGACTTCTTTCTCCTGCCATCGCAGTTCTTTTTTAATCATCTTTTTTTTATGGCACAAATATTGTATCCGCACTATGAATATATACTCTTTATTATTGGCTGCTTGTAGCTCTATAAATTGAAACTTATTCCTGCGGTGTGCTACTGATTCGCTTTGAGTGAGGACAACAGCAGCGAGCGCCTAAAATGCCAACTGTGGTGAAAGAAAGTGATGTGATCCAGCTTGGAGCTTGATATCAAAACGTATTCCCACGACAAAAAATGTTAATCCGACCAAAATGTCATAATATCTAATTGTTCTTTTTCCAAATGAAAAACGACTGCCAATGGCTTTTGACAGCACAGACGCAACCATGAAAGCCCCGCAGCCATTTAGCCTAATAACAATGCCAACCGGTTTCTGTCTTTTTCCCCGGAGGAGGAGAATAAATTTTATGTGCTGTGTAAAATGTCTGAACAATAATGTTATAAATGCTGAGGTCAAAGGGATTCCGTTTACTTTACAAGCAGCAAAAGTGCTCGAGGGCTTCAGCATAGTCCTGTTTTATTAGTAATCTAGGGCAGATTCCATTTTCCTTTAGCTGACAGTTAAGTCTTCTTAAAGAGATGGTTCATCCTAAAATCAAAAATCCATATTTGTCCTCTCACCTGTGGTGCTGTTTATCAGTCTATATTTCTTTGGTGTGAGTTGCTGAATGTTGGAGATATTGGCAGTAGAGATGTTTACCTTCTCTCCAATATAATCAAATTAGATGGCCCTCGGCTTGTGGTGCTCAAAGCGCGAAAAAAAAAAAAAAAATATTTGTAAGACTCAACAATGATGTCCCCTTTAGGAATAATGACTAGTTACTCAAAATAATCCACAAACCTTGTTATATTTAAAGCATTTTATTGAGAGTGGTCAATTTGCACAAATTGTCAGCAAATATGCACAAACAGAAATTAATGATGAATATACAAATACATTCTGAAAGTAATTAGAACATTTACAAAATGAGACACCACTCTTCTCCAGGGTGTTTAAAATAAAAATGAAAAAGAAAGAATAATAAAAGAATAGGAGGCGACAAACAAAAAAGCAACAACAACAAAAAAACACAATCCAGCCAACCTAGATATCCAAAATTCAATCAAAGTATCCTACATTCTGTTTCTAGCAAAAATCATCAAATGGCAGTACAATGTTGTTTTCTCCAAATTTTGAATAAATGGCTGCCAGATGGCATCAAATAATTTCAATTGCTCATTTCTAATATATCTTATCCTCTTCAGCTCTAGATTACTAAAAAGATCACCAAGCTACATTTTAACATCAGGGATGCTTCTACCACAGACCTTGTTGTGAGCAGGAACTATTTTCTTTCTAGCAAATTACTCCCACCAACCATATCACCGCGCAGAAAGAAGGCTGCATCTACCAATGGACGATTAATTTGTGACAGGGATGAAATCAGCAGGTGGAGAACTAGTTTATATTCACTGTTAGTAACAACTAACTGCTCACAGAGGTTGCAGTGAGTTACTTTATCTTGTTTTCAAGCTTTCTTTGGTTAAACTTAATAATGTTCTCATGATGTGCTCAGATGTTATCTTGTGAAATGCAGTTTTGGTTTCAAAATGTGATTTTAAACATTAGTATCAGCGCAGAATTTCACGACAGGCGCATCCTTCAAAGAGGTCATTGGGAATATCAACCTGTACCTCAGATATTATAAATAAGACGAAACTCTCTACGCGACCAAAATAACAATATATGAATCCACCATATTTTTTTACTGGCTATGCAATGTAACAGCACCCTTAAAAAGACCCACAAAGAAAACAAGCACATAAAAGTTGAGTAACGTCATGTGACTTCACAGCGGAGATCAGAAATAGCCTAAACAGGTCAAGCATCGAGTCAAACTAGCAGGGGGGTCACGCCGCCCCCATCGAGAGCCAGAGGGAAGCTCAGCAATTGGCCGCATCAATTCTAATTACATGTTGACTGAGAGCCGTTGTGTGTGATGTGGTGTGCTGTCACAGTGCGTGCCCCGCTGCCTCAGCACCACCCCAATAAAGATGAAATAGTGTTTGATTGCCGGAGTAATTGCACCTCATTTAGGTAATGTGCCTGCGTGGGGCGCTAGAAGCGGAAATTAGATGAACTGAGCAAAGAGTGGCAGGCGAAATGACAACATAGAAGGTCAGGGTTTATCTAAGGAGAGCAAGCTTCAGATCGACGGGAGCTTTTATGGAGAGGAAGCATACATTAGACCACAGACTGAGGTTTGGAAACAGCTGCATAAATGCAGTGAGGAGTATTTTTGTCACTGTGGTAACCACTAAATTTGAACTAAAGTGAAATGAAGCAATTACATTCTGCTGGTGATCCGTGGAACCTCCCTCTAGGATTGCCAGAGGCGCCCAGACCCCACTTTAGCCGTCGCTGTAGTAGAATATGTAATGCAGACACTGAAATCAGCAACTCTGTTTGCTTTTCTGTCTAATCTGAGCTGAGACGCCACCTGGCCTTTCACTTCACCTGCAGGGGTTTGCTGTGTTTACTGCAGCCTCAGGGAGGGAGAGCAAAATGGAAAACACTTTCCTCCACCTTAATAACTACCTCTGATTTGCCCTTGAGCAAGGCACTTCCACTTAGAGTACATGGAACTTTGTTAAAGTGAACATCATGATTGTTCTTTCGCATTTTTCTTTTTGTATTTCAACAAAACCTCTGTAGACATTCATCAGAGTCTACATTTTTCTTATTTTAAAGATACATTTAGAATACAGGTTTTGTTTTGTTTTGTTTTTTTCTTTTCAAAATCCCAGGGCATCAAATAGACCCCCTAGACGTATGATATGGATGGCTGTCAACTAAAATTTGATGCTGAGAGCAACTCACGTGGTATAAAGAGAAAGAAAGTCTTCAAATAGCTGGAGAGAGGGGAGGTGGATGGCTCAATCAAAACTGGAACTTTCATTTTAACCCAAAACATAATCTTTTTAGACACCCTGAGCTGAAAACATGTTGATCTGCAAATATGTAATTGTCTCTCAAAGTTGCAATCTAAAAAATCTCCACTTGATTTAATTTGGCAGCACTTATGGCATAAGTGGTGATTGTTTTGGGATCTCACTTCCCAGAGAGTCAAACAATAGTTGCGTTTCCATCTAAATGTAGCACAAATTTTACCAGGATTTTCAGAAAATCTGCAAAAGAAAAACTGAATTCATATACTTTTCTGTCCACTGCTGTTTTGCAAATACTGGGAGTTGGGTCATCAAGTTGAGCAGAAGGTGCAACAAGTACAGCACCTACTGTTGCCAGGGTGATGTCAGTCTGTTGGCACCTGCTTCTGAAGTGTCATAGTACAACTGTGCAGATTAAATGGAAATCCTTGAGATTATTTCTTTAACCAACCCCGTTTTGTTTACCATAATATGTAAGTTATTTATTTTTTTCTTTTTGTTTTATTTGATATGTTGGTTATTATTCTATCCATAAGAAAGGCAGTGACATGCAGTGCATTTCTTCTTAACACACACACAGACACACAGATTCAGATGCTCGTATACAGATCTTTAATGGCCTCCCTTGTTCTGTCTTTCTCTTTCTTTTCCTCAGGCTGGATGATTGACGCAGACAGCAGGCCGAAGTTCAAGGAGCTTGCTGCTGAGTTCTGCAGAATGGCCCGGGACCCCCAGCGATACCTCGTCATCCAGGTGTGTTTACCTCTACAGGCTTACTGTCAGAGCACTCAATAATAGGACTTTTAAATGTAGTAGAATAAAAACATAATCTTTATTGTTTAATATAACTTCTAGCAACAGCAGCATCCATTAAATTAAACCTATCACATTAAGTAATGTTTTAATTTTGTCACTGGTTTAGGGAGACGACCGCATGAAACTCCCCAGCCCCAATGACAGCAAGTTCTTCCAGAGCCTTCTGGATGAGGAGGACCTGGATGACTTGATGGATGCTGATGAGTATCTGGTGCCTCGAGGTTTCAACATGCCTCCTCCGTCATACACGACCAGGCCTCGCGTCGACTCAAACAGAGTAAGGATACTGCATCAGTACATAAATACGTATGCTTATAGATCTAAATATTTTTATTCCTCCGCGTCTGCTATAGCTGTGACTGGAGGTGTTGTGTTTTCGATTTGTCCAGACGTACATACATATGTTCCATTCTTTTGATTTCTCAAAAACATGTTGAGGGAATTTCTCCAGATTTGGCACAAACATTTACCTGGACTTAATGATGAAGTGTTTGTTTTTGCTGGTCAAAGAAGAAATGTTAAGGTCACTGTGACCTGGTCAGTCACATTCTCATTAACTCAACTCAATTCTCATTTCTCAAGAACAACTTGATTTCTTCAAATCTGACACAAGTGTCCCACTTTGAGTCAAGGATGAATTAATGAATAAACGGTCAAATGTCAAAGGTCACTGTTAACTTGCAACAATTTCACTGTTGTTACTGCTATATCTGAAGAACACCTTGAGGGAATTTCTTCACATTTGATGCAAATGTCCAAGTGGACTCAGTGCTGAAGTAACTTTTTCTTGGAGGTCATAGGCATGTTTTCGGTTTGTCCAGACGTACATACATATGTTCCATTCTTTTGATATCTCAAAAACATGTTGAGGGAATTTCCTTTTTAGCTCGAACGTCCACTTTGAGTCAAGGATTTTCAGATTAGAATTTGGTGGTCAAAGGTTAAGGTTACTATGAATTCATAAGCAAATTCTGACAACATTTCATACAAATATCTAGTATTTTCGGTCACTACTCAGCATCATAACTCAGGAATAGAAGGAGAAATTTGGTCTGATATGGAATTTGTGACACTAATCTTGAAACTGTGCTGATTGTATAAATCTTTGCTGTTGTTGTTGCATACAACCGTCTTGGTGGTGACTTCAGCTGAATCACTAATTTTGATGTAGTCTTGAGATGGCTAAAAAATGACATTTTAAGGTGTTTAAGCATAAACCATCATTCATAATTAAATATTTTAATATAATAATGCACCAAATGTCATTATAAAACCCTTTCAAATCTACTGTTTTACCTCGAAAGCACAATATTTCTCTGCGGTCAAAAACTGCCCGGCTCCCTGTCCTCTATAAGTGCTCAAGGTGGTTAAGAACTTCCAATACACCGATGATTTTCCTCTGCTAATGGCTCACCTCCATCATTTCTATCCCAGTGTGTGTGGCTTAAACTTGGGCTCTTTATCCGCCGGCTCCCCAGGCCCCAGGTTTCATTACTCAGAGCTCCATAAGCAAATAACAGACACTCCCTTAAAATGCCAGAGTCGTTTACTAATAGACAACGAGTGGCTGTTTGCTCTGCAGCATGCACCACCTGCTAGCTCACAGCTCTGAATCTTATGCACCTTTACCCTCATGACCTACACATTTCCTCGCGGCTCTTTGCTCCCTGAGGAACACACACAAAAAAACACTCACGCTAATCCATCCACGTGTTCAAGGTCATGACCCCTATCATGAATTGAAACTGCTTTGATTATGCAGTCAGAAGCCCCTACATGCCCACACAGGGAAAGTATTGTTGAAATCTGTCGGCTGGTTGACTTTGCCACAGGAGGTTAGTTATTCAGGTTGCGCCGCTGCAGACGCCGCAGTCCGATACAGAAGGTTATCTAATCTGGGCTGATTTGCTCTCACACTCACACTTGAAAAGAGGAGCAGATAATGGCTGGCTTTGAAGAAGGGATGAACAGAGAAGTTTTGAGGAGGGGGACGTTGATTGCGATGGAGGGAAGAAAGTGGGAGTAGGTGGACAGATCTAACCTCAGGATGTATCCTTTTTTTTTCTCTCCCTCTATTGTGTTTTGTAGCTCTGCTTCCTGTAATTGCTGCTGTAGCGCTTGCAGTTGGCAAGAGTGCCGAGGAGTAGGCCTGGGTTAAATAGCCCGCGGCAAGCCAACACAGCACCACGAGAAGCCCTTTGCTTCATATGTCATGTTTTGTTTTTTCTTGTGGGGTTTTTTGTTCTTTTTTTGAGGTTCAGGTGTGTGTATTGTAGCTCTGTCTGGCTGCCCTTCACAGTCCCTTAAGGCGGATGACTACACCGTCAGAACTTTGTTGGAGAATTTTACCCTCAGCAGGCAGCTGCACGGGTTAAAAGTCCCACTTCCTTAGCCGCAGGTGGCGTACAGCTGGCTTAAACTGACTCAAACTTTATGATTTTTGGCTTTAACACAATGTGTTTGTTGTGGTTCAGTTGAACTGGAGACATCTTTAGTTGTTAAACAATGCTGTTCTATGTCTTCTTTCAGCAAATAGCTGCACAGTGTCCGACAAAGCATGCATCAATTGTCTCAAGTAGAGCACCAAAAATCAAACTACACTTTTCTTACATGGAGGGGCCCAAAATATCAGGGAGCCCCCCCTAGCCTTTCACCTGCAAAATGGCATCCAGATTAGAAAGAAAATGTTTTAATGTTTGATTTGGCTTAAGGGAGGAATGTTGAATTTTACAAGGTTGAAATTTTTATTTATATAAAATTCCCTCAGAATCACAAAACCTACAAGGGGGTTTTATATGCATATTTTATGTAAAAATATCCAAAATCGCACCATTGATCATGGCCTGAAACTATGAAATGTGGTTATTTATAGTCAAGGGAAGGTCATGCATTTTCCCCCAGTTACTTAGGGAGGTTAAAGGAGAAATATTTTTAGCTTCGGTGACGATCATCAGAGTTCCTGAAGATCCTCACAAAGTCTTTAAATTAAATCAAAATAAACACTGAATTCATTAATCTATAATTAAGGTTGTAATTGGTATTAAAATGTCTTAATTTAATCTTTCAAAAGTCTTAAAAATGCTAAGACATGGGAAGGATGATTTTATTTCTCTTACATTGCATCGTAAAATCTCATGATATTTGGAACCTTCAAATGAAACAAAATAATACGCCATCACCCAAAAAAGTGAAGTTTTGTGTTACAGTAAATATTTGTGCAAAATTGTCCCTAACCTGATATTAATGTGGGTTTATGTTTGTTTTGTTTCTTCAAAATTGTCTTTTTGTGAAATTGTTATTACATTTTTATTGCAAGTGCCATTAAAAAGTCTTAAATCCCACTTGCCTTGGGCTGTAGGAACCTTGGTCATGATATTATAAAAAAAAGCAAATTCACACTCCACCCAACCCCCTAATCTGATAAATAAACTACAGTCCCTTAACATATACCGACAGGAGAGAGACTCAACATGACCACAGAAAGACATAAAAAAGTCCACAAACATTTGCAAAGGAACTGAAAAGAGAAACAAAACTGCAACAAGAAGACACAAACAGATGCATAACAACAACAAAGACACACAAAACAACCACAAAAGAGGCGAAACAACCAAAAAATCTGTGTATCTTGCTCCTATGTAGGAGTGGTGGTGGGGCCTTTTGCAAATTGGTGTCCTGTGGCCCCAGTGTCTTTTAATCCACCTCTGTTTGCTTAGTGAGATCAAAAAGCATTTTTCTTCTCTCTTTGCCTCAGAACCAGTTTGGCTATCGAGACGGTGGTCCAAACCCCGCAGAGGCCTCTGTGGCAGGTGCCCAAGCCTGCGTGAACCAGGAAGCCACAGGTGGACCTGGTCCAGCCCTGGAGGACCAGCGCTGTAACGGGAGCCTGCATAAGAAGACCCTGAGCCAGGGTGGGGGAGAGGACAGCGGGGGCCAGAGGTACAGCGCTGACCCTACCATCTTCCTTGGGGAGAGGGCGCCAAGAGGGGACACCGATGAGGACGGATACATGACACCGATGAAGGACAAGAGCTCCTCAGGTACTATACCGCCCACCATACACAAGAATACTTTGAAGATACTCACATACTACAAGGTTTTTGTAAAGGCTGTGTATCTTTCAGGGTATTTGCAAGACCACAACTAGGTTTATTTCCCATTCTGCTCCTGGTGGAAAATATTACACCAAACTCCCTTTAAGAAATTTGACATTTTAACAGCTCCTTACGTGTCTGCAATAACACATAACTCTACAACTACAAACACGAAGTAAAAGGAGTCATATGTTGACAGTTTTCTTGTAAATTCAGCATCAATGTAATCCATAAAGATAAAATGTATAGAAAGCTCAGACTGAGTTCTATGACCATCTTACACCAAATGATCGAGATCACTTAGGCCCGAGTGCACCAACTGGGGTAAAACTCTTGTGATTTTATTCCAAGATCGCTGAAATCGCTTGAAAAGTTGTTTGATATAAGGCCAGGGTAAGTAAAACACACGTCAGATTAATATTCCAGAGCAATTTTAACAGCTACAATTGTTTTAAGGAAACTAGAAATAAATGTAGATAGAAATTTTGCAGCCCTGCAGGGAATTTTGTTGTGATGATCCATCATGGCATTTTAGGAATTGTATTTAATCCACAGCATGGTGTAGATAATAAAAAACAATTTAATAAACTTACCCCATTATATTAATTTCAAGTAACACTGGCTGTAGAAATAAAGTGCTACAATCTTTTGTGCTGTTCCACGAAGACAGAAAAACAATTTAAATGTAAAACAAGTGCATCTTGTATGTACTATAAATTCCAGCCTAGTGCACCTTCTCCCTGCTCTGTCATCTCTTTGCTCATTCGCAGAGTAAATACGATCTTTTGTAGTATATTCTGCCTGTCATTTTGCCCGTTCATTTCATTCCACTCCATTGATTAAAATTCCTCCCTGGTTTCCGTCAACGGTGTATGTCAGCTACTACAGAGTCATGTTTTACCTTTGATCATAATTCAGTCCATCAGCCCCGCTCTTGCACTGCCGTCTTTGATTTTTGAGCAGCTCGAAATATAACAAAGCCTGCAGCAAAATGCATCTGATGCAATGTCAAGGAGCGGAAGAGTGGGCAAAATCAATAGGTTTCGCACCCCACTATTATAGCGTTTGGAAGCAGTGAAGAGGGGTCATTTGCTGGCATTTTCACCTCCGGCAGATGGAGTTTCCAGTGCCAAAGAACTGCTGGCATGTTGCCCATCTGGTCCTGAGTGGCTGCCATTTTCGCCATTATCACCACCATTTTCTGCCCTCATTAGCGAGTGATCTCCTTCTCTTATTCTTTCAATTTTCACTGCTTTTGTTTTCCTTTCTCTTGATTTGTTTCCTGTCTCTCATGAACTCCTTTTCTCTTGTTCTCCACTTTCCTACCCTCCCTTTTTTTCCGACCCTTGCTACAGAATATCTGAATCCAATTGAGGAAAACCCGTTTGTCTCGCGGCGTAAGAACGGTGAGATCCATGCTTTGGATAACCCGGGCTACCACAGCACACCCAACAGCCAGCCCAAAGGAGAGGACGAGTACATCAATGAGCCTCTTTACCTCAACACCTTTCACAGCCCTGCCGAGCTCGGCCTGGAAGCCCTGAGGAGAAACGGTCTTCCCCTGCCCACCCAGCCCCCCTCTTCTATCGCGTCTTCAGGCTCCCACCTCCCGCTTACAATCCAAACCACCCTGCCCCACTACCCCCTCCCCACGGCCCAGCCCTCTCCATCTGGCATGCCTTGCCATCACGGCCCACCGACACACATCCTCCACGCCCATCACACCATCAAACCCGCAGGACAGCCTGGCAATCCAGGTGGCGGCTCCGCCAGCCAGAGCCAAACAGGAACTACTGCCCAAGCCCAGGTGTGCCAATCAGGTGCTTTGTCCACTTCGGCCACCATCGGACACGGCAGCCTGCCAGCGTACCAGATCCACGCCACCACGCACCCGGCCAGCATGCTCAAGCATGGACAAACGTCGGGTAAAGTCAGCGGAAAAAAGCTCAAGGTGACCTTTGACAATCCCGAGTACTGGCAGCACAGCTTGCCTCCTAAACCCTCCAACCAGGTTGTCCCTGATGGCGCCCAGGGCGGCTCCACCAACGCCAAGCTCTTCTATAAACAGAACGGACACATACGGCCGGCGGTGGCTGAAAACCCTGAGTACATGTCTGAGTTTTCCCTGAAATCCGGCACCGTCTTGCCGCCTCCACCTTACCGGCAGCGGAACACTGTGGTCTAAATCACTTGTTCCCCAATTTGACTCTAGCCTCCAGCAACCCAGACATCCTCTCCGGTTCCACTGTTCCACACAGAAGGGAGCGGCCTCAACCAGAGGCCCCCAAACTCTTTCCAAATAACCATCTGCTGTAGACTGTAGCGACATCTGAAGGAGGTGGACCGAACCGAGCCAAGCAGACCCAACTCACCTTCACCGTATCCAATCCAGTCCATTTCTGTCCTGTAGATAGAGACTGCGCTCACCGAAAACGTGAAGGTTGTGGTATTTTTGGCGTAAACGTGACTCACACAGCAGTGGACGTACCATGTTGTCCCAGCGAGGTAGATGGACTCCACTTGGGGGACCTGAACTCACTGCCAGCCACTGCAGAGAGGAACAAGGTGTTTTATTATTTTTCTGAAGGGTATCTGAAATAAGCAAACAGACGGAGCAAATAGAGTCTGTTAGATGTCAAGATGTCTGGTTTTGTGAATGACCTTGTAGAGTGAGGCGTAACAGCAAAATATGGAGGAGATCGAGACTGAAAGGGTTTAGTCAGGACTTCAAGTAAGAGACGGAGCACTGAAACCTGATCAATCATACTTTGCCTATAGGATTATACCGTACGTTCTCAAAGTCTCCATGTGAACTCATCTCATCTTTCTTACTGTGATACTGTGACGGCCAAAACTACAGTGATCCCTCCTTTAACATTTGTAGTTCATGGACTTTTTAACTCGCCTGAAAAACACACAGGGCAACTGCTGTTTTTGTTGTTTTTGGTTGACTGCTGTCTGCTTGGAAAGGCTGATCAAAAAACCTTTTTTCCGAGCCAAAGGGAATAAGGGAAAAACACTGTAAACATTTTTATAAACACTGGTTGCAGTGCTGAGAAGATTGATTTTTATATACTGGTTTTCCCATTCAGAACATGAGGCCAACGTGATGAGCATGTTACCATAAGAGTAGGAGGGTAGTTAGGGAAATTCCTGTATCTGCAGAAAAAAGTGGGATCTATAAAGCAGCCGAACTCAAAATGGTGATTATAGAGACAGAGAGTGAGAGAAAACATCTACAGAGAGGGGAGAGAAAGTACATACACGCCGCCTAATGAAGACCTCAAGGAATGAACAAGACAGCACCAGCAGAGCACAGTAAAACTACTTTGTGTGTGTGTGTGTGTGTGTTTATGTGTTTATGTCAGTCTGAATGTCTGAAAAGTGTGTATGTGTGTTCACATATTAGCAAGCCCGTTTTGCCCTGCGGGGATATCTGTGGGAAAAAGAGATGTGGTCGAAGTCGGTCATGATACGGTCGACAGCTTCAGTGCTGCTGCTAACCAACAGTAAGCTCAACACTGGTGTGACCTCAAAGGCTTTCACCATGTGACTGCTGTCAATAGAGTTTATAGTCTTGAATCTAAAGCTCAATAAGTGGCAACAAACGGCACCAAATCTCTGAAAGATTTTCATCATGTTAGGTGTTGTCCATTGGATTGGAAGTCAGGAAAGCAATGGTTTTGTGCCAAAATTAACAAGTGTCTCTATTTTGGTGTTAATTTATAGGGACTGCTTTGTTAACTTCAGGGTTCCCACAGTCATGGAAATCACTTTTTTCAGGCTTGGAAAAGTCATGAAACTAGTAAACATTGTTGAAAGTTTTGGAAAACTCATGGAAATTTGTTGCGTGTTATAAATTATAGGACATTATTGTAATATAACAGTGAATTCATTTTCGGTAGCTGATGACATAGGGTAGCTCTAATTTTTCGCTGACGTGTGTCAGTGTTTCAGTTGTTTTTGTTTATATAATTTTTTCACCCCTTTTTGACTTAGGGGAGGGGCATACAGGCAGACAATTTCAAATGGCTGTGTTTTGTATTTATTTTACAGCTGATTTTTAAGGAAATCATGTCTTTTCTTTTTTCATTTTTTAATTGTTGTTGATTTTTACATAAACCTTTCAAAGAAATGGAAATTTTTTTGTCTTTTTTAAAGAAAGCAGGTTTTAAGGCATGTTTTCTTTTAAAAGATTTGGCTTTTTGTCTTCTTTTTAAATTCTTTTCTTTGATTATTTTTTCTTTTAAAAATGTTTGGTGATTTTTATTTAAAAAAAAAGTCTATATTGGGGATGATTATTTTGTTTTTTCTTTTATTTTTTAAAGGCATGTTTTCTTAAAAAAAAAATGAAAATTGTTGGATTTTCACATTTCTGGAACAAAACGTGGGGTGCTGAAATTGCATTTGAACAGAATTTGTATCTTGTATGTTTGGCAAGAAAAAAAGTCATGGAAAAGAGTTTTGAAATTTTGTCCATGACAATGTGTGGGAACCCTGTAACTTGGACCTAGTTCTTAAAAATTATAACTTCTTACCACTTCTTCTCTGGACCCACTCCTCTCTGTGGTTGCAGATTTGGATATTATACTGGTGACGATAGCAAATGGAGGCAGTCTTTGACGGGTCTTCCATAAATTGCCATTGATTCATGAGTGGAATCTTGTAAATCGAGAACCTGTTGCACGCCTGACCTCCCTGTAGTACTTTCTTGTTTTGGTCAAAGGTGGTGAAGTGACCTGCACAATTTTAAACTATTATGTCATTTAATTCAGACAAGTAATCACCATAAAAATCAAGAACATGTCTAGCTACTTGTAAGACTGACTTTTAACCCTTTAGTTTAAATCAGTGGTTGCACTTTGGTTGCTCCATTGGGCATGGAAAAATGGGGAATAGTTTATTTTTATCACCTCAATCATTGTAGACGTGAGCCCAGTGTGAGTACAAGTGACTCTTCTAGTTATAGGGTTTGCTTTGTCAACGGTTTTCTCCTCAACTGTAGCAGACAGAGAAAGGAGATAGAATTCTGGTCTCAATCATATCTGACAACCAAAATCTTTACAGATGGAGGTCCCTGAAGCAAAATTTGATCAAAAGGGGGATTTGTGACCAAATGTGTATTAGTTTAGGGGATCGTGGCACGAAAAAGGTCAAGAACAGCTGTCAGAAATGTGATGTTTATACAAATAATTTGTAAATCTGGTTTGTAAAAAATGTGTTTTGAGCAAAATTTAGTGCCATCCCAATTCTCCTGGAAACTTAATCATACTCAGGATACAAACTCTGGTCTTGAGTGGCACCTGAACATAATTCAGTGAGTATGTAACTAGGAAAACAGATAGTACTATAGAAACCTAATTTCAAGGAGATAGGGTTGAACCTACACGTAAATATTACCTTCTTTTCATTTATAAATTTTATTTTTTATCTAATTATTATATTGGCACATATACCGAGAGTACAACTTCAAGGACATTATAACATCTTCATTGCATTTTTTTTTTCTAGGGCAGCTTTAACTTGGTAATTTGTACTTTTCTCAACACTGAATTAGTAGTCTGGCCACTGATTTACAATGGCTTATAAGATTTAAGGCCTTTGCAAACCAAGTCCGCATTCGTTGTCAGCGTTTTTTTTTAAATCGTCATTGGATAAAAATCGTTCACCCCAGAAATTTGCACACTGAATCCAATGTGTTCTTTTTTTTTTTTTTTATTAGTAATCTACCAGGCAAAATGCAGTCATCAAGCAGTCCTCTCGCTTGTTTAAAGGAGGAAATGAAAAAGGAAATGCTGGATCCATCTATTCCTGAGCAGGCGTTCAGAGGAAGGAGAGTTTTACCTGCTGATGTGGAGACTGTGGAATTATCGAGATAGTTTCGAGATCAGGAGGACGTCGTTCTAGTTTGATACGCTGTTAACAATAGGCCGACCAGAATCATATATGGAAAAATTATTGATTATTATTTCTTCCGCCAAATCTTGTAATTCTGGAACGCTTAGCAAGTTTTTCCAGCTATTATCAGTGGAACATTAACATTAGTGTAATTTTTATTTGTCATTATCCTGTGGCAGAGCCCTGCCCGTGCTGTTTTCTTGTTTAGGATATTTATTTAGTGCATTTTAACGCCTCTCTGTGTGTGAAAGTGTTCGTCTGAGTAAGCTGTATATGTTTGTCCTCCCTTTGGAGCACTTTGATCAAATTCTCGGGTAGAAAGAGGAGATTTCCACCCTTCGTTACTGAAATATTCAACTTGTTTATCTGGCCGTTTACCACTTGAGAAAGCAAAAATCTTTAGCAAAAGTCAGAGGAAGGTGCTGCGGCCGAGAGTTCATGAAGTTAACACATTTGAGGTGGTGCTGACCAGCCTCAAGAATGTCCTTGTTTCCTAGTTTGTTTGGTGTTTTTTTGTTTGTTTGCTTCAAACAGTATTTATAACGCTGCTTTGATGATATCATGATTATTTGATGAAGGAGTATTTTGTAGTCCCTTTTGGAGCTCTAATTCAATGAAACAGAGACAGCATTTAATATCAATGTGAAATATTTATAGCGCGTTTGAGCTTGTTTATACTGTGCAATGGAAGCGACTGCCAAATCTGGGTTTCAAGAAGGAGGAAAAAAATAGATAAGTACGATGGTGGTAAGAGGAAAAACACATGCCTTGGTTTCAGTCTTGTTTGGCCTAAATTATACTGCAGACCCAGGCAAAATGTGTGTTTGAATCAAGAATAGATTGAAACACTGATGAGATGACCGGCCCCACATGTTCTCGAGAGCACTTTAGAGTATTCGAGACACTTTGCAACCCTCTGCTTTTAATTGAGTCTACTTAAGAGTTCATTGCCAGAAAAAGGAAAAAAAACGTACCTGAAGTTTGTTAAGTCTTGTTTTTGTCATCCAAAGGCATTGGTTTCCTTTTTTATCTTAAGTACCCCAATATTCCCCTCTACTCATTCATTTCTTGTTTCAAACATGTTTCACCTTGGTGTTGGACTGTGTTACCTGCTGCTATTTGTCTCAGCCCTAAACACTCTTGTGGCTCATGGCAGTTCAAGAACACACCCTGGCAACTGGTGTTTAAGACTGATCACTTTTTTTATTTCCAATTTTCACCGTTTCCTCCGAGCCAAGGTGCAGAGGCATGTAGCCAGAAGTGAATCCTTCAATATTTCATCCGAATCCTACCATATAGGCTGCGTTAGAGTCTGATGTATAGTACAATATCACCTTGCATGGTACCCAAAGTGAGTGTTTTACTGCCCTCCACCTTTGTATCTCTCCATTGATGACAGTATTATATTCAAAATTCAGAGTGGGAGAAAATAACCAGATTTTTTTTTTACTGAATTCAGTAGCACAAACTGGGAATTAGTTTTTGTGTATAGTGCCCTTTTAATACTGCATTATTTTCAAAATTATCAAGTTTTTCCTTCAAGAAAAAAAGACTTGAATCTATATGTATTTTTTTCAATATTGTGTTGATTACGGTACGTTATTTAAAGTGACAGTTCAGATTTGTTTAAGTGGCGTTGTTTAAGGTACTTAAAGTTAGTAGTTAGTGTACTACATAGATGTCAGTTGGCACACCACCAATTTGGAGAAGCAGGCTGGAGTACGACATGAAAGCTAAGTAATGTACTGTTGTCGATGGGGGCCGGCAACAAAAATGTATTTTAAGCAACCTAAAAAAAGTCCCACATAAGAAAAATATCACACTCCATTTAAGTGTACGCTATATATAGAATATTTTTCACTGCCTTACCTTAATATTAGACATTGATTTCCAACTGAAAAACAAAGCTTTGACATCACTCACTGAAGATGTTAGCAGTTTTCCAATATGTATGGGCTGTCTGACGGAGAAGTAAAGTGGTGAAAATATTCTTAATAAAGCGCACAACAATTTCTTAGGTGGTTGAAATACATTTTGTTACTGTCCCCCATCCACAGCAGTACATTGCTTAGTTTCTGTGTCGGACTCTGGCCTGCCTCTCCAAAGGCGGGGCATGCTGACTGACATACTGCTGTATCTAATGTACTGACTATGGATACTTGCCTCTTACAACCCTACTACAAAATTTTTGAACTATCCCTTTAACACGTTTGTCATTCTAGCTGCCGTTTTTAGTTGTTTTCATCTTAATTGCACAAATCATTGCTTTCATTTCCTGTGTTTAAAATCAGATACATGTACAGAATCTTTGGGGTTTCCTCCAAAACTTATCTAACACACTTCAGCAACAAATGTGAATAGTATTTTTATAAAGCACTGAAATGGCCGACGTGGTGAATTTGTAAATAAGGAGGCGATGCTTTGAATTTATATGGTCTTCTCTCCTACTGCTGTTTTCTCCTGCTTATAACGACTTGTACAAAAAAGAGCCGTACATATTTGCTTTATGTAAGTGTACCTTTTGACTAATGGGGATTTGATTTTGAAAGTGCTTGTTGACCCTTTTTTTCTCACGTGGAACTCTTGTGAAGCCCTTTTTTTCCAGAGCTCTGAGGCTGTCCTCATGTAATGTTTCAGTTTAGGTGAACACTGTAAAAGTGGTGATGGTGGGCGAGGGAGTGTTCAGTCCACCTGGTATCTCTGTTTCGCTTCCCCATGCCTGCCACATTTCATTTGTCCCTCAGTAATGAGAACACCCCAGAACAAGCTTCTCCTCTTTATCTTTCTGATACTCATAAAACTGAAACCAGTGCTGCCAACCAACCTAGATAAACTGTGTTACCTTCTCTGCTTACTTTATACTGGAAATATTACTGAGCCAAGTCTGACCTCCTCCTCCTCTTTCCCTGAAAGGCAGAGCACAGCCTTCACAGTACATCCTGTTTTTTAGTTCATTTTCTGATTTCTTTTTGCATGCTTTTAGAGGAGACATAGTAGAGAGAAGGCGTTCTTTCAACACTTCCCCGTGTCCCTTTTATCCAAGACGGTCACTGCTGACTGTCGCTCTGAGTTATTTGAAACCATACCCAAAGCTTTATATCATAGAAATACCGTTCCTCATGTTTGTTACATGAATCTGTCAAAAGTATATTTTTAATTTAATATAAATAAAGATTGATTCAATATATATTGCAGCAGTGTTTTTACATTTTCCTGCGAAAAGTAACACACCAAAATTTGTAAGTATCCCACGTTATCATGAGCCGGCTTTTGGAACAGTGTGAACATTGAGGCATTTTACAGTACGTTGTCACCAAGTTTCTTTTTCTTAACCTACCTAAATTTACTTGCTGAAATCTAAAGATTCCCAACCATGTTTCTGTTCCTTGACCTAACTTACATACCTTAGTGTTAAATATGTAACTTTATGTGAAGAACGTACCGTCATTAGGAGGGTGCTCAATCTTAGGACATCATTAGGTAGTCTGCAATCGCCATTTAAGACTCAAAGAATTAAAAAAAAAAAAAAAAAATCTTACTTTGTACAACAAGATTGTTTTGACCTCACTTGCTCTTGACTTTACCTTAATTTTCCTCATTTCCGTATCTCCTCTCTTGCGCTGAGCTGAACTGCCAGTCAGAGTGATTGCATTCACTGATGAGCTCCGATGCTAATTCAACATACTGAATCAGTGTAAAAAAAAAAAGCCAACAAGGGCCAACATTTCAGGACTTGGGTGACAAATATTCACCGAAAGCCCAACATTGACTGACGGCCGACGATATGCTTGGTATAGCAGGTTTGTGCACAGAGTCCTTAAAGAGGTGCAGTGATGATTCTCTCTTGACCAGTCAATGGACTGCAGTGGTACCAGCTCCACCTTTTACGTGTGGATCAACAGAGAAGGAGTGACAAAACAAACAGGACAGAATGGAACTGTTCTAGCGGTGCTGTCTACAACTTTTGGCAATGGAAACCCAAAACTAACCGTTCTAATGCATCCTGAACTGAACTGAATTGGAAGGCTTTGTGGAAACTGGCCCCCCTTGGAGACGCCACTGGTCTTGCAGCTAAAAAACAACATCTAACACTGGAGTTGGAGGAGACACAAACATGTCTTCAAGAGAAAAAGTTGTGGATTTTCTTTAACACACTTGCTGGCAAGAGTAAACAGAAATTATCCTCAAAGTAAGGGTGTTTTTAAGAAGGATTGTACCTTATGTTTGGAAAAATGCCTTGATAATTCCTCCTGTTATGCTTTAAAGTAGTTTATCTTAAAACTTAGGTGCATCAGGGACTGTAACCCTCAGCTGGGAAACTCTGGAGCCCTAAACTCAGATCCCCTTGCTCGACACGCCACCCTGCTGCCGGCAAATAGAGCAGAAAATGAAAGTCCTGTTCGGTTGCTCTAATCCTCACTCTAACAGCTTTAATAATAAAATTTAACAGATGGTGTCTTTAATTAAGGCGAGGAAGCTCTCAAGTTCCAGCGTGCTTATTTTGACCCGACTTCTTAAGATCAACATTACAGAAGTTGCACTGGAGGCGAGATTTCTGCACCGCACCACACTTTCATGCTCAAAAGGACTTGCAGATGAAGACCAGGCGCATCAAACGCTCGGCAGCGTTCTCCTAGCCTCCCTCCGAAAAGTTCGCCTCAAATAGGCTAATGTGTGGATATAACATTTTGCTCTCGTTTTTCCTCTCGCCCCGTGCTGCGCTTAATCCGCTGTTTACCCAAGTGTCGGTTATGTAAACTGGCATGGGCAACATCGTTTGCTATGCAGCGCTCCTCCATTGCTGCTGCATTCCCAGGCTTTCATTTCAATCATAAATAATACAAAACTGTCCAATGGCAGAATATGAGCTTTCTGAAGTCACTGCTATTAATACTAATAAGGCGAGGGGGGTGCTTTAAGTAAACACTGTTTATGAACAGAAATCCCTCTCCTTTCTTTCCCTCCTTTTTCCCTCTCTCCTCTGTCTATTAGTTTCCTTGGAGCACTGAGACTCAATTAGTAAGCACATTGAGTTCCACCATAGTAATTTAGAGAGGGGGCTTCTGCTGCAGAGTAACACTATTTGAACTATTTCCAGTTATATTCACATATAGCTACTTATTCAAAATCTATATTAGGTCTGCCTGCTTGAATCGCTGTCAGAAAAATTATGCTTCCTATTTTCTATGTAAAGGAAAATTTAATTGATACTCACTCACTCCCTTCCTAATGTTGAAGCGGCATAATAGACAGATTATCCTGAACATTAAGCACACTTCCCGACAGGACTTTTGCACATTATCACCCACACCAGACAGCAAAGGGGGGAGGTCACTGTTAATTTGGCAACCGCTGTATAACCATTTGTCTTTGTGTTACAAGTCTCCTTTATAGCCGATCTTTCCGGTGAAGGCTGCTGTCGCCGCCAGGAGATGTGCTTCAGCTCCATCCCGGAGGCCTGTAGCAATTATACTTACAGCTGCCCCGTACACCTGTGACATAGCTTGCAGATGACAGCTCATCGCCGACACACTGCTGCTGTTTAATTGCAGCGTGTCACCTTGACGGGTTTTACCCACACACCCCTTACACCAAAGAAACACAGCAAGTGTTTGAAATGGCTCCACAAGCTTGATGATTCTTTTATATTATGGCCTCAGGTTTGACCGCTGTGTTTGGAGCTGCAGTTATTATTTTTTCTAAGTATTTTCCTCCGGACTCAAAAGCCCCTGAAACTGAATTTAGGCCACAACTATAATTCCCCATATAAACTGACATTTTATGTCTTCAAGGGTGTACTTATTTTTTGGCGAGGAACTACCTTAAAATGAAGAATTACTCCACTTAAATTGTTATTGGAAATAACAAAAAAATACAGCATCATATCAGTGAGTTAATATATCTGCCTTAGCCTGTTATGGTTACAAAATATGAGGAGCTACACTAGAATACAAACATATTTCAAACTAAATAATACATTTAAACACACAATTTTTGCAGTACAAATTTCCCAGATTTATGCATGTGCATAGCACTCTTATATCTAACTATTATACCCATACAAACTATTTGAGAACATCAAATGGGGCCTATTATGCTCAGTTTGAGTTCATACTTGTATTTTCAGTTTCTATTTTAACATGTTTGCATGCTTTAATGATCAAAAAACACTTTTTTTATCATACTGTCTGTGTTGGAAGACCTGTATTCACCTGGGGCAGCTGTGGCTCAGAGGTACACTGGGTCATCCTCTAATCTGAAGGTTGGCGGCTCGATCCCCGACTCCTCCAGTCAATATGTCGAAGTATCCTTGGGCAAAATACTGAGCCCCAAATTGCTCCTGATCGTTGTTCTATCTGTGTGAATGGTTTAAAATTTGAGCAGCAGGGGGCACCTTGTATGGTAGCCCCGGCCATCAGTGTATGAATGTGTGTGAATGAGTGAATGTGATATGTAGCACATATTCAGTAGGCTGCTACAGCTAAATTTAGCCTGGGGGATAAAACCTTTTTTTTTTTTTTTTTTTTTTTTTTTAAGCATGCGCACCAGGTGAGCAATTTCATGGGAATGAAAAAGGTGCCATCTCTGCACCATAGTTGCTGCCAGGAATAAATGTAACAGAGAATGGCGGCACTTTCTGGCTTGAAAAATCAACAATAAAAGCAACTAGACTTGTTCCAGCAGGGATATCATCAAAAATCAGGAAAATTAGATCATAGTTTTCCCTGATGTTAGCATGTAGCTACATGTAGCAGTGTACTTGCAGCCGTAGAATGACTATAGTGGAGTTTAGCTGCACTTTCTCCAGTAAAAATTCAGCCAGTTAAAGCTAAACCAAAATCTTCACAATCGAACATGTTCCAGTCAGAATATAATCCGAAATCCGAGATCAAATCTTGAGGGAATAATTAACAAAAAAAATTGGGGAGTAATTAACAACATTAGCAACCAAGATTACATGTTTCCTTGATGTTTGCATGTAGCTACTTGTAGCAGTGTAACAGAGTAGTCTATAGGTACGCTTTCTACTATTAAAAATCCCCAAATAAAGCTTCTAAACCGAAATCTTCACATATTCAATATTCAATATTCAAAACAGTCTAAAACCTGAAGTTTTTGCTCAGAGGGATTACTTTGACCTCATTATTTGAAACTTCTGTCTTATTTAATATAAATATCTTTCATTGTATCATTATGTTTAAGACACAAAATACAGACAAGCATAAAAAGTCCACTTTAAACACTGTGACAGACCTGCTGTGCCTAGTTACAGTTGTTAAGTTAGGACTGGACAATTGCTAGTCCGGAGAAGGATCTAGTGAAAGGTCAGTTATCTATTCATTTATTCAGTTGTTTAAGTTGTTTGTTGTTTTTATTTTAGCATCATATTATCTATGAATTGCATAAAGTTCTTCTCTCTAAACATTGAATTTTGTAGGATTCAAGCTGTAACAGTAAGGTTGGCAGTGACTGTTAGAAATCGTTTATTAATTTGCAGCTTTATTGTACTTCTCTTCATCATGTCGGTGCTAATTTGACATCATTCTGACATATTATATCGCTCTTTTTAACTTCAGATGGTATATTTACATTCTAATAACACAGGAAAAGGCCCCTGGTGTCGCGTAATGTGCAATTAAGTCCCAAATGTGTTCATTATGTCACTGCCATAATGTGGTTAAGGATATGAAGCATAAATCACAGTTATCTCCCACCATGAGGCTTTATCTGCCCAATAACATGCGATTATGCAAGTTGTATTTACTGAGCTCCAGAGCTGAAGCAAAAAGCAGATTTTCCATCTGAAATCAGGAGAAAAGAAAACAGACATAATTTAGCCGTGATGACTAATTTCCAATAAAATATTGACAGCTCATGGTGGTTTGGGATTTTAATCTCTTCCTCCTCCATTTAACTCCAGACTGGTCGGAGCCATGATCGTTATATCAAATGCGATTTCTATGACTGAAGTCAAGATAAATCTAAATGTTGTGCAGTAGTTTGAGCTGGTTATTAATAGAAATGTGTACACAGCGTGTCATTTCACAGTTGATAAATATTTCAAATGACTTTTTATGGTCTGAGATAAGAAGTCTGGTAAATCAGTGAGTCATTGGTATTCATCAACAATCCCATCAAAGCCATCCAGACACAGTGCACAGTCTTTCTATGCTGTCCGTCAGAAAAAAAGCAACAAAAAGAAAAAAATTATTGCATTGCATTATTTTTTGCAAATGCTCACTATGGGCAGTTACTCAAATGCAATATATGTTTATATATTAGATGCCCTTATATGAAATATATATGCAAATGAACTGTAACTATATATTAAACATGTTGAAATAGGAACTAGAATTAGGAAATAGAATTTCATATTTTTCCATAAATGTATACCATACAAAAATGTGTTTATGTATGTGTAGTGCATTTATTGCAATAAATGTCACTTACCTGGTTATTTATATTAACCTGGTTTATTTATAAGTATAACATAAGTGTATTTGTATATGGTAATATGCTAATATAAAGGATAGACATTTTAAGCATTCTTAAGAATTTTTGTATATGTAAAAGTATAATTATTATATTATTTTTGGTAGTTTACATATGTAATACTTTTATATCTTTATCTATCCAGATAATTTATGTTTGTGATAAAAATGTATAACATTATAGGCAACATAAATGGCAATATTGCACCTGATATAGAGGCATACACTATGTCATATGTTACATTTTCATTCCAACTTCTAAAAAGCTTATATTTACTCAGTTTCAGTCGTAGAATAAGAATATAAATATTTAAATAACATAAACCTATTAAACATGAATGAAAGACACCCATTTGTAATTAGAGTACACATTTTAAACCCTGCTGCGGATGTTGGATCAGCATTTTTCGGCTTGCTGGATTCTAAACTTGTGGGATACACCATCTCCATGCCTGAGGCTCAACAAAAGTCTGGGGGAAAGACGGACCCAGAGAGACCTATCTGCAGCCAGCCAATGAAGACACTCAGTGCAGTCTGTATCTGAGGATTACCATGGAGAAGAGGAGGAGGTGCTGGTGGAGGAGGAGGAGGAGGAGGAGGAGGAAAATGAGACAAGAAGACAACTTCCCGTGAGGCAACTTTTCCACACAGCATAGTAATCAGGGCAGAGAAGGCGGCTGAGGAGGCAGTAGAGTAAGGAGAAGAGAGAGAATAGGCCGAATGGAGGTAAAGGTTGGGCACAACAGCCCGAGGCTCCCTGTCGAGGGCAGAGAGCTGCACAAAATCATCTGAGAGGGAAACACGAGGAGCAGCGGAGACAGACAGTGGTTGGCAGCCGAAGCTATTGACTAAATCACTCGTAACAATACTGCTGGATGCTCCAGTTTATAAAATAGTTTTAACAAATTTGCAAGACATATAAATGTGCCTCAGTGTAAAACAAAATATGTGTCTACACTTCTGTGAAAGATTACATAAACAGGCATTTGGCAGTCATCTTATGCTGAGTCATGCCACAAGCTGTTTACTCAGAAGATCCATGAGGCTAACATGACATGAATGCACAAATGTGTCCTCTGGTCTTGTTACTGCGCGCCGTATGGTTGGAATATAATCTACAAACTTTTGCATGCCTACAGTACTCAGAAACGTGTGTGCGCATACATTTAACCAAATATTTTAAAACAAAGTTGTTACTGTGCAACTAACGCGTGCACATTATTGGTTGAATTTGAGAATGGGGTGGCTTAGTAGTGTGAGATTTTGCCCATGCAGTATGTATGTAAAATTAAGTTCATTTTTTTGAGAGGTGGCCTAGTTACAAGCTTTCTGTTCTCACTTTTATTACTTATTTTCTTACTCTACTCTTTTCTGTCATACATATAATTTAACAATGTCAGATGCTCATATTATTCCTTTGAAACCTGGAGCAACATCACTTTTTTTGTGTCGCTTTCAGACACCTTCATCAAGGTTGAAAGATTGCCTTCTTTCCATGTTTTCTAAAGAAATTTAGCCAGTTTGCTCAGATTTCAAAGGGGTACGTCATCAGTTGGGGTAAACCCATGTAAAACAGGTTAAGCTCATTATTTAAAACTAAATCGTAAAACTAAACATCAGAATTGTGAAAACAAAATGTAATCCCCATGAGTAAAACCTCAGCCTTATACTGTTCTGAATACTCGTGTCCAACTTTTTCTACCTTTGGGACAAGCTGACGTCAGCTTGTGACAGATTTCTTTATATGGTCATCTGCTCCAGGTACACTATTGCCAGTGTTTACATTACACACACTGCCACATGTAGCTACATGCTAATGTCAGTAAAATATGTAATTTTGGTTGCAAATGATAATTTCTCCCCGATTTTAGATGATATGCCACCTTGAACAGGGCCGCTTGTGAAGATTTTGGTTTAGCGGGTTTAACTGGTGTTTTTTCATGGTAGAAAGTGCTGCTTAACTTAGTTACAGTCATTGACTGGCTGCAAGTACAATGCTACATGTAGCTGCATGCTAACATCAGGGAGATTTTAAATTTTGGTTGGCATTGTTGTTAATTTCTCTGTGATTTTGGTTCATATTCTTGCCAAAAATTTAACATCTTGATACAGAATCTTTAATTGATATTTTATGGCAGAAAGTGAGGCTGTGTTCCGTTACAGTTAATTCCCCAGCTGCAATAATGGTGTAGAGACGCTGAGAGGCAGATGACCCGAAAACATTGACTAATCAGAACAGATTGGGCCTTTTCAGGACAGGGCCTTCAAGAGACAGCTGTTAAAGCAGAATTTTAGACAAAGGATGAATACAGATGTTCCAGCACCGACAGTATGAGGGAAAACAAATTGTTTTTTTGTTTTTTTACATTAAACCATGTAAACATGTACTAGTAGAAACCCAAAAATAGTAGTATATACGTAAAAACCTGACTGTGATCATAATTTGTCCCCATAAAGGTCAGCTTGTATCCAGCAGTTGATTACTGTAATCCATCAGTTTAGGACTCGGCTTGAATCTATGTATAGTGTTGCTTAGCAACAAATAAGCGGTAATGTCTTCATAAGAGGTACAAGTTCACAGATGGACTATGCAAGCAGACATGAAAGCTACAGTCTTGACAAAGTATTGCAATCGTATATAATGTGACATGTAGATTGCCAGAATGCTCATTCCTGATATAGAAACATTTGTTCTCCATTTTAATGTTTGTGTGCCTGCAGATTTTTTAAATACAGCTTTTCAAATATACATTACTGTTGATATTATTATTATTTGATTATTTGCTTTTTAGCAGCACAGGAAGGAAGTTCATGGCAAAAATAAAATAATCTATTTCAAATGCAATTTAATAATGCAATTTTCAGTCAGAGTTTAGAAGCATTAGGACTTAATGCACATTTACTGCCAAAAAAATAATGTATGTTAACAAATTCATTTTTATATATTTGAAAGCATATGTGCTGTCAGAATAATGATGAAATTAACAGTTAAATCACGTTGGAACTTAGCTTGAAAAAAAAATCTAACGAGATTACATAAATTTGAATTTGAATTATGTCAGTTTCCAAGCACATTTCAAAGAAAATTAGAAGGAGTGATCTTTTTCGTGGTCATTTTCCGGCAGTTAATATGTGCCTCTTTGATTGATTGTTTGTTTGTTTGTTTTGTTTTGTTTTTACTTAGAGAGCACCTTGAAAATTAAAGCATCACTCACACAGACACAAAGTAAAATGTCAATTTGATTTAATGATTTCATTTTAATGTTGGCAGCCCTAGACTACAGGTTCAGATATCTGTATTTGTTCTTGATTGTGACTCTCACACACACTGTAAACCACACTTACAGGTAAACATGCTCCGGTCCACCTACACACACACACACACACACACACACACACACACACACACACACGCACACACCTGCACAGTTATATAGCTGCAACTGTTCTCTTTTGTAGCTTAGTGAGGATTTTCAGCGAAAGGTATCTGACTTTTCTCTCTTTATTCCAGCAGTGACCCCTAGCAACACACACACACACACACACACACACACACGATCATACAATCACCCACAATCACACATACACCTACACACACACACACACACACACACAACTACACACACACACACACACAAACACACAGACCGGCCTGAGGACAGAGATGGAGAGCTCTAATTTCCACAGGGCCTGCAAAGTCTTTCCATCCCTCTAAACTCAATCTCTCTCTTTCTCTTGCACAAGGCTACAAGCGCTTGCAGAATTATCACATATAAAGACACACACATGCACACACAATTTGCAAATGTGCACTCACAAAAGTATGCCTTGAAATACTCAAGCAACCTTGTTACTTTTCATAATTCAAAACTTTAAAATCCTTTGAATGAATGCACTCATCTGTATTTTACATCTCTCTTTGGTTCCCCTTTACTTGCAACATTTAACCCCACCACCCCCACCACACAGTTCTACGAATCAAGCTGACACCTTGTGACTCTGTCATACGTGCACAGTCGATTACGTTTCAAAGCTCCCAGACAGGGAGGAGAGAGATGAGATTTATGCCGGATAAATCACATAATACTCCTTTCTCATGCTCTGCTGGGCTCTGGTTGAGGCTTGAACAAGCGCCTGCAGGTTTCTAGGGAGCTCCATCCATTTGTGCACCGGTCAACAGTGAAGGACTGACATTGCAAAAAGCTGGAGAAAATGATAGTTTGTGCATGCGTAAGTGCACAGATTCGTGACAAGGCAAAACTGTAACCAAATAGTTCCAGGTTTGATTCTTGCACATCCATCAGCTGCTTCCTGTCCTGCTGTTTTTTTAGCGAATGCACTGAACCCCTACCTGCTCACTCCATCATGCGTCGCTGTGGATAATAGCATCAGCTAAATCCCTATCATGTAAAGAGGCCTGGAGACGTCCAGATGGTCCGTAGCAGCTCGATAATTTGTCAAAGAAAATGATGCTGAACAGTGTAAAAAAATTAAGCAAATACAGGCAGAAAACATTTCGTGTTTTCCCTTGATGTGGACTGCTGCTAAAAATTGAGGCTGGCAATGTTTCTGTTTTATACACAGGTTGTTTTTACATTTTGCTTTTTGTACAAATGACATAAACAAGCTAAAAAGTGATCTTCTGGGGTCCCAGAATGCAGATGTTTATTAGCTGTGAGCAAAGTGAGGTTAGCTGTTTCCATCACTGTTGGTGCTGGGATGCTTTATGGGGATATTATCTCTGTTATATGCAGGCTAAGTTATTCACTACAGCTATGGTGCCGTAAGGCAGGTTATTGCATGACAAAAGAGGTTACGATAATGTGTTTGAAGACAATGAGAAGTCTGTGTATGGATTGACAAAAGTTTCTGACTGTGTTTTATGGTGAAGGTAAAGGTTGTTGCCTCATAGTTGGGGTGACATTTCAATAATTGTTGGAAAGATTACATAAACAGGTGTTTGTTGGGGATTTTTTTCACTCTGATTTGATTTTTTTTAGTTAAGCAGCAAGAAAAATGCTTTTCTCTCATTAAAAAAAAAGCTGCCCCAGGCTGCTAGAATGCACTCTGTCTGATCGGGGCCTTAGTTAAGCATCTATATGTCCACCCCCACCCCAAACACACTTGTTTTTCAGCACCACCTGTTTAGAAAACGTCTCTGTGGCTTAAATTGTTTTCACTTGTTTTCCAGTGTTTGTGCTAAGGGTTAGATCTCATATGTAGCCTACAGATATGAGAGTGGTGTTAATGTTCTCATCCAACATACTGCCAAAAAGCAAATGAGAGTGTTTCCCAAAATGAAACAACTGAACTATTTCGTTAACAACATAACATATAGCAAAATTCCTTGTATAAGGCTGGCATAGACCTTTATTAAAATGACCATGTTAGTCCTTTCAGCTTGTAAAACTGACAAAAGTACGTTCTTGAGCAAGTTCAGTGATGTCTGCCCGAGGAAATGAATGATAAATGTTTATTGAAATGTTATTGCACAGGTTTTTTAAAAAAAAAAAATTGCATTTTGCATCATAACAAGAGTTTTGGAGTTAGGTTTTCTGAAACGGAATCTGTAAGTGACTGTTATCCATTTTATTTTGTGCATCAGGTCAAATTTTCCTAAGAGGACTTTATCTCTACTTGGTCAAGGCCTTTAAGTGAATTTTACACAACATTAAACAAGCGGTGAAGCCCTTTTAAGAAGTGCAAGAAACAGCTTAGATGTTCCTGACACAGAAACACAAAGAAAAAGCCCTCTTTGCTTTTCTCGGCCTCTGACTCCCAACACTTTGATGCGGCCAAACGGAGCAGAGAGGGCATCTAGCCGCCGCCTACCTGCATCCGCTTTCATCCAGGAGTGATGTTTGCCTGCGGAGGGAGTCCTGCCAGTGTGGGGAAAGGCACTGTAAGCAAAAGTTCCTTTTAAGTTGTGTTTTAATTAGTGTAACCACTGAGGGCTACGACGGGTCCCCCACTGTGATGAATCGAGATGAGTGTGTGCTTCTTTCTATACGTGGATATACTCTTAGAGCCTAAAAGCAGCCTGTTTTCCCAAATGTATGTGTGTGAGGCTTTGTAAACGTGTCAGTGTGTTTGTCCTACCAGCTCCTGCAGTGACTGAGTGTCTCTAATTGAGTGTGCTGCTCACTCAGACAGGAGGTCTCAGACAGTGTTGACATTCAGGCAGTGGAAGGCCACCATTGGGGATGACAGCTGATCATTCTTCCAGCCAGCACCCTAATTACGCCGTGATGGAAAGAGCGAAGGAGAGAGGCATAAACAGCAAGAGAGAGAGAGACTTTTTTAAACAACAAACAGGTTCCGGTTGCTTCCAATCAAGCCTCCCGTCCTGCTGTTCGTCCATTCATAATGTGCGGCACCCCCCCGGTGGGTAGAAAAGCAGCCAGCACCCCACTGCCTTCCTGCTCTCTGACTGAGCTCCTGTGACCCCCCCATCTCCCCGGCATCTTTCACAGCACTTTCCCAATTATACCAAAGTTGTGAGCTCCTGTGTGTGTGATTTCATTGTCGCCCGAGAGAAGCTCGCTCCGTCTTCCTCTCTCACCGGGAGAGACGTGCAGACGCACACCCTTTGATGTATGGAGTCAATCAGACTTCATTGGACAGTGTTGTGATAGCCTCAGGATATTAGCAAGCGTGCTCTCTGCTCACCCAGATGATAAACTCCTTTATGTGTCCACAGGCTTTTGTGGAGCAATAACAGCATTTCTGGCCTTTCTCACCCTCTGCCATCCATTTCAGTGTAACTCAAAATGTGAGGGGTGTAGCAGCTCAGAGCGCCGTGGAAGACTACCCAGGAATGGTGATGAACAAGCAAGAACTATCAGGTGAGTGACAACAGTTTTAACCCTAACCACTTAACCCAACCACACACTTATCCTAACCCCATCAAACCTTAATATTCTTTCAGGAGGGATTTAATCCGAGTTACTCTCAAGGGGGAGACGTGCAGCAGTTATTTTGCACCACTAATAACGTACGACCTGCAGAACTGGAGGTGGGTCCCTTCTCTTAGTGCTATTAGACTGATGTTAAAAAGTCATTACATGTAAATGTGAAAGAAAATCAGCTATACAGCCACTTTTTTCCTTTTCTGAACTGCTCACACAGTGCGTAAAAAATGATGATTGTTTTTTGCACCATCCTTAGCAGCATTGCCTTTTCAGTGATATTCTATATTTCAGAGACATTTTTGTTTCTAAAGCACACTGGCAAACAAGGCAGAGCCTTCAAAGTCCTGGTTATAGGAGGCTCCAGGTTATGGGTCAATAAGTCAATATAGTAGCACTGAATCAGGAATAGTCAACCTGCTTTGCCTGTGGGCAACTTTCACAAAATGACAGGAGGTCAGGGGCTTGTTAATAAACAAGCATTAATAATTTATATGTAAGTAATTAGTTTGTACTTCTGTCAGGTGTCCAGGGAATACTGTCTGGCACTTTTTTTTAAATAAACAAGTTTAATTTTGAGTTTTAGAATCTCGTTGTCTCTTCAGTTTAACATTTTTTTGACACTAAACACTATAATTGTGTATACTTAGTGTGTACAGAGTATACAGGACATACTTATCAAGTTATACCCATAGACTGCGTATAAAGGTGGAAAACGTGTCTCCCTTCACTCCAACTGTACAAAAATGAAGCTAATATCCCAGATACGGTTGCTGCCATCTTCGATGTGCTGTAGCAGTCAGGAATTAGAGCGGAGATATCGAGTTCCTACCAGAGCACCCATCAGAGCAGTTGTGAGCGGCACCATTGATCAGGAGCACATCGATTGGCACAAACAGCTGTCAATCATGATGACAGCCCTTTTTTCATTGCATAAAATAACTGACTAAAACCATACTTAACAGAAAAACAACAACTTGTACATACATCAGCATAGTAAGAACGACCTCTATTATTTTACGTGTATTTTGGGTTTTTAGTTTGGAACATGGCCTATTCACGAATGTGGAGGGGCGGAGTTTATGATCAATACTGGAACCAGCCTTATGGAGATCAAGATGTTTTGTCCATCTTTATGCACTCTCTGTGGTCCTACCCCTTTTTTAAATTTTTAATTAGTAAACTTCATATTAAACGTGAGTATTTCAACTTTCCGCCCCAGTCCTCACCTCAAACAAATCAAAGGAATAAAAATTTCAAAAAAGAAACACATATGACCTAAATGACAATAAAACTGAGTGATTTGGACTTAACCTGAGTATCGCAGCTTTCTCTACTGTTAAACTCTACTTTTAAGAAGAAAAAAATATTGCAAATTTTACTTCTCTGCATTACTCTCATTGTATATTTAATACTTAATAAACAAATTAAGATTTTAGAAGTGACATTTAATGAGCTTTTAAAATGTGATGTGTTATTCTACTCAACAGTGTGAAACATAGCTCCATGTATAATTGCATAACTCACACAGGGTGCATTTTTCCACATTAAGTACTATTATTACTAGTTACTATTTTTTGACACTTTAAAAATATTTCTCAAGTATTTCATTTGAATACGCTTTTCAAAACAGAACTTCTTGTAACAGATCTTTTTACTCTGTGGTTGTGCTAGTTTAATTCAAGTTAGGGCTCTGATACTTAAAAATGGGAATGACATGGACCCCTGGAGATGCTGTTTGGTCCAACATTGTTGGTATTTTGTCTAAAAAGTAGGACAGACCAAAAAGAAACTACTCATCAAAAGTTCACTTTACAAGATCTTTTCTAGATCGCACAACTGTTGCACATATGAGCAAACACACTGACACACAAAAGCAAAATACAAACAGCACAAACACACACATTTTGTACGTCTGCAGGAGGAGGAGGAGTCCCGTGGGTGGTGGCGTGTCTGGCCTTGTTCACACCACGCACTGGTGTCATACACCACACAGGAAGCTTCTGACTATCACATGACAAGGAGGTGACAACTCCATTTAGTGTGTGTAAGAAATTTAACCGTGAACACAATAAACACACACACATTGTGAGTATATGCACATATGTCTGTGATGGAGTGGCTATTTGAAATGTGAGCCGGAGTGTGTGGAGTATGTGTCTATATGTGTGTTTATCCGCACATGTTTAAGCATGTGGGTGTTCAGCATGGTTGTCAAGTGCTTGAGCGGGCCAATCTCTCATCTGTCATGCGCTCAGATCAACTGACATGCAGCCAAACCAAACAGACATAAAGACAGAGCGGAAGGCATCACTATGCAGCTCAGCAGTGCAGTTTGTCCTGACCCTGTCTGGGGCCCTCTCCTCTCCGCTGATTCTAATGAGCTCCCCCGGGATTAGACTTTAGGCGGCCAGCGTCCCAATGAGGCGTGGGAGGCGGGGTCCAGTACAGGGGGAGGTTGTGGATGGGGGGGGGGGCGACATCAATACACCCACACAAACATTGCACTCACCTCAGCACACAGACACAAACTTGTTTGAGCAGGGAGATGTTGGAAATACTGTATCCTGCTCTAAAATGAGAAAAAATAGATTTTTCAGCACATCCATCCAGATAGTTTTTCTAGGCCTTCAGTGCAAACATACCTGCACATGAAACCTATGTATCATGCTTTAGAAATTACTATGTCTGATGACTTTGCTCACTTTTTTTCTTATAAACCTTCTTCTTTTTTGAGTTGCCTTTGTCATACTGATGTTGACTCATAAGAATATCTGGGCTTCCAGTGACGACAACAGTAAGTTTGTCCTTACTTTCTGATTCTTGATGACGTTTGGAGAAACTCAACTAGATTGGCTTTCACGACACAGTGTCACATGACTTTTCCACTCAAGTTGAAAGATTTTAATTCACATGCGTGCATATTTGCATCTATTCGCATCTTTGCATTGACCTTTTATCTAATTACACTGCACAAAAACTTTGGTGTGAGGACACCTTTAGATTTCTCCTACAGAAAACACAGCGTCCTTGCACCCCCTCCCCAAAAATTGCTAATAAACAATGTAAAATAATTGACTTTTAATGGTTGCCAATTTAAGGTTTGCATTTTTCATAACAAACAGCCAAGGGCTAACAGACAGCTGTGACCCTGTTTGAATTCTTGGAGGGTAAAAATGTAATGTAGTGACCACTACGGTCATTTTTCCAAGCTTGTTAGAAAAATGGAAGGAGACACAAAACGGTATTCCTAACTTGCCCTCTAGTCACCTCTATATTCATTTTTTATTTTCTGTACAGCATTAAGTACCAATATCCTAAGGGGACAGAACATATTCTTTTATTTTGACAGGCGCAGTGTGGAATTGAACCAAAAGTCTGATTATCCTGAATAACATTGAAAACCAGTCATATATTCTGTCCTTTTTCTCTCTAGGGAGTAGCTGTGCTGTAATTGAAGCCTTCGTTGCTCCCTTTGAAGGATAAACTAATTAAGTCACCTTAGTTGTATACAACTTGTAAACATATCCTTCAGCTAGAACTGAACCGAGGTGAAACAGGTGCCGGAGTGGAAGTTGTGACAATTTTATATAAAATTGTCTGGGATATGTGTGTTTAATTAGAGCCAAAAAGAGAAGAAATGTTGTCTTGTCCTTTCAAAAAGACAAAATGAGAAAAAAAGTTTTGTTTTGTGCTCCAGAAGTACAACTCTCTGGAGTTTAACTGCCATCAAATTAGTTTCCCCCGAACTTCCAGCCATATCAGCTACAAACAACTGTCTAGTGCATTGTTTTTAAAGTCATGTTCTGTCTTTGCAAGTGACACAAAACCCTTATTTGCCTGCAATTTCCCTCATTGGTATCAAAGGTTAAATGGTAAGAGGGCTGATCAGGTATTGTCTGTGCTAGACAAGCTCATTAATGTGTCACAATTCATTATCAGAGCCTTGTCCTCACCTTGTCAGGTGGCTAATGGGAATATCAATCATAGGCTTCCCCATCACGACCCTTCTCACATCTTTGCAGCGTATCTTGCCTCTCTGTTGACTTCTCATCCCGAAATACCACCAGGCCCAAACAGATCTGTCTGGAACAAATGTCAAACACAATTCGGCTCAGGAGTAAACACCCACAAACATGGCTGCCATACTGAGTGCGATTCTTCTTTCTGGGTAGCCAAGGTGCCAGTGCTGCTGTTGTACAGATGTTTCCAGATGTTGTATTCAGACATGGTGTGTTTATTGTGACAAGGTGATGAGCCTTTGTGGACAAAAGGAAATGATGAGCTTTTATTGTTGCCTGTAGGGAAGACTAAGTGCTTGGAGCAACAAAGGTGAGAGGAATTCATAAGCAGGAAACAGAATATAACTATGCAAATACAATATAAACAAACCAATAGACATAATACACATAATTAGACAAGAAGAGGCAAGTTAAAGGTGCTATATGCAACATTCAGAGCATTAATGTAGCAGGAAATAAAGTCACACTCCCTCTGTGTGTGTTGTAATCTGAGCTTCTCTGTTTTTTTGTTGTGGTAGACGGTCTGATTTGGCATGCATGGTGGTGCATATGAGTCCCTGTGTGTATAACCCCACTGGCTAGCTAATGGACGTCGTTCTACACTGCATTCATACTGTGGTTCCCGCTGATAACGGTCGCCATCGTTGCAGAAGTTTCCCTCCATGTAAAAATGATAGCGCTGTCAGTATTTTTGCAGTTGTTAGCATTGTTTATCAACCTGGCACTGTTACGTCCATCTTGAGAGCCATGTGCAGACAGTCCCGCCTCAGAAATGCTCTGAATGTTGCATGCAGCTCCTTTAAGAAACACAAGATGCACAAGAAACAGACCAAAGTGGTAGAATCATGTAAGTATAAAAAAAATGTGCAAATAGCACACAAAACATAACTCTGTTCAGTACAATTTAAAAAAAAGGTTATGGCAAAAAAAAAAAAAAAACAAGGCCTACAATTTTAAAATATTACACAGAGTATCTGTGTGGTACTGTAATTCAAATAGAATAAAAAAAATATCTATTTTAGTTCAATTCCTTTAAATTTTTAATTGAATTTTTATTTAAAATGTAATTTCATTTTAAATACATTTTAGTTTTCAATATAATTACTTACAATTTTTGTAATTGAATTAACTTTAAAATGTGATTTAATTTAATTTTAAATGTATTAAATCAAAAATTTAATTGAATTTGATTTTTAAAAGTCATTATTTTAAAATATATTTTAGCTTATTTAAGAAAATATAAATATGATTAATTTAATTTATGATTTTTTATAATTTTGTTTTAGCTAAAAAAAAGAATTATTATTATTAATAATAATTTTATTCCACTTGATTAAATTGGAGTCTTTTACTTTAAACACCAGAAAAACACATCTTCTCAATGCTGTTTTTCATCAGAAGAAATGTTTAGTTTATCCATTATGTCCCTGAACACCGCACAGGTGCTGATAAATGGCACGACAAACGTGCATCAACCACAGTTTGTCCTGAGAGCAGGTCAAAACAGTCAAGATATTAGACCTTTTTTCACGGAAGACATCTTGACACGTCACAGTCGGAGCAACACAGGTGTATATAATGAAATTAACGATGGCTGAATTCCATTTAGCTGGTTTGATGTGGATCCCAGTATATTACATGCTTGCTCACTGTCACCCTCACTGGAGCAGATGAGTGAAACAGCCATCGTTAAGCGTTATAAGTAACACCTGTGCTTTTCCTACTACAACAAGTCTAAACTAAAGGACTGTTGAAAACACTTGTGTGCCTAGACTGCAGGTGTGTAGAGGCCTCAAGTGCTGTTTTAAAGCAAGAAGCTGTATTTTTAGAATTTTTTTTACTGAACAAATTTGCAGAAGAACAGAGATCTGGTGAGACATTTTTCCTACCAATTTTCTTTCATGTGTTAGTAGTATTACTTGATGCTGAAGCAGGAATCTGACTGCTGCTTAAATCTGTGTTTCAGCCCCGAAACACGTCAACACACCTGCACCCAAGGCTTTCGGAATAAACACATTCCCTTAGAAAAGTGTCAAAGTCCTTGTATAATCAGTTTAATTGGGATCTGAATCCATTTAACAAACATGATAAAAAAAGTCAATGATAAATGTTAAAAGGTATGAATGAGAAAGTGGTGTTTGCTGAAGAGTTTGTATATTTTGTGGTTTGAATTTTTTAGTATTTACAATAAATGCTCCAGAGGTGGCTACTCCATAATTAGTTAAAGTAGGTAATTTTATCAGCAAGTCACACACTCATGATGTTTTAATTTTTTTTCGCTTCATTGCAGTCAGTTAAAGTGTGTCATTATAACACCTTAGCAGGTGGAGCTCTACTCTTTTGGCCCTGCTGGTTAATTGTGACATGCTGAATATTTTGACCTCTGTCATATAGTAATTTAAAGATTGGAAAAAGGAGGTAATTGTGAAAGCAGAAGTATTAAACGAAGTATATTGCAGAAAGATTGACATGAATTACCAAAGCGTTTCTTTTTTTTTTTCTCTTCTGTTTTCTTCTCCATCTCCACCTTTTTGTTTCAAGTTGATATAGAGCCAAGGGTGAGAGGAGTTCATCGACTTGGACAGCTCGATAGCAGGCGTTGCCTCCAAAGCTCCGTGCTCTCAAATTGCCTGTAATTTCATTTTTGTGTGTAAATATGTGTTTCTTGTCAGGTGCGTGGCGGGCGAGAAGAAAAACAGGCACGCAGACAGCTCTGACAAGCAATTACACCGCAGCTTGTTTGGGAGGCAGGTTGGGATGAGCTCTGGTCGGCTGCCGGGGCAGAAGATTGAATACTCCAGAGATGGAGAGGAAAATGGCCAGAGGGAGAACACTGGTGAGACAACCACGGGCACGACATTGTTTTTTTTTTGTTTGTTTGTTTGTTTTTTGGGGTTTTGTTTGATT
This sequence comes from Plectropomus leopardus, assembly GCF_026936395.1. Lineage (NCBI taxonomy): Eukaryota > Metazoa > Chordata > Actinopteri > Perciformes > Serranidae > Plectropomus > Plectropomus leopardus. The sequence continues at coordinate 8,192,592 of NC_142199.1, forward strand.
TTTTAAATTCAAATGCTTGTGTTGTTGATTGAGCATGTCAGGAGTGATGGAAGGAATTGATTTGCTTCAAATCAGGCAAATCAACCCGCACTGCAGCTCGTTTGTTTGAGACTTGGTGTTTAGACAGCACGTCATAACATGAGAGGTCCAAGGTTTGAATCCTGCTGCAATCATTTTGTTTAGTCTTGGGATTGCTGCGTTTTTGTGGTTAAAATTGGCATTTTGCAAGTTTAATCCCAAAAAACAAGCTTTAAATCTGGAGTAAAAATTGATTTGTTTGTTATACTGCAAACAAATCGATTTTTGTTGAGACGCATCAGGATGCATTACCATTTACACCCCAACATAAATGTGGTCAAATGTGTCCAGACCTACTCAGCAAGTAGTTTGCATGATCACATCACAATATCTCTTGGTGGTCAGTCAAACTTGTATTTAGCAATGTCCACTTGTGATTTGATTTAACAAGCATGTTTGTACAAGATGTAAATAGGCTTAATGATACAGGTTAGAAGTGTCCTGCTTCACTTACTTTTAGGCCCTGATTATATGGACAGTTTATCATCATGCTGTGGAGGAGGAAGTCAGGTCGTGTATCAATATTATACTGAGCAAAACAGTCTATGCACAGAGGTGGTTGGGGTGGTGGATGATCAAACATAGGACTTAAACACAGGAAACCATGGCTTGTGTCCTATTTGAAACCAAAAAACTAAGTTTTTTTCTTTTCATTATGCCACATTATGTTAGGTTAGTAGAAAAAATACTTATTTAAAGCCAAACTATAATGTTTTTTCTTAATCTAACCAAGTAGGATTGGTGGCTATATCCAACAAAGTTAAAAGTGAGACTTTATGACATTGCCCCCTATGCCAGCAGCCATTTTATGGGACTGTAACAGCATTCTCAACCAGTCCGGTGTCACGCCAAGGATATAAAAATATGCCACTCAATAAACTCATCTCTCATCTCATCATTTTCAGACACTTAGAGCTATAAACATAGTATAAAGAGTGCAAAAGTTGACTTAAAGTGATGCACAAGCATGGGACTTTGACTCTGTTTGTGTCCTGAGTGAAACTAAATGTCAACGTTGATCTGTTATGCTGCGTGAGTTGCACATGAGTTGATGTACGTGACTAAGCCAAGTTATTTTGTTGTCTTAACCTAACTGCCCACCCAGTCGCAGCAATGTAAGTTGATTCACATAATTTATTGCTCTACCCTTGTGCGTCAAGATATAACATAAAAGGCTGCGCGCTTTGCCCAAGTGTTACGATATGACAAGTTGAGATGAGATTACATCATCTTAACTTACTAGTCAGTGTTGCAAGTGCACCCTGTGGGGCTAAGAACCACTTATACCACCCATTTAGTAGAGTAATAACATTTAAAATGGGTAGTTTGTGCAGCTGTAAAGGTGCCTGATGTGTGTAACTGCTGTAACTTTATATATAAATATTATACACCTCCTTATTGTGGCATAGTTGGAGACCCTTTATACCATTGCATATAGCTTCAAATTTAACAACAAGAACGACTCTATTTGTCCAAAATGCATATGATTACATTATAATGGTTTAAATGAATGTTTTCTGATCGTATATGTTGAGCAGTCCTTGTTTATTTATAAAAAGCCAATGTAGTGACTGAATATACATTAGCTGTAAACTAGCTGAACTTCAGCTTGCATTCTGTATGAGCACACTGTAAGTTTTGTAGTGCTGATACAGCGTCTGCTTCACATAGCCTGAAAAAGTGCAGAGTGTGTTTAATTTGGACACAACAGTGGCGTTCAATAAAAGAAATCCTCCATCCATCCATTCTCTCAACCATAAAAAAACGGTCTGACAGCAGTTTTTCCTCAGGTTTGCTATATGGCATGGCATTACGCCAAGGCCACAACCTTCAAAGCCCTCCTGCCATCAAAGCCGATATCCCTGCAGCAGTCTGAAACTGTGCAGCAGACAGTGGTTACATGTGATATGTAACCTTCCCATGGCGTGCACATATGTGGATGCCAGAGTGGCTTTGACAGATGGCCGGTTCAGCACAGCTCTTCCCGGCCATGAACCAGGAAGTCTGGCCCTCAGGGGAAGTCCTGGGGCAAAGTGAGACGGCTCCATGGTAGCGCGTACAGTTAGTCCATTCAGGGATGTTCCATTAACTTGATTAATGGCCTAATTATTCCCAGTAAACACTCCTAGGAGATAAGAGGCAGAAAGGAGGAGGAAGGTTGAGGCAGTAGAACCAGGATGGCTCATGGTCAGTCAGTTACAAATGTTCTTTTGTTCCTAAAGAACACAAACCAGATTTAAACAACTTTTTTATTCCTTTTTTTACCTGGAAGTTGCTGCAGACTGTCCAGTAAAGGCACAGATGGGGGATAACTGCCCTGCTCAAGGGCATCTTAGTGGTAGTGATGATGGACAGGCTGCATTTATACTGCCAGTTGAAGATTGAAGCAGCATCCCTCTGGCCACAAGTCCACCTCTCTGACCTCCAGGGTGCAGTCTGACCAGCATTAGTTACTGTACACTTCAGACCAAAATTTCAGTGGATTCAACCACAGCAGTTTAATTGAAGGAGGCTATTAATCTGCACACAGGTTTTGCGTACAGATCAACATCAGTGAACGTTAACACAATAATTAAGGCCATTAATTAAGTGCAAACTATCTTGGCCGTGCTGATCTTTAAAGAAACACAGAGTTCACTAATGGTTGATCATGTTAACTTTGCACAATTTTGTATAACCTTGCTGAATTTAAAGAGTACTCTGTTGATTTAGTTGCCAGACCTTTAAATCTCCCCTCTCCAACGAGATTGAGCTGACTTATTCGGCTGGCATTGTGACATAAAAAAATATTTTTTCTGTTAAAATAAAAAACTATCGAATGAGCCCTTTGGAGAGGACTCAGTTAGACTAAAACTGTAAATATGCTGCTGCAAAGTCTTGTCAAGTGGTATGCTGGTACCAATGAGGAGTCATAACAGTGGCTCAAGGCTGTTCTCAATCATGTCTTGTTCACATTACCCATTATTGCAGTTTGTTTTACTTTGCCTCATTCCACTCTCAAAACTCTGGCAAAATAGGTATGTTAGCATGGCTATGCAGCAGTGTAATGTATCCTCATACAATGGTTGGTATGATATTATTACCAAAAAATGTTACAATTTTAACCTAATGTTACATAATTTAGGTTAAGGCAAGTTAAGTTCAAAGGTTAGTTTAAGGAAAAGAAACATCGTAGGGTGTCATCACATTATGTACTTTACATACAGTTATGTACTTTAGGTTTAGGCAAGACTAGGAAAAAAGAGTTAGATAAGTTAGGTTTTAGAGAATAAACTTGGTGACAAAAGTTCACTTGGTTTCACACAGTCCTGAAAGCCGGCCTCCCAACTTCCACACCAACCTGCCTCCTTACACAATTTTTCACACTTTATACTACTTTCTTCATTACTCATGTCAGTGCATTGGTCACGTGATGGCAACCTTCCCAATTACATGGGATACAAAGAACGAATCACGAATAACTGACATATAATTACTCAGGTTACATACACATTGAAGTGCATGACTTTTCGTAGGTAAAATAAAATGACCTTAAATTCAGGTGGATACTTTGGTCTCTAGTGATTGTTTAAGGAATATCAAATCCTCCGCCTCTATGAAAATCGGTTACAGTGGATGCAATGTCAGACTGAAAATGGAAACGAAGTGTAACAAGTTGACAACTCTGTAGGATATCAAGCAACTGATTTAGCATTGCACTCCTATAACACTGTCTGACTCACAATCGACTTTTCTTTAAAATTTAAACAACAAAATTGATGCGCCAGAACCAGAAATATTGTTTATGTGTCTCCACTCATTCTTCTTCCTTATCTATACCTGGTACCTGCATTACCCAAAATGCCTGTCAACTACAGTCCATTTGAGATTCTGGTGTGTTATGTATGTGATAAGTACTGTTTGACGAGACATTTTTATAGCAACTCACCTCTTACAATGATGTTGAGCTAAATTTGCAATTTTTAAGAGCAGATTAACTATTGTTTTTACTTACTTTATTCTAGAAACTCTAATGCAGGCTCCAAAGGCCAAGTTGATTACCTTTTTAATTACTCTTTCATAAAAAGAAAAACATATTTTATTATTATATCTGAGCTAAAAGATCAAACTGCATTTTCAAGAACAGTCTTTACAGCTTTATAAGACTAAAAAGACTCTTGGTGCATCAAAAAGTATAATGTTAATGCAGGTATAGTCATCATTTGAAGGAAACAAAAAAAAAGTAAACTCTGCATATCATGTGCTTCCATCTCTCTGAAAATAGCATCTGATTGTGAAACAAATAGCCCCCACAAATGCTTTGGAGTAGCGTGTCTGGTGCCCCCTCTGCCATCGCCAATCGCCGTGTGGGCGGCTTTCTTCGGCCTCGCTTCCCTCTCCCCTCGTCTCCGTCTCCCTCTACAGATGTGGGTTGAGAGCATTGCAGGGCCTTTGGTCTCTCACTGAGAGAGGCAAGGAAGCGAGCCTTCATCCTCCCCCACACAAGTCTGAAATGCAGCCAAGTTCGGCGAAGGCTGCCGCGACCCACCCTGTGCAACACTTACAAGTAGTTCAAAGGGCTGCTTCCTGCTTTGTGACACGGAACAGAAATGTTGATTTCTCTGGTAATTAGCTAAATAATGTGGCAGAATGAGTGGAATTGATTATGCGATTTATGCAAGGACGATTTGCGTTTTGATCAATGTGTGGGCATTAAAACTGAAGAATAAATCGACTTTGTTGTAGTAACCTCCAATTACTGGGTCGTATATCTAGTGTTGCCAGATTCTATTCAAGATGTCTCATTTATTTACGACATGAGCGATGGTGAAGAAAGATATGCTTGACTGCTTATTTTCTTCAAATAATGGAGCCAAATGCTAAATTAAGACAAAATCTTACAAAGACAGTTGTTGCAGACCTTTGCTGCAGTATGAACTCTTGCTTGCAACTGCTCTCCGTAGTTCTTTTAAATCATTTAACTGTTGGCTTCGTTTTGAATCTCTCCCAAAGCATTGTTGTTGATTCACTCTGGAATGCTGACATTTTCCTTTAAAGTAAGGTCTTTGGCCCTTTCCCAGGAACACGTGTATAAAATGGGGCTCTCCTATATTGTTTTCATTGATTCTGTCATGGCAACCTTGTAACTGAGCCCTGCTTCATAATTGGATTGCTACATTGGACACAATAAGCTTCAGTTCGCCACCGTAAGCCAGAGAGAGACGTAGGGAGGCGGAAATGCTTGTCCTCTTTTGTGTGATGCAAAGCTGCGGAGAAATGAGAAACAAAGATCAGATTTCACACAAAGAGCGGTATGAACAGTACGGGCGTAAAGATGAAAAGAGGCATTATAGAAAAGAGAGTTGTGTGTGTATGTGAATGTGTGTGTGTGTGTGTGTGTGTGTGTGTGTGTGTGTGTGTGTGCGCAGTCATTTAAACCTAGGGAGTCAATAATTATATGATTAGAGTTTAATGATGAAGGATAAGACCTATTTTCTTGTACATGTCTTCAGGCACATTGCATTCTCCTAAATGCTCCCCTTTCCATTTTTACAGTAATTGGCAACATCCAGAACCAGCTTGGATACACAGACTTACCCACACAAAAAAATGGCTGTCAGGACCAAAAACTACAGAATAAGTTTGTCATCCTGTCAATACAAAGACTTTGTGAATTTAGCTTTTAATGATTGACTCTGTCAGTTGGAAGTCACAGTTTTGCTGGATTCACATCTATTTGTTTTGAGAATTTTCTGTGAGGCACGCAGAGCAGCGCAGACAGACTGTTCTGCTTTGTTTTAAGCTTGAGTCACTTGTTTTTGAGAGAACTCTCAAACCAAATGTGACAGTGGTGAAATCCTGCTGGCTGTCATATATATTACAGAAAGAAAAAGCAGATTTTAAATCTAAATTCTGTAGATTTATTGTCAGTTTGTCCACCTCTGGTCCAGATTGAAATTTCTGAACAACTATTCGAAGTACTACTTTGAAAGTTTGTACAGACAGTCGTGGTTCCTGGAGGATGAATCCTCATGACTTTGGTGATACGCTTTAATGTTTGCAGAGCTGCTAACATGGCGATAGACTATTAGTCATGATTTTAAAGGAATATTTAACTCATCCATACCTTAGACTGCTTATGCATAAGTGTTAAAGGTTTTAGTGAAAATGCATGTGTTTAGGAGGTACTGAGCTTACAACTAAATGAGACTCAATGAGACTTGGATTATACTGCATGTGTTATGAAAGTTTTCAAAAAGATGATTCGATATAGTTTTGCTGTTGTTAACCGGAGCTGCCTGTTACATCAGTACATTAAGAATTTTCTCTGTTTTAGGATTCTTCATTCTCCATGAAGATGTGCAAGAAAAACAAAGTTTTCATCACAAATTCAACGCAACACCGGGTGAGTAACTGATACACAAATGGTTATTTATGGGGTAAAGTATTTCTTTAAAGACGGGTAGTTGAGTGCAGGTCATTTACATCACTGACAAAATCTAATCATCATCTAACAAGGCATGATAATACTGGACTTCTGCCCAATTGCAGTGCATGAAAACAAAAGCATAGTGTGAAATAGTTTGCTTCAAGAGTGCTGGTGCTGTTTTGAATGGACTTTATTGGCACCGTCTGCCAGAATAAGTGCAGCCCAACAAGCCATCACAAGTGTTTTTCAAAAGCGTTGTCAAGGAAGGTTTTTTATGAGGCTTTGTTTACTTCTGCACGAAGTTAAATATGTTAGCAGTTTATTATTTAAAGTTTTAATCCTTCAGTTTTCAGCAATGGCTGATTTGGCAACGCCTATGATTACTGTGAAAGCCAGTCCAATTTGATACTACAGCAACAAAACTCCTTGAAAAGCTACTATTGTATCTGTTTACCGGGCAATCAAACAAAAAAGGTCTACATTTGGTTGTTTAGCCACATAAGGCTGGAGCAATGCTCTGTCGCTGCAGAGGGCTCACCTTTGGTGGGGTGTATTTCCTGGAGCTCTTCACTGTTGTGTTATCATAGTAGGTGTCTCAGACTGGAGGTTTGATGTTGTGTTTTTTGCAATGGAAAGAACCATAGTACCACTTGCATTACTTCAAACACTTTTTTGGCATCTTTTCTCCTTTCTTGAAAAAGGATTGTAACTTTTTGCAAATACAAGCTTTAGCATCTCACATATGACATCTAATTTATACTAATAAGTTACATCCTAGCCCATACATTCATAAATATAATCTGATGCAGTTTTAAAATCATCAGCACTTTGCATATTTATCCTTGAGATAGTCAGAAGCTGTGGTTTTCATTAAAAATACATTCAGAAAGTTACTGTACGACATGCACCATGAGTTATATTTGCCATGGCAGGAGGAAGATGAAAACTGCTTGTTTAGAAGATGAAAAAGGAATTACCCAAAACAAAATAAAGCTTGATTCAAGCAGGATTAATATTTTAGGGAGAACACTGTCTCTGCAAGAATGCACAAATAGGTAATTTGTGCTGGAGGCTTTACAAACAACCGACATGACAGACTGAGTCAAAATTAAAATCGCCAGCGGTCTCTGCAATTATTACAAATCACTAGATGTCCAAAGCTCATATTGATCCTGCGCAAAAAGAAGTTTAGTGGGAGTGACAGCTGTAATTTGTGCTAATAGTTTTCAGATGTTCCAACTCCTTTCTGCTTCTTCTGAAACTAAGCACAAGCAAAGGAGCCCTGAAACATCGTCTCCAGCATGTGGACAGGAACTTTCATTGTCGTTTCCCTCTCCTGTTGAGTTTGAGCAAAGAGGAATGAGAGCACAGTGGCACAACAGATGGCATCTCACACCCTCACTATCCCCTGAGCCCACTCAGTGACCAGTGCCATGCTGCCACTCTGGGCACAGACACTGTGAGGCAGAATTCATTAGCGGGATCAGGCTGGCAATAAGGAGGTCTGAAACATGAGGACTCGCTGGTCAGACTCGGACCCTACATTTCCTGTGTCATTTCCTTCTTTCGGGGAGCTCAGTTTGTCACCCTAGTTGTTGCTGCGAGTGCAAAAAAGCCTCCACAAGTGAGCGATTATGCCTCAGTCTTGTGGTGAAGAGCCACGAAAACGAGTCATTGATTCGGGAAATGGAACTACCTTGAGCTAAACCAACTGTGTGTAAACACTCTTTGTCGCCACACACCAAAACAAATCCATATAGAAGACACAGTCCTTCACGAGGGATTTTCAAACACCTCGCTCTGTCACAGCGTGTGGATTGTGGTGGCGATAAATGGATTGAGGCAACCAATTCACAGTGGAATAACCTTTGCCGCCACACTCTAACCTCGTTGCTGGCCACATCTCAGCCTCTTATGTTTGGCCTTTTTATACAAATCACATTACAGTCTATGGGCCCTTTTGGAGCAATGCAAGACTTTGAATTGGAATGAAATAGAAACAGACATTTCTGTGAAGGCGCTGCTGCATCATCAGCTGTAAGGTCAATGCAGGTTTTCTGTTTTTAAACAATCTCTCAATTGCTCTCCAAAAAAACGCAAATATCAGAAAAGTTATATTAACAAGGCCGAATCTATGATATTTTGGGCCCTAGGAAAGCCTCCCCTGGTGGCCCCCCACTGCACAGCCCGGCAACATATTATTATGGACAACAGAAAAGCTGCATGTCCAGGGCCGAACACAGCACATCTGGTGCCCTGAGCGAGCTTCCTCTGGTGTCCAATGCCCCAGGAAAACTATTATTGTGGCTGACAGAAAAGCTAAATATCTTGGTCCAGGGCTGAAACCAGTATGTTCGGCAACCTGGAAAAGCTTCCCCTGGTTCCCCCCAGCAACCTGTATAAAAAAACTATTATTAACAATAACTGTACAACTGCATGTCCTTGTCCAGGGCTCGGACCTAGTACAGTTCAGCAAGCTTTTTCCGGTTACCCCCACCCCCTCCCCACGAAAAATATTATTATTAATATATTATTGATATATTGATGATATTATTGATATTAATATTGTTATAGTCTTTTATATATTACTAACAAGAGGAAGACTTACTGGGAAATCAACACAAAAAAAATACATAAAAAACAAGTGATACAGAGTGTTGTTTCCAAGTTATTAAATGCTGCTGCTTGGTCAGTAATTTCAGCATCAGACACCAACGCCAAAAGCCACCTTTCACAGCAGTATAATACAGCCATGGTCAGTCAGCACCTGTTACAGCAGTATGATACGCATCTCTTAGAAATGCTGGTGGTAATAACATATTATAGGGAGCTGGAAAGTCGCTATAGGGCGGAAAATGGGGGAGCCCCATTTTCACTCCCCTTTACCTTTTTTGGGGGGATTTTTGCTCCCTTGTCACATGTAGAAAGATCTGGCACTGTCTTGGTCAGTGAATGCTCTTTGAGCAATTCTCAGCTGCGGTACCATTTAAAATTAACTAATTTTACTTTATTTCAAGGATTCTGAGTTTGAGTTAGATTTTGTCTTGTGCTGTATTTTCACCCTTTTCTGCATTAAAAGCTGATTCCTTTTGCTGTCTGGCAAGAATCAAAAACACTTCTCCCCTCCACATCTGGCATCGTCTGCTGTTTTTATGTTCATCATCTTGAATTGGCACCGGCTGAGCACAGTTGGTCAGTTCTATTTCCGTCCAGTCCAGTCAGTCTGCTCTGTTTATCTGCGCGTCTAGAACAACTTAGTCCCCAGAAAGCGAGAGAAGCAGCAGCTATGTTCCTTATTACATATTCCCCCTGAAGAACTCCACACTATGTTCGCTGAAAACTCTGGCTCCTGAGACAGACTGACTGACTCTCACTCTCTTACAAACAACATGACTCCTGGATTTCCAAACCTGAGCTGAATAGCAAGAAGGGAGGAGATGCACATGATAGAATACAGTGGTATAGTTACCATTTCATTTGACAGAATCAAGAGCGTCCTGTTGCTATTACAAAACGTGATTGGACGGTTTTAAAATCTGGAAAGTTGAGATTAAACACATCAGATGTTACAAGTAGTTACAGCCTCACATACATGAGCAGCTCACATCCTGCCAAAATAGAATATTTTCTTTAATTATACAATGTTTCCTCCCCAATAAGCTCAGAGTAAATAATGATTTCTCTGCATGCCGCTGTTTGACTCACAGTTAAATCTGTCTTGTCTGAATGTAATGCAATATGCATTATCAATTTGCTTCTGCGGAGAGACGTTTGGAAGTTCAGGTCCAACAGCACCACCCTCTGCCCATTGCCACAAACTACAGGCAGTCTCCAGACTCCATGTATGACTCATAAACCAAATTATGCATCCGGGATATGTGTCATCTTCACTGTATGGGGGGAAGGTAGCAGTAATATTAGTAATAATTGAAAGTGTGGAGGCTTTGGCTTGTCCGTCAATTGGATTTAAGATGCAAAAGACATATTATTCAAATATTCTGGAGGTGTTTTTTGAATGTTTACTAAGGAGGTTTGGCAGTGAAAGATAACGATGGCAGTGTGAGGTGAATACTGTGTTTCCTGGTGCTGGCATACACAAAAACACACACCAATGAGGCAGTTACACTGGTTTACTTCCCTGTCTTGACACTTCCACAAAGTTGTTGAGCAAATCTGACACATGTCTACTCCCCACTCGGCCGGTAGCCTCAGCAAACTCCTCAAACTCGTCTCCTGAGAGTCTGCTCAGAGAAAAAAAAATCCCACATCATGTCAGAGTTCCTCCGCGGTCTCCTCCCCGTACACTAGAGACAAGAATGTACACACATGTGCACACTCCTGTCTGTCACCGCTCACCACCAGGGTTGCCACAGACATGCACTGACATCACAATTAAACCGAGAACGCCCCAGCAATGCACGGTCATCCATCACATGCACCCGACCCCTTAAACACACACAAACATGGAGAAAAAGGAGTGTCTTCCTGCATGCTAAGAAGGAGGTATGCATCTCATGGTGGCAGCTCCACAATGCATCTTGATTGGGGTGTGGAAATAAATTTTCAGTCTCAATTGGGCAGCAGGCGACATTATTCTGCTCCTCTTGAGTGGATTTTCCTATGAGATAAAAAACAGTATGCTTCTCCGATCTCAATCTCTGGCTTTCCCCCTTTTCTGTTGTGCTAAAAGACTAATATTATCAGTATCCTACACTTTCTCTGCTAATACGCCCCCAGTGAGTGCTCAGTCATGCCACAGAGGTGCAGATAATTTCCCGAGTATCAAGGAAGATGCCCTTCTAAGGGGCCCCTGGCACTCAGCAGGCGGGCGGCCCCGTGATTCTGATCTCATCAAGCGAGCACGTCCGCCTCCATTAGTCTCTGGCATTGTGCTCGAAATTGCTCTGACTTGTCGGGTGATTACCTCAAATGAACAATTAGGCGGCTGGCTGTCACAATAACTTGCTCCCCGTCTGTGAATTGGCTCGCCGGTTTTAACGGCTGCTGCTGCCATCAAGGTGCTCCAAATAAATGATCCATTCTGGAGGGGAAATGTCAGCTCATAGCCCTCGTAATGAATTGGTGCGTAACATCTAGTCGCATACACCATAATGGGATGATGAAGGGGATAATGCTGCTATTGGACTATGAATATGTTGGCAGAGGAAGCTTTAAGATTGGGGCATATTCAATTAGGGGTGAAGGCATTTCCAGTTGTAAAAAGTAAATTAGAGTGGAAAATATGTCACAGGAACCAAATTTTTTTTGGAGACATTGGATGGAAGTCCAAATTAATTCATGTATATGTGACAATGGCATGTCACTGTGTGTAGAGAGGGTAATCTACAGTATCGACTGCAGCTATCTTTTCCATGTAATGACAGGAAAGTCTCAGAAAGTTGACTTTATTCTCGCTCAGTTTCACATTTGGTCTTGTATTCTTGATACCACTTTTACCTTTAACAATCCGACTTAATTTTGCAAACTTTTTGTGTTTTGTATTTGTATTTTTATTCTTCCTATTTTGCTTTTGAACTGGACAAACGTTTTCATAGTTTGAAGAACCAGCCTTTTATTGTGTCAACAGCTTAAGAACTAGGAACCATCATAGTTCTTAAAACACAATTTTCAGGGACTACCTCCTGTGAGTTTGCCTCAGATATTGTGAAAAACTTCCCTCTTTAAAAATCTGGCTTTATTTTGTAGACTAATAGAGGGGATAAATATGCAAAGCTTCTTCAGGCATTTTCGGACCCAAGGAACTTTTACATAGTTCTATGAACACTATTTTTATTGTGACAGAAGCTCAAGAACTTGGAATGATCATAGTTAGTAGAACACTGTTTTGGGGGAGTACTGTGGTCATACTGTAAGTTTGGACATGAATATTGTGTACCACTTATTCTTTTGACTGCAACTTCATTTTGTCTACAAGATGCAAGAAAGTGAGTAAATATATTCATATTTTGCATATTTCACTTTGCTGTCTGATCTTTCCACTGTAGTTGTGACACAATAAGCTGTGAGAGTTGAAAGTTCTGTCACAAAACTATGCTAGTTTGTATCCTTGAACATTTTGAAGTGGGTATACGGTAATCCCAGAGCTTTCTTAACAGGTGTAAGGCACGTGTCAAGTAGACTTCACTGCTTTGGTAACAGTTCTTTGTCAGGGAGTTCCCAGAACCGTTTGGTCGAAAACACATTTTGTTGCAGGTCCAGTTGACATCTGTCCATCCTCTTTTCTTTCTGTAGTATCTAATTACTCAAACAAATAATTATTTAGTTACTTCAGCATTCACAATACCTTCCCATCTGCTAAAAAAATCCAATGACACCAAATCAAAAATTAATTTTGCGCCTACAGTCTCGCATCAGCATGCTTAAGCAGTTGTGTGGCCTCAGGCTGAACCCCATAAAGCCTGTGGCGAAAAGCGTTTGTCAGAGAGTCGCACTTATTATTTGATAATGACATGGACTACTGAAGAAAAAGTTATATGAGTCTCTCAATGTGCAAGTGATCAGAGAGAAATTTGTTGGCAACTTTTTTTTTATCATCAATCAATTAATTTGATTATTTGTATGGAATGCATTGTACATTCCTGAAAATCACTGATTTGTTATATTTGCATGTTATAAAGTAGCTGACATGTTAAAAATGTTTTTTTATGTGTCAACGTAACGTGGGCTAATGTGTGCTGAGATTTATGCACAAAAACCATTTGGTCATTGTTAGGGAATTGTGTTAAAGTTTAAGGAACCCGGTTGTGGTGGCACAAATCCTGCTGGAAAGACAGCAACTGGTCAGTATGATGCCCACGTTTGGCGACTAAAAAGCCGCTGGAAATGCAGGGATACATTGATAAAAAAAACACCATATTTTAATGGCACAACCCCCACTGGAAAAACAGCGATGGGTCACCCATGTTTGGTGTCAAAACTGCTGTGCTATCCCTGCTAGAAATACAGCATCAAGTCGCTAAAAACACCCATGTCTGGTGACTAAAATGCCACTGGAAACCAAGGGATAACTTACTTAAAAAAAAACAAGTTTTCATGGCACTATCAATTTGCTGTTTTTCTTGCCATTGTAACATCGAGGTGATGTAGCCCCACCATGTCAGCGATAAACTTCATCTTCAGGGCACAAAACCAAACCTTAGGGCTTTTTTAAGCAAATCTGGAGAGACTGAATCGCTGATGACAACTTGCTTAAGTTGTTTGTTTGTAGTCTTCATCATAAGCACAGCTCAGTGATTCTTGATTCATCACAGTGTTTCCCAATGTCCTCCCCAATCCCCCAGCCCACAATTTGGAGCAAATCTCATCTGCTCCAATTGGTCTCAGCCACAGTGGGCAAGTCATCAGAAGCAGCAGCCATTGGTTCCGGACACTACTCTAAGAGGTGTAGACATCCGCTAGAATGTAATCTATGTTTGTGGTTTATGCAAGTGTGTGTCTGTCTACCTCTCGGGCAAGTTGAGGAGAGCCCCCACAAGGAAATCCTGCATCAGTGCCGACCAGATTACCGATCAGAGCGTGACCAATGTCAGAAAGCGCAGGGCGAAGTAATGCGGCCTAATGGCGAGACAAGCCAGGGACTCTTTAATGGTAATGAATACACAATGTGAGCCCAAGGCGGGATGAGAGCGAGGGAGGCAGAGGGGGGGAAGGAGTCGTGACTAAACTGGAGAGGAGGGAGAGATAACTGCTGTGTGTGGGAAAGGAGAGGAAGGTGTAATGTTTACTGTGTGTGTTCAGGCGGGTTGATGAAATAACAGAAACAGTTTACGCAGTGAATCCTAAATTGTTGAACCTCATACTGTTTGGTTTTTGCTGGTGTGAATACTGCATTGTAATGCAGGAAGATGTGAGGCTGCAAAGTCATGATAACATGCAAAAACATAGGAAAACTTTACTTTATTCTTGACCTTGGATCTTATCTCAAGATCCAGTTAATAACTGTCCTTGAGCTTTTTATTGAAACTGTCCTCTCCAGAAAACAGCACTTTTGGTTGTCTGTACAAGCAGCTCATTTCACCCATATTTACATTTACTATTTGCAGTGGTGACCTCTAGTAGCCATAGTAATTATGACGGGAACAAAGGAGGAAGACAGGTGACCAAATATTTTTTTTAAAAATTAATTAATTAATTAAAAAAACAAAACAAAAAAACAAAGTCAGAGTAGTTGCTCGGGTAAATTTGTTAGAAAATAACTCAGGTTTCAGGGTCATTAACTGACAAAGTAACACTTGTGTGGGTCGTATAAGAGGACTTGTTGTTTTGATCATATCACACGATCTTTATCAGCTGTCATTAAAATGTAGATATTTAAAATTCCTGTTTATTTCTGGGCTCTTTAAGGACAGAAACACACACATTTGCCTCAGTATCACAATAATATATGCAATATATTTAGATATTTCCGATGTGCATTTCAGATTGTCCAGCTTTCCAGGCAGCCATTGGCTTGTATTTATGTCTCTGAAATCAATTTCCAGAGTCTTGAAACTTACTTGAAATGCAGTGTGTCATCATGTTTAACAATATGAAAGCCATTAAGTCATATTTTGTAGTAAACTGTATTTTAAGCAGGTTTGCAATGATATAAAGCAACGATGTGCTTTGGAAAATGCTCAACAGTAATGGAAAGTACTTGAGACTAGTATAAAATACATACTTCACAAGACAGATATTCTAACTTGTCACACTGTTGCAGGAAAAGCACAGGCTTGGTTTGTTTCACCTGTGCTTTTCCAAAATCAAGTTGAGTCAAACAAAAAACTTCGCTGCAGGCTTGTTGGTTTGTCCACCTGAGTTTGACTGCATAAAGTTTATTTAAATAGCTTTTCAAGCAGTAGTAAACAGAGAAGAATTGCGGGAGGTAGAGATGTGGAGAGCGGTTGCAGCTGAGCCTGTCTTGTAGTATTTCTCATTTACTCTCCCTGTCTGTTGTGTGCACAGCCTTTCTCTTCCCATGTGATGATTCTCAGCCTGTGTGTAACAAAGGCTTCCTTCAGTGGCAGGGCCAATAAAAACAGGAATTAAACATGATCAGAGCAGCTCTTCACCTTCCTCATATCCTCCTGTGGAGACCCACAGAGACTCGGTGACGGTCTCTCTACTGCTGACTCTCCAAGTCTTAATCTTCCTCTCTTTTCACTTATCTTTAGGCCATTTTGGGGGTCTGCTCCATTTCTTGTTGGCATTTCTATTAGTGCGCTTGATTGTTGCTGTCAGAGTGAGGCTGGTGCCAGTGTAGGAAGTCCCAGCAACAATAGAGAAAAGCAGAAATTACAGCAAAGAAAGTGTATCTACGAAAACGTCTCCTCAGTGCTGCGCTGTCTGATATGATGTGTATATTTCTGTGCAGTCTTGTTCTCGTGCTGCTGTGTACAGTTTGTTCTAAATAGCAAGTCTATTGAACTTTCACTTGGAAAAAAAGATAAAAATGATAAATGAAAATGTAAAGATGATAAAATCATACATTTGACTTACTATCTGAAAATTTAGAGCTGCTCTGTGGATGGTAATAACTTTGGCACAGACTGAAATATCTCAAGAACTACTGGATGGATTGTCATTAAATTTTGTTGTAATATTCATTGAGCGTAGAGGATGAATCCTAATTACATTGGTGATCCCTTGACTTTTCAGAGGGAGTGTTTTTGTGTTTCCTCTGTACTACATTTCCCATTTTGATCCCGAATCTCTGCGTTCCCTCATTCTGTCAATTATTGTTATTGTGATCACGATATCTCAAAAAGTTATAGACAAATTTTAAAATCGACAACCTAACCCAGTTATGGAAGGACTCTGATGCTGCGGGAACATGGGCCAAATTTAGGATGGAGAGAAAATCCAAAATGGGAACATCGAGCTGTCATTAACATTTAGGAATATTTATTGAATATTGGGAATATTTATTAAAATCACAGAATGGAGGGCTGAGGCTAAGGAGTGACAGAATAGCACCAAATATCCATAAAGTTGATAAGGATTTTGCCGACTGCCCCTTTAAGTGAGTAGACATGAAATTATCTTTAAAAAACATCCCCTTAGGTTTGTTTCTTTTCTTTTTTTTTTACAAAGTCATTACAATATATAAACACACTCAGCTTTATTCAATTGTGTTATTGTTTATCTCACTCATCATTTTACAGTCACGGCTGCATTGATGCCATTTTCTCACCTCTCCCTTTTTATCACTCCTTCAAGCCCTCTCGTTGTTTAAATCATTGTGAAAGGTGGATTCTGATAAGATAGTGAACACAGAGGGGATATCATGTGGAAAAAAGGTGGACTCTAGATAGACTTAAAACATACAGATCTCTTGAAGTCTCTCTTTGCCTTAGGATATCCATTATTTGGATGATTACCTTCTGCTCATGAACCAAGCTACCGCGGCGACCGACCGCAGTCAAAACAGACGCATTAAAATGCAGCTCAAAGTCCACAGTCTATTGGATCTTATCAGAAGGTGAAATCTCTCAGCCAAATTGATCTGTTTCAACACACATCCCCAGATTACGTTCTACAATAGATTAGAGGACTGTGGGGGGAGAGGTATTAGCAGATATTCTCTTTTGTCAGCAGAATGATGAGAGAGTGGAAACCGCTCACGCTGACTCTGTTTAAGCCTGTTAGTTGATGCTTTAGTCTCACTGTTAAAATCATCAAAACTCAACTGGTTTTCAGTATTAGTCATGAACAGCACAATTAGATAGAATGGTGAATGGTGAAAATTTAATCTGTACTCATGTTTAATATTTAACATATTAAACAATGTAAAATGAAACTATCAGTATAGTACGGTTATAGTTGCCTTTAAATCAGTGGTAAAAACGCATTGCACAATGTTAAATATAAAATCACACACACAAACACACAAAAGGTATATATAAAAAAAATCACAGAAAACGTACACAGACACACAACTCTACACATATTTTGTATGAAAAGTTATCAAACCTGAGGGTAGGAGATTTCAGTATTAAGAACATGCAGAACAAGACTTATATTTTGACAAAATTAAGACATTTCCAGCACAGATTTATGCGGCAAAAAACAAATACATAAAAAGTCACCAGAAATCAGGGCATTAAGTGTTGAGACTCAGTATTTCTTGGTGGGGGGGGCTAAAGACAATATGAAGGGTTTCAAAAATCATTGACAAGATAGGAAAGTGCATGCAAATGCACCAGATTCTATTTTGTCAGACATTCATATAGCATCTGCTTTTGTTGTGACTTGCTGGCTTATTTTACCACCAATAACACAGAATTTTAGAGAGAGAAATCATTCATTACAACTGGCAGACAGACAGTGTGTAACTGATGTCCAGTTGACATCTCTTGGTTTTAAAAGGTCATGTTCATGCATGCATAACGGCAAACTGTTTTTATGTACTGTGCGTACGTATGCCTATGAAAAGTAATGCACCAGAATTTGTATGTAACCCATGTACTGTATGTCATGAGCAAGTAATTAATATATTCCCCTAGCAATCAGGAAGGCTGCAATCACATGACCAGTGTGTTGATGGGAGTAAAAAGAGAAGTTGTATAAAGAGCAAAAGTCAGCGTGAGTTGGCAGGTCATGGTAGTGGTTGGGTCAAACAAACACAGGACTATCCCCGAGGTAACTGATTATGTTGTCCTATTTGAATCTAAGTTACTTCGTATTTTAAGATATGTCATCACCATGTACCTATTCCTAAACCTAACCTACGTAACTTTACATTAAGTAAATGACTCTACATTAAGTACATATCGCAACAACTCCAAACAATGTTTCTTTTTAAATTAATTCCCTTCATAATTTTACATTAAGTCCATAACGTGACAATGGTATCTGTGAGGTGCTAATTTGTTAGATATCATAGGAACTGCCATAGGAAGAGGAAGTTGATTATAGAAGCTACTTCCTTAATTTTTTTCCCAGTGTTTCCATAATCCCTCAACGTCTTTTGTCTTGTAAGCATCATCTCCAGTTAGTTGTTTCCTCCTTCTTTGGACTCTTTTTTGGCCTAAAACATGAATATTTAAGTATGTTAACAATAAATTTCGTCATGCATTGCTAATAAAAATCAGTGCAAAGTGGCAGCTTAATGAAAAAGGCTGATTCGAAGCATGCTCTGCATGAAAACTACATCTGCATCTCTAAACATAAAAACAACTTCAGAAATGCAATGCATAAATATTTATAATGCTTTTTGGATTTGTGCATTTGTCTTTAAAAGTACAGACAGTTATTTTATGAAAGCAGAGAAACAGGCCTTGAAGCATGATAATGTCAAATATAGTGAATGTACACAGCTTCCTCTCATTTGTTTTTCAATCAACATATTGCAACTTAAAGAGGGTGTCTTTCTTTTTTGTCACTTTTACCTTCCATCTTTGTGTATGCCCCATTAGCCAGCATCTTGCTGCCTCTCTCCTCATGCATTTTAAAGCTGTAGTTTACTGCCAGCATGCTTGGTCAGGCTTATGATTCACAGAAAATGATGAGGTAAAGGCTTAAACCAGGCCAAAAAATATATGACTCTGAAAATGGATGTGCTATATTTGAGTCACTTGAAAGGGGCGCTTGATTTAACCAGCCAGAAACTTTAACTACCTGAAGTTATTCATGCTCCGAACCAGAGCCATTCCCATAGTAGGTACCCTGTACTATTATAGTTTTTCCAGCCTATTCTTATTCACCAGTTCCTAAATAACTTGTTTAAATTAAAGTTTCATTTGGCATTTAAAGACCTTAAAACCTATTCATTAATACTGAATGTCACTTTATTGCCATTTTTTCCATGTATAATCCACTTAATATCTTGCCATCTTGGTGCCACATTTTACAAAACTTTAGTCTAAAGATTCTGATGCATAAAAATCAGCAGAAGTTTTATGATGTCATGATTTTACAGCACTTTCTTGTAAATTTTACAGATTTTTTTTACAGTGTAAAACTCCATTTGCTCTAAAATTCTGCAAACCATCGACTTTCTCTTGAGAAAGATGTCGAGCACCATCGACTTCTTCTGAACCGCGTCCATTTTTTCTTCTTTCAAGCCGTCTTAATTTGGAGTCATTGCTTGCGAGCATGACTAATAATGTCTTTAACTTAACTGGGGAGGAGAGATAAGTAGAGGAGCATCTGAAATCAATGGAGGCGGATTAAGGAGGACCCTGGGGCTTCCACCTTCTGCATTCAGACTTCGACAATGAGCACAGGCTCCTCGATATAACCCCGAGGACATGGGGTAGGAGATACCTTTAGGGTTCATCATCTTACTACAATAACTGTGCAGGATACAGTCGTTTTACATTTTGTTGTTTCACCAAAATCAGTAAAATTGCATCGAATCAAACTTGCCCAGAGCGATATGCTTATATATTTATGATTAATTTGGACATTATTTGGATTAAGTGTTTGTTTTTTTTGTAATGGGAGAAATGTAACTGTACTGTACACCACAAGGGAACACATGTGGGACCTTTAAAGCTGACATTTCAGTTTCAATTAATATATGCGTCGCATCATCTGAGGAATTTGAAACTGTGCCGTCTTGGAGATGCTGGGGAATTATGGAAATGCAGCCTCAGCAAGGAATTGACTGCCCTCAGCTAGGAAATTACACTGCGACAAAATAATTAAAAGCCATGTCTAATTTAAATACATGCCTCTGCACTCTAAAATACCCCTCAGACCCCTCGGTGCGAGTCTGGAATATGCCGCCTCCACAGGTTTTGAAGTGAAATCAGCCCGCAGGCGTCCGCGCTGAAGCAACAATGATTGGACCTGCTTTTGAAAAGTGTAATAGAGAAGAAAATAACACGTAACCCTTTCCGCAGAATCAAAACGGTGCCTTGCTCTCGGTGTGTGTGTGTGTGTGTGTGTGTGTGTGTGTGTGTGTGTGTGTGTGTGTGTGTGTGTGTGTGTGTGTGTGTGTGTGTGTGTGGATCCATGCAGAGAGAGAGAGCAATAAGGTGAAATAGAGATGAGTGGTTGCAGAGAAAAAATAAGCGATGAAGATGGAATAAGAGGAGAGGAAAATTGTATGCCTATCTTTGTCACTCTACTCCATGTGTGGGCATATTTTGCTCGCGTGCACCTTTCTCCATACATGCATGCACACACATATATATACTGTATGTTGCCAGTATAGGCAACAGCCCTATTATAAGGCAGTGAAGCGGCGCAGCCACTATCCCAGGCCTTGCTGACAAAACTCTAATGTATAGGGCCTTGTGCTCTCTGTGCTGGAATTCAATTAAGCTGCCTAACAGTAAGGCCTGCCTGGAATGGGACGGAGGAGTTAGAGCCCTGTCATATGGGCCCAGTGGGGCGGCAAGCCTCCACTCTGTCTGCCTAATACTGGTGTCACAGCCGCAGGGAGAAGCCCACTGCCTCAGGCTCCGACTGACTGAATTAACTCACTTTATTTGTTTTCTCTTTTTTATGTCTTTCTCTTTACCACTACAATACTGTAGGTGAGACTTTTATTTAAACAGCATTTTGTAAGCCATAGGTTGTAGATTTATACTCTCTGCCTGAATGAAATTTAAGCATTTACTCCTTAGCCTAAAGAAAGAGAGACATGCAAGCCCAAAAAGACGTAAGGACTGTTTAAAATAAAAGTAGTGCTGCACAGAAAGGGACAAAATAAAGTGAAAATATCACAAACACACAATATAACCTGGAGGGTTAGTTATGTGGTGGTGTTTTTTTTTTTAAAGCACCAGGGGCAAGACAGGGACTGTATGCACACACACGAAGAAAATGCCTTTTTTACACAGAGATGACGATATAAGAATGCTACAAAGTCCCCTATTTGTACAGCCTTTGCAGTTTTTCTGCAGAACAAAACATCATGCATCCCTACTGAGTGATTTCAGATAGTATGCCGGCATATTACCTTTTGGATGCGATGTGTACCTTGTTGACAACAATCCCAATTAAGTTTTTTAGATGCGCTGGAATTGCCAACATATTTCAGTATTGTTATTCAGGAGCCAGCTGCCTCTGGACTGTTGAATACCAGCTGGCAGTATCCTTGTTGTTTGTCTGGATGATTGTGAACATCGATCTGCATGGTCATGATCCCCAGCTCTGCAGCCCCTCGTATCTGGTAATCCATTAGCTCAGTTGCGAAACAACAATAAACATCGTATTTGTACTAGATAACATCTTCTCCATCATCAACAGAGTCAGTTAGTGAATCAAGCGTTGGTCAAATCCAATTTGAAGAAAAACAAAAATGTCTTTTCCTTTGAGAAACTTGCAAGTGCATTCTCTTGTTCATGTTTAATCATCATTGACTCTATTTCTGCAATAACTTTTTTTGTTGCTTTGTTTACTAACGTCATCTTCGGGCTTGTTGCTTCGAGAGCTGTCGTTACTGTTCTACAATCCTGCATTATACGTCATCAACTACAACACAGTCCTTGATTGAATGCTTATGTTGTTAACAACAGTGCAGATCTCCAAATTAGTCTGCCTGGATTTTGACTGATAAGCAGAGCGAAACTGAACGTTGAGCTCACGTCATCACGTCTTGGTCTTATCAGGCTGCTATCCTGCCTTCTGCAGCTCATTTTTCCATATTACTCTTACCTTCTCTTCATATGGTGCCGCTGGCAGACTTTGCAGCATAAACCTTGAGTAACTTTTTTTCTGTAGCTCTCCTTCTCTGCTCCACTTTTTGTTTTTTGTCTTTATCCATCTAATTTGTATTTTCAATGCAATTACTCCACTCTTCACCATTTCAACGGTCTCCCTGTCTTTGGTTTGTATCTGTTGTGGATGCATTTCCAAATTGCCCAGTTTGCTTTCAAGGCCAAAAAGTATTGTTCTTGTTGATTAAAACCTCTTTCATACCCTTTAATACATGCTGGAAGTTTAACACCATTTTTTTTAAAATGGTGGGTATGGAGATAATCAACACGAAAGTGTAAAGCAAATACCAGTGGATCAACACAAGCTACCACCATTCTGCTATCAGTTAGCAGAATTTAATAGTCTAATGAGTTACTGCTCATTTTTGGGGAAAAAAAACTGTGCAGTGAGTCTTCAGAATTTTGAGTTATTTTCATATTTGGCCATGTGCAGAGTATTGACTGTGCAAAGAATAGTTTCATGCTTTGAATTGCCATAAACGGGGTCCTGCTGAGGACAATTCATGCTTGTATTTGGACAAACTGAGGAAAAATTTTCAGCCTGCAATTGCAATACTTCACACGGAGCCCACTTTAAGCTCTTTTTTGCCATTTTCTGAATCATCATCCTTTGTTCCCCCTCAGACATCATGCTAGTGTCCTTTAACCTACTTCTGATTGGTGCAGCTGCTGAACACCATATCTTAATTTCAACCTCCCCGCTTCCCGTGCAAGGCCGTGTCTGCAAGCCAGACCAAACAACTTTCCCGACATGGAAGCCAGATCGGAGTGTAATCAGGGACAGAACCTCAGAAGCACACACCTGCTTCAAAACACTCAACGCGAGCACAAAAACGTAACCAGGTAGAGCTATTCCATGCACTGTCTTGTCCACTCAATGCAGAGGCCTCAGCGGGACAGTGGCCCCCGCCAACGGTGACACAGCATGTGATAATCAGTGTGGAGCCGCGGCCGGGATTACGGCGGGCGGGTAGCACGGGGGCGGTAGGCTGTGGGCGAGCAAGGTGACAGGGATTCTGGGGAGGAGGGGTTCTCCCACCATCAGCAGACCCAGCGTGAGATGCGATAATCACCGACCCACCACGGGCCCCAAGCCAGGCCGCTAACCAGCCATTATTGAGTGCAATCACGGAAAGGGAGGCCCATCAGAAAGAGAGAAACAAAAAGACACAGCAGTCTGACAGAAACACTTTCAGGGTGAAAGAAATAAATGAAAAGTCACTGAGTGAGCTGCAAGCTCCTGCTTCTTGAAATCAGCATGTAAGTGAAAATCTGCAGTGAAAAATGTTTCTAGCAGAGGACTGAAAGTGAAAGTTGGAAGTTATTTTGCAATCAACACTGATAGAGTTAACCAGAAAATAACTGCTTCCTATGTGAATAAATTGACAAAATTTGGTAGCAGTTGTTTAGCTTGCTCGCTCAAGACAGCCAGGGGACATGCGATTGGCTGAAATACATTATGAAATGAAAATGTCTGTAACAAAATAGAAATGGAGGGGTGTAATGTACGGCAGTCCTGAGAGGCCAGCAAGGGGAAAAAAAATCTGATGATCCATTTTCTACATCTGATTTGAATCATTCTCTTCTGTCTTTATGACTTCAGAATCTATTTTCTCATTTTTCTAAGTTACTGTTTTTGTGTTTGTTTGTTTTTTGTTTGTTTTCATTTGTTTAAAACAAAAGGAATAAAGATGAAACATCTTGCCAGGATCATTTTTCTTCCAGTTTTCATTAAGTCATTAAGTTTTTTTGCTCAGGATAATTTTCTAAAGGCTCAAATGCTCTGAAAGTGATCACAAATAAATAAAATAAAATAAAACAAGCGGAAAAATTATCCTGGCTAAACTTTTTTTCACCTGGCAAAGCCTTATGTTCATACAGTATTAAATGTTTCATCTATTTATCTGTTTTTTCTTCTCTCCTGTGTCTCTTTTGGGGCTCCATATTTTCACAATTTTTCACAGATAAGAGAAAAGAAAAACAAAAAAGAAAGACAAAACTTTTCTTCTTAAGTCATGAAAACAAAAGAAAACGAAAGAAAAGTATTTAGATCAGGCAAAGAAAGTGCATCATCAGAGTTATTTTCCTTCCTTGCCTCTTAGGGCTTGTGTTGTCATGAGATTAAAAGTGATGACATAACATTTCACAATAATAAGTTAAGTTGTAATTATTTAATATTAACCACTTTGGGCCCCCACATAAATACTTCTATACTTTCATTATCATACAAATATAAAGGCACAAATATCACTTATGTGATTTTGGAAATTTGCCCAAATGTTAGTTTTCCTGTAGAGATATGCATTTGGATCATTAACACAAAAGCTTTTTTTTCTGTTTATGTGCCTAATTGCATTGCTCTTCACAGATGAATGCACACGATGTGAGCGGTTTTGTTATGATAACTGCCAAACGTACAATTACAAGTCCCATTAACATCCTCTTGAAAAGACGGTAGATGCACAAAAGAGATGGACTGAATACATGAGACAAAATTACAGACAGTCGATACCCCTGCTCTTTGATTGTTATGGAAACACAATGAAGTCTTTAGTAGTTTTACAGAAGAGACGGGAGGTATGCTGTTTCTATCTAAGGGGTGACCAGGCAGGAAAGGGTCGGGGTTATTTTAAATCACACTTTAATTTAACAGAAGATGACAGCCATTGTCAACATGCTTCATATCGAGTTTAATCCCTGAAAAAGAAAGTAATTTAGTGCCTCGGCATGCTCTGGTAGCTGATTTTTTATTCATATTATGTGCTGAAGGTGGGTGGTTGTGGGCGATGCTGTAAATGTAAATGTGTGTGTCTCTCGTGTGTCTGTGTAGCTATAAGTATCCATCAGCAGCTGCATGGATACTTTACGTTTCCTTAATGTTGTCTTCGCATTTGTAAACATGATTAAAGACATTTAGGGGCAGATAATGCTGTTCAGTAATCACATGAAGGTGTAATATCTGTTTGTCCTCAAATTGATAGACACTTGTGTAATGAAGCAAATAAGTATTTCAATTTAAAAACCACTTCACCTCAGGTTAATAGTGTAAAATTATGAACTAATAAATACCACCATGAACATTTCCCAGTTGAAAATTTACATGAAGTCAGTGATGATTAAATATGCAAATAAGGTATTATCAAGTGTGCACTAATGTGCATTTGCATTTGTATTTCCAGAACAAAAATCTCAGCACTGGATAAATTTATTTTTTTCAGTGCTGTTTTTTTTTCATATTAGAGTCAAGGGTTTTTCTCTTTTTATCATGCTGTCTTCAGCCATTAAAAAATGCCATGCCATGTTTTTAGCAATGACATGTTATAAACATTAGGCTGTGAAGACTGCAAAAGGAGAATTGTCAACCAACTTAAAATAATTACTTGAAGCGGAAACACATAAATGAATCAAGTTTTCTAAACTTCATTCCCACGTAATTGTGTAAATCCAACTTATTAAATTGATTTGAAGGAAATTCACTCGTGTTACAAGAAAATGTACTGTAAAATTCCATACATTTTTAGAAACTAGGATAAAATATTTGACAAATAGATATCACTATGAAACTCCTCTAGTTCATACTTGCATAAAGACCATTACTTTTTAGATTACAAGTTTTATAAAAGTGTATGTTTACATATGCAAATGAGGTATTATTTACTTAATAGGCAAAAGAAGGGGTACATTTAGGTACATTTCTATTGCAGAAATACTGCAGAAAAACTGAATGAAGACCTAAATGTGTATTTTGGATATTTTCTTTCCACTAGTCTAAAAGAAGACATATTATAGAAGCAAAATAGCCTAAAATCTTTAAATTGACCAATGCATGAAAATGGTTTCTGACCTTAAAATTTAAAATCTGCTGAACTGATTGCATTGAAATATTTTACTTTGAAAACCATGTATCTGAATTTACCTGTTCCGAATTTACCACTTTGAAATTTCTTGATTTAAAAATTAAAAAGCTGAATTTAAATACTCTTTGTCAGTTTCACACATTTAGATGAAAATTATATCAAGTTTCAGAATTTCAAAAAATACAAGAAAATTTACAAAAAAAGCTTTTGAAATTGTATACAAATAATATTCAGATACATTTTTTCAAAGTAAAATATTTCAGTGCTTTGAATTTAGTGGTGTTTAAATTTCAATATCAAGATTTCAGCAGTTGAAGACATTTATGCCTCTTTTTTGCTTCCATACTCATATGCTTTAGAGCTTTGGCAAAATTGATTGCTTCTCCTCAAATTCCAGTTACTTCAGTTACGTCAGTATGTTTCTATTGTAACGCTTCAGTTTTCTTCGAGATGTTGCAGGTGCTAGAACCATGACACATTTTTTCTCAGAAGCATTAAGTAAGAAGTAAGAAGAAGTCTTGTTTTTTTAGTGCAAAAAGTCTGTTTTTTCTTTATCATTTCAACTGTGGCTGCAACTGTTCCCAAATAACTTAAAGCACATACTGTATCAAAACACCTGTAGGATTCAGGCTGTTGACTTTAGGAAATATTGCAGCGCTGTGAGCTGAAATTTAATTGAGCGCAGGTATAGAGGAGGGTAGTTCTGTTGTGCTGGGCTTTATTGTTGAGCTCTGAAGCATTGTGGGTTTAAGTCGCGAAAGCATCTGTGGCTGTGAGCCTCACATGAAAGAAGGTTTTGAAAGGAGAAGTAAAGTCTTTGAAAGTTGGGGAAAACAGCCCTAAATGTCCTCAAATTAAATAAGCAGGGATGGTAGGGTCAGAGAAGCCGAGGTCAACGCTTTCCAAAAGCAGATAAGACCGTGAAAAAGATGGGTTTTTTTGACTCTGTCTGTCAGTCTGTAGATATTTGTTATGGTGAGCTCTTTGTCTGTGTGAGTGTGAGTTTGTTCCAGACTCCACATCCATCAGAGTTTTAAAAAGTTAATGTTTCTCCTTCGGCAACAATGTCAGGTTTTGTCGTGTCCTTCCAAATTTATAGGTTTAAAGAAATGGATGACTGTCCAGCGTGGATGCATGAATAATCCATGTATCATTTGTTTTTGTCATATTCAATTGGGAATCTGAAAAAAAATAAAATAAAATAAATAGTTATATATTTTTTTAATCATTGATTCACATTCTGCACAAAAAAATAATAATAACAATAAAAATGAAATATGGAAAATAAGGAAATAAGGAAATGCATAATTTGCTACAGATGGAATTTGATTTTGATATTTAACAATTTTGATAATTAACAATTTGTGTGACCAGGAAGTTTTTGTCTTCTTTGTGTGCACTTTATAACCTAACTTTGCAGCAAACACACTTAGTTGTGCCTGATGTAATGTTATGAATACGATCTTTTCACCTGTTTTAACAGATGAGATTCCATCATCCTAATGCTGGATTCCTCCCTGTGGCGGGTGTGCTCCCTGTTCGTTGTAGAATTGATTTTAAGATTTTACTTATCACTTTTAAAGCTTGTTTGAGACTGGCCCCAAGCTACACAGCAGAAATGTTGACCCCATATGAGGCAGTTCACAGCCTTAGATCCTCAGGTGGCCGTTTTGGTCGTTCCAAAAGTCTAGTCTGAAATCTAAAAGTGACCGTGCCTTTGCCATCAGGGCCCTTCAGCTCTGGAACGACCTGCCTGTGGAGATAAGGCTTCTTTAAAATCACTTCTGAGACTTTGCTGTGTACTATTGGATTTACAGACGACTGTCACTGAAGTACTTTAATACTGCAGAAATCTTAAAAATTTGAGTTAGTTCTGAGGTGTTTCTGTTGCTTTCCCAGTGAATGCATACAGTGAGTTACACTGTGCTGCAAATTAGACTCATTTTTATTTTCCAAACATACCTTGTCAAAAAAACACTTGTTTTGATGTTAAAATTCATATTTATTACATTAAATCAGGTTCTGCCATCACCCAAGTGTATTGAGTTCATCAAGTGCAACACAAGTGAGCAACTTCCTGCTCACACAAATTCAACACGTTAATCAGCAAAATCAAATTCAGTCATCCATTTCCTGTTTTTCCCTTGCGCATGACATTTAAAAAATGAAAAATTGTGTGTTGGATTCATAAGCAAATCGCAAATTGTTTTAAATGTTCTATTACAGGTTCTACAGTGAACATGAAAAGAAAAGATTGTTATGTCTGGATAAGAAAACACATAATCCAAATTCATTGAGTGTTTTCTATAGACACATTTTTGTTGACTGTCAAACACAAATCTGTGTGCACCGAGGATTCAAAACTCTGCACAGCTCAAACATTCAAAACCTTGGTAATCATTTGATGGTGTGTTTATGTTCACTTTAGGCTATCGCTTGTATACTTCAGGAAACAATGAAGACAGACGCCTTTGAAGTAGTTGCGGACACATTTTAGCAACATCCGAGGTTTAGTTGTAGCTTCAAGGGCTGATTTGATTCCTGAAACATTTCTCCCCTGGAACCCGGAAAGAAAAAAGAAAGTGATTAGGAAGAATAGAGATGAAGGATAACTGCTGAAAGCGAGTCCTTGCATGAGCTCTATGAATTATGATGCCTCGGTCCTGCTCTGAATATGTGCAGTTTTGTCAAAAAACACAAGTGCTTTGTGAATTTCTGTCAGTCAGACTAAATGATACATTTCTTGACTTCGGCTCAGTTCATCCTCGCATGTTATCCCATTTCAGAAAGTCTTAAATGGACTTCACGTGTCAACAGTATCCCGTGATACTATGTCCTTTTTTGTAACTTCTTAATGTATTTGTCCATATAAATATTATCCTGCCTCTATTTCCAGTGCTTTTACTGTGATATACTGTACGTCACTCATGCCGCCTCTCAGTGAAGTACATCCATGGACAATGGCTCCGTCTGACAGCAGAGATAAGGCTCCTCGAGTTGCTTTTGTATCAGTATGCATTACTTTCAAAAAGACTTCACTGGCTGTGTTCTCACATGGGAGATGGGACATCCAATTTCTGTACGTCTGCAGAAAGACATGAGTAGAGACGGGACTGAGCGTGGGCTACAATCCTATTGACGGTTATATTCTGCAAACCAAAAATAATTCTTTGACTGTGGGCATTTAGTCACACGATACTAAATGGACTTTTCATTGTTGGAACTGCACAAATCATGACGGTCTTGGATGTATAAGCGATAGTGGCTGAAATTTGAATCGATTTTAGGCACATTTGGGACGCTCATTCTTCTTATTCTTTGCTGTAAATTAAATGGGAACAATATGAAGCTACACAACCAGCAGACAAGTCAAGTAGCCAAGCTTAGCTTTGCTGATTTTAGCTTGGCTTGATTTCGCTATGGTCTTCATGCTATGCTAAACTAATGGACTATTCTGGCTAGTGTTTACATATTTAGCAGAGGTGAGACAAAATCGTTGTTTTGAAGTTCACAAAAAGTCTAGTTCCAACAAGTCATAATGTGTATTTATTTAAACAATAATAATATCATAACAATATAGTTAGCATATTTAATTTACTGACAACGTAAAAAAAATGCTCCTTGAACATTAAATTTGTTTGTTAAAACAAGTTTAATCAGAATTACTTCTCTGTAATTTGCACATTTTGTAAACTGCAATTAATTTTTTTTGTTAACCACTGTGTAGTTTTTGTACATGAATGGAATTATCCTTCTAATATATATATATATTTTTTTTTTACAACTGGCGCTCAGTAACATAACATTAGTTCTTCATGGTTTTATCTGTCGGACTGGTTAGAACAAAGGGGATCTGAGGAGTTAGGTGTCGACTTGCTGGAAGTGAAGAGTGCTTGAAATTAAAGGAACATAATTAATTGCAGGCACACTTTTTAAATAATGTACTTCCAGGTTCCAAATATATTTTCAAGTCAAGTCAAGTCAGAAGGCTCTAGTCCAAGTGAAGTCATTGATGTTAACTCTTTAATACCGGAACAAATTGGTTTGATTTCTTTCAAAAACATGGGGAAAAAGCAGAAAGCCAATTAACAAGACATGGCCCAAAAATAAGCAAAAGTAAGTAAAACAGTTAGAAGAAAAAGCACCTGAAACATGTGGGGAAAAAAGTAAAAAATGAACACGAAAAGAACCTAGAACCTAGCCAAGCTGATCATTGCTCCCCCCAGTTTCCTCAGGTTTCAGAGGGTCAAATAGCTTGTGAAAGGTATCTGAATGCAGCTCAAGTCAAGTCAAGTTATTAAATTTGTGGCAGTCTCACTTGAGTCCAAGTTGTGTGACTCGATTCCACACCTCTGATATTTAGCGTACAAATGTGAAGGTGATATTCATCTTCTCATTTAACTCATGACAAGAAAGTGTAAAAGGATGTTTTTTTCAAACGTCTTTCATGTCTTGCTTTTTTCAGTAACCTCTGATTATGTTCTTTTGCCGAAATGCGAGCCTCTTCAAAGAACACGGTGCTGAACATTCGCCTCCCCCCACACTATTTTTTTCTGCCTCTACTAATCATTTTCTAATGATGATGCACCTCCACTTTCTGCTCAAATTGGTGGACGTCCTCAGGATAAATTTCTGCATTTCAGTAAACCAGTTAGCAACACACACACGCAGACAGCCGCAAGAGAAAGACAGAACCACACCTCATCCTCGCTCATTATTAATGAAGGGGTCAGGTTGGACACGAACGCTAAGCAAGACATAGCACAAAGCGAGAAACATGATGTGAATTCTTTTTTAAAGAAAACAGTGCAGGTGAAACAGACTGTGGCGAGACGCTCCGACTAATGAGTAGTTCTGTGTTGCTGTAACATCAGTGTTTCCCATGCTGCGATATGTGTTTGGTCAACCTTCTTGAAAAATACATAATTGGGTGAGTTGGTGCTTGTAAAGAAAGAACACAGAGCATTGCTCTCGCAGCACTGCTACTTCAAATGATATTTTTTTGTGTGCTAATGTAATACCTTATTTTAATAATATATATTTGGGGGTTTTGGTCAAGCTTTTGCAATTGAAAAATAACATATTCTGTTCCTCTAAAAAATGTGTTCTGGGCTTGCTTGGATTTTGCATAAAAACAAACCTGTCAAATACCATGCAATTTACTTTTCTACAATCAGCCACTTTGCAGCAATTGAGATGAATTTAGAAGCATTTTGCAGTTTTACTCCTCATGCTGTTGAGCTTTGTTGGGAAACATTTCATTTCACTGTTTAGTTGAAGCAATGAGAGATGAACCTGTTTCATCTTGCCCACTATATGCCACTTAATGCTGAAGAAGGAAAGTTTGGACGGCTGCTCCGTCTCCTCAGAGAGGCTACACTCTGCTGTTCTGAGAGTGTGGTGCTCTGAATAACAGAACCGTATTCCAGCTGCGCTCCGACTTTACAAATGCTGCAGTTGATTCCACAGTGCACTTTGCTGCTTGGGGTGACTATTAACAAGCACATCCTTTGTTTCACTTTACATGCAATATGTTGTGTTTGAAAGTTGTACTAGTTAGTATCCTGTCTGCGTGCCTATTCTGCTGAGGCTGCATTCACCTTACAGGGCTTCATGCTCAGTTCCAATTTTTGCCAGGATCCGAACTTTCTGCCATATTCACGTTTGAAGTGACCAATATCTGATATCAGTGTGATTGGATCTCTGCCCCGACATGCTTCACATGCAACCAATAATGTCACACACATGCACATCGGGATAACAGTCATGTGGTTTGCAAGACAGGCCCAGGGACAGATTATTAGACCAAGGGCCCCAAGGCACAGACATGCAAAAGGTCTCTCTTTAACATAAGAACAAGAGACAGTCTTTAGTTGTCATGCCTCATTTTTTTGTCTTTGTTTTGTAGACGTAATACATGCTTTTGTGGTTTTTGGATCTCTTTCAAATCATTTTGTAGCTCTGAGATATTTTAGTGTCTTCTTTAGTGGTTTTGTCCCTTTTTGTACTTATCTTGTGTCTGTTTGCAGTTCTTTTGCAGTTCTTTGTGGGCTTTTGGAATCACTCCCTGGTTAGTTTGTGTTGATTTGAGCAACATTTCGCAGTTGTGGAGGTCATATGATAATTCATCATGTCCTGAGGATGAGAGTGAGCAGACGAAGGAACACAAAGCCCATAGCTATAGCTCTTTGAGCGGCTATTGTTTTCAGTTCTGGAGAGAGAGAGGTTTGGGTGCGGGAAAGGAGTCAGGAATGGTGAGGCTGCAATGTCGAAGGTTTCATAGAGTAACAGTTATTTAAAACTTTAAGATGTCCAGGGCTACAATTCAATATCTGTCAGCACCTAACAACAACACTGTCATAGTTCTCTTGGCTGGTGAATGGGGCAGCAGTTGTACGACTGTAGCGGCCTTCTGTAGTTTCTCACTCTGTATGGTGAGTGATCTGCACCTGCATGCTAAAGAATGATATAGAAACACCATGATTGTATGAGATACAAAAACACACATGGATTCCAATAGGATCGTTCTCATAGCGGTTGCATGGCCAATGATCGGATGTGTGTCAGATTACAGACCAAATATGAATGTGACCCCGATCTGATTCGAAAAATATCAGAAGTTAATAAGTTGCTCCCACAAGATGACAATTTCATGCATATGTGATAAAGAATAACAAAAAAAATCACTTTTCTGGGTTTTTTGGGGGGCTCTGTGCTAATCTACACCTCATGAGAGCAAAAAATCAGATTTGAGCCACATTTGCTTGTAATGGGAACAGAGCCTAGGTATGATTTCTGAAAAAGAACTTAATGAAAAATTTGGAATAACATGATTAACAATTGTCTGAACTACTGCTCCAATTAACACCAGAAGCTTGTGTCCATTCACAGATTCTGGTTAAAAAGCGACCTGGTTGCATGTTACAAAAAGAGGGTCCTTGGCAGAAGCTCCTCTGGCTGGAGCCTGGACGACTAGCAGGGGTCCTCCTCTCTGCAGGAGGGGCATTGTGGGGAGCTAAAGCAGAGAGTGCACTGCCAGCCTTTATGATTCCCTCCACGTTCCTCTGATTCCCATCCACTTGCAGATCAATAGCGGTCTTTGAGCAAAGCAGAGGCCCCCATTGTGGCTGCATTCACCAGGGCCAAGCTACGGCGGCCATTGGCGCAGCTAAACCATGACGGATTTATCCTGGCCTGGTCCTCCCATTAGTCAGCCACCACGGGTGAAAACACAGACCTAAGGTCCCCTAATGGGAATTTAATGCACTTCAATGTACCTGCAGCCAAATAGAAAGAAAACGGCCGCTGTTTTTCCCCTCCACCGATGATGACTCACAGTGGATATTAGATCTCCACAGTCAGCGAGGCCGACATGTATCATAAGCAGACTCTCTTTGTGTGCAGAAGCGGCTCCAAATTGGAATCGGGGCATCGAGTGCACTTGTGTGCTGCCGTTGGGTATATGGCTTTGTGGAGGGATCGTTTCTTTTACTGGGACGGAAGTGTGTGCTTAATGTCGAGTGGGAGGTGTGTCTATGTATGTGTGTTAGAGTGTGCATGCTTGCTCTATTCAGCACATGAATTATGTATATAGAAAAATGCATCGTCCCATACATCCCATAGTGAATCTAGTGCTTTTTTTTCAAAATAAAGTGTGTTTTCTGCATGGCTGAGGCACTAATTGATCAAATTAGTCGCTCAATTTGACTTTCCAATCCAAACTTCCCTTGAAGAATCCTCGTTCTTAGTTATATATTT
This sequence comes from Plectropomus leopardus, assembly GCF_026936395.1. Classification (NCBI taxonomy): domain Eukaryota; kingdom Metazoa; phylum Chordata; class Actinopteri; order Perciformes; family Serranidae; genus Plectropomus; species Plectropomus leopardus. The sequence goes on from NC_142199.1 coordinate 8,226,365, forward strand.
TAATGGTGTCCTGGTTTGAGCGCAGAGGCAAAAGTAAACACTGTTTGTAATGCTAAACACTTTGCTGAGTGGATAAGCTGGAAAAGTGTTTCATACACAGTCTGCGAGACGCTGAATGCTCATTTGTGAGGTGCAGCCGGTTGTGGTTGCTTGGGATTTCGCACAGCAGCGTTGTCTCGGCTGGCCTGCAAAATTAGCATCATATTCTTCCGAGCTTTCAACTTTGTTGTTTTTGTTGCAGTTCGGTTGCACTTTTGCAGTTAAGTTTCTTGAATAATGGTGCTCTCCCTGCTTTATCAGCACTTCCAGTAAGTGTTTGCTTTAGGATTTTCTGTCTGTGATTTCAGCTGTGCAGTCAGCCAAAACATCACTGGGGCCGTGCTCCCTTTATGCACTGTGCCGTGGCCCTTTGTGCTGTTTATGCCAAGGGCCACGTTGCTGGCTCTCTAGCTATGCAGAGGGCAAAGTGTTACGCCCAGCTCGCTGGTGGCCGTAACCCCGTGAACCCTCCCTTGGACACACAGATGCATGTGCGCACAAACACTGAGTAAGGGGACAAGTATAAAACATGACAGTATTGGCAGGTCCCGAGATGGCCGGCACCCGTCTGGCCCTCCAAGGTGTTGGGAGTCATAATGACCCTGTGCACTTCTGTCCGATGTCTATTGAGCGCTTGTGACACATAAAACTGTTGTGGTGTGATGAGAAATAACCAGTGTCAGCCCACATCTGCACTTCAAAAGATTTAAGCATGGATGAGCAGAGGGAGAGGGGATGAGGGGAGAGATGGACCGGAGAGGAGAGGAGGCACGGAAGAGAGGGGGAGGCAAAGGGCAGTCCGCATGGCAGCGCAGCATGATTCATGCGCTTTAAACAGAGCACGGGTTTTTCAAGAACACACTTCTGTTACTGTGGCTTAGTCACTGATCTGCTGACTGATACCAAAAGAGGGATTCAAGCTCCAGTTCATAAAAACTTTGTCCTTTTCTAAACATCTGACAGATCCCAGTGAAACATCTTTTTATCAATGTCATCTTTCATTTAAGTTCTCAAAAAGTTCATCATTTATCCTGCTGATAGATGGAGAGTCAGTGGAACCATAGCTGGATGGCTTAATTGATGGATGTTGGGTGACAGATGAATGTCAGATGGATACATGGAGCCTGTTTATACTCTGTGTTAACGTGCATCTAAGTCATCCAAACACAAGTGGGCAACACTAAAAACAAGTGTAAACGACAACCGAGACATTTGCCAAGGTGATCTTGAAAACACTGGACCACATATTTTTGAAGTGTAAACAGTATCGCATCTTGATGCATCTCCAACAAGCACAAAAGGAAAATAAAGCATCACCAATAAAAACCTGAAAGTAGCAGAGGATTTTTATTTTGACAAAATTAAAGACATTTACACCATAAATTTATAGCGGAGAGTGACTAGCAAACACAGCAGTGAGCAAGTAGCTAGATATTGTACGTGATAACTGTGTGCAGGGCCCTTTGATCCTCTGGCTCAAGTGACGAAGACAGTTACGAAATCTGAAGACACGTGGTCAGCTGGAGACGTGTGGTGGACACAAGTGTAAACAGGTTTATAGATAAAGACAAATAGTTGGACGTTAGATGGATGAACGGTTTCATGGACGGACGGACGGGCGAATGTATTTATGTTAGATTATAAACAGATTACACAAACACATAAATCCAAACTAAATATATTTAAATAAAGTACAGATAATTATATCTAGTATCTCCCTTCCCAGTTTTATTTTCCCCAACAGAAGCCGGCCCTGTGTGCAGTCACTGTAGCTGAACAGACAAACGAGTGACATCTCCAGAAAATTACAGACAATTAACTTTACAACAACACTGTTGACAAGCGGGTTTTTGACAGGTAATCTTTTGGGAGAGGCAGCGCAACAATGACCGTTCAGCTCCAAGGATGTGAATAATGGATATGATTTTTAAAAAACTACAGAAAATAGCCACATTCTTCATTCCCAGCTGTTAAACATTAGAAACAGTTTGCCATAGGTTGTCTAATTTAACACAGAGTAGAACACAAGTAAACAGCCTTTGATTTTTTTTTTTTTTCTTCCTTCGCTGTGATGTTTGGAGGCGCGGCGGGCGAATGTGATTTTGAATGATGAGACGTGCTCAGCGTGTCTCCTAACTCACAGAGGGGTTTCAGGTAGTTCTACCTGTTAACCGACGGTTAGCCTAAGTGTCTGAGCGGGCTTCCCCGCGGCGAGGCAAGAACTTCAGCTCGGCGGGGGGCAGACGGGAGGGAGGTAGAGGCGATTAGAATCGTGTGCCGCCTCTCAATCATGTCATCAGTCTTTTGAGATGAAGGGAGATTGTTAGTGTGTGACTCACATAAGTCAGCCCAACTACAGTACCTGCATGCCTGAAATGTATACAAGTGCATGTAACAACCGAAAGATTGAAGATTGAAGTGTTGATGCTGGCTTTTGAAGGCTAATAAATATTTCTTTACCTCAGGTAGCTTTATTTTAGAATTCTATTTCATGCCCAGATTTGAAACTTATAATTTAGAATATTGCAGATAAAAAAAAAGACAAAAACTAGTCCATGTTCAACACAAAATTAAGGCACTGATGATACATTGCGTCATGTCATTGGGGTTCAACACACATGCAGTAAAATCGAACGAAAGGCTCAAACATGTGAATGATTGGTTAGTTTCACTGAGGAGTCTATAATCAGGCTTTGACTATGCTTTATACATAAAATAAAAATATGGGTGAGAATTCTGCAACAATTCTGCAATTATTAAAAAAAAAAACATATTTAACAAAAAAACATAAACAGATTCTTTCAGTTTAAAATGTTCTGCTATGTATTGGGCACCATCCATCCAAGCACACCCAAAAACTTCTGCTATAGGCAGAGTGCACCCGAGGAGGCTAAAAAGAGCACACCTAAAGAGCCGCCAAAGCTTTGTGTGTATGTGTGTGTGTTTGTGTCTGTGAAAGGCACAGAGCTGCAGAAGAGAGCGAGAGAACCTAAACTAACTCATTAAAACCGAACTTATCATAAGAACGATCGCTTGAACAAACATCAGGGTGATGAGAACTACCTTCAGTTACAGAGACCACCTTTGGGAAAAATTTATATGGCGTGTACTTTGAGTTTTTAGTTTGGCCCATTCATGAACATAAAGGGGCGGGCTTCATAACCTGCACTGCAGCCAGACACCAGGGGGCGATCGAGATTGGAAAGAAAAATTTTCACCTGAAAACAAAAACACGCAGTCAGTGCCAATCTGGTGTTCATCAGCCTTTGTCATTCTGGGTTTTTTTGCTGTCTGAGTCTGTTCCTGACAAGCTTTTGGATTTTTGTTTCTGTCTTTTATCATTCAAGCTCTAAACTCCAACAGATCAGCTTCACTGTGGAACCACCTCAGCCTCCACCTCTCCCTCCTCTACCTGTTTTTCCCAGTTACCATCCACATCCCTGCTTGATTTCTTGATTTCATCTGTGTGTTTTTTCACCTCCAGTAGCTTTATAGCCCTGGTTTTGTGTCTGTATTTGTGTGCTTTTGGTTGTAACAGAACAGAATCCTAATTTTAACCCCCTCTGTGAGCTTTTTTGTAAGAGCTAATCCGTGCCTCCCTCCACGCCAGAGACCTTCCCGTGTGCTGAGTAAGAGAGGAAGAGAGTGGCACGGTGGTGGTGGTGGTGGGGTCTCGTGGATCTGCACAATCAGAGTGGTGCCGGGTTTTAATGAGGAGCCTGTTTGTTAAGTCCACTCAGGGATGCTGTGCGAGTGCTTAGCATTTGCTCTCTAATTAGGAAAGCTAAACAGTCCCTATTGCTGAGGATCAACCATTAGGGGGGCGAGGAGGCCCCCGGCGTGGCTGTGCTTGGGGTGCAGATTGCTGAGCCAAACACTGGAGGAAGGAGGAGGAGGAGGAGGAGGGAAAAGAAACAATCAAATTATTGTCATTGCAAACAATAGGCTCAAATTTTTGGAAGAATCGATTTCCACAGTCATAGCAATGATGAAGAAAGCAATCTCAGCATGCCAGCAGGTGCTACAGAAGGTGCAGCATCAAGCAATATTACAATGAGTCCACCTAGTGGTGTTTAGTAGAATTGCAGTAAACTTTTGAAATGGCAGCTGGAATTGCATTGACCATTTCATTATCATCATTACATGCAATTTACAAAACTGTGTGGTCACAACCATTAGCTACGATCAAGTGAAGACAGCCCACCTTTACTTAGTGCGCGTGGGCAGGAAAACTCGAGTGCAGCACGGGGAGAGCCATGATGAGCATGTTGACAGGGAAAACAACACCATTCTGCCACAGCTCCTTTTGTCCACACAATAAATGCCTCCCTGATTACCTCATTCCCCGTCACGCAGACTGCTGTTAAAGTGCAAGAAGAGACAAGCGCTTTTTAGATTAAGACCCTGATCAAATTTTCATAACTCAATTTCGGGGGAGAGAGCAATTGCTGTGGGAGGACTGAGGGAAGAAAGTGTATGTGTGTGTTGCTTGTAATCAGTTTTCTTTGTCTGCATCCATTTCACTTTGAGTAAAACTGTGTTTTTGATGATAACGTTCATGGTTGTGTTCGAGCTGATAATGATGTTTAGTTTTGATATTAAAGTTGCCAACATTTGCAGCTGTAGTGAACATTTTCAATATTTACAAATCTGGCCTTTTCATAGCAAAGATTCATCTTCCTCAAAAACAACACATTTCCATGTATGTTGAGGTATCAAACTATAGGCCTGTATTTGCAAGATGTGATGCGATGTAATGAATAAACCACTTTTTCAGTACTTTGCAGAATATACCACTTATGGCACTTGGGAGTTAATTACTGAGCTTTAAAACAGTAGTTTGAAAAAAAGATTTTTCTGAACACAAGGTCAGCTTACTGGAAATTTTACGAAGCTTTCAAGCATTCCTGATGGCCTTCATCCCCACTTTCCAAAATATATTTTGACCTTGACATAACAACCATTTCCATGAAGACTGAACTTCTAGAGAATTTCCTTTTCTTCAAAAAATTGCCCAAATACTCTACAGGTGAAAAGCGTAAAAAAAAAAATTTACAGTTGTTTTTTGTATTTCCAGTTTTATGAAATTGTATGTTTAATTATGGTAAAAATGCATTTAATCTAATTAAATATTTACTAATCTGCAAACCATTAAAGCACATAAGTCTGAACACAGGATAAGGTCAGGCCCAAAATTTTTGTTCCATACAATAAGAATTATGGATATCTCTTTTTATTCAGCCATAAAACAGAAAACATTGTCAACAGCCATGAAAAAAAAAATATTATTCCCCATATTTTTAAGAACAAATTGTTCTGTAAATCAGACTACGAATGATAAAAGAATAAATCCTGCTGTTAAAACTAAGTTATAATTAAGATATATCACCATGAAACTTAGTTGATTACTTAAATCAGGAAGATTATTTTTTTTAAGTTTTCCTAAATGTTGTGGTTAAATATGCAAATGTAGAATTATCCAATTAATTATGCACATTTTGCATGCATTTCCAGAACAAGAGCTGGAACTGAAATAAACGCCTTTATTTCGAACATTTTATTTCCACTAGTCTGCCTTAAATGCTTGAATTCATGGCAGCTTTTATAAAAAAAAATTAAAAAATAAATAAATAAAAAAAGTTGCAGTGCATTTTAAGTCGTGGAACAAAATTCCAGGAGCAAGTACAAAAATTGCAAAAATAGTTGCTATTTTTTGTATTTTGTTTATTAATAATCTATCACAAGCATTTGATGTAACTTCTTTCAGTAAGTGTGATAAATCCGTAACGCAGTAGCCCCTTTGATTTATCTTCTCAGTTGTCCATGGATTTCAGTAATTCTTCAAGTGTCTTTTGTGAAAGAAAAGTGTTTTATTGTTGACTGTTTATTTTTGCTCATCCAAAACTTTGCACCTCTAGGAGACTTTTTTGTTGGTAAATGTGAGACATTGATTCACATAAGTCTGTATCTTCACAACCAGAAAGTAGTTTGGAGACATTGTGTTTGGTACTACTACAATTGGTGAATACAATTGGTGAAACTCACGAGAAACTATGATTGTAGAAAAGTTGTGGCGAAGTTGAACAACATTGCAAGGTTGTTTCGAAGTCACAGGGATTGGTTGAATTTGCTTTGATTGTTGCAAATGCAATATCACAACATCCTAGAGGGACTGCCTTATTTCCTCGTTTATTAGTATAGTATATTTCCCATATAATCACCATCTACATCTCTATAGAAGAATAATACAGCAATGAGAATATATGATGTTGCATCAGTATATATATATCTGTCGAAGAACTGAGACTGGCTGATTCCAGTGGTGTAATTTTTCTGACTGGGATATGACAAGTTGTTGTGCAGCAGTTTCAATAGTGTGGAGACTTTTCAAAGGTCTAGATGTGACAAAAAACTAGTAAAAGTACACATTACAGGACAAAAATGTCATGTGTTTTATCCCAAAATGACTGATACCGGAAAACATTTTCATGTATGTGGAGTTATCAAACTATAGCCCTGTATTTGCAAGATGTGATACGATGAACTGTCATCCTTACAGTGCAGTCTGTTTAACCCTTTGAAACCTAAGCAAATTGGCTTGCTTTCTTTCAAAAACATGGGAAAATATCAATAAGCAATGAAAGAATAAATGACCCCAGAATATGCAAGAAATTAGTTAAAAGTAAATAGAATGGACCAAAGAAATGACCTTCAAAAAAGTGCTAAAAAATGTATATTAATTTTGTTATAAATAAATAAATATGTAAATGCAATAATTATCAATATAGTTTGCCCTAGCTTTTTTCTGTTTTTTCCCCAAAGATATCTTTCCCTAGTGTTTTTAAAATTATTCTCTGAATCCACTAATGTCTTATTATTTATGGAACATTTATTACCAAGTTACTCGTTGCCTTTTTTTCCCGTGTTTTTGAAAGAAATTGCACCAATTTGCTCAGGGTTCAAAGGTCAATTACCTCAAACACCGCCCCTTTAACATTATATATATATATATATATATATATATATATATATATATATATACACACAGCTCATGTCTCTTTCCCATGACAACAATATCACAGTGAGGGCAGCACCCTCCCCTCTCCCTCCTGTTATGTGCTCCCTTATCTATTCCTTCTCTATTACTTTCACTCATCCTCTCTATCTCTCTCCCCCTTGTTTCAGTCTTTTCCCCTTCTCCGTCTGCTGAGTCTCAAATGCTTCAGGTTGTATCTGTCTATGTGTCTGTCACCTCTCTTTCTCCACTCCCTCCCTCCCTCTCCCAGACAGTTGACTGGTATGGCGACACCAGACTGCGTGTATTTTTAGCGCTGCCACAGATGGGGCTGTGGCAGCATGTCAGCGACCAGAATGTTCTTTATCTCAGCTGTCAGGCCAACCAAAATGGATAATGTCCACTCGGGAGGGAAGGAGGGGAAGGGGACACGCTTTTTTATTAGCCCCCTTTTTCTCACACTTCTCAAATTGAGGCATTTATTGTGTTTTTTGGCATCTCTAAATAACTGTTAAGGGTGCAAATTGAAGGTGGCGAAAGGAAATGCTCACAGTTGCTGTGTCAGCACCTCTGTGGGAGCTGTATCCAAGCGTATGGTCAAGCTGAGGTTAATTTACAGGCCATACGTCCGCAGAAATAAAGCAAGCTCTCTGAAAGGACCAAGCACAGCAAATATTAGTAATAGTAGTAATAGTGACAAAACGATACATTTTGTAGCAGGAATATTCTCTGATATGACCAAACTGGCTCTTAAAAAGCCAGGTACATCACCAACTCCAGCTTTAGCCATACCCCAAAGCAGGTCTGCACACCTGAGCATAGGTTTTGTGTCAACATGGGGACATACATATGAAACAGGTATTTAGGGGTTTTCTCCCCCGGAAATTGTAAATATCAAACACTTGATTCTCTTCATTCTTGTAGAAGCAAATAAGAGACATTTTAGTTTTAACAGGCAATGAATACTCAATATTGAAATTTAGACAAGACTGAGTTAATAGCATTGTAATATTTTATGTTAAAAAAAACATTTATTTATTCTGAATTCACCTCTTAGAAATAAAAAATATGACTTCAAAAATTCAAGTCATTTTTTGTATTTTTTATTTTATTAATTTCATGTATCTATCAATCTATTTATTTTTGATTTGCAATTTCAAAATCTATCTATCTATCTATCTATATATATATATATATGTGTGTGTGTGTGTGTGTGTGTGTGTGTGTGTGTGTGTGTGTGTTGGTTGCAAAAATTTGACCAAATTGAAATCCAGAATTCTCTCTTATTTGCTTTTATACATTCTGGTTAATCTTTATGCACCAATTTGTGCCTTTTTTTTGCATTACGCTATGTTAGAAATGTGTTTCATTTTGTGAAAATAAAAGCCTGGTGCTACTTTTATATTTTTATTGGCAGGGGGCAAATGCACATGTTCTAAATATTGAGATGGGCTGTGAACATTCACAGCTGGAGAGAATCCTTTTGATTCCCCAACAACCTCCAAACACTGTCTTGGACAGCAGAGACCCGGAAGCATGCCTTTCTGACTCTGAGGATTTTTGAGTTTTCGCTGCAGAGGGAGTAGTAAAATATGCTGCAGGCTATGACTGGGGGTCAAGTGGTCGGCTTTGTGCATCACAGCTCGGAGTCTGCTGAGACTCTCCTCTGGCAGCGTTCACACACTCTTGCAGGAGGCTGGCTGTCCACGTGAATATCAAGGAGGGAAGGGAGGAAGACAGCAGGGGATGCTGACAGAGAGGAGGGAGAGGGAGGTGGTCTGTGAGCCAAAGGAGTCAGAAATGATCCAAAGTTTGGTTTGTCAGATTGTCAAATTGTGTTCAGGTCATTGTTGCCTAAAGATTTTTGTATTCAGATACAGATATCTGTTAGAGATATTGTGTAATGAATACTATTCACATTGTGGTTTTATAGTATGGTGGCATCATCCTATATTTTTTCTCATCAACTAATCTTACAAAAAGACAAAATACAACAATGTATCACTCCTTTTCTAAAACACATTGGTGACAAATATTGTGTTGCATTTGACACACCCCTGCATTTCTTAACAGTTGGGCACTGTACTTTTTCACAAACACTACTTTGTGCATTTGTTGGGGACTGTTTTGGATTGGATTTGGACAGTTGTGGATTGATGCAAATTTGGTAACCTAGTGAGTATTTAGTGGCAGGAAAGTGAGACTGACTCAAAATTAACCGTTGCCATTGTGAGCATGAGCTTGTACTCACTTGCCTAGTGCATTAAGTTCAACAGTGTAGTGTTGTCTCAAATTGAACTCTTGTGCACCTGACCAGAAATGACAATCACGACTTTTCACCGCTTCCATTTTTCTTCAACCACATCAGGAGCATCACTGCCAGCATTTGACCACGATTGTTACCTGCTAAAACACTGTCGTCAGACTTGTTATCCTATTCACCGCTGTGGCCTTGAGCAGAAAAATAAGCTGGCTTTGGTTTTACACAGATGATAGTTGTCAGTGGTATCAGTTTGTTCATTGGACTTTATTTGTTGACAATAAGAGACAAAAAATAAAGTAAAAATATTTGATTTGACAGCAGTCTGTGTGCAAGATGTAGTCTGAGCTGAGATGTTGTCCTTTGTTCAGAAGAAATGATGATCAATACTTCCTCTAATTAATATTTTTTTCCTCATGAAGCTGCTTTTCCCAGTGGCGCAGTGGGAGGGAGATTCAGGTCAATAACGTGTCTTTCAACGAGGAGTTCTAATCAACCCCGAAGGTCTCCTTCTGAGTCTTGTTGCATTTCCGAGACTCATTTCCATTCCCCGTCCCTCAAGGCAAGGTAAAACAGTCCCGAGGTGTACGAGCAAAGGCTCTATACTTTGTGCCGCATGACTGGCCTTCACCTGCAGTGCGGTCAATTGATATGGAAATGACAGGCGGCCAAGTTCTTCTGACTGAGGGGAAATAATGGAGCAAAAAAAAAGCAGAGAGGTAAACAAGAGAGTGACAGTGATGACTGTTGCAAGTCTTTGGTCAATCTAATTGTCAGCTACATTTGCAATTTTCAGACACAAGGTTACACAAGTCATCAAGATTTGTGAGCAAAGGACTTGCATTTAATCAAAATTTCAAGGTTGGGAAAACTTAGGGTAAGCAAAAGCATTATGTTGAAAAACATTTTTGTAAAACTTAAATGATTAATCTTGTTTTTCAAGCTTTTATTCCTTGAGTAACAAAGAATTGTCGGAAAGAAAAAAATCAGGCATGGACTCTTTTGGGAACTCACTGAAGTGGGAATAATATATTCGGTCCATAGCATAGTTTAATTAGGACTCTGTTTTGATGATTTTTACAAAGTCTGGAGCAGAAAGCCATCTAAAGCCACAGAGAATCAGGATGAAACATGGGAAGAAGTGGAAGCCATTGAGTTATATTAACAAAGCGAGAACAGTAATCACAGCCCTTCAGAGGACGTATCCCGTTGCACTTTCTCTTTTGAACGTGCAACGTCTTGCTGCCACAACAATGCGGTCTTTCTCTCCATTGTGCTGTTTCATAGGGCTGAACATTCAAAGGGGAGATTACAGGGCTCGTGCAGCTTCCATCTCGGCAATAAATGAGAATGTGGAACACCAGCAGTGAGACTCAGCAGTGTGCCAATCAATATCAGCCCCGCGTTCTCTGTGACTGCAGTAATTATCATCACCATCCACAGGAATGACATGTTGTTTGGGCTTCGCAGAGGGTCAGATTGGTGGCACATGATGTTTCCATGGTGCCCGCAACTGTGTTGCTGCCTGGGATTGTGAATTTAGGCTTGCTTGTTTGTTTGGAAGTCATTAGCAGTTGGTAGCCAGGTGCTGCACCCCATGCAAGAGAAATCATTGTAATGTTGCAAAGAGAGAGGTCCAAAAAACGCAGGTATACTGCATCTGCGGAAGAAAATAAGAGACTCTTTATAGTCTCTTTTTTTTTTTTTTTAATTCTGGATCTTGAATTTTTGGTTCTGAATCAGTGAACACTGAGGAAAATGCAACAGAGAAGAAACACTGGAACTGCTCGACTTGCAGTTATAAAAGCTGAATTTGAATATTAATGTCCACAAATTCAACAAATAAATTCAATTCAACAGTGAAAATGTATTTAAAGTAAAACATTCAGTTCTATGAACTTAGTGATTTGTTTAAATTTCAGTATTAAGATTTCAGTGACTGTTAAAAAAAATGTATGTGTCTATAATGCTTCTGTATGCATCCATCAATTAGAGACAAACATGACAAATCCAGGTCTTTATTTAGGCCAAAAGGCTCAGCTGTGTTAAGAGCATTAATCCAACATGCCTCTCTGCAGAGCAGAGAGTTAATGATGCCACCACCTCTTGGAGGGGGTGAAATATTTTCTGTTCCCCAGCACTTTAATGATGCTGCAGAGCCATTGATGGCCTGTGTGTAATGTCGAGCAACAGTGTAATCCATGTTTTGTATTTAGACATGAGTCATTACAGCTCTTTTAGTTTGTCCAACATAAACAGACCACACAGATATTTGAACATGTGTGCTTCTGCAGTTTATACAGTGTGTGCACAGTGACCACAGCCATGAAATTCCTGATTGATTATGCAACCTTTGGAAACATTCATGTTTATGGGCTAATGTCTAAGATTAGACACCTGTGGAACCGAGTCGTTCAGGGCTCAGAGGGGAACATTGTGAACTGAAGTCACCTATTATTGCAGGTCGAGCTCTGATCTGTTTGCATTTAACACCTCCATTTCAAGCAGTCCCTAAATAGAAATACATAAGGCCATAGAACACCACTTGATATGATTTCTTTTGCAGCAGGGATTTAGTTTGTTATTTGTTAAATCGGGTCACTGTAGCTCAACCTTTGACCAAGTGATATTTCCCATATCGGTCTCTGACTGTGTTATTATTTCATTTATATGTAAGATGGTGACATTATACTGTGTCTCAGTATAATCTATCTCGGAAATGCAAGAAGGCCTTTCTGCTTTTCCTCAAAATAAATACATTTTTTTGTTACATTTACAGGCTCTGACATGGTAGTTACTTTGCAAATATAGTTTTGAATTCAGAATATATAAAATAGAACCAAAACAACATGATGTACTGTTAGTTAAAGTTTCCAGCGATCTAGTAGTCAGATCATTTCAGTTTCAGTCAGTTTATTTCCCCAAAAAGAAAAGAATATTGTCAGAAAATAATAACTTGAAGACATCAAATTCAGTCTTGAAATTACAAATTGTTGTCTGACCAAACATGTCCACTTACTTGCTTTTTTAAGGCTTTTTTTCATCGGCAGATAGAATTTTCTGTTTTAATAGGGAAGGAATTTTTAAGTCACCATAGATGAGAATCTTAAATGACAATGTATAATAGCGTAATAGGCTGCACATGTCAACAACTGACCAAACTCCTGATAAACAATATGATGAAGGAATGTAATACACCTAAAACCTCCAGAAAGGTCCATTATGTGGACCTGGTGCACAGGGGATGTGGACTTTTTGGGGGTTCTTGTTTTTGTTTTCTGTTATCCATCTCTTATTTAAATTTCTCACTTTAGTATCGATTCTGAGTAATTTGCTTTTACTCCTTTGTTGTCTGGGGATTGTTGATTATTGTTATTGTTATTCTATTCTTATTCTTATTCATATTCTTTTCTCCTTTTTTTCAGAATTAAGAGCACTTTATTTATTCCTAGGAAGAAATTGCAACATTATATTTACTCTTACACTGTAGGCTATAATAATAATAATAATAATGATGATGATAATAATAATAATAATAATAATAATAATAATAATAATAATATTTTTTGAAATATAACAAATCTGAATTAAAAATAAGAAGAATTCAAGAAAAAAATGTAGAATTATGCTACTATGTATAACACAACATATACATATAAATATAAAAATTGGGGAAAAAAAAGAAAGAAAAAGGTATGCTGTGAAAGAAATAAAAATATATGAAATACAGAGGCTAAAAATGTATGCATTGTACTTTAAGTGTACTAAATATAGGTATGACAGTAGGATAGGTAATTTATTTATTTATGTATTTATTTTTATTCATGTATTTATTTTACATCTTTTGTCTTAAGCCTACTTTGTGTTTTTTGTGTTTTTTATTTGTAGTAGTACTACAACTCCGCAGCAGCAGGTGGCAGTCGCGCCTTAATTAAGCCGCAGTATAATCTGAAGACGAAGACGATTTAATAACATCAACAGAGCTGCACCAACAAAGGTACTTGTTTTTAATCGAAACGTTTTATCTTAACTCTTTGATTTGAACAGAAATGATAGATTTTGAGTGTATAATGGGTTATGTTACGCTATCACGGCACTATTTGCACGCGCAAATGTTAGCCGTTAGCTTCAGCGGTGTTGCTAAGCTAATGGCGAGCTAAGCTGTTATTATTTAGTGCGTATGGTGTGGGTGTGTGTCCCTGCAATACAGAAGACTGCGTTATGTGGCTTTGTATTTTGTTAAAACATCGATAACTCACTATCTTTAGCGCTATTTATTGCTCCTTTGTCTCCTGCGCCATATATTGCATCATCTCTAATGAGGCTGTTTTTCCTGGCAGATATTTAGCAGTGCAGCAGTGATAAAGAAGCTGTGGAAATGGATACGAGAGCCTTGAGGAATCCGTACCATGACTATGATGGGAACCCTGCGTCCACACAGGGGCTGTTTGACTTCCAGGGAAAGGTAATGTATGAAGAGTGTGTATGTGTGCGCAGTAGGTTCATATGCAGTGCTCCTGTTAATTTAAAATCCTCTGCACCGTCAGCTCACGTCAGAGTTTGCACAGCGGCTGAGCAGCAAGGCCAGCGAGCTTTTAGCTGTCATGGAAAATGGGCTGAAGTCTGCTGACCAAAGCGACTGCACCAGTTACACCGGCTGGGCAGGTGATGACACCATTACACACCAGTTATATAAATTACATCATTTGGTTTGGTTGCGTTGAATTGCATGTGACTGTATGCAATGTCAAGAAGCATGGCTGCACCCTTAACCCTTTTTTGTCTGATATATTTTTTTGGTATGTACTTTTGAAAATAGTTTTGTGTTTTTAAGGCTTCAATATGCATTATAGTAGATGGTTTTTTAAAAGAGAAAAAGGTTGCTGCCTTTGCATCATAAGCAATATAATTTAGATTTAGAAAACTTTATTTATCCCAGAAGGGCAATTCAGTTTTACAGTCTACCAGTCACGTAAAAGAGGGCAAACACAATCAGCAGCATTTAAAACACCACCATGTCAGTGGCGACAGATCAACAGATGGACAACCTGAACCCCAGCAGCAACACACAGGTCGCTACTTATGGGTCAAACACCCAAGTCATAAAGTGCCGTACAGAACAATGGTTTACCATGTAACCATCGATTTCTGCTGTCAGCAGCTTTTAAAAGTGATGGCAGAAAGAATAGAAGAATCTGAATATCTGTTTGTTTTCCTTAAAGGGGCATGACAGCGGCATTAAAGAGAGCTCATGAGAAAGGACGTGGTCAGATTGATTAATGATTCCTTTAGCCCTCAATTTCTTCTGTTATCCTATAATGTAATAGAATATATAAAATAAGAGTTATAAGGTACAAGTTATTTTAATAAGGGCAGCAACTAATAGTTGTAATCATTATTTATCTTCCTCTATTAAAATGTGTTCTGTAATGATAACACACGTGTCTGTCCACAGGCATCGCTCTGCTTTACCTGCACCTCCACAACGTGTTCAAGGACCCCTCCTTGCTTCAGAAAGCTCTGGACTATGTTAGCCGCAGTCTAAAGTGTTTGACCCGACGTCGTGACGTCACCTTTCTGTGTGGGGACGCAGGGCCCCTGGCCATAGCTGCTGTGGTCTTCCATCGCCTGCAGAGGGCGCAGGAGACTGATGAATGCATCAACAGGTCAGTCCAGAAATTGTTTCTGAAGTATCTGTTCAATAAATGTGTTATTGTAAGACTACCAGCCAAAGTGGTGATAGGTTGGTGTGGATACTTAATTCGGCCAATAGTTAAGGATGCACAGATTCCACTTTTTTGGGAGATTGATTACTGTGATTACTCTGAGCATGCATGGGAATTTATTACAACTTTTTCTCTGATGCTCTGAATAAATCGCTAAATTTGTTGCTTGTCGCTTTTTAGAAATAAAGTCACAAACAAGGGGCCGTGACAGAGCGACTGTATTTAATGACCTGGGAATGAGAACCTGGTTTTAACCGTAATCACAATAGTCTGGGACTGTCTGTGCAGCTGTGCGTGTGACATGAACCACGGTGCAAAGCATGCATGTAATTTTGATCGGCAGAGGACCAGCTATGACCAGTCAATCACAGGTCACAGCTTAAAGTCGTCCAATTCCGGTTACCAGCCAATCAATCGGTGCATCTCTAGCAGTAGTCATATGTCATCCAGATTCATGAATTGCGTTTTCCCTGTGCTTCTCTCCCAGACTGCTGCAGTATTACCAGCGTGTGGTGAAAGGTGATGGCGGGCTGCCTGATGAGCTGCTTTATGGCCGGATGGGTTACCTGTACTCCCTCGTCTTCATCAACCAGCAGCTCGGGCAGGACAAGATCCCGCTGCAGTATATCCAGCAGGTGGGTCACAGACAGAGCACTGTGTGATATAAACTGCACTTCCAAGCAGCATAATGTGAGGTGATACAGGGGGACTTTTTTACCCAGGACAGGCGGATTGGTCATCTGTGACTTCTTGGACAGTGGACAGAGATCTTATAGAGTAAAAACAGAGAGGAAGTTGAACCTAATTGGATAAAAGAGTTGGAAATGACTCAAGAAATGAGAAAAATGTAGGAAGTGGTGATTAAAAATCAACCTGAATGTGACCCAAACTGAAGTAAGAATATTAGAGACTTTCAGGTTCGAATCCAGCTTCTCTAACTTCTAGGTTGCTGCCCTCAGCAATCTTGATTTACCATTGGGTGCTTATTTGCTCACTCTTGCACATATTGATGTTCAATCGCTCTAATTTGTCTCCATTGATTTCTTTCAATTGTACAGATTACGTGTGTTTGTGAGGCGGGATGTGTTGTTTCCCCCTTCAGATCAGTGAGGCCGTGCTGATGTCAGGTAACAACCTCAGCAGGAAGTTCAGGGTCCAGAACCACAGCCCTCTGATGTACGAGTGGTATCAGGAGCAGTACGTCGGTGCCGCCCACGGCCTGGCTGGCATCTACTACTTCCTCATGCAGGTAAAACAGCTCTCTGTGTACAAACAGACTGTTTCGTTCATGTAGAAATCTTGAATAGAGCTTAATTCTGCTTAATATCTCCCTGAGATGTAACACATGTGACAGAAAGACTGTATCACCAGATATAAATGTAAAAATACATACACTTATGCACTTGCTATTAACAAATAAAGCCACCCATAACTTGGTGGGTATATTATCAGGGTTTCCTGGCTCAAAATGAGGTGCAGGTTGTACCTTTTTTTTAAATTAATAAACAAATTTATTTATTTTTTTTTAATTTAGGGAAGAAGGAAAAGACAGATGAGAAAAGGTAAGACAGGGCAGATCTTAATACATTGGGTGACATGACAGATGAGTACAAACAGACAAACAACAAATTCTAAAAACTGCGTAACTGAAAAAAAAATAAAGTATTGATCAAATTTGGACAAGTTGTTATATATAGTCATTTTGAGTCCCTGGATAATAAATGTTTGTCTGCATTCTTTGTGGTTCCAGTAACATTTGTTTACTGAAGTAACATGACCACTAATGCTGAGAGAATGAATATCTTGGAAACACATTTTTATTCTGCTGGCGAATATTTTTTACATAAATGTAACTGTGTTTTTTTTTTTTTAATTGTAAACTTTCCAAGACACTTTTCTAAAATGGCCTACCCTTTTTTAACTTATTTATTTTTATTATTTTACTTCCTAATGTATTATTATTTTACTTCTGCTTTTTTCAGCAGGCTATATAAAGCAGTGATGTTTTCATGTATTGTATTGAACAAATATCATGTTTTACAGATGTCTGTTCGAATTTTTGTATTTGATAAATTGCGGGAAAAAAATACTTTATTTTCTTACATTTCACTAGTGTAGATGTTGTTGGCCAGCCTCAGTACATAACACACAGATAAAGGCGCATTGAGAAACGTTTACATATGCTCAATGCCATGCTGGGTGATAGAAAAATGCTTTGGGCAAAAAAAACAGGACTTGTGCTGTGGATCAGCCTGCTGCTTTTAAACGTCATCACTCAAGACAAGCCGTCATCAGTTAAAGAAACACCGTCAAGCTGGTAGACCTGTTGTTGTGGAGACACAAATTCCTGCCGCGCTGGACTGAAGCGCTGAGTCAAAGCGAGTCAAGGCAAGCCTGCAAGTTTGTGGAATAGCTCCATTAATCTGTTGCAACACTAACTCAAGCTGTTGTAGACAAAAGTTGCCACCTGTTCCTTTCACCTTTCATCCTCTGTAAACATGTTCCGATGTCTCGCTCACAGCCCGGCTTTGTCAGTGTGGAGAACATCCACAGCCTGGTGAAGCCCAGCGTCGACCACGTCTGCCGTCTCAAGTTCCCCACAGGAAACTACCCTCCCTGCATCGGGGATGATCGGGACCTGCTGGTGCACTGGTGCCACGGCTCCCCGGGTGTCGTCTACATGCTCCTGCAGGCGTACAAGGTAAACACTGAGGACAGAAATGAATACTGAAGACTTTTAGGAAAAGGTGATACATTTATATATAGTTACAAAATATCATTCAATGAGTAGCAGTGTTTTGAGAATAAGAGGGGAGTTCATTTACAGAGCTACAGTGCCATCCTGTGGTGAAGTTTTGTCAGTTTTTATTTTAGTTTCAGCTAATTCAGTGTGGACTTTGTATGTATATAGTGCTGCTTGTCATGTCAAGTGATTTATATGAATTTAGTGAAGACTTTTTTTTCCATTTCTTATTTCAAAATAATAGTAGTGCAGAAAATGCTTTGGTTTTACTGACAACAGATGTTTCTTTTTGTCATATTTCTGCATGGACATTCTTATAAGGAAAAGCACATTATCAAGAAAAAAGTTTTTAATTTTAAAAATTGTGGACACCACAATTTACTAGAAAACAGAACGGACACATTCTGCCATTGTCATTGCCATTACAGTATATGAAACCATAAATTCCTGCATTTAAATGTCTCTTTTTCTCCTCGTCTTTGTCCCTCGTCCTAGGCCTTCGGAGTACCCCAGTACCTGGAGGACGCCCTGCAGTGTGGAGAGGTGGTGTGGCACTACGGTTTGCTGAAGAAGGGCTATGGGCTGTGTCACGGTGCGGCGGGGAACGCGTACACCTTCCTGGCCCTCTACCGGCAAACACAGGACCCCAAGCACCTTTACAGAGCCTGCATGGTGAGAGCACACAAGAGACTGTATTATGTACTCAGTTTACATCATTGACACAGTGCAGCAGCTGTTTGAATGATCACAATCACTTCTTGTGTTAGTACCACGAAAGGACAGGGCATTTGTAGGTCCTTTAAAAGTCTTAAAATGTCCCAACTGGCAATTTGATAAATATAGGGCCTAAAATGTCATTAAATAGTCTCACATTTGTATTGGTAAGTTCACGATTGCCTCAAACATTTTATCTGATTTAATTTATTCATCTTTTAATGTATTTTTGTCAAAATGAGTTGAAGTCTTCCTGTGTAAGTCCATATTTCTGATGTTACAAATCTTTAAACCTACCACTGACCTAATATTGTCCTTTAACTTATACTTGTACTTACCTGTTAACTTAACTAACTCTAATAGCCACATTTCCTAAGTGCCTACTTCTTTATAGGAACACATATATACTACTATTTTATACGTAACATGCAATACTTGAATAAGAAAAAGATTGTTGCCTGAGAATTTAAGGAGCACTGTATTTTTATATTTTTAGATGTAACAGCACAAATAATTTAAAATCTACATTTAAAAAAGAAAAATATTTGTCCAAAAATCTGTCTTAAATGTTGAATAATATCTTGATTTTATTAGGATTTATTTAGGATAAAGATAAAGAAAATAAAAAGTGAAAAAAAAAGATTAAAATTCCCCTACTGGCCCAGATTTTTAAATGCCTCTCTGTGAGTTTAATAATAATATAAAAGTTGATATGTAACATCTGCTGCCTGTTTTGGCCAGGACACTCTTGAAAAAGAGATTTTTTTTTTTTTTTAGTTTTTATGGTTAAATGATGATCACAATATACAGTATATATATTTTTTACAAATTATTATGATTATTATCACAGAATTCTGAAAAAAGTTTTCATTACAAAAATTTGCCCTTTTTCTGACTTTTTTCTTGATTGTTTTATCTTTAATTCAGAAAAAAACATCTTTTTTTCCCCTGAAGTAAATTCATTACTCTTCTGAACCACCCTCTGACCCCCTGTGTTTCTAGGAGTATAATGCCATAACAGATAGAAGTAATTTTGTGTTTTTGTTTTTAGGCTTTATTTTGCATCTTTCCTTGTCTCCTCTCTGACTTTGATGCAAGATCTGAAAGTCAAATTAAACTTAGCTCAAAGGGCAACCAATCATAGCACAGTTGGCCCCTCGCCAGCCTTACAATCGAAAATTATTCCAGAAACAGGGGACATGTGAGAGGCAGGGCCTTTTATGTTTATTGACAATAGGTTGGTGGCTGTCGGTGCGAGTCTGCGTCAAAGCGGCCTGAGCGGGGCTGGCGGCGAGCTCTCCTTGGATGCACTCCAGGTGGCACAAGTCCCACGTGTACCATCATTAATATGAATCTATTCATAGAGGATGGAAATAGACTCTTCAGATGTCTTCTCTAAGCTCTGTTACACGCTCCCAGCGCAACAGAGTGACATTGTGGTCATAATGTGATACCTCGACAGATGCTGGGATTTCACCGAGAGGAGCACAATTTTTAGCAGTTGTTGACATTGCTCTCTATTCTCCTGAGACGCATCGGCTAATGTTCACTGTTGTGATGGGATGGGAATGTTTTTATGACACTGTCTCTCTCTGTCTCTGCAGTTTGCTGACTGGTGCATGAACTACGGCAAACATGGATGCAGAACACCAGACACTCCCTACTCACTTTTTGAAGGTAATTTGTGATGACAATGTCCCACTTGCCAAAAATATTCTGTTATTTTACTTGGTTAGTTACCAAAACATGATTATAGAAAAGAGCTTATTAAATATGATTAGACCATTTGAAAATTAAGTTATGCACCATTTAAGTATGCACAGGAAACAGCCCTGCAAAAAAAGAGAAATTTTGCTGATTATGTACAGATTTTGTTGCTGTCACAGCTAATGGTTTGACTTAATGGCAATGAGTGTTGTTAAATATAAAACACGTTGACATTGTTCATAGTTTTCTGTATTTATGTGCATATTTGAAAAAACCCCAAACTACAGACTAGAGGTCGACTAACAATAGATTTTGATAGGGTCATTATAATAACAACAGTTTGTAGCAGGAAAAAGTATTTAGCCGGGTAATTGGCCAATATCTCTCTCTCTCTCTCTCTCTCTCTCTCTCTCTCTCACACACACACACACACACACACACACACACACACACACACACAGTGAAAGCATTGGGAATTGCAACTTTATTAGAGACTGAATAACTATTGAAGTGAACATGTGAGTCAAAATAATTTATACTTACATAAATCTGGATCACTGAATATCAGATGAAAAGTAATAAATACCTAAATAAATGTATAAATCTGGAACTTAGCATCAAACTACAGGTAAGAAAATTCTAGATGTGAGCTTTTTTGTGCTATTATTTTTACTCAAAGCCAACCTGATATTCTAAAGTACACAATGACATTTCCTTGACTTCATAACTTCAAATATGGAGCCTCTGCAAAACTTTTATCAGAGCCTGGCAGTATGTCTGTTCCTTTTATTTGAAGTATGTATTTTATTTGTTTTTTAGTTTTTTTGTGGTTGGTATTTGACAGGGCTTAAAAAATATTTCAAAAACAAGATTCTTAAATGTGGAGTAAGTTTGTATTTTTAAAATACTCCATTATTTGTAAAACATAAAAAACAAGACCAGGTCAAAAGGTAGAGCTCTATCTTACACCTGACAAAAAAGTGGTGCACAGGGCAGTGCAATTATCCATGCTTATTTCTTACTAATGCAGTTGTCACTTTCATGGCCAGCAGCCGCATTGTGTCAAATGCAAATCTCCTTGTGCCCAACTGTGTGCCCTTGGGTGTGTAGGTGTTAAAAATAAGATGAGGTCAGGCGCATTGTTGGCAAATTTTTATTTTGAGGCAACAGAAAGCAATTGTTCCATTGACCAGTTAAAACCTGGTCTGGAAGTAGGAAGATGCGTCGACATAGGCAGGTTCACAGCGTGTGTATATTCTGCTCATTACACATACAGAGACACACACAGATGACATTACTTACTGTATGAAGGCCGGGCCACACAGCCTGCAGCACAGCTGCAGAACATCTAGAGAATAGAAGTTACATCCATGTTTTTTGTGTCCTGTGCACGGTTTTATCAAAATTAGACAGTGAAAATGGTCTTTTGATAATCATTTTGACATTATACCACCTTTCATTAAAGTTTCATTGTATCTATAGCCCTCTGACAACCTTTCTGTGGACAGAATCCCTTCATTTGTTAACAAAGAGCTTTTTATTATGAAATATTGTTGTCATGCTGTCATGCTGTTGACAATACAGTGGCTTGCATGACTTTCATAAATGAGTGGAGTAATGGCTTGTGGAAATACAGTGATTACTGCAGCAGGTAGCGTCACAGCAGCAACACTGGTCTGTGTGAACATCACAAGCATGCAAGCTGCAGCAGCTCAGCGAGGGAGCCAGCATACTGCTCACACAGGCAGTGTGGCGCAGGTGTTACTCTCAGCAGTAGACTGCTTTCTGTTCAAATGTGCAAATCCACCATGTAAATAGCAGTACACCAGGTGCAGGCGGTGCACATGGTTTTTAACGGTAGATGACAGTCTGATTGGTTGAATTAATGTTACAACCTTAACACGCCTACAATTAATAAACAGACTAAATCCAACCCCTCTGCCCCCTGTGCCTTACTTTGAACCCAGATTATGTGCCGCTTAACTAGAAAAATTGGAGTTGGATATGTCCTTAATGCACTTGCACCATACACATTGGGAGCTTGAGGGCTTTAATTTTAAAACAAGAAGCCAAAAACTCTTGTAAATACACCTTTAAATGAAAAATAATACACTGCTAATACCTGCTTTCTCTGGAGCTACAGGCTATAAAATGGTATAATATTTTTTGTGTGGCTATTTTACTGTATAATATTGTGTCTTTGTCCTATTGTTCACCACTGTAGCTATAAACTCACTGCTTCAATTGCTGTTCACAGGCATGGCCGGCACCATCTACTTCCTGGCCGACCTTCTGGAGCCAATGAGAGCGAGGTTCCCAGCCTTTGAGGTGTAGAAGTTTCTCCACAGGTAGTCCTCACCACCAACACTTTGGGAAGATATAACAAGGAGGATGCCTCTGCTCTCTGTCACACACTCACGCATGGAAACACAACACATTCAAAGCAACACGACACCACGCCACGTTTTTCCTGCTCTTCTCTTCTGGGAACTTTACATGTCATTAACAGGGATACAGCTGATACATTGCAACTACATAATTGTCTCAAAGACATGTCAGAGCTGAAAGCTTGAGTCGCTTTTTGATTTTGGTGTATTAATTAAATTCTTGCATGGCTGTTGCTCAGATTGTGACGTCTTTGAAGGTTTCAGTCTCTGGCTGTCAAAACATAAAATTGTGGCAAAACTAAATGATATTTTGGAAAGACTTAACAACTGCTTATTCTATTATTCTCTGAGATTGATATGTAAAAACTAGGGAAATGGATGCTTTTAGTTCGCTATTCTGTTTTCTTTCTCAGAGCCAACGGCAAATCTGGGAACAATGCACTAAATATAATACAGTACAAGCTGTGCCATGTGTTAAGGGATTAACCCCGGAGTGTAAACTGTTGCCTGTCCTTTGCACTGTCTGAGCAATAAACCATGTGTCTTTGTACAGCTGTCGCTTTGTGATGAATTCCAGTAGCTCCTGCTTCTCTTTGTGAGTGTACAGCAGCAGGGAAATGTATTGAAGCAAATAAGAGACATAAGTATTCAAATTTTAATAGCCACAGAATACTATATATTTAAATTTTTATTTAAGTAATTCATAGCATTTAAACATTTTACTCTGAAAATCGTGTATCATGTCCATAAGTATTTGTATTTTTTTTATAAATTCAACTCTTTGAAATTTAAATATGAAATTTCTTGATTTTCAATTTTAAAAGCTGAATTTGAAAATAGTTTTTCCATTATTAAAGATATAAAAATTAAAATTATGAGAATTTAAAAAAAAAAACTTTTTTTAACATAAAAAAAACATTCATGAATTTCAGAGTAAAATATTTCAAAACATACTTTAGTATTAAGTATTCAGTGGCTGTTAAAATTAAAATACTTGTGTCTCATATTTGCTTCCATAGAAAAGCCACAAGGGGACAGCAGAGAGTCTGTACCTTGTGAATTAATGTTGCAATTGTTCACCTCGGTCACTTGACCAGATTATTAGATTATTTGACAGTCAAATTTTATGTTAATCAAATTTTAGTTTTTTATATTCAGTAGAGATATAATCCTGCTTACAAGACGGAATAGAAATGTCTGTGGCGTGATTTTCTTTCACTTGAAGGAATTGCCTTTTAAACTCTGAGGTGACAGAAATTCAGGAGACGTGATATCTCTGTGTTTGTAAACTGTCAGTTTAAAGCTCTCAAAAGAAGCCGTGTCACAGTGGCAAGTGTCTAAAATCCTCTGACTTAACTTGGCTCAACTGCTCTGCTCTATTCCAAATAAGGCTCACGTAACACTCCTGAAAACCAAGCGACGACACAATGCCACCGCTCTTTTTTAAGCCCCCTGCCCGTGCCCCTCCATGACCTGACGTCAGCAGGAGTTTTAGAGGCCTAAAGGGTAGTTACTGTACTAGTAAGTCTTGAGGAGCGTTCATTTTCTCCACCCCCACCTCCGCAGCCAGCGTAGGAGAAACCAAACACCTCCAGCAGGAATGGGAGTAAAAATAGAGCTCATCTGTCCAGGGGAGTGGTGTCTTTCTCTGCAGTTCACTCAGTCTCACAAACGGCCTCCAACTCTTTTCCGTCAGTTCTGTAGCTGTAGGATATAACCGTTCTCATCCGTGCAGTCTGGCAGCACACGCACACACGCACACACACACACACACACACACACACAATATGAGTGCGTTATCTAATCCTGTGCACGTTACCTCTGAGCGTATTTTCTCTTCCTCTCAGCTGTGTCATTTGAACAAACTTTGCAAGAAGAAAGTGTTACTTCAAAACTACATTCTTACAATTTTACATTTTTTAGTTAGCAGCAAAAGACTTTTGAACGCTGCATAAAATCATATACAGACATTGTGCAAAAAATGTGCAGCAAGTCAGAAATTATGTGAGTAATACTGTGGCAACAGTCATTCACTAGTATCTATTTTTTATGAGGTTATTAGAAAAAAAAAGCCCAAAACATTATCATAGTGAGTATCATATGCAGTGGCCATCAGAAGCTTGTTTTGGAACTGCAGAGCTAGATATTTTTGGTACAGACTGAATCTCATACAGTGTAATTTAACCTCTAATGCAGTGAAAATCTGTGGGTCAGCATCAATGTGTACACAGATTAAATGTTTTATCATAAATGTTTTGCATTTTTAGCAAATAGTTGGAAAATATGACATGAAGAAGTCCCATATTTTTGACAACAAAGCTAATACAGATACAAAAACATCATATTTTTTCCATTCGTAAGAAACATTGAAGCAGTGCTAGACCACAAACATTTCACACCCTTGGGAAACTTTCACGTTAATTCCCCCCGTTAATAAAAATAAAATATAATACAGTGATTAATATGATTATTATGTTTCATATTTACAGAAAAAGAATAACACAAATAAACAACATAACTAAAAAACAATGGTAATGAATAACAGTCAGAGTATATATGCAGATTTGCAAATGTCTATTCCTGTTTGTGCTTGTCACTGGATGGCTTGCCGTATCATTTTTGTTTACTCTAATGCTCTCCAGTGTCCTTGTCCTGACTGTCAAAAACATAATTATAAAAACAAAAAATCGGGAGATGGTTGGGGTGCGGTTTGTGCTGCCCCTGCCAACCCCCAAATTTAAAGGAAGCTCATTGAGGGACAACAAAAAAGATTTTTAGCGCAAAATAAAATAAAATCTTAAATACACATTTACCAGTAAAAGACCTTAAAAAAGCATAACATTTTCTCAAAGTCAGATCAAATGAGTCTTGTTTTTTAGTCATGTGATCACAAGAATTTCTGGTGTCTGCCCTACAAGAAACATCATTTTAACAGGAGGGACTCACTATTTGTAAGGGGAATAGACTTTGACTTTGACACCTGTATGTGCACAGTGGCCCTAATTTCACCCCCTCTATGCATTTAGGTCATGCATAGAGTCAGCATTGTTAGTTTATTTTTTTTCTGTGCAGAGCGGCAAGCACAGAGATTATCAGCAATATCATTTTACCTCACTGTTCAAGTTTGGTCTTGAATTTTATTAAAAGTCATATTTAAAAGGTCTTAAACCGTGTTATTTGAACGTGTTAATGCCTATAGACAGCGTGCAACGGAAGTAAGTCGGAACTTGAGTTGAGTCATTGTCAAGCTGCTGTATATATTTTGAAGAATGAACGCTCTGTGAGAGTAAACAGAGTGATAAACACCGGAGGATCTACAGCGCTCTCAACAAAAATCTGACAGGAACCATCATTTCTACTCAGTCACATCAAAGTAAGTATAAAAATTTTCTTCATTTTTTTGCATTTTCTTGATTTTGCATAGTTTTATTTTGCAAAGTTAATTTTTATGCATTCACTGCATTATAACAGATTCCTTTTGATATTGTCATCAGCACCATGGAGAGCTCTGTGAAGCAGCTCCGTGCTTGGTTCATTTAACCTGCAAAGATTATGCTATTAAGTCTTTACTTCTGGCTAACTTAACCTATCATTATCACTTTATAACCTCAGTTTCTCTCAGTTGCATTATTGTGCTCAATTTAACTATTAAAAACATTAACTTTGGGATGTATCTCTTACTAATAGGTTGTAGTTGATGAGGTGCATTGATTCTGTGATTTTTTTTTTGATGAAAGGTAATGTCCATTTACCTCATACAGTAGCATTATAAACATATAAAAAGGTCTTAAATAAACTGCCACTCAAAGTTGACGTTTTTTAACACCTGTCTGCTTGGAATCGACTTTTCAGATGGTTTTGCCCTGCTGATATTTCACCATAAGAGGAGGAGCACTCCGACTGTTTAAAAATACCACATTGTAAAGGAGCTCTCTGCTGGAGCCCGTCTGAAGTGGGCCACCGAGTTTTCTGCATTCTCTCTGACACTGTTCAACTGCATATCTCTTCCAGTTGAGAAAAAAGAAGCAAACTTTAAATGTTAAGTCAGTGTAAGCATTTTGTCTTTATAGAAATTAATCAGTTTGAAATCTTAAGACACAGGACATGAAGTCTTGACACACTTCTTTGGCCTTCTAAAAATACCCCTGTCCCCTTCTAAAGGCCTACTCCCACTGCGCGCGGCGCATGGCTCTTCTTTCCGTTTGCCCTAAGAAAGTTAAAGATGTTCCAACGTGTCATCTGATCCACCTCATTAGCATACGTGACGTCGCGTTCCCGGGATAAATAAGAGGGGGCTTTGACCATGGCTCAGGACCACTCTGTCTTGGGACTTCAGCTTTCTTCACCTCTCCTTTCTTTCCGCTCCTCCAGCTCCTCCTCTCCAAAATGGTGTGTACATGGTTGTGTTTTTGGACCCTCTGGTTGGGCAGATGGAGATACTTTTTTTCTACAAGGGATAATTATTTGTGGCATGGGTTTGGATACCATCTCTTGAAAATAAGCTCAAAATCTGGACTTAATTGGCATCAATGAAATCGTGATAGGAAGGAGAAATCAAGACTGGCACTTTTTTGCTCTTAAAAGCTTGTCTATTGTAAATTGTGATACAAGTTCAAAGTTGGAAGTGGCCTGGAACCACCACCTTAAAATACATCCACATTTCTATCAGAGTTAAATTTAAGAACCTATAGTAACATCATCAATCACATATGTTTAGTGTAGTTTTGGGCAGTTTGCAGCAATAAAATCTGGATTTTGTGTGTGCAACTTTTATACTCATTCATTTTTCTGTGTTCTCCCTGTGTGTGTGCGTAAATCTGCGTATTTGTTTGTTTATATGTGCGTTCTTGTGTATTTTCACGTGACAGACCGAGTTCTCAGCGGACCAGATTGAGGGTAAGTGACAAAAATGGCAAGATTCACTCACAAATAGTTTGACATTTTAAAAAAAAAATGTTGTGAGGATCCGGACATTATGCCCCCAAACTTTCCATAGCATTGAATATTTATTGTCACACTAAATCAATGCGGAGTAGCCTCTTGCCCCTTAAACCTTTAGTCCAAATTAACTCCTAAAAGGAGGAAGTAGGGATGAATAAATTTCACAAAGACTGTCATAGGACATGCCATTCCATGGACTTGTCCAGTTGTCGAGGAGAATTCGAGATATGTCTATTCTAAGCCGACCTAGCCTTGTCTTGTGGCTCTCACGCTGCCGAAGCGTTAATCCAAGGGTCAAGGTTTAAGATGCAAGCTTGATGGCGTCCTGTTACACGAGGAATTCAAACCGTGATCTCTGAGCGCCCTCCACTAACCCTTTTGTTCACTGCTGAAAGATGTGCCCTCTATAAACATTACCCTCTCTTTGGTGGAAGGCACCAATATTGTGTATGGAACTTTTTTTTTGTACAGATCTGTCGTTCTTGTATTCACACAAAATTTCCAAATTCAGCATCTTAGAGTTGGAGGCAAAAGTACTTCCTGTCAATTTAATTGCTTCATATAGACTTTCAATTTGCTTTGCACCCAAAAAGAAAAAAGCGCTGCTTCTGCACATCTTTGTACATTTATACTACGGTGAAACGCATGCACGACATGCATGACAAGGTGTTGATTACAACGCAGTCAGCATTCTTATGTTTAACTCGAGCAGGACATGCGGCCATGCCTCTATATGGCTTGAGTTCGTCTGTCAGGGTGTATCAGTTTGCTCCTGATGTCGCCCTAAATGCCACTCAAATGCAAGCGGAGGCAGGAATGGAGAGGGGGGTCAGAGAGGGCGGGAGTGGAGGGGGTGGAGGGGGTAGAAGGTACAGCTGTTCCTCCTGCTGCTGTTCAGACCATTAATCTGTCAAAAAGGTCACTTTGAGTTGGCTTCCTGGTAGGATTCGTAGAATCTTTGTTCGGTACCTTCCCCTTCGCTGCTTGGATACAGCTGTCGTTTCCAATTATCCACGGACAATGACGGAAGTATGCGGCTTCTGCTGTCTTTGATCCTCCCAGCAGTGTGGCATCACATAGCAGCCATAGCCGACTGAGAACTCTGAAGAATAGAAAACCCAAAGGCGATGGATGTGACGGGCACAAAAAAAACATTACAGACATACCAGACAAATCAAATTCAACTTAATGAGAGCAAGATAAGGATTCTTTTCATGTCCAATAGCCTTTACAAATTTGCAATTTAGGTCTTTCTTTCTGCGCTACTATGACATAGTTTGTAGTTCACTTAAGTTTTGTGAGTGTTACAACTGAGGACATCAAATATTTTTGTCCTTATGACCTTTTTGTCCGTTTTTTAACTCAAAGTTCTCTCCTCTCTCTTCCTGAACAGACTTCAAGGAGGCTTTTGGCCTCTTTGACAGAGTTGGTGACAACCAGGTGGCCTTCAACCAGGTGGCCGATATCATGCGCGCTCTGGGCCAGAACCCCACCAACAAGGACGTTACAAAGATTCTGGGCAACCCCACCGCTGATGGTGAGATCCCATTGCATGCATGCAAAATGCAGATATAGGAAGCAAACAAGAGACAAGAGTATTTTGATTTTAATAACTTCTATACGCAGTATTGAAATTTATTTAAATATAGTCTATGCATTTTGAAAATTGGCAAAGTTCCCCTTTAAATACCATTAAATTCACAGGTTTGAAATATTTTCCTTTGAAAAACCATATATCTGAAAGTTCTGTATTCACATCCTTGTAATTAAAAAGTGGATTTAACTGATTTTTTACTTAATCAAATCATTTATGCATTAGATTTGACCAATTAGATTTTAGCAACATGAATCTGTTTTTTTAAATTATTAATGTAGAATTTTTGGATCTGAATTTGTGGACACTGATGAAAAATATATTCAAATTCAGCATTTAAAACTGCAAATTAAGAAACGTCTTTTTTCTAAATATATGTTTTATATTTAAGTTTCAGAATAAAAAAAAACTGACTTAAATTTTCTGAATTTGACTAACCAAATTTTAGTGCTTTGAATCTTTTTTTTTAAATTCTGAAACTTGAATTTTCAGATCTGAATTAGTGAGCATTGAGGAAAAAAATAAGAAATTTCATATTTTATTTCCAAAGAGGTGTAATCAGAACAAATACATTTAGATTAATGTTATTTTAAAGTGAAATATTTCAGTGCTTTAAATTCAGAGGTGTTTAGATTTCACAATAACCTATTTAGTGGCTTTTAATATCAAAATACTTTTGTCTCTTATTGGCTTCCATACAGACAATCGTATACAAAGCTTAAAGACAAATAATTATGAGATAAAGGTAAATGCTAAAACATAGCGTTACAGTAGCTCAAGATAGCGTTTGTCATGTTAGTGAGCACAGCGGAGAGGTCTGTGGTGGTTTATAGTGCGTTTCGTGTGACATTTTCCACCAGACATGGCCAACAAGAGGCTCAACTTCGACGCTTTCCTTCCCATGCTGAAGGAGGTTGATGCCCTTCCAAAGGGTACCTATGACGACTACGTTGAGGGTCTGCGCGTCTTCGACAAGGAGGGCAACGGCACAGTCATGGGCGCTGAGCTGCGTATCGTGCTGTCCACCCTGGGTGAGCTCCCCAAATATAGAAGCGCACAAATATAGTTTGCTTAGCAGGCACGGTGTGTGAGCATGTGTGTGAAATGGAGAGTCTGACATGGATCCTCATGCGTCTACAGGAGAGAAGATGACTGAGCCCGAGATTGATGCCCTTATGGCTGGTCAGGAGGACGAGAACGGCAGTGTGCACTATGAGGGTAAGCTTAAATTTCCTTTAATGCCTTTCTTTTTTTTACTTTTTGATAAATAAGGTTTTAACCTTGTTTGTGGGTTTCTTTCTCCAGCTTTCGTCAAGCACATCATGTCTGTGTAAGAGGCCAGCAGTAGGAGTGCTGAAGAAACTGTAGTTCACCTACAGACAGCCCAACAGTGTTCAGGACATCTACACTGTACCAAAGACCAACCAAGGAAAGACAAGGACTATGTACAAGGGATGTTGAAGCGAACCCATCTTGTTGTTTATTTTGTTTTTCTTTCCATTTCGTCTCCAACCCTCCTCTCTCGGGACATCACCACCATCACCTCTTCATTGTAGACCTCCCATCACTTGGCCTCAACTCCAACCGGGGCGTGTCTCCACTCGCCGCATGGGGTGAGGAACGGGGGAGAAGGGATGACCGCTCATCAAGTGAGGGTAGATCCCTCCCTTCCCACCGCCACCTCATTCAGTCACGCCATCACTGGCCCAGCAATGCCAAAGGTGCTGGAGATTGGTGGTGGAAAGACCGCCAAAAGCCTTCCCTGAAAAGTTTTATTTATTGTCACTCTGTTCATTTCAGAATAAACTTTTCCAACGTACATCCCATCTGAGTTGATTCTTGATCTTTTATTGCCCACATACAGCTGTAGGGATGCTTTAATACAAAGCAAACAGTTTATTGTAGATGTCAGAGATAATGATAAAAAAATTTGACTTTCAAAAGACAAAATAGCATTTGTTCCCTCAAAAATGAGCTGCTAAAATCAAATTCCTTTAATGAACTCTATCTCAGTGTAAAATTTAAGTAAAAAAACCCATTAAAAACACGCAATGTCAACAAGTTAAGCTGTTCCTTTAAATTGTGAACAACAAAGATAGATAAATATACATATCATCATCTTTAAGACGTGTTGATTCAAAATCGTGTTGTTTTCTGATATCAGCAAACATATTTTTGTTGTCAATAGAATCAAGATAATATATTGTGATGACATTTATTTTACATGTATTATATCATATTTCATGTTATTTATTTTTGTCATCATATCCTGTTATATGTTTTTTGTACTGAATTGAATTAACTGAACTGAAGATAGATAGATAGATAGATAGATAGATAGATAGATAGATTGACAGATAGACAGATAGATAGATAGACAGAGACAGACAGATAGATAGACGGGGAGGGAGTGTGTATTTTAAACTTTAGTGCCACAGGGTCATTGACATTATGACTTATTTAACTGTTCTTCAGTAAAGGTTAAACCTACTTTTGTAGTTCCGAGGAGAAGCCAGTGAAAGACTACAGAGTGATCCCTCTTGCTTACTCAGACGATCTTTGTCTTATTTGCGAGTAGTCTTCTCCCGTGATGATTGCACTACTTTTTCTTTTTCTTCTTCTGTTGGGTTTTTATGGCAAACTAGGCGCGTCATGGTTACACTACAGTCTACACTAATGTTAATTAGTGTACTAGAATAAACATAAATAAACAGAAATCTCTTAAAGGGCTCTGATGTTAATGTAGGCCTAATTAACAATTTGGAACAGCTGTGAAGCAGAGTGATACATGCAGAGTTAAAAGTCCCTGCGATGTTATACTGTATATACATCCAATCAAACTGCTTGGTCAGAAATAACTGTTGTATAAGAAATATGTGCCTAACTTTTAGGTTAAATCAGATGTTAAAATACATATTTGATCTAACTGTATCAGTTTGGAGCCATTTTGATAATCGGTTGTATCCCAAAAAAGTGTTTGTTATGTAAGTTGTAATGTAAAATGTAAAAAGTAAGGGGAAAAAAAACGCTTCACAGCGGGAAAAAAAGTCAATTAAAATCAGTTAAACATCCAGAAAATATAAACAAGATCAATAAGGCATGACAGACAGACAAAAAAAGAATAAATAATAATTAAATTTCAAAAAAAGAAGTCACACCCCAGCCATCCCCTCCTCTAAAATGTAAGGAACAGTCCCTAATAAATGATAAGGTAAATGTGTTCTGATATCATGTCGATAGATAGATAGATAGATAGATAGATAGATAGATAGATAGATAGATAGATAGATAGATAAAACGGTCCCTTTTTTTAAAATAGATTTACGGTTATACAACTTGGCGCATGCTCAGATAAGTCCGATGAAATCAAGCTTTCCTCGGCTCTCTCCGCGGTTTTCCATCGTTACTTCGGAAACCTTCGCGACTTTCCGGCCTTCTCCGTGCGCACTCGGGTCCTGTCGATAAGGCTGATTTTCGCTGTCGTCGTCTCCCTCGTCCTCCTCTCCGTGTTGTTGTTCTCGGTGACGCGACGGAGGTGTAGCCTGACGCGGTCTCTTACGTGTCGGTCTGAATAAAAGTGGAGCTCCGTAGACCCGGGAGTGACGAAGCGAGTCTGTGTTGGTAAGAGGATACGCATCCGATGTTTGCTAAACAGATAGATGGCTGCCCAGAGAAGTTATTTGCGCCTAATATCCGCACAAAGCCAACAAAGAGATCATGGCGGCGGTGTTGCAGAGGCTCTCAAAATGAGTCAGTCTCTGCAAGGCTCGCTGGCTCGCAACACAACTGAGACATAGGTATTAATATGGGAGTGGGCTTGAATGCTAATTCTTTTCTTAAACGATCTAGAAATAAGTTGCAGAAGCAATTTGACATGGAAGGTTAATTCATGTTAACAGCATTAAACTTAAAAGTTGAACTAAAGCGTTAGTGAAAGTGGGGTGCCCTAGTTGCAAACATAACTGGTATACAATGCATGCAGACATTTCCCTCCATACAGTCTGGAAGCTAGCAACTAATATTATTAGCTAGTCAATGCATTCTTATATTTTTAACCCTTACAGCAAAGCACCACACTGGGACACAAACTGTCAACATAGAAAATAAGTTGCAATAAAGCCTTAAAAATGTGAAATCAACGGCTGCTAAATGTGCTAGCATATAGTGCATTCCTTTGAGCTAGCTTGTTAGCATGCTAACAGAATCAATGAAGCTCATGCTGGTAGCTACATGCTAACTGTAAGTTGTGCTCCTTAGCTAGCGAAGAAGCTAGCTTTAGCATTTGGCGGTTATGGGGACATGCAAGCCTTGTTAAAATGGTGCATGATATTTTATGTTGAGTGTTGTATATCACAAGTGCTGCATGCTTTTATGTGATTAAAGTGATCAGAAAGCCATCCTGTTTCTGCACGGACACCCGTTTACGATGTACTGCAAAGCAATTGTGTACTAGCATGTTAAGCTACGCCACACCCTCCTTTACAACATCAACAAGCACTACCTCCCGAGTGTTTGCTGTGCGTTAAGATTTTGGACAGATCTGGATCCTCACTTATTTGAAGCCTCCAATTTAGTCTGTCGTCAACCTTATAGATATCATCCGTCTTTATGATAATCCACATAATAATGCTCTTGAATATCAAATGAATGTTGTTATTCTTAACGTTAAATTTTAAATTCACAAACAAATCACCTCCTAAGTTTGCATCTTTTCTCCTGGAACTGAAAACTATCCACAAGTAATTCAGCTTAATTAATAACATAACAGTGTAAAGCTTTTGGAAAATTATGCAACTTTCTTCCTTGACTCCTCTGAGCGTACCTTTATAGTATTGTAGTTTGTATATCTGTGCCCCTGTTTATCTTTACTTTATAAATTTTTGTTTTTTGTTGTTTCTTTTTTTTAAATTTACTTTTTTATTTTCTCATGTACTTTTATTTTGGTGTCAGTTTTACTATTTGTAGACCGTTTTTTTAATCAGTTCTGTACCTTTTACGTGATTACTTGTCTATGTTTGGTTTTACAATTTAAAAAAAACCTCTCCTGTTAATTATAGGCTTTCTCACTGTTTGTGCTGCACATTCCTGTTTTAATCATGATGATGCAAATTCTAACACACTGTTTCATTGTGTTTTTGCAGATTCTAAATGATAATGGAGGCTGCTGCAGACACACAGCAAAGTGGTGAAACGGCTGTCTCGGAGTCTGAGGTGCAGCAGATCACTCTGGGCCAGGTAATTTTATCATCACTCAAGATGTACATGTCACATTCACGGTCCAAAACAATCTTGGCGTGTTGGCTGACACCCTGTTTGATGCCTGGCGTATTACGCACAGGCACAATTCGTCACAGCACTGCAAATCTAGCAGATGATTTGAGATTACTGACAGGAAACTGCAGCTTTCTCCAGCACGTATATGAAGTTCATCTTTTTCTACCACCTAGAGTAGCAGGTGGTCTTCATAATCCCGCCAAAGACTAAATTTACTGACATTTTTTGAGTGGCAAGTGTTAATTTGGGACCCTGGTTACAATATAAGGTACACAATCACTGTCTGGAAAGAAGATTAGTGAATACATGGGCAGAAGACGTTGTTAGGGGAGTTTCTCCTTATTCGAGGCAAGGGTCAAAAACAGAGGCAGTTTTTTGATATAGAGCTAGATAAATACAACAAGTGTATGATTGTGGGTTGTCATGTTTGCAGGCGTCCATAGCAGCCGGCCAGGTGACATCCAGTAGTCCCACAGTCACCTTAGTGCAGTTACCCAATGGTCAGACAGTCCAAGTGCACGGTGTGATCCAAGCTGCTCAGCCCTCCGTCATTCAGTCCCCACAAGTCCAAACTGTACAGGTGAGAGGAGAAAAAAAATCTTGTATTTGTTATTGCTTTAATACAGTGTTTATAACCATCATTAATATTTATTTGTAACAAAACAATTCCTTTTAATTGACGTTATGGTATTTAATTCAGTTTTTTTCTTTGTTGCATCAGCCGTTTAAATTAGATTATAATAATTTTTGCAGATTTCAACTGTTGCTGAGAGCGAGGACTCTCAGGAGTCTGTAGACAGTGTGACAGATTGTCAAAAGAGGAGAGAGATCCTGTCCAGAAGACCTTCTTATAGGTTTGTATGACACTTCACCACATTTGCATGTCGTTGATGAAGAGCTCTTCAGTCCAGTACAAACATTTGTCCCATAAATGTATCATTGTGATTGCCTTTTTATCTGCATGACTTGTGTTAGTTTGAATGCTGGTTTATTTATGACAGGTTGTTTTTTAAAATGGGGGGTAAGTATACTGAGATTTCTTTGTGATTGTTCTCCTCTACAGGAAGATTCTGAATGATTTATCATCAGATGCTCCCGCAGTGCCTCGAATTGAGGAGGAGAAGTCAGAGGATGACTCGGCCCCTGCCATCACCACAGTCACCATGCCCACTCCCATCTATCAGACCAGCAGTGGCCAGTACAGTGAGTACTTTGTGATACTGTCATACAGAAGCTGCTGTTTGGTGTTGAAACATGCAGGATTGTTTCTTTTTTTGCTATGTGCAATAAATGTGTGTCTGTACTGAGGCAAACTGAATTTAGAGGCAGCTGGAAACAAAGTCTTGATAATCACGTGTGTACAGGGTTGGAAATTAACTGTTTTGTCCATCTGCTGCTGTGGCTAGCAGATTCCAATAGAGCCACTCTTGTTTTTGTGGCTTGTAAATGAAGCAAATCTTATTAATTATTTTCTTATCGGCAGACTAGAAATAACAGCTGTTATTTTTTTTGTTTTACCTGGAATCAGAAACTGTCTGACATGCAACAAAGTTTGTCTCAGACACATATGAAAGCTCATGTTGATGGGAAACATGAGAGTGATGCTACACTGCACAGAGGGATTTTCCACTTTAAGTCAGTATAACAAAATGAGACAAAAATGAGATAGGCATTGCTGCTGTTCACAGTGTGAGCTGTATACTATAAAAAAGTATGTAATCAGTAATGCGACACATGTTCAGTAAAGGAAACTGTTATTGGATGGATGGATTCAGTGTTTCTCCTGGGATTTTTTCCAGCAGAGGTGGTGAAGTGTGTGGCTTTATTTCGCACCCGCTGGAGGATATTTAGCTTGTTCACTGACACGAGAAGATCTTTAGACACTTTTTTCTTTCTTTTTTTAAAGCTGTAAATGTCGAATTGGTTTTTTTTCTTTATGTTTTTTAATGCTTCCTATACCTCATATGCTGTTACAATCACTCCTGCATGTCGGGGCGGATGTAACATTTGAGATCTAATCTTTCACTAAATATTATGACTCTTAATATAAAATCAAATGATGTATTAAAAAGTAGAAACCTGATACAAGTTACCTACATAGAAAATGTCAAGAACTTTTTGAGTAATGACATCAAAGCAAAAAATTGTTAGAGTTGCTCCTGGTCTCTCCTAATCAACCCTGCCTTTTCAGTCGCAGACAGAGTGACTCAAATTTGGCTGCTTGAAGTAGAGATGGCGAGATAATTGTGCATGTGTTTCCCCTACATGCATGCATGCACTTTTCCTGCATGAAACAAATTGATTTCCATGTCCTGTGGGCTGGATTTGGTGTTTATCACTTAGACTCAGTTAAGACTAACACACGACAATGTTCCTCTGCAGTTGCCATCACCCAGGGTGGGGCCATCCAGCTGGCCAATAACGGCACAGATGGAGTTCAGGGCCTGCAGACACTGACCATGGCCAACGCTGCTGCAGCCCAGCCTGGTGCCACCATCCTGCAGTACGCCCAGACAAGCGACGGGCAGCAGATCCTCGTGCCCAGCAACCAAGTGGTTGTGCAAGGTGGGGAAGTAATCCCACATCAAGGAAAAAGTCCATCAGAGTGGATCATGGGAATTTGTCTTTACTGTGTGTCTTTGTCTTTGTATGTCAGCTGCCTCCGGTGATGTCCAGGCCTATCAGATCCGCACAGCTCCCACCAGCGCCATCACTCCTGGGGTGGTCATGGCGACCTCGCCTGCTTTGGGGACAGGAGGAGGCACTGAGGAGGTCACACGCAAAAGGGAGGTCCGACTTATGAAAAACAGGTACGTGTATTATGAGGGTGACTAACCGTGAGGGCCTGCTTTAATATTACACACACGCGTATCGCTCTGTGCTGAAAATTCTCTTTTCACAATCAAGCTTATAAACATAACTCCTAATCATAAATATCAAATATTCATAATTTTTTTGAATTTTTTACCCTTTAAATGTCAGGTTATTGTCATGATGCCACTATGTTTTTAGATGGAAAAAAGAAAAAAAAATGTGTATAATATACTACATGCTAAGTAGATTTTCTTTTATTATTATAGTCTGGGATATATTGTATACTGTTTATAAATATTTTTTTGTGCAGTGTCAAATACTCACATGCTCTGCACACAAAATGTGCTTTTCAAAACCAGGCTATAAAAAATATTATTCATAAATATGATTTTCTACTTTCACTGAGTTTATTATTTTTAACCAACATGAGTCCTAATTTCAAATATCAAAAATGCATTAATTTTCAGAATTTTTAAATGTCTTTTTTTCCCCATGATGCCACTATGTTTTTAGATGGGGAAAAAATAATTATTTTCAATATACTACATGCAAAGTAGACTTAAAAGAAAAAAGATTACAGCTTTTTGATGAAGCAGCAAAATTATAAAAAAAAAAAAGAAAAAAAAAGAATGAAAGCATGTAAAATGTACCAAACAGTCCTTAAGGGCAACTGGTGTGTACTTTTTGTTGATGCAGTAGTGTTGCTATAACCAAGAATACCAGTAATGTCCCAGTTCTCTAGTTTTGCTCTCCAGGGACGTTCATATCAGCCCTCCAGCGCCTCATTGCACCTCCTCTGCAGGTGTGCATCAGACCACACTCTGCTGATGTCGTGATGTTTCAAACTAAGCAGTCGAGAAAGATTGTAGATGTGATTGAAATGAATGACTTGTTATCAGACTTCAGCAGAGCTTGATAACGAGCTGATCATTTGAATTAGGTGCGTTGGAGCAGGAACACATCTACAACAGGCAGGGCAGTTGTACCTGAGGACCTACACCGGTTTAGGTTATATCACCATTTATTCTAGCCAAAAATCAGTTACAGTATGAATTATGTCAAAGGGGACCTATTATGCTTTTGGGGTTTTTCGATTGTCTTTATTGTTTTGTGTATCATTTTTGTAAAAGGTCTCCTAAGAAATAAAGTCCAAGCCAAAGGGAGCTCTCTCCGTTTGGCTTTGCTCCTAAGCTGCCTGAAACAGCTCGTTTGAATTTCACTGTTTACTTCTGTAACTAAAACAGTACGAACAGCCAGCTGACCAATCAGAGCAGACTGGGCCTCTCTGGAGGCGGGACATAAGGTCAGACAGACTGTTTCAGATAGAGGTGCTGCAGCAAAGGGTAGCATGAGACACATGATGTGTTTTTTGAACATTAAAGCATGTGAACCTATTCTAGTAGACCCCCAAAATACAAATTTGATCCAGAAAATGAGCATAATAGGGCCTCTTTAACAGTAAAATTGCTCTAGTAGGAGTAAAAACGATTGTGTCACATAACAGCTAGTATTAGAGACACACATCGCCTGTTTAATTTTACAAGTGAAATGTAAAATGAAGTTCTATATATCCTCAAAGTAATATATATTATTCCGATATTATTATACAGTTAATTTACCTGTTGGTCGGGCATCAGCATCAGTTTTGGATCCGGTTTAGAGGCCAGACTTCTGCTGTGGTTCCTAATTCTCCAGATAATCGTCTGGTGGTGATTTCTGACTAATTTTAGCAGCAGTACTGCGAGCAGTTTGATTTTGGCCAGTGCCATATTTTGTCTCCTTGGTCCAAACTGAAGTAGCGTAGGTAAGCGACATGTATGTACCTGTCCCAGTCCTGCTCTTAAATCGCTTCAGCCCTTGAACACTTACAGCTGCACATTTCCTAAACACCACACAAGTTGCACCTTGAGGAAGACCTCAGGGCGTGGTGCAGATATTAGGACAGGGCTACAGTGTACTAAGATGCCTTATTCACAGCCAGATTCTCACACATGGTCATACTGTCACACAGGGAGGCAGCCCGTGAGTGCCGCAGGAAGAAAAAGGAGTACGTCAAGTGTTTGGAGAACCGTGTGGCCGTGCTGGAGAACCAGAACAAAACCCTCATCGAGGAACTCAAAGCCCTCAAAGACTTGTACTGCCACAAATCTGAGTAGAAACGTCACCAATTGCCTGCCAGGGGCTCGTCAGGTGCCTGTCTGTCCCCATGTACAGAGACTCAGCACAGAGCCATGCATCTGGATGCCACTTCTCCCTTTTCTACTCTTTTGCTTTCTTTTTAAAAAAACTGCTGAAATAAATCTGTAAAGTGACTCACGTGGAATAGAAAAAACACACCCCCTGCCACTTCAGCGATTTGAAATCAGTTCCCATCAGTTTCCCATAAAAGGTGATTCAGAACGGATGTGGAGGAGCTGCACAGGGTCTCGTGGTGAAGTGAGAGCAGATGGTGAGGCTGTTCTTTTTTTTGACGCCACCAAAGGG
The DNA here is from genome assembly GCF_026936395.1 of Plectropomus leopardus. Taxonomy (NCBI): domain Eukaryota; kingdom Metazoa; phylum Chordata; class Actinopteri; order Perciformes; family Serranidae; genus Plectropomus; species Plectropomus leopardus. The sequence goes on from NC_142199.1 coordinate 8,266,063, forward strand.
AAGCATTCCAGTCACTGGTGCCTGGACAAACTGGGCGACATCACCAGCAACGGGGAACTGCTCGATTACCATCAACAACACGAACGGAACTTTTTACAACAGTTTAATCTCCCCAAGACACTTGGATCATTTGGAGAGATTACTTTGTGTGCAACGTTTGTAATCGTAACTCTTGCATTAACATCTGTTACTTACTAATGCTTTGAACTGTAGATGGGCTGTCATGGACATTTTATCTTTTAGCTGTTTTGTTTTATTATGTATTGGATTATCTGCTTGCATAATGCCATTGACTTTTTTTTTTTTTTTACTTTATTTTGCCTTGATATGACATGAACAAAAAAGCTAAATCACGTTGGGTTGTACAATTGTTTTCATGGTTTATGCAGCTTTAAGATACATGGCGAAGAGTCAAAATCTCTCTCTCTCATGCATGTTCCCGGTCATATTGCTAAAGGCTCATTGTTTTTGGTTTCTATCAGTGTTCACAAAAACGTTTGGAAAAGCAGGATGAATTACAAATGAGATGCAGCTCATGCACCAGTATATATGTATGTAATTATGTATTGAAAAATTAATTGTTTTGCATCATGGTTTTTTTAATCCATTTTTTAAATTCCTGGATTATTTTTATATTTAAAAACAAAAATAATGAGCCTTATTTGTTTTTCTATTGAAAGAAATACTCAGTGTTTCCCACAGAATTAGAGTGTGTTTGTCGCGGTAGCTAATGACTGAAAACTTCATCAGCATCATTCTGTCCCCTCTCTAAATTCTTAGGTTTTTGTGGGTCTGTGAATGCAGCGCAGGCGGAGCTCTCCATGAGTTCTTTTATTCTTCAGCAGTAGTTTGTGACTCGGAAGGTGGATAATTGATCTGGTGGTGCGTTCAGAGTTGATCAGGTTGATGCGAGTGAATGCAAACTTTTAGACGCAGCAGAATGAGATGTTTTTAATTGTGGCGGGCCGACAAAAATAAATGAGTTTGTGGGAAACTCTGAATACTTTGTCTCTGTAATTCGACACAATTTTTTGTCGATGTATGGCCCATCAATGGAATTATGGTTATTGTATAATTGAAGAGAAATTCAAATTTGCTTCATGGGATTACAAAGTGGCATGCGCACTTTTCTCGCTTACACAATCCAACCATATTTCACAGGAAAATTTCACGCACCTAAACAGACAAATCCAAAAGTTGCAAGGTGCCTCTAAGATTTAACTTGCAGGTAACACCGCTAACTAGTAAATAACCACCGTGTTCACGAGTGTTTCGTTGCTTATTAATTATCAAGGCGTCATCATCCATTTGATTCGACATATCTGTTGCGTCAAATTTCACCAACTCGATTGCACCCTGCAGAAGCATTACAGAGTGCAACCAAGTCAAAAAGACTTCACCGTGAACAAAACTGATATTTTCATGTTAATGGAATGCCATGTTGTTGTTACTTTAGGTATTATGTATAGTTATGACATAGTATGCTTTTTTTATGTTGCTTTTCATTAATTTTGTATTCACAATTTCTAAATGTCAGCACCAACTTGTATAATACAGTGCATTATGTTAGAGCTATTCAAATATTACATTTTTGGCAGCTGTTAATAAATGTGTTTCTGGTAATCTTTGATGATATTAAACATTTTATTTGATTCTTATGCAAAAAAACAGCGAATTATGACAAAAAAAGAAGGCAGCCAGTGAAAGTAAACAGTTGTTACAGATCATCACGTGGTGGCAGTTTCCACGATTTATATACATGAATGTCTCTTTGTTTCTCGTAGTAAACCTCTTCAACTGTGAAACGCTGCTTCAGCATGCTCAAAAAGTTTGTATCTCGCTTGTAGCGGATCTTACAGGCCAGTAACACCACAGTAGTGTCCGAACACAGGTGCTCCAGAGTCTGCAGGAGCGGCACAAACGTGTCCTCCAGGTAAACTATGTCTGCTCCCAGTACCAGATCAAAACTCCCAGCTGGGTAACGTTCAAGGCCCTCGCCCCATGTCAGCTCAGACACAACCGCTGATCCCAGAGAGTCTGAGGGCAGGTTGGCCTTCACGTTGGTGGAGAGGAAGTCCAGGGCAGGCTCTCTGTCAGTGATGGTCACTTTAGCACCTAGAAAGGTGAAGAATGTGATACTCAGTGATAAAGGCCAGTATAGTATTGGCACAAATAAAAGTATTTGAGTTTTAAAAGCCACTTAATACTTCTTATTGATATTTAAACACCAATGAATTCAGAGCATTGAGATATTTTCTGTTGAAAATGTATATTTTATGAATTCAGCCTTAAATTCAAATATTACCATTTTGATTTGCAATTTCAAAAGACAAATGTGTATGCGTTTTTTTTTTTTCAATTTTCACAAATTCATATAAAAAAAACTGAATTTTCTGATATGAATTTGACCAAGCTTGTTAAAATTCAGATACTATTCCTGTTACTTACTTAAATAGTATTCATATTTATGCATGTTTCATCAAACGTCTTATAATTGGAGTTTGAACTCACCCAGTAGGGCTGCCACAATACCCACCAGCCCAGTGCCCGCTCCCAGTTCAACGGCCCTCTTCCCCTTTAACGCCACCTTCCCCATCTCCAGGTACATACACATGACAACAGCCTGGAAAACAACATGCATGTAATTACATGAACAGACGAGTAATAGTAACGTTGCTAGTAATGGGTCACTTACTGCATCCCACACCACTGCTGCTACCCCGAGCTGCTTCCAGTCCTGAGCCAGACGGAGGTCGTGGTTGGCAAATCGAAACTGCGCTGTTGAATTGTGGAGTTTGGAAAGCGCAGGTAATGCATTTTCTACATAGGGAACAAGAGCCATGCTGAAAAAATCAATAGGAACTACAGTGACTACAGTGTGTGACGATAGTTTACCGAATACGCATGCGCACTGCGATTCTTCTTCTTCGCTGGCTGACCCACTGATTAGTTACTGCCATCTTCTGGAGGTAAGTATCTCCTTTTAATTCATTCCATCGTTTACATTTCCTTGAAAAAAATGAAAACATTTCTTACCATATAATTTCGGAACTACGTATATGTTATTTTATCAAACATTTTAGTATAAAGGACTAATCAACGTTGTCAGCCCAATCTCGACACATTAGTGAGCAATTTCAGCCAATCATATAACAGTTTGACTAAATTTGACCAATGAGAACACGCGATTTCATGATGGGCGTGTCCGCAAGGTTTTCTCAACGGCTGAGTTTGGTACATAAAGGAGGGGGCGGGGCCTGCTGTAAAGCGAACACTACACAGCAGCAATACTGTTTCCGTTCTGTCTGCGTGCCTGCATTCAAAATAAAAGCTCTTAACTCTCAAAGAGTTTTTTTTTTTTTTTTTAATTTTTATTGGACAGCAACTACATATTATAGACAAAAATTTCAATAATTTGTGATATATGAAATACTGAGATATAGCCCAAAGCTGATTTTCATCCCTAGTCCTAGGATACGTGAGCCATAATACAGACAGAATATACAGTATATAGGCTACAACAAACATTAGACGAACAAACAAAAAATACAGATTTGTCCATTGTTTAACCCTTTAACATTTGGATTGACATTCGTTTTCTTGTGTTGCATTCAGACGCCTTTCATGAGCAAATGTCAGAAACTTAACATAATTTGATTTCTTTCAATATCACAAGAGGAAAAAAAAAATATAATGAGCAACAAGAAATGCCCCATAAACTGCAAAAAATAAATAACAAAAAATAGGAAAAGATTGTAGGATATTATCTGAAAATTATCTGGGGAATATGACCATATATGATCAAAAACAGGGGGAAATATCCAGAAAACTATATGTATTATTCTCTTAGTCATGTATTTAAAATTATGTTATGTTAAAAATATTTTTAGCACTTTCTTTTTAATTTTCTTCTAACTTTTTATTAATTTCCTGTTATTTCTTGGTCATAAATAGATAGATAGATAGATAGATAGATAGATAGATAGATAGATAGATAGCACCAGAGACCACCAATACAAGTAAAAATAATAGCAATAATAACATTGTATTCTGTAAAGTTATTAATTTTTAAACAATTCTTAATGGATATAAAAATGTTTTATTGATGTAGATATGGAGTGTTACTTAACATTTACATTTTATTACGGTCTCTTCCATAACGTCACACACGATGCCGGCTTTTACTTTGAAAAATCAGTAACCGGACGTTACCCCTGAACTTCACTGCTTCGGTGGATTTAACGTCCCAGACGTGTATCCTCCAAATGCGACGAGATGAAAGCTAACGTTGGCTATCTTTTAAAAATTCCTACACTCGCCACCTTTCCGCCTTCTTAGTTGTCTCTTTAGTTGTTTCCAGTCGGAGAATTTGTACGTTAGACCCGCTGAAAAGCGTCCAGTTGAGACAGAGACCGCAGTGAAAATGGATTGATCCATGCTGCTGAGGAGCCAGGAATGGATTGAGGTGCGGAAGCTAGCGTTAGCCGGCTAGCCATGGAGGAAGCTAGAGGAGCTGACTTTGTATCGTTAGCGTCTATTCCGTAAAATGACTTGACATTAGTCATTAACCTTACAAAAGTATTCAGTCCACGCATGTAATTATTATTAAAGGGCACCGGTGCTATGCTGCGCACACGCCCTGAATATGTCCCGCACATACCGCAGACACCCAGTTGGCTGTCAGGACATAGATCCCTTTCTCCTCTGAAGTAAGGTTTCTCACTTTGCAGCCAAACACACAGGCTAAGCAGGGCCCTCAAATACTATACTCAACATTTTTAAAGGTTTAAATTTAGGTTTTATTTGAAAGAAGATCCCAGTGTCATATTTATTTATATTTATTAGAAAATTTAGATTAAACTTTGCAGACCCCCTGTGGCCCAGTGTTGTCACTTAGATTGGCAGGCGAGCCCTCCTGAGTTGTATGGGAACCAGTAGCAGGACTGTTGTAGGTAAACCATGGGAGGTTCGGTGTCCTGCTGCATCTCTCCTGGAGAGAGTCCCAAGATCCACAGGAGAGAAGTGGAGCTGGAGGAGTGTCCCATCACCACCACCGAGGATGTGAGCGAAGACACTGGGACCTACCTGCAGCACATCAGCGACAGGGAGCTCCCTGATGGTGGGTGATGATTATTTGATTGTTTTTTTAATGATGAATCTGTGTAGACCAGTGATAATCAACTGTAAGCACTCAGGACAAATCTGGCCCCCAATATAGTGCCCCCCCCAAGTCATTTTCTAATTCACAACAAAAATGAAGTGATTCACAATGGGAATTGCTTATGTGCTCTAAGTGTATGGAAGGTGCCCGAGTGCATAAAATAGGTACAAAACAGATCTTATTTAGCAAAAAAAGTGCCAGTCGAGGATCCCTGCGCCTCCTGACAGAGGTCCTAGCAAAGCCCCTGATGTCCAAAAATCATAGAAATGTCCTGAAGTCCTAGAAATGTCCTTAAATTAAAATCCTAGAAATGTCCCAAAGTCCTAGAAACATACTAAAATCCTAAAAATCAAAGAAATATAGAAATCCTTTGTTGAACCAGGTGAAAGACTCATTGAGATTTAAATCTTTTTTCCAAGAGTGACCTGGCAAAGAGGGCAGCATAAACATTGTTACAATAATAAATGCAAGCAGACAAATACAACTATCACGTATTACAAATGTCCAAAAGTCCTAGAAATGTCCTCAAATCCAAGAAATGTCCTATCGTCCTAAAAATTTACCAAAATCGTGGTGTAAACCCATGTTAGTGTACTGCATTTAAACTTTACCTTGCATATTACAGAACTGGCCCAAGAGGCCAACCCATCGGACCACCCCCGAGCCAGCACCCTCTTCCTCAACAAGTCGCAGACGGACGGTCAGTGTTCCCCTTTTTAGGATGTGATCATTTTATTTTATTTATTTTTTTGCCTTTCTTCGAATCTCCTAAACTCACTGTCTTTTTCTCTCCTTATTTCAGTGCGTGAAAAGAGAAAAAGCAACTACATGAATCATGTAAGTGACAGCATTACAGAGAGTCCTTTAAAGCAGGTCTGTTCAATTAAAAATTCCATTTGGCCGGATTTTCAAAACAGGAAATGTTGATAGGCCAGACATTTTCTGCAGCACATTCAAACCTCTGTTTTTTATACAGTTTATGGCAGCAACAATCATATTAAGGACAGCAAAGTCAAAATACATTGAGTGCCAGCACTAATATATAATGGAAAGTGGCTTGTGCCAGCTTTTCTGGCCATTTTGAGTCATCTTTCAAGACCCACAGAATATTTTGTACAAAGACTCTGAAAACACCGAATAGCTCAAATGAAAGAAGAAACTCTCTTTTTCGTCGTGGAACAAAACGTTTGTTTGCACCTTGTACTATTCTTGATTTATCTGAAGTTGAATAGAGGCTAGTTTCATCAAAAAGACCACTTTTTTTTTCTAGAGAGCTGAGAAAAATGCATTTTTGTGAAAGTCTGTCAAGCAAAACAGTGATTTGAATGTTATAATTTTGCCTTCAATGACATAAAAGACATCTGAAAATTGTATTGCAAATGTGTAAATATGCAAAGTAAGTAGAGCGGGGGGGGGTATTGAATTGATGTAGCTTCGTTGCTGTAGTTTCGGATCACCTCTGTACAGATCGCTCTGCTCTCTGATCCCGGCTACTCCACTTCATGTTTTGTCTTTTGTACTACAACTACGAATCCCAGCAGCCCCAAAATTACACACAGGGAGCGTGAGAGCGCCCCCTTGTGCCAGCCACCGAAAACACACTTTGACGTATATATACGTCAATGGCACTCAATGAGTTAATAGCGCTCCTATTACGGTCCAGCTCCAAAAAATTCAATTAATACACGGCTACAGATGTTTCACATAGAACATGAGCATGTGGAAAACCCTGTGGACCGACATACATAACCAGTCAAAAATATTCGATTAAAGCTAAAGACAGATTAGGCTTAATTGTTGACATCCCAAGTCACATGACTGTGAGTGTCCCAAAAAAGGCAGAAATTCGAGATGAATTTGAGAGTTAGTAAATGGATATTTTGATATCCTTTTGCTGTTAAATTTTTTCTTCAATTCAACAAGAATGTATGCTTTTTTGAATTCTTCATCTTAGAGGCATGCAACAGTGTTCTTGCCAAATATAAAGTAACATGTGGTAAGTAATTGATATAAATGATCATTTTGAATAATTCCTTTACATTGGGATTTGTGCTTTAAAACCTTGATGATTTAAATTGGTATCCAACCATGCGTGTGCATGTTTCTTAAACTTTTGTGCCACTCTTTTGTTGTAAACACCATTGTCTCCTCTTCAGCAGATGTCCCCAGGGCTCCTGACAAAAAAGTACAGTTCCTGCTCAACAATATTCATCGATGACAGCACAGTCAGCCAGCCCAACCTCAAGAGCACGATCAAATGGTGAGCAGCTTACCTCTGACTCTAAATATCTTCACAGGAGTAGTTTTGGTGTATGGGTGTGCTGTTTTTTCTTCAGCGGCTCGTGGTCATGTGACAAGGGAAAAGTTAAGACATTTTTTTCTTCTCTGCTTTAAATATTTTCATTTAAACTAATCTGCTACAAGCTAAGGTTAGCACTGTCCTATGGTTTTACATAGAGGTGCAAAACCAAATTTGCGATTAAAAAAAAAAATCTGCAGACATGATCTAAATACCAGCCTGCAAAACTGCAGATGAAGGAAGACATGACCAAGAATGAAATCACAGTTGCAGTGGTTCACTGTTTGTCTATTTTGGTTTCTCTTTGTTCCAGCGTCGCATTGGCCATATACTATCACATAAAAAACAGGTAGGAAAAGTTTGAAATATTGTTGTAGATTTCACCTTTTACAGGTGCTGTTATACGATTTGGGTTCATAAAACTCCATCAGATAGATGGATAGATTTCATTTTAAAAAGGACCTTTATTTCAAATGTACAAACTACTGCTTTGCTGCTGCGTTTTTTAAACTATTTCTAGTTTGTAAATTTTGATAAGATGGATAGATAGATGATAGATAGATAGACTGATAGATTGATAGATAGATCAATTTGGTCATTGGTACAGCTTAAAGAGACCAAATAATGTCACATTTTGTAACTGAAAAAAAGTTACCAGGATATAAATCTGGTAACTTTTTTATAATTACCATCATTAATTAATCACAAATTGGTAATTAATTAAGCTCATAAGTTATTTTACTGTTAACAAACTATGAAATGATAATAAAGAATTTATACTCATTATAAATAATGCTGTAATTTATCATTTTTAGTAGTTTATTGTTGTGCACATTATAACATTTTTTTTCTAATTAAGTTTTTTTTTTAATGTTTCATAATTGCTTTAAAAGCTAAACATTTAGATGGCTTTTATAAAGTAACTAATGATCAATGATCATACCTTTTTAAATAATTAATGAACACTATGTAGTGCATCTGTAACCATTTTTTTGTGTGGCCGTTATTAAGTGGCAATGACTGTAGATACACGACGCAGTATTTATTAAGTATTTAACAAAGTATTATAATTATTAGTTGCAACTTTATAATAGCCATCCAAATAACATTTTAAAACAGTTTTCAAACCAATTATTAAATACTTATTGTAGAAATAAAACATGTTTTAATGTGTGCAGCAGTAATTATAGCATTACTTATCAACATAACAATTATTATGTTATTATTTATTTGTTTATTTATTTTTTTACAGTAGAATAACAGCAGATTTATTAATGATGGTTATTATAAACAGTTTGCATATCAGTGGATGTTTGGATCAGATGTCTAGTTTATTGTTTTTGATCATAGAGTTGAAATTCCACATAGTTTCAGGCTGAAGTGAGAGAACCAAAACACTATTAAACCCCTGAGGAAAAGTGGTGGTTATTTTGTACAATGCGAGAAAAATGATAAAATATGGACCAAATAATGTCTTGTTGATGTCCTGCTTCTGCAGAGATTCAAACCGCTCACTGGATATATTCGATGAGAAGAAGCACCCTCTGTCGGTGAGTAGTGATGTTTCATTGCGTGAAAAAGCGATGTTTGTTGTTGGCTCCGTGCCTGCCGGGCATTGATGTTGACCGTCTGCCCAACAGCGAGAAAAGGTTCCAGATGACTACTCTGTGATCGACCCTGAACACAAACTCATCTACCGCTTCATTCGAACACTCTTCAGCTCTGCGCAGCTTACTGCCGAGTGCGCAATCGTCACTCTGGTAAGTCAAAAAAAAAATCATACTTTCTTTTCTAAGTCATTATTATGTGTCTGTTTATCCCACGTGCCGGGATGGTTGTGTGCGCTGTTAGGTTTACCTGGAAAGGCTGTTGACATATGCCGAGATGGACATTTGTCCTTGTAACTGGAAGCGGATTGTTCTCGGTGCCATCCTGCTGGCCTCTAAGGTCTGGGACGACCAGGCTGTGTGGAACGTTGACTACTGCCAGATCCTCAAAGATATCACAGTGGAGGACATGTGAGTGTTACTTTTCATCCATGAAATTACTGTTTAAAAGCCAAGTCTGTGACCTCTTGCTGCCTAATGTTATAACTTAGTCTGATCAGATGGATTTGTTTTTATGCCCCTGCTCCAGAAACAGCCATGGCTGCAGGCATTGTATTTTCAGGTTGTATGTGGGTCAGTGTATATCTGTGAATTTCCTCAAACTTTGCGCAAACGTCCACCTTGAGTCAAGGATAAACTGATTCAGTTATGGTGTATGAGTGTCACTGTGACCTCACAAAACACATTCTTGGCCATAACTCAAAAATTCATGTACTTATTATGACACATTGTCATGCAAATGCCCTATAAGATAAAGTGATGACACTGGAAATCAAAAAGGTCAATGGTCAGCTTCACTGTGACATCATAATGATCTGAAAAAGCACTTTTCGGGACATTACTCAACGTCATAACTCGGGGACAGAAGGGGAGAATTGGTGACATTAATCTTAGGTGTCCACCTTAAAACTTTGCTGATTGTATAGATCATCGGTGCTGTAGGGTTGAAGATGTGTGTGAAGTATCCATGTCTTAGAATTTGCAGCTTCTATGTAGCAACAACCATATTTGAAGCATTGTCTTGTGTCCTGTCTACATATGAGTCGGGACAGACATGGATGTGAAACACAACTTGACTGCTTTAAAGAGGCATAATTGTAGTTTTATAAATGTTGAATTCTCTGACCGCTTGTCTGCTTTATTCCATGCTCTGCAGGAATGAGATGGAGCGTCACTTTCTGGAGCTGCTCCAGTTCAACATCAATGTTCCAGCCAGCGTCTATGCCAAGTATTACTTTGACCTGCGCTCACTGGCTGATGACAACAACCTCAGTTTCCCTCTGGAGCCACTGAGCAACAAGCGGGCCCAAAAACTGGAGGTGAGTTGAGTTCAAGGCTGCATTGACCCTGTAGATGAAATTGTAGCATCTCTCCTTGTTTTGTCGGTGAGGTAGTAACAGTTTTGTGCTTGTGATTTTGTCTCTAGGCCATCTCCAGGCTGTGTGAGGACAAGTACAAGGACCTGAGTAAATCGGCTATGAGGAGGTCTGTCAGTGTAGACAACCTGGTTGGCATCAAGAACTCCCAGGCTGTGCTGTCTTAAGTCTGCGACAGAGGCGGGGCAGGAAGCTACAGGATTCAAAAAGTGAGACAGCAAGAGACATTTCCAAAGTAGATAATATCAGTCACTGAAAAATTCCATCACAAAGTGTTAAATGTTGACTTAAGGGAGGAACAAAAGAGCAGAAGTTTACCATACAATATCTCTAAAGTATAATGAATCCAGTCTCTATGTGTTCATTACAAAGAACTTCAGCAAGCTGCCTTCAAAGCATGATAATTTGGATAAGTATTTTGCAGACTCACATTTTTTCAAATCATGGATGTGTAACTTTGGAAGGAATCAGCACGAAAATGCTTCCCGGAGTCAAACAAACTGAAGACCTCATCTTTTTTCCACATCAGCCGATTTTTTGAGGAGTCTCATCTCTCTCCACCAGCCGTACCCCTCACCCTTAATCACATAATGACAGACTGTCTTGAACTACCCTGTGGTGTAGTTCTGCACACGGACAAAGAGTAGACTTTGTTTTGCTTACTATGTAGGCCCCTATAGTTGTGAAATGTACGAGACTTTATTTAATTCAAATAAATTTCAGTCGCTGTTGAAAGTTGAGGCTGCTTAGGTGGGACAACGTGTAGTAGTGGTTTGTGTTTCCAGGTGCTATGAAGTTTCTGATACAGAGTGACAAAACAACCACGAAGGCTGCAACAAAATAAATTGTAGATTTACTATGATATTGGATTGCAGATTGACCTATGCAGGGCAGCACTGCTTTAAGAGAAACTACATTACTTAAAAATATGACTTATTAAAAAGCAATGTTATATCAGGTTGATTCAGGAATGGAGAGATCAAGACTGCAAATGTGTACTATAATGTATACTACATCACATTGTTTAAAGGCTAACTTTGGTATTTTTTAACCTGGAGACTATTTTCCCATATTTTTGCGTTTTGTTTGTTGAAGTGACAAATAGAGGCTATAATTTTTTAAATCGGTCTAGTATTGAGGTGGAGGGCTTAACCCAGTAGCAGCAAAATAGGTTGCAATGTGATCTCGGCAATTACGTAATGTCAGTTTACTTCACTTAAAGTGCTTATTTTTTTCCACTGACAGGCTCAGATTGTTTAAGTGTCTGACAACATCATGGAAAGGATCCTTACAGGAACAGACCTTCTTATTTTGGAGTTACATCCTTTTTGTTTAAGTAGAAATCAATGTCGCCAATCCCGCCAGACTACATTAAAAAAAACAAAAAAACGTAATTTTATCATCAAAAAATACACATAATTTGGGGTAACTTCTAGCTTACTTGGTAGAGTGTGCGCCCTATATGCTGAGGACTTGGCAGCGGCCCGGGTTCAATTCTGGCTTTGTGCCCTTTGCTGCATGAAATTCCCCCTCTCTCTCCCACTTTTCCTGTCAATCTACAGCTGTCCTGTCATTACTGGGAAAAATCCCCTAAAAATATATATAAAATTAAAAAAAAAAAAAACACATATGATTCAAAGTTAACATAAAACTCACCAAAAATCTTGGTTTGTCTTTCTATTGTTCCAACAATCACTTACTCTGGTTGGGTTGAAATAAATCCTTAATTCACCCAGTTAGATATAAAAACATTCTGGGTCTATACACACTAAAATTACTGTTAATTTCTAATGGAGACTGGTAGGTTTGGTGATGGTGATTTCGGGGCTGTTTTTATCAAATAAAAATGATCTTACACTGAAACAAATAGGTCAATTTCAGTCATTATCCTTTCCATAATGTTGTCAAACACAATAACAATCTGAGCCAGGCAGTAGCAAAAGCAAACACTTAAAGTGGATGTGAATTGCACCATTGCCCAAGTGGTTACATTGCAGCCTGTTTTGCCACTAATGTCTGCAACCCTCTCACTCAATATTGGAATAATTTTAAAATGTGTTGTCTCCGTAGGTCATCTAGAAACAAAACCATGGGAGAAAAGGGTCCTGGTTGAAAAAAACAGCAACAAAATAACCCTTTAAGTATCTTGTAAAGCTCATTCTAAATGTATGAATTCACTTTGTAACTATTACAGCTGTTTCTGCTGGAGAGATCTTTTGCACACAACGACTTCTTCAATGGAAATTCTGCGCAAGATGAATGGTAAGTGGATAGCTATTAAATGTAAAGATGATTTCAGTCTTGCTGCTGGCCTTAAGGAGGCACTAGGTTATTGATTTTCCCCAGAGACCCCATCGCCACAAGAGTCTCTGTTTTCTTAATACTCACATGACACAATACTCGAAACCACACAATCAGGCCACAATCAAGCCTTCTTGCCTGAAGGAGCAATCCAATGCTTTGTGCTGCTGTGCCCTAAATTGCTGCTGGGACTGTGTAGAGCACACTGAAATGCCCCATTTATATCAATCACACTGGTGTTGACTTGGTGAGATTAAAATGAAAATCTTACAGGGGTGGGCGATATAGCCTTAAAATAATATCACAATATTTTAGGGTAATTTTGCGATAATTATATTGCTGATGATGTGACAAAAATACTGAGAATATTTTCTCATTAATTTGAAGAACATGCAATTGCAACACAATAAGTATTAAAGTTGAATATATTTCAACAAATGTTATTTGCCTTCAAACATTCATGAAAAACTGAACAGAAATGATCTCTCAGTACTTAACTTACAATGGTAACTGGGTGAGAATCCGATTCTGTCTAAAATATGAATAAAAATATAAATATTACAACAAAATATAATCAAGCCAAAAATTACAAATCTAAACAGTTGTAATTTTGCTTTCAGCCAGATGTAATGGTATATGACTATTATGTCAGCAGTTTAAATAATGCCATTATCACAATAGGAATATTTCCTATGATATTAAAAATTGTACTGGTGTTATTGTGGATGACATAATATGCAACACCAATACCTTATGGTAATTTATTTTCTAAATCATCCCTTGGTTTCACTTGTGATCCATTTAGATGAGCAGTGTTTAAATGCGACTGCCTCTTCACAGTATGAAAAATTGACCAATTTTCAGATTCCATCAGCAGCAGACACAGTGTGCCATTAAACCCTGCTGAAGTGACCACTAGCTGAACGTTAAGATTATTACCTTTTGTTAAATTCCACATTTAAGTGCGTCCACTGTTTCATTTCCTCACAGTATGAACAAGTGACTCAAGGCAGAAATGACAGTCATCAGACAGTAAAGCACCTCGATGAAAGAAAAGAGAAAAATGGCAGCTTTAGTCACAATACCAATGTTAAATATTAAGTGAAAGACATTTTAACAGTTTTGAGATTCTGAAAAAGGAAATTCTTGTCTCCTTTATTTATAAAAAAAAATATTTATGGAATTATGGACCTGTTTTTTATTGTTTTCACTGTGTATTACATTAAAAGTTCAATTCCAAAGTGAAATGAAAAAAACATACAAAGCTAGCATTGCAGCTTTATACTGGTTTAAAGGCACACTGTGGTTTAAAATTTGATGATTATCATACTGTGTACTTTTGCTTATCCAGGGTGTTGAAAAAAAAGAAATTGGGCAGAGAATCTTATTGGTTATTTTCAAAAGGAGATTGCTTAAACATTCTTTAATACACCATAAAACCAGGATATTTTCTGAGACGGTTATCCTATCCTGAAAAACTCATCCCATTGCATCCCTATACAAAGGCAACAGACATATTCAATACAGGACGAGCAGAAAAATATTGTGCATTTGTAAAGCATTTTCCAATATTGTATTCAATATGATTTAGACATGATTACATACATGCTGACTGAGTTGAGATCCAGCAAACTAAAATAAACCCTGGGCCACATGCAGGAAGCATTAAACAAATTTCCTGTTGTTTTTTCATTTTTTTTAATTGCCAAAAAGATTTAAAGAGAAAAAAAAATAGACAAAAAAAAATTCCAACAGTCAGTAGTAATTAAGTAAGACCAGCTAGTACTATTCACTTTGTATGTTGTGAAATATTTAAACAGAGAAAAGTCATCAAGGAACAAAACAGCATGGGACTTCACAATAAATATTTTTTTTCAGGACAAAGCAAGCTTGTTCTCAAAAAAGTGCAACCTTATGAGACTAAATCAAGCAGAAAAGCACCGACAGGAGCATCCTAACAAAGGGAGCATACTGGTGATGAATTAAGCTTCATTATTCATCCACTGAATTGAAATTGAGGCTGCCTTTTATTTACATGTTGCCAAAGTGAATTGTACTAACAGAGCTCCATTGATGGGGCTTTTTTCATTCACCGCATACAAGCTTAACTCAGAGTGAACATAATCAGAGTTCAACAAACCCCTAATTTGCTGTTCTTAAACACATTTTTCATCTCAGGGGTTGACAAATAAAAATTCAGGGTGAGACTCGAAGATTGTTAAACCAGCTTTCTGAAAAAGGCCCTCTGAAGTTTGATGCTGCACAGCGAGCTTACCTCAGAAGTATTATGATGTAGCTGCCAGCTGACGTTAAGGCCAATATGAATGACCTTTTGGTCTTCTCCTATGGGTTGAATTTTTTCACAGTTTGTACATTTCTTTTACTTGAACAAGTTAAATTGGGAGATATATAAAACCTCATACATTAACATTTAATCCTGACTGCATCAGAGTCCACCTGAAAATGTGTGATTGAATGGATACCGCTTCATTTGTCTTTGCATCCTTGCGTCTGCTGGTAACCACTGGTGCATGTCTGCATCCTTCTCCAGTAATTACAGTTTAGGCTACCAACTCAGATAGCTGAAGATCCTCAGTCTTCAAGGATGCAATTTGTGCATCTGAATCCCTCAAACAGCTCTTTCTCCGATGCATCCACAGCTGACTGAAATGTGGATAAAATGTCCGTCTGTCTTTCTTGGGACTTTTTTTTGTCAGAGAAAACTTTCCAGGCATTTTTTCTTGCGTTTCTTGCCTGTCTTCTTTTTTCATCTACAGCAAATGGATTTCTCTTTCTTCTGACAGTGAGATTTAAGCAGCTGCTTTGGCAGCCGCAGTACATTCTGCTAAAAAATATATCGGCTTGCAGTTTTGGGATGAGTTTCGTAACTGCTTTGGTTGTGTTATCATCGATAATGCGAAAACAAACGCAGACCTATGGATGCTGGTGCGTTGCACAGTTCTGTATATTACGTTGTTTTTTCCTCACGTCCCAAATGACTTTGGCTCTCATGGCTGTGGAGCGCTACATTTTCATTTGTCATGGCATCCACTACCTCAGGAAAATCAGTACCCGAAGTGTTTACATTAGCATGGGACTCATTTGGCTGGTCAGTGGGGCAGCGAGCCTTCATGGAGGGTTTGTGCTGAGCCAGATTCAGTGCGACTTCCAACAGCCGCTCAACGGATTCTTGTGCGATGCCTTTACCATCAAGAAGCACATCACATTTTCTCAAGAAGAGGACATGCTCATATTTGTTCCCCCATCTGTCATAACAATTTTTTGCATATTGTCCATCTGTTACTGCTATGGGCGCATGTATCATGCAGCTCTCAGGGTGAGCATGGCTCTTAGGCGTAATAACCACCAAGCCAACCGCACCATGGGATTCCACTTTTTAATGTTATTGCTGCAGCTGTTGCCATACATATTATTTATCATCCCTTCGGAGAAGAGAAAAGCATCCTTCTGCTTGATGACCACTTCCATATTGACACCGCTACTAATCAACATACCTTCATGTGCCAATGCAGCTTTCCATCTCATCAGGAACCCGCAGATTAAGCGACTTCTCTTTTCTGCATGCTGTGAGAAATGCCAGATTACAGTCAGGGAAGAGGTGGAGATGTTTAAGCATAGCGGGATGGCTGACGGGATAGGGGAGCACACATGTCAGGTTGAGCACAAAAGGCACGTGGAGGGGGAGAACATAGAGACTGCACCTCTAAGTCTACCTGGTGTTGTTTTTCCTTCTGTTTCTGAGGACTCTTTGTAGTCTCACTGTTTTCAGATCACCCTGTAGTCCCTTGAGCAGGACCAAATGCTGCTGCAATACCTACAAACTTGTGTCATGACTCAATTTTTCTGTAGATAACCTTTACAATTGTGGTAATTGATATTTTGAGTTTAACAAGGCGTTTCTCTACTTAATGTAATTGCAAGGGTGTTATCTTTACTCTGTTACTACCAAGTGCCATAATTTAGAGGATTTTTCTATCTGTAATAATACTCACACACAAAAAAAAGTTATCTTGTGAAAATGGTTTCATAAGTTGATGGAGCTGTTTACGGCAAAATAGCTCCCAATGTACACAGTGTTATTTGACATTTGTGCTGTTATTAGTTGTACTGATATTTTGTTTTTGTCAATGATACTTGTCATGGGTAACTGACATTTATTTTGAGATAATGTAGTCATTTAGGTTGCGTTGGGACTTTAAAGCAGATACCTATACATGATTAAACATATTTGTTGGTTCCACTCACTAGTTTGCATATGTTCTCCTTTTTTCAGTCTCTTTTTCGGGAAAAGATGAATATGGCTGATTTACAATAAGGTAAGGGTACATCTCATACATAACACATGAAGATTTAGAAAAATCTTAGTAAGACAATGAGCTCTTTATCTCTGTTGTAAAGGTGAATACATAACATAAAATGCCATAGATCATGACTGTGGGTGTGAAAACTTGTGGGCTAAGAATTGAAGAAAAAAAAAAGCCTTGAAGCACTCCAAATTCAATTTTTTGAGGAGGCTTTCAGTCAAGGGCTATATGAATGTTGTGACTGACAGTATAAAGCTGCACTGAAGTTTGGAAATGCTATTGATGAATGGAAAAAAATATTGCCAGATACACAGAACGTAGGTGTTTTATTACTTATTTTTTAAATTTTTCTTTTTATTTAAATTTAAAAAAGGAAAGGGCGATCATCAGTTACAAAGCTACTTAAACCACAATGTTTAACCCTGACAAAAAAAAAACACACAGACAAATAAATATACAAACAAAATAAAAAAAAACATGCAGGCCAATACACACACAAATGAACCAGATTATGCAAACAAAGTAAAATAAATAAATAATCATAATAACAAAAAATTAATAAAACTAAAAAAATTAATAAAATTAATTAAAAAAAATTAGGGTGTTTTAGTGGCACATCTTAGTATTTCCCAGTGGTGTTTGCGGCACCAAACATGGGTGGGTTTTTTGTTTTGTTTCGGTTCTTAACTGAATCTGGGTGTTTTGGCTTTGTTGGTGGCACTGAATTTGGGTGATTTTATTGGCACATAGTAGCATTTTTCAGTGGCATTTCAGCCACTGTACCTGTGTGTTTTTCGCTAACACATTACGGCTTTTTTCCTAAGTACTATTTTAGCCATTGAATCTCTTTGCACCGACACAGATTTGCAGATTTTCCTACTGATGTTGGAGTCACCAAATGTGGGTGGCATAAGCCAAAACAGGGTCTATTCCGAACCATAGTCAAGTACTTTCTGTGCTTAAACCTCACCACACCTCCGCAACAGTGTTGCTGGGAAAAGTAAAGCTTCATCGAATCCGCTACAAAATAATGTACAAATTTAATGCACTGGGGGTTTGCAGAAACTTACAATGCAAACTTTTTTTTTTTTTTACAGGCAATTGTGTTGTTGACTTTGCGGCAAGCTATAATTTTAGGCCCAAAATAATTTAAAGCAATATGTATACTGATTTTACATAGTATACATCCTTGGGGAATATTTTGCCCAAGTGTCATGTCTTGAACCAAGCTGCGGGGTTTGCTTGTTGCAGAATTGCAATCCCATTTTGTGACCACATAGAGGCAGTATTGCAGTTTGTAAGACAGCTGGCCTGACTGCAGGTGTGAGATTCGTCCAAGTGTTAATGCGACATCCTCCCAGCTCTCCCGAGCTCTGGTGCAGCTCTCGTGTATCGTTGCCAGGCTGGAAGGGTGGTGAAAGACACAACCAGGCCTGTTTCATCTGAGCTTTTCAGATGAAGACTTAAATCCTGAGCATGATGACTCAGTAAGCATTACCTACGTTATAATGCAGAAATCACAGGAAAAGGCCACGTTAGATGTTACCTTATTTAACCCTTTGAAACCTCAGCAAATTGGTTTGATTCCTTTCAAAAACAAGAGGAGAAGGCAACCAGCAACTTAACAAGTCATGGGCCAAAAATGAGCAAACAATTAATAAAAAGGTTACAAGAAGATTACCTGAAAGTAAGCACAAAAAAGTAAAAAAAAAACAAAAACAAACAAGAAAATGTCCTTGTTATTTTTTCTGATATGATGATTATGATATTTTTAAATATACAATTATTTTAATTATGAAAGGCCTTTTCCTGACTTTCTCCCATTTTTTGGATATTTTCTAATAATACCCCCCCCCCCACACACACACACACCATCTCCCTTTTTTAATACAAATTTGTATTCATGTAATATATCATTTACATTTACGAATGTTTTGCCGTTTGTGGGACATTTCTTGCCAAGTTGATCACTGCCCTTTTTGCCATGTTTTAGAAAGAAATCAAACCAATCTCCTCAGGTTTTCAAAGTGTCAAATTCAACTTGAAGCTGGAATTTCGGAGGGGAGAAAAGAAATCATTGAAAAGTTTATTTAGAAAACTGTATTTCTGAAGGTCGTACTAAACCTAAGAGTGTAGGTTAGCTTGTGAGAAAATGTACATCTTACAGTGTGCGTACCACCCTCATTGTCCCTTGAATCGTGTAAACCTCCTATCAGTGCAGGTACATGAAAACTGTCATAAGGTGAAATGAATAGTGTGTGTGCATGTATGCCTGCGACAGTGTGCGTATCCTGTAGGGATCACAGTGTCAGTGCAGCTTCATTAATCTCTCAGCATCATGGGACTTGTCTGAACTCTAAAAGAGGGCTGGAGAGAACAAGCTGCCCCCCCGGGGAGTCACTCCGTTTACCCTCCACACACTCAGGTCACTCCTCATATCACACACTCTTCAGCCATACAATGTCAAACCCTCCAGTAGGCCTGGAAACACACAAGCGTCGCTGCTGATCTGCACAGAATGTGTGTGATGTGTGTGTTTGCGCGTGCGTATTTGTGTTTGTCCATGCATGAAGAGTGATAGAAGGTGAGAGGCACATATTAGACAGTGAGACTTCTTTTTCGCAGTATGTGGGTCATTCTCAATGTGCATGATTTCTTCAAGCAGCAAAAGGCAAAACTGTGCCACGACAATCATAAATATTTATTTCCCCTAAATAATGCATAGGAAAGCACATATACTGATTACATTACAAAACATACTGCTATAAATATATCAAGACTCTCACACAGGAATAAGATTCATACTATACTATAGAGCACACTTAGCACAGTTATTTAGACAATATTTGCCTTTTGATAAGACCGGATGTCTTCAAAGTCTGCTCAAAAACAAAAAAAAGGAAATCCTTTTTTTAGCAGCTTTGATGGCTGACAAATGGGATTCAGAGGAATACATCAGTAGCTGTAGTAGTCCTGAAATCAGTCGTGATTCAATCAAATCACCTGTTTTCCTTTCTTTTCGAAGCATTGCACTATGCACCGCAGATCTGTCCCGAGTGGATTCTCCACAAAAGCTTCTCCCGACACAGAAGTGGTTTCCCTGTGCGGAAGATGAATGGGGAAATAAATGGCACTTATGATTAAATTAGAGGATCTAACGCGTATGGCTTCCATGCTGCTCCGATCCACCAGCTAGTCCCCGAAAAGGCTCCTCCATGATTCTCACTTGGTGTGTTAAGGCGTACACTGACAGATTTGTTTAATGACATTTACACCACAGTCACATGTGGTTAGAGAGTACAGTGTTATTTTCCCCGCTTGAGAGAATTGTATGAGATGAACATTTGCCTACAAACTGCACTGTATCGCCCACAGAGGGGAGCTGAGCCGGATGGCCCTGATATTGACTCACCAGCTCTTTGTGACATTCGCTTTTGATCTGAGTTCTCAGTACAGTGCAGCCACAAATCCCTGTAATCGCTGATATCAAGATTAAACTGTCCTCATTAGTTGTTATTGGCTCATCATATACTTCACTAGTTTGGAACTTGGTCCACGTGATGTTTTTAGAGACTCTATCACCAGAACAGAGAATCAGTCTTTGGCTATACTGCAAAAACCTTGCATCATGTGTGACTAAGATTTTTATGCCTCCGCATGAGCAGTAGCCGTGGTCAGAGGGGTTATGTTTGCAGTTGTCTGTCTGTCCCATTCTTGTGAATACGATATCTCAAATTTCCTCAAATCCTCGACAAATGTCCAGCTGGACTCAAGTATGAATGAGATTTTGAAAGATTTTGGTAATCAAAAGCAAAGGTCACTGTGACCTCACGTCCATTTCATTCTTATGAATTTGGCACAAAAACGCTCTGGGGGATTTTCTTAAAATTTGGCCCAAACAACGACTTGGACTCAAGGATGAAGTGGTTAGATTTTGGTAGTAAAAGGTCAAAGTCATTGTGACCTCATAATGACTTTGAAAAAGGTCATTGTGAGGGAAATCCAAATCCCTCAAATTTGGGAAATCCCTCAAATTTGGCCCAAACATCAAAGTGGACTCAAGGATAAGCTGATTGGATTTTGGTGGTCAAAGTTCACTATGACCTTACTTCAGTTTCACTCTCATGAACGTGATATCTCAGAGACTCTCTGAGGGAATTTTTAAAAAATTGGCACAAATGTCCACCTGGACTCAAGGATGAGCAGATTATATGGTGGTCAAAAAGTCAAGGTCACCGTGACCTCACAAACATCTATTTGGCAGTAACTCAAGAATTTAGATATTAATTATGACAAAATTGCACACAAATGTCTAACTGGTTAAAATGACTGATTTGATTGTGACTAAACTTATGACATTTCATATCCAAAAGGTCAACTTCACTTTGACATCATAATGTTCTGCAAAAACGCTTTTCTGGCTGTAATTCAACACCATGACTCAAGAACAGATTTTCTGTTGAATACTAAATTGATGACATTAATGTTGGGTGTTTGTCTTATAACAGTGTTGATTGTAAAGACCATCTGTGCTGCTGGATTGAAGATGTATGTGAAGTATCTACGTCTTAGAATCTGTAGCTTATTTGCAACAACATCCATATTTTAAGTATGGTTAACTGTCATGGCTACATATGAATCTGAACAGACATGGATGTAAACTAGCTGAGACTTGACTGATTGGCAGAGGCTTACAACCACGAGGTGGTGAGACTAGTTTTCTTTACTTCTGATGGATCATGGGTATGTGTTTTTGAGGTGAGCCGAAGAATGTGAATTGTTCTGGGTTTTGCCACCTTTTTTGCGGTGACACAACATGCTACTGTTGGAGTTGGTGCTATTTCTCTCTTTTTTTGGGTGTGTTTGAATGGATTTTATCTGAATATCCTTAAGTCCCCCTCAGGTTAAGCTGGTTTTACGCTGGTCTTTTTTTTTGAAAGGGGCCCAAAAGCTTATTTTTGCTTTGTTTTTGCATGAAAATAGTCAAATTAACAGCTAATGTCTGAAAAAGGTATGGCACACTGAAAAATTATTCGGTGCATACTATCTAATCAGTGGTAGCTAATTTAAAAAGTAAAAAAAAAGTGTGTATATTTATTAAAGATTTCTACATGTCCATGCCAGGGTCTCTGGTCCAAGCTCCCACCGTGGCGTGGCATGGCTTCCATCTCAACATGGCAGCCCCACTGTTGCTCCTGCTGAGCTGGCACAAAAACGGTGGTTGACTGCCGCTGGTTCGTCTCTGCTCTAATGAGCTTGGTGTAAGATTTAAACCTTGTTTTGCGCTCCTGGCTCCTGGCATCAGGAAAAATACCAGCACAGCCAGTCTGTCAGTGTTAAACCAGACATTAGACAGATGCCAGCAGCCAACTTGGTCCAAAGAAGGGTTGATTGCACTTTGACCCTTAATGGGAGTAGATGGGATGGTGAGGAAGCAAAATGTTATTTTCTTTGTAAACCACACTGCAGGCTTCACCAATAAACTACAAGACACAGGGTGAATTATAGTTTGTGTAGTTGTGATGTTACATGGATCTCTACGATTGAAAACGTCATACATGACTGAGCTGCTGTGCTGTGCTGGCTGGTAAGAATCGACGGTTCTCTTCACAATCGCTCTCATCCACAAAACACAAAACTGCTTATCCATATACATGTTTTCATTTGCACAGCAAATGAGAAAATGTTGGCTGTGCTGAACCAGGGTGACTTTTTTTTCTTCCCCTGCAAGCTGAAGGCATTCAGATGCAATTTGTCCTGAGTTTTGCTTTTTATGGCGCAGAGTGTTCAATTTGCAGTCATGCAGTGTTCTTCAGCTCGTGGCATGTGTAATAGCAGTTTACTGATGGTATTGTATTTTTAAAACCACAGGAAGGTAAAAGGCTTTTTCAACATTAGAAATACTGAAGGTCATGCTGGTCCTGTCAGAATTATAATAAGCATTAGATTATAGAGTGACCAAGCCTTTAGAAAAATTCTATTTTTTTCTGAGTATGAGGTCAAACGATGGCTCTGTTCATTGATCTCAAAGTGATCCATATGTCTGCAGGAATTTTCGCCTCTTTCTTGTACCAGTATCACTGGACAGGTGGTGTGAACAGGGAGTTATGAAGGGAGGAGGTATGTGATGAGGCCGAGGCCCTGTGTTCCCCTGGTGACCACCGGAGCCTGTGTTTTAATGTTCCTCTGTGCGCTGTGATCAGCAGATGCATCAGAGTGATGATGACGCGCTGAGTAGAACAAAACTGTGTTTAATGGGCTACAGGCCCTGCTGCTGTGCAGTGCTGGCACAGAGCTGGAATAAGAGGTGGGGAGTGAGGTGAGCGTTTACTTGTCAATATCAGTTTATTTCTCATGGAACAGCCACATCACAGGAATAAATGTTGACATTGTACATTTCTGCAAACCACAGATATATAACATTTTTATGTTATTATGTAGTGGATATGCATTTTTTTTGCCTTTCATCAATACTGTGGTTAATGTGAGGTTAGGTTTAGGCACAAAAGCTTTTTGATTAGGGTGAGGAAAACATAATACTATAACTTAAAACATTACAAAAAGACATGTGTTAGTGTTTGAAAATCATCATTTTAAACAGCCAAGGTTACTTGGAATGTCACTGGTTTCAGTAGGCTTCATCCTTTGGTGACCATTAATGTCTGCATCAAATTTCATGGCAATTCTTTCAATATCTGTTTTGGTATGTTTCTAACAAAGTGATGGAATAACCCACTGACTGACATTATGATATGCAAAGCAATGTCACTGGTGTGGCTAAATGGATTACTACAGATTCTTTTTGGCATTACAACAAAGATTCATTGCAGTTGATACAGCTAAAAGCTCGTCCTCGTGCAGTCCCTCGGCAGGGGCCACCAATGGCTTTGGGAAAACCCTAAAACTCGCTGCAGAACAGAATGAAAACCACAGTGGATCTTTTGTTGACCTTCATGATCAAGCAACTGTACAATAGCCTGATTCCTCAGCCAAGACACTGTAATAAAGCTAATGGAGCAAAAGAGAGGAGTGAATGGGGGGAGGAGACCAGCGATGCATAGGTTCCCTGTCCAATCTCCTTTGTGAGGCGTATAGGCTGCATGTATGTGACTTCTCAGCATCCACGTCTGCTTTTACATGAGCGCTCCCGTTTCTCTGTTGCTCTGTTCCTCTCCCACTCTGTCTTCTTTCATGTCTGTATAATCCTCTTTTGTATGACTCGTTCATACTCTCTGCTTTTTAATCGGGATAATTAGGCTTAGACTTCTCCCTTGCCATTCCTCTCCTACAGAAAATGGTGGAATACCTAAATAACTCTCCTCTTTGTGAAGGATAATCATAAAAAAATATATATATTATATTTTTATGACAGTGGTGAAGGTTAAAGATAAGGCAGTGAGGTGGGGGTTTATGGTCCCACAGTTTTTTTGGATTTGAGTGTTTCATACATTCATATCAACTCAAGTGATGTAGTTCTGATTACATTTATATGAGCTGACTTTTTTTATCAGGAGGTGGAGGGGATGGTGGATGATGTGACATCTAAGTGAAATGGCTGCTAAGCTGCAGACTGGTGCCGAAGACCAGCAAACAACAAAAGTAGTTGTTTTTTAGCAAGACCACAGCACCATTTCCAGTGGCAATTGTGCCATGCAAACTCATTTTTTAGCCAGGAGTGGGTGGTGTTTCCAACAAAGATTGTGCCACCAATATTTGTTGTTTGCTAGCAAGACATCAGTGCTGTTTCCAGCAAGGATTGTGCCGCAGATTTTTTTTTTTTTGGGAGACATCGGCGGCATATCCATTGGGAATGTGCCACCAAATCTGGTTGTTTTTTTAGGAAGAGATTGGTGGTGTTTTCAGCAAGATTGTGCCACCGAAACTTGTTTTTAAGTGGGATGATGTTGGCTAGTGTAGCAGTGATTGTGCTACCAAATTCATTTATTTTTAAGTGAGAAACTGCATTTCCAGTTATGTTTGTGTAACAAAAAGGGAAACACTGATAGAGTTTCCAGCAGGGGAATGTGGCACCAAAACCAGTTGTTTTTGCAGAGACATCATGGCAGTTGCAGCAGCAGTTGTGCTAAAGAAACTGGTTGTTTTTCAGCGAGTCATTGCCAGCGTTTTTGTGCCACTAAAAGCTGTTGTGTTTACGAAGACACTGGAGGTATTTTTAAGCGTGATTATGTTGCAGAAACCGGTGGTTTTTTTAGCAAGACAATGGCGCAGTTTCTGGCAGTGATAGTACCGCCAAAACTGGTTGTTTTTTAGTGACACATTTTTGGAGTTTCCATCTGTATTTGTGCTCCCCAAAGTGGGCATTTCTTAGCAAGACATCTAGAGCATTTCCAGTTGTGATTGTGCCACCTAAAGCAGGTGTTTTATTCAAAACATGATCTTTTTTAAACCATCACTAAGTGGTTTTTGTGCCTAAACATAACCACACATTAAACACAACTACACTCGAGTTACGATTTATCACTGGATTGTGTTAACCATGTGAAAAAAAATCTCTTCTCTGCTGTAGATGAAATTGAGTTTTAAAAGTTTATTACTTTGTGGTATAACTTGAACAATACCAATATATATTTACATAATATAGCTTTAGTAAAGCAAATCATGTTATGTCAAACCCCTTTGCATCTCCTATTCACTTCTCCCCAATCAAAGCCTAAAATGAGCTCTCCCCATTTTCCCTTTTCACTTGTTTCAAGAAATAAATCAAACTCAGCACCCAATGAAAGGACTTAAGATAGACATTTTTTTTGCAGTGCAGCATTGCCGAACACTTATGCTGCTCAGCAGCCGCAGTAACAGTTAACAGGATTAGGCACGGCTTACATAAACATCTCCCATGGCAACAGTGCACCGGCGCCAGGCAAAGGCAGGGAGAGGAGCCGTCACCGGAAAACATCACCATCGGTGTGGTCAGCTGAGTGTCAGCTGGCTTTGATTTATGATGTTTAGAGCCATGTGTTTCCTGTATATATGCAAAACATGTCGATGTTAGCTCCTTTAGTCAGCTATTGAGCATTTAAATTTTGTTTTACAGCCTATTTTCATCAGTTTTGGTCACTTCAAAGTTATCTTGCAAATAAGTCATTTGTATTTGATATATTTTGGATATTTTGCACATTTTTTGTCATTTGTATTCTCCCTTCAGAAGACTGCAGTGTGAATGCTCTTTGTATGTTTTTTGTAGCTTCTGTGCAGTCTGTGTGCATCGTTGTTTGTGTGTGTCACTGTTTTGTGGCCTGCCAGTGTTGTGACACTTTGGCAGCGATGCCTGAAGTCGTGTCCCGTTGGATATACTAGGCCTTTAGAACGGTTCATTTCCCATAATTCCCTCAGGAGAGACACATTGCTCACTGCCTCTCATGGCTTTGGCTCTGAAGGAGAGTAGAGGTCTCTGCGTCTCTCGCTGTTTTCCTCGAATGTCTGCTAATATCTGGTCGACATTTTCTGTCCACGAAATAGGTCAGGTTTGCCAGAGCTTTTAAGGGGACAGGGGAGAATTTGGCATTTTCACTTCTTGTCTGGCCTGCACAGCTCTGTGCTAAATGTACACCAAATGGAACAGTATAACTGGCTGTTCAGATAATGGGTGGCAACTCAAAAAAGACAGTATGTTTTGACTGTCCTTATATAGTTTGTAGGAATCCTTTTAAATCACTTAAAAATGCTGCTGATATTCAAAGTTACATTTACAAACAATAAAGTGGAAGTTGATGCTGATGCACACAACGATACATAAACACGTTTGCCCTTGTAACTGTACAAATACACATTTTGGCAGTTTCAAGCTTAAGCAAAGGTTGATCAGCCGTCCCAAAACCAATGAATAATAAATGTGTTGTCGCCCACGAATTATGTAATTCATGTGTCCTTGTTTTGTCTTAAGTTGTGACCGCTTTGGTGCAGTAGTCCAATTTTGAAAATGCCAAAACACAGTGACACAGAGACCGTATTAATCAGAAAAAAAAAAAAAAAAAAATCACATCATTGGTCGGTCAAATGCTTAAAAAAGGCCTATTATGCTTTTCCGTATTTTTTGTCATAATGTTAAAATGTCAGATGTTCATATTTAAAATGGCAAAAGTTTCAAATAATGAGGCAAATGTTTGTAGTAAGTACAATCCCTGTAAGCAAAAAACCTCTGGCTTAAGACTGTTCTGTATCCTTTGAGACAAGCTGTTTGTGACAGATTTCTTTATATGGCCATCTGCTCCAGGCACCCTACTGCAAGTGTTTACATTATACATCCTACACTGCTACATGTAGCTACATACTAACCTCAAAGAAAGCTGTAATCTATATTGCAGTTGTTGTTAATTTTTCCCCAATTTTGGATCATATTCCTGCTGGAGCGTGTTTGATCGTGGTTAGAAGCTTTTATTAGTGAATTGTAATGGGGGAAAGTGCCGCTTTAACATTGTTCCCTGGCTGCAAGTACACTGCTACATGTAGCTACATGCTAACCTCAAGGAAAGCAGTAATATTGGTTGCAAATGCTGTTAATTTTTCCCCAGTTTCGGATCATATTCCTGATGGAAGCCTGTCAGACAGTAGGTTAGGGGTAGATTGATGTGTGAATTTGCCCTCGGAGATCACTGTTACTATCCCATGGTTGCTTTTAACCATGACCACAGTATTTTATTGATATTAATCGTGTAGTTTTGTGCCTCAACCAAACACAACATAATCATAGCAGATAAGAAAATGTTCCTAAAAAATGAACGCTAATTTAAACAAAAAATCAAATAATTGACACACTGCAGTTTTAGCACATATTGAAAGAGCACTAAGGGACAACAAGAAGGTAACAACATGGACTTTTACATCTTCACCATCCTTCACCGTGACCATTTCAACATCCCTCTTTCCTTGTAATCGTCTCACTTCATCCACCATCGGTCCCTGCTGTTAATATGAACCGCTCCCTCCTCTCTTTATGTGTTGCTGTCTCTGTTTCTCTGTCTGCTTTGCTCTGTCTGTCCTTTCCCGTTTGTCCCTCTCCCCCTTCTCCCTGCCTCTCAGCTGAGATAAGGAGATTTAGAGGGAAGGGAACTGCTCCAGTGCCTGACAAGTGGGAAGTGTTTTGCCTCGTTTTTTTTTTTCCCGTCTGTTTCTCGAATGTTCTTATTTGCTTAAGAAGCAGGCAGACTTCAGTTTCACTATGTAAATTTAATGTCATTCATCATGACAGTTTAGTATTGGCCATATCTTGTGTACTCTTTCTCTCATGTCGATGTGTTGCTCTTTCTCATTCAAGGCCACAATGTACTCACTGGCGAAACACCTTTTAGGTCTGTAGGTGTGTCCAGACAAAGGACATATTTTAGGAGAACATAAAGCAGCACCTTGGCTTTCACATCATCATATTGTAGTGCATAAGCTTGAAGCCTTGTATAGTGTCAGTAGCATTCATCATCAGATTTCAGCATTGAATATATCTTTCAACCCAGCTGTCAGAAAAAATAGCATTGTATATTTCTGCAAACAACAGATACATTAATGTGTGCATTATGAAGCGGATATATTGAATTTTTACGTTTCGACAAGGCTGTGGTAAATATCTCGTTTTTAAAAAAAAAGAAAAAATGCTTTTCATGCCCCTATTACAACAGGAAACACAGCAATGACTTTTCATTGCATGATCCTGGCAGGAACTGCAGTGATGTCTCTGTAAAAATAACAAGTGTTTTTCATTGCACTATCCTCAGGTGAAAAAACAGCAACAAATTGCTAAAGAAAACACATTTGGTTGCGAATGAGCTGCTGGAAAAACAGCACAAGAGCACTCTAAAACACCCACCTTAGAAACACAGCAGGCTTTGTTTTTTGTTCTCAAACAGTGGTCTGCAGTTCGACAGGCGTCTGGCGGTGACGCGGCATCCACCGTCCCCTCCACCTCTCAATGCTAATAAAGCTCATATATGTCATTTTAGAAACACTGACACAATGCAAATAGAATATATTCATTGTTTGCAGAAGTATACAATGCCAGCATTTTCTTCTGATGACTGAGCTATTTCTCATCACTTGAGAAACACCTTAATGAGTCTCAAAAACAATAAGTCTGCACTTCATAGTGACTAGGTATGAGCAAGAACTGCCTAGGATCACATTGTGGATTTTCATTTGTAAAGCCCAATAAGTCGACTCTCTATTGGTCCAGACAGATTTCGGCATCTCTCTGCTGCACAGTAATTGCTGCGGTTAAAGCATTTTCTTGTGAACGTCTTTAAGGGTGTGAAGAAATGTGCTTTTCTGCTCTGTCTGGTCTCATACAATCGCAAATGTGCCACGATTATCCGGAAGACATTCGGCCTCCACTCCATGTTCTCTCCCTTTGGTTTCATGGTTATTTTCTCTCTCTTTTCTCTATCTTTATCCTCAGAGCTGCAAATTGCTCCTATCCTGATATCACATTGCTGAGTCTTGCTTTACGGATGATTGCTGTTGCGCTGTCGCTTTGGCTTACAGTACAACAGAGTCTCAGCAGTCGGTATCAAAATCCAAAGTCTGTGATTAGTGATGAATGTGTATAATTAGACTGAGTAAGGGCCAGTAGTCTTCCTATCGATTTCTTGGCTCATTTAGGGAATTAAGGGGTCTGCAAATTCCTAAGCACAGCAGACAGGACTGGGGATTAAACGGCGAAGGTCCCATCTTTCAGGGAGCAAAATTCACTTTCCTAGATGTGCTATTCTCTTTAGAGAAAACCCAATATGTTTTCTCAAGACTATTTGTCAATATTCAATGTTTTCTTTGTCCCGTGCCGCTCAGAATAATCAATCACAGGTGAATTATGTCTCTCTGACATTGTTGTTCCTGTCCTATTTATTGTTGCCGCCCCCTCTGAGTGTCTCCATACACTGTGTTCACCTTGAGATGTCTCCCCCTGGCACTGGTGTGTTTGTCGACCACGAGGGGGTCTTTAACCTACATAGGTAGCTACATTAGTGGGGCTAAAAGCATGCCACAAACCTTACTGGAAAACAGCCAAGTCAGCAGCAGGACGTGAGCTATGAGCTGGATGTTCGGACATAAGGGGGGTGGATGGCTTCCCTCAGGCTCTTTCCGAGCTTGTTCCAAATGAAAATAGCCACGATCCTGCTGCTGTGTTCCAGGCACACATCCTGGGATGACCAAAAGGAGGACAATGAATTAGATTCATAAATGCAGTAGAGGATTTTATTTTATTTTAAATTTTATACATAAGAAGCATTTCAATGACAAAACGACATTGAAAAGGACATTGATAGATCTTTTACGCTTTGTCATTTTAGGCTTTGATTGGGGAGAAGTGAATAGGAGATACAAAGGTGTAGGAGAGGAAGTGATTTACATTTCTGACTGAAATTTGACATCACATGATTTGCTTTAATCTATGTTATGTAAATATATATTGGTATTGTTCAAGTTTTATTACAAAGAGTGGTAATGTCCTTAATACAGTGCACAATTCAAATCAGGAGAAGTGGTTTCAGAATAATAGCTTTGGTTGTAAAACAGCTTTAAAAGTGTTTTTTGTGTTTTATTAAATATAAAAAAACATTTATTTGTGTGAAAATAGGGCATCAATTCAAATGATGAAAATTACCTTCCTACTGTGCCATCTGTGTTTTAGTTTTTGTCAGTTCCCAAGTAAGCCAAACAACCTGTCCCACTCTCTTACGGCTTGAGAAGGTGAAAGCCGCACAGGCAGGATGATTTAAAGGAACGGAGCGGAGAGTCAGGGGTCGATTCTAATTTGGCCCTTGGACTGCAGCTGATTGCGATGATAACAGTGCTGTTGAGTTGCATTACGCTGCTGTCGTCTGGCTGATACCTGATTGCAGCTTATCAGGGGCATTTACATCGCTGATTACCTTCTGCCTGCTGCGGCTGAACCCAGATCAGCTGTCCTTATCCGGACTGTGAGACAGTAAAACTGACAAAGGGATGCATGTGATGCCTCATAATGACAGTTAAGTAAAAGCATAAAAATGTCATATATCGGGATTTGCCAAAAAAAAGTGTCAGTGAGAATAGAATTACATGTCATCAATATAATAAAACATTTTAATTTTTTCCTCTGAAAGTTAAAACATCAAAAGTTTAAGAGAACTGGAGGCTAATATTATGATTACAAATGCTCTTGCTACTGAGAAACTGCAGTTCCTACTTGTGGCTCTTGTCCACTTACATGTTTTTCCACTTAAACAATGCCATTAGCATGATTAACTAGTTTAATTAAAGGGTGATTCTTGTTTTAGTGCCATTAGAGTCTTTTTTCTGCAGGTTTGTCCAGTGTTTTGATTGATTTGTAACATGTAGCTGAGATCTTAGAGTGTGGTGACATCACAAAAATGAGCAAGACACATGAGGAAGATAACAAGGCAGAATTCAAACAAACTCCCAAAAGACAAACTTATTCGGAAGGGAAAACCAAGGCAAAGAGTACAATTATTACTCTCTGTTTTAAATTTCTAGGGCTTTACCATTTTTTAAAAATGAGAAATAGCTATCATAGTGATTAATCAAAGCTACAGCTATGAGAGACGAGGAAATAAGTCTTCAGTTTGTCACTTTTTTAGTGCAGTAACGTTAGACATTATAGCTAGAGTTAAAAAAAAAAAACACTTTGCAAGAAGGCTGAGCAGTTACTTACAGTTTTCGGGTAATTTACCAAGCTTATTGTAAATTTGTGCTTTGCCAGTTTCCTTTGTCACATCTGGCAATTAACTTTGTGAGGTTCATCTTCACAAATTTTGAAACTATTCCAGATGCTTGACTATTTTGACATTGTAGCGGGAAGCCAGTCACATGTCCTTGTCGCAGAATAACTAATATTTGATGCATAATGAAAAATGTTTGAATAAAATTTTCTAATTTAAGGGCAATATAGGGCATTCAAATACTAATTTGGACTTTGATTACCAAGGCAACGGTCAAAATCTGGGGGCATTCATGTTAGCCCTGCACAACACTTTCTTTATTTCATTTCATCTATTTATTTGCACACAAAAGAATACAGAAAAAAGATGCCAGAGAGGTTAAAAACCCAAATGGGCTTATAGAAATACCTCACCGAAGGTAATCCAATAAATTACAATACTTGCAAACAATGTATAATGGGGTCAACAATAAACAGCAAAAAGATCAAGGCAAATTATGAGAGTGAGTGTGTGTGCATGTGTATGTCTCTAATATCTAAACGACAGAATAGGTTGATTTTCCACATTTAAATGGATGCAGTTTTAATGTTCTTGCAGTTACATTATAAAACTTTTTGGTTAGGTTTAGGTAACAAAATTAGGTGGTTATATTAAGAAAAAAACTTCATGGTGTAGGGTTTTTATTTGGTGTACTATTATTACAAATGCAACTTGAAGCAAATCATGTGACATACATCACTAGCGTAGTGTGCTACACATATTTGCATACTGTGCTTCATGGTTTTGGAAGTGTACGATGACTTTGGGTCACAAAGACTACTGGGTGAACGTAGTGTTAATCACTTTTTATTCCATGTCAACTCACTTCCTGTGCTCCCAAAATATCTATTATAGCAACTAGAAGGGGCTGCCTTACAATGAACATCATTTTGGGCCTTAATAAGCTAAAATGAAATAGATAACCTGGCTCATCTTGCCATCTGTTTAAAACATGATTGACTCCTTTTTAACATGCAGCCTTGTTCCCAGATCTTAGCAATTACTCTAACTCTCAAAAACAATGTCCACATTGTAGGAATTTGGAATTTTCCTTTAACTGCATCTGTTGAAATTTTGCAAATAAAAACAAAAGCATGTACAAATTGATTGTGCTGTTTTTAGAGAGTGTATATGCACTTTGTCAATAGCTTCATCATCACCCCGTCCCTCCTGTCTGTCCTTCTCCCTTGGGGTCGGAGGAAAGGTTGGAAGTCGCCGTGTGTGTGTGTGGGTGTGTGTGTGTGTGTGTGTGTGTGTGTGTGTGTGTGTGTGTGTGTGTGTGTGTGTGTGTGTGTGTGTGTGTGTGTGTGTGTGTGTGTACTGGGGGGAGGGGAGCAGACATTGCTGGATAACTGAGTTTCCCTTGGCAGCAGGCCCCGGAAGTGTCACCGCTCATAGACCTCCACTCTAAGCGCATCCAAGTGCTTCCCTGTCCCTGCACATAATTTGCTCACGCTAAAGATGAACCTGTCACCTGGAGGTTTTCCCAAGCAGAGACGGACTCCAGACCAGTGTCTTTACCTTACCTTTTCTCTATTTCCTGAACGCCATTCATTTAAAGAAATAATAAAGATCATAAATAAGATGAAATATAACTTCAGACAGTTGGTTAAAACATAGAATCATTCAAAGATCATGAAAGTACAGTGATCCCGTGTCATTGAGAATCACTAATCAAAGCACCTTCACTTAATAGACTGAATCATTGATCACAGGCCATAGGGGTCACCTCTGTCTCTGCAGTGCTTTCTCTTGGATTAGATGTGATGAAGAGAGACGTCTCTGAAACAACGAGGTGTCGTCATTATTATGTATTATTATGTATTATGTATGGCACCCTGCACCCAGGAGTCAGGGCTGGCATGACTGCAGTGCAAGGGCATGAGAGGCTGCATTCTGTGAGCTGATGTACCATGTGTGTTTCAGAGATTTCCTGCAGAAAATTCAACCTTACAATCATTTAGTCTTGAAATTATTAATGTGAAATTGGTTTTGGATTGTTATGTGTCTGAAATGTTTTCCTAACTGAATTTAGCTGAATTTAACTGAAGTCTGTCCTGGATAGGTTTGGGCAAAGATAGAAAGAGGTAGACTTAAGAGAACAAGAAACTGCAAAAATGAGAGAAATAAAAAAAATAGAGGAGAAAGTGAAAGAGAAAAGAATATAAGGGAGTGTGGGAGAGAAGTGGAAGGCAGATGAGTCTGCGTGTTAGTGAATGATGAGGTGTGTGATGGGACCTAATCTGCTGTCTGCTCAGTACAGTGCACACTGTGTGCTCAGAATGTGAATGGGATGCTGGTGCAGAAAACTAAACTCTGCACCTCCTTCTGTTTCTTGTTTCTCCTGCAGCTTGTGCACCAGGCTGTCCAGCTGTCAATCACAACCGTGGCCAGACGGTCACCATCGGAGGCTCGTATGACATCACTGAAAGCCTGCACACTGAGGCGGTGAGCTGCTTTTACTAATTATTTTGATTATGGTGGGAACAGACTTTTTCACACCTGGAAGGTCAAATTTTTAGTCTGTCTCGTGTCCTTCTGTTTCTACAGTAAATCAGCCCAAATAATCAACTACATGCATGAAATGTAATGTATTTGTTTTGCTGAGACTGGATGCTAATGTCCAAGCCCAAGCCATCTATGCATCCTGCATCATCTCAAGGGCATTTTAAAGGAAAAGTTTGAAATTTTTTATTCAATTTCTTGCCTAGACTTAGATTGGAGGACTGACATGCTCATATTTGTCGCAAAGTATGAGGCTATCACAGTTAACTTAGCATAAAGACTGGAAACCAAAGTAAACTCCTAGCCTGGCTCTGTCATGTATCTTAGAGCCAAACTACAGGAAGTTACTGGTCTCTACAAAGAAATAGTCTGGTTCATGACCACTGTTAAACAGTAAAATTATGTTTTTTTTGGGTTGCCAGCTGCCAATGTTATGAAATGTCCGAGTGGTATTAATCTTCTCATTTCACTCTTGGCAAGAAAGTGAATTACTTTATATCTCAAAATAACAAAATATTAATTTAAATCCATTGAGGACAGAATTAGTGAATAGGGCAGTGAAGGAATTTTCCCTGAGGCTATTAAGGGTAGCTCAACACCGCGATATGAAGTATTACTGCCATTTTTTTGTTTTTGTAAATTACTTCATTTATGTTGATTTTAGTGTTTTGTTAAAAAGTTGTATTTTTAGACTATCATTTGGTATATTGTGAATTAGTACACATTGATTGCATCTGATTTCAGTTATTCACAATATCCATGGAAGCACAAATGCACAAGGTAGGTACTTGCTGTGGCCCTTATTCTACATATAGAGACAGGTCAAACCCACCAGTCCATTTGTGTTCATTATTAATTTCTCATCCACTGTTGTGGTTTTTCAGCAATGTAACAGTTGGTCTTATAGTAATCGTCCTGCCTCTCTCCAATGTGATTGGACAGCTGGGTAAAAGGTGACAGAGACAAGTAGCTGCAGTTGAAAATTGATTTTTTTTTTTTTCCCAGCTACCAGAAAAACTGAAAATATGCAGTACTGGGTGCAGAGGAGATGCTCAGCATCTTGTCAAGCTGCTGGCATTTGAAGCATTGTGTAAATACCGTAGACTGTAAGAATAATGGAGGTAACTATCATGACGTCCCATTTTCGTTTGTGGACTCTCGATTTGAAGCCTCAAGTTTTTGGCCGTAGCCATCTTGGGGTTTTTTTTGCAGCCAGAAGTAGCCAAATTTATATGAAAGGCTTGCACTGTGGAGGAGTAAGAGGTGGATCTTACTGGGAAGCATGGTGGTCTAGGGGTACTGGCTCATTTCTGTAGCCAGCCTCAATTGGCCGTTCAAGGAGCGGCAGTTCTTGGCACTCAGGCATGGGCTTCTTTGTCCAGACCTGGAGGTTGCCGTTGGTGGGGTTAGGGTTTAGGGTTTAGGGCATGAAATAGACGAAAAAACATGACCATGGCTGATGTGGCGGTTGCTTGCCACAGCATGGTGTTGCAATACTGCAATTATCGCAACAGCCTATTTCAGTTAATTCCCTTTTTCCCACTCAGGCATGCTGACGTGCTAAAAGCACTGTAGTAATTGTGAACAATTATTACTCCCGAAATGGAAATTATTTCACAGAACCAATCTCCAGTGACACAAAATAGGCAAACAAACACTAAAAACAGAATTTACACATATACAAATGTGTGTATTATATCAGATAGTCAGGTCAAACAGAAATCCCTCAGCAATTGTGTGTTTTCTCATCAAACTCTGAGCTAATTTGCTGATCCTTCCTTTGAATCAACAAGAGGTTTAAAACATTCATAGCAATCTTTGTTATGCTCAAATTAGATTTGCTCAGATTTTGTTTGCATGTGATGAAAAATTTACACAACCTTGCTCTGGGGATAATGAAAACACTGAAGATGTGAGTGTGCAGGTGAGGATTTAGACCTGGAGGAAGGGTCATTAGAAGTACTCATTGAAACAAAATTACAACATTAAGGGACAGGGTTTAATCTCTGAATGTGCTGGTGAATATTTCAAACAGTGCATATATTTGGATAGAGGGGGAAAGAGCAAACATTTGATAAATATTGATAATGTTGCTCCAGAGCCTGTGGTGCAATAGAGGATAAATAGCGAACATTGTAAAGCCCCTGTTTTTTGTGCACTCGGTGAAAAATGATAGATTCTGATCCTGCAGCAGATGACAGGGGAAAGTCATTGAGGGAGAAGTTTTTTTGGCAGCCTGCACTTTTTCACAGGGTTTCCAGTCAAACGGATAGGCAGTGTGACAGGCCAGTCAATAGAAGTCAGCAGTGATTATGCAAGTTGCTTATGCCTAATGAGAAAGGTCAGCGCATTGCCAAGAGAGTGGGACACGAGCCCAGTCTCACACTGAGATGTACAGCACACACTGCTGTAGAAAACTGTGCAGTACAAAAACATATTCCTCATTCATCGTCGCTGCAGAAAGAAAAATATTACTGATGAAAATGGACTGTCAACAAAATACCCTCCCAGATTTTTTATGTTATCACCAACTTTGTACAAATGCTATCTGCTTCATATCTAAATGGTTTCATATGCTATATAAAATATGTTGTGTCCCCTGCAAAGTAAAGCAGGTAACCAGTCCAGTGTAAAAGAAGCAGGACATCAATAATGTTGACATAAAGGAGAAATACACTCTCTACTTTGCATTTTCTGGGCATATTTGCTTTTTGGTGGCACATTTTTCTTGTCCCCTGCAGAGGTTGCCAAGCATAGATGTGTGATGTTAGATGTTTTTCTATAGCAGCCAGAAAACGTCAAGGATATATGTCAGGTTTTGGTGTTGGTTCGTCAGACAGGGATTCTTCTACAGAGCTGCCACTTTGCATCAGCATCATACTGACATCATATGTCGACCATTATATTAAAGAAAGATATTTCTGTTTTTCCTCTAACGGTAGTCAGTAGACCAGAACACAGCAATATGGATTGTTGATGATTATGCATATATTCTGACCTTTCATTGAAAGCAACACGTTTAAACCCTATTTCTGAGGATATTGAAAAAAAGGATTATGGCAAATGTAGAAATTGCTTTTACTCAAAATATTTTGAATGCAAGTTTAACATTGATGTTGTCATCCTAATTGACCATACTGTGATTTCACGTTGGTCTGTTCTGTCTGCCTGAGATCTATTGCTTGAACGTCCATTCTCATAGAGGGATTCCTCCCTATGTTGCTCTTCGTGAGGTGTCTTCCATTTTTCCCTGTTAAAGTTTTGTTTTCAGAGAGAGAGAGAGAGAGAGAGAGAGAGCTTGCTTGTACAAATCTAGGGTTTAAGGACAGAGGGTGTTGCTGCTTTACAGATTGTAAAGGCCCTTGAGGCAAATTTTGTGAAGTCACATCACTTGACTTGGTGAGCTAATCCTGAAGGCCCAGCCTGCTTTCACTCAAACTCGTCTGCGTCCAAATGGAACGCAGCTGGACGGTGTCAGCCTTTCTGCCTTTAGTGGTGGACCAGCAGAGATCTACAGGTGTTGAACAGTTGTGGTGGATGTTGACTACTTGTGTCTTTAATACTCTGGTTCATGCGTGATCGAAGACCACTTCTTAGGTCACATGGTTGCACCTGATTGAAACGTATTTGCTGAAGAGAGCAATGGAACACAGTCAAGATTTTGTGGAAAATCTTAAGTAGGTAGAATATATATTTATTTTACTTAAGATGTTTGAAAGGTTCACAATCTTCCTGGAGTGGAAGAAGTTGATTGAACTCAGATCAAGTCTAAAATGTCTAATATAATACACTGAAGTCTGCATTTTTCACTCATCACTGAAAGTTACTTATATATCTATTGCATTTTTCTGTTTTCATTTTACTTAATGCTTCAGTTTCATTAGAAACAAGAGAGAGGCTTCTGTGCTCAGGGGCATCTCAATACATTTGTTAACTCTACATATCATTATACAATGGTTCCTATGATATCTTACAAAAATATACATACAGTGGCTGGCATGATATCTTACAAATTAGTGGCTCAAGAATTGTGCCATCATGTTAAGTGCGTAATGTAAAGCTATGGTTTAGAAAAAGAAGATTGGACATCGTAAAGCTGCATAGGTGAGGTTGAGGAAAAGAAACATGGTTGGGCAGGACAACCTTACCATAACTTGAAGTTCAATTGGTTTCACACAGGACACAAACGCTGGTCTCTTGGTGGAAAGTCCTGAATTGCTTGACCTGTCCACCCCCCCAACCCACCTACTTTGCCGGACTTTCAGTCTTAATATTACTTCCTTCTTTACTTTCAGTAGTGCATTGGTCATGCAGTTGCAGCCTTGCTGATAACGAGGGTTGTACACACAATACTGGCTCATGGATGTGTGTTATGCATGAATTGGGGTGCATTATTTTTTGTATGTATACATATGAACAGTACATCAGAGCTTGTATATCTAAATGTCAGCAGTTAATCATATATTTTATGGCACACAGTGTAAATCCGAATGACATCGGATTTCATTCATTCATTCAGTCAGTCAGTCAGTCAGTCATTCATTCATTCATTCAGTCAGTCAGTCAGTCATTCATTCTGTCATTCAGTCAGTCGGTAGTTGGTGAGCATAAGCAATGTACAACATGGATAAAATTATGGTCATATTCTGAATATATGCAAATGCATATAATACTTGGTATTTTAAGAGATATTTACCGAGCAGCAGGTCACTGGTGCCAGATTCCATCTTATACAGGAACATATATGTGCAGAGGATGTACTGTGTTTATATGCCAACATGTGCACTGAATGCAGATTTCAGTGCATCATAATATGAAGAGTAGCCATGATGGGAGCACTTCTCTGTCAATAGGAAGATTTGTATGTATTTTTTATTGCCGGCGCATTTCCATAAGGCCAAACAATTTGTGTTATGTTCCTCCCAATGCCCCCCCCGGGCTAAGCTAGCTTTGGTTGACAGCACAGCATCCTCTCTACACTTTATCTCCCTCGCTCATTGCTTTGATGTGTTGTGATTGCGTTGGTGTGGCGGTGGTGTGCGGGGTGGGAGGGGTAGGGGATGAGGGGTTGGGGGGTGTAGCAGAGAAAAGCGTTCTGCAGTGAAAATGTGCTCCCACTGAAGCGTAGAGAGACTGCAGCACAGTGAACGAGCCTGTGCACCACCTGCAGTTGTGTGTGTGTGTGTGTGTACGAGAGAGAGAGAGAGAGAGAGAGAGAGAGAAAGGGGGAAATAATCACCCAAGACACAATGATTCAACACCCCGCTCCTCTCCTCTTTCTGTCATCCCCTTGCCTTTCTTTCTCTCCTCCCTCCTTCTCTCCCTTCGACCCAATTCTTCACACACACTACAATCATCTCACCCTGTGCCTGCCTTGTATCCGCCTTGCACCGTGACGGCTGCTGCGTGTCCGTTTTGTGTGCGTACATTGCTGCTGTGTGTGTATTCTCTGCTCAATCATTTCAAACACATTCCTGCCTCTCCTCCTTCCTACTGATCCATCCATCTTCCATTCACTCTTTCGGCCCATTCTGTTGCTCCTCCACCTTCTCCCGTTGACTTGATGCGCACTTTCTCTCACGTCGCCGTCTTCTCCTCGGCGACACAACTCCAAAACACAGAACGACAATCTGTCATTCTCAGCTTCTGTTTTCCATCTTTTCTCTCTCTCTCTCTCTTCCAACCGTTATGTTCCCAGTCATTTCTCCTTTTCTACCCCCCCCCTCACTCTTTTGCTCCCCTCCTCCCGCGCTGGCTGAGTAAGTGCTGCAGCATCAGTGCATGTGTGTATGTGTGAGAGAGCTGCACAGAGAGAGAGAAAGAGAGAGAGAGAGAGACGAGTGTGTGTAAGCGGAGTGTGTGAGCGCGAAGCACCGGGGATCCTGAGCCTGGAGGGGAGCCGTGTGACAAGAGGGGGGCTCTTCTGCCTGTGGATGTATGTGCCAGGACAGCGTTTTTCTTTTTCCTTTCTTTCTTTTTTTTTGCAACGTACATGTGCGCGAATGTGTGTGTGAGAGACAGGGAGTGTGGGCATGCCAGTTTGTGTAACAGTGTCGTCGATCAGCAACGGGCTCTTCGCATTATGCAGCCGACGGTGCTCATCACACTTTGAGGACTGACTCATCTAGACCGGGCTGTGGAGACAGAAGAGGCAAGAGAAAGAGAGGAAGACAGATGGATGGAGAGAAGGGAAGACAGTTTTAGGCTTGTGATGTTTTGGGTCCCTCTAGACCATCCAAAGGTCTAGTCCATTTGTGGGATGCCAGAAGCTTCCCCCTTGTTCCCCCTCAAATTGGAATTGCAGACACATACCCAGACAGGTAGCCAGAATTGCCAAAAAAAAAATCTGAAAGGAAAATAAATCCCCAGTCGTCGTCTGACTTGAAGGAAGGTTTTCAATTCAGCTCCACGGAGTAGGACAAGAGGTGTCTGCGAGGTCTTTTTTTCGCTTGACAGGGGGTTGCAGGATCCTATCCCGGCACTGAGGGTGGGAGATAAGAGGCTGGCAGACGAGACGGGACAGACGCAGGCATGGCTCGCCTCAACTGGTGCCTGGCTGCCGTCATCAGCTGGGGCAAGTTCCTCTTCGCCTGCTTCTTTCCTCTGCGGGGGGCCAAGCGAGACAAGGTAAGACTTAGCAGAGGGGGCGGGTGGAGGGGGGTTTGCTAGGAATGGGAGAGGGATTCAGTGGACTTAGAGGACGAGTTCTGCACGTCTTTCACTTCAACCCAAGCGGGTGACTCTAATCTGCACAAAAAATATCTGGAATTCTCATCCTGCATGAATATTCATCGGGATGGGCCTCAGTCATACCACTCATCCATCCCATGCAGCTGGTTTTACCTAAACTACCAAATGACGTAGCTGAAAAGGAGCTTGGCGACTAGTCATGGACTTGGAAGACTGGTTTCTCCAAGTGCTGATTCAAGGTCAGTGTTACATCTCCAAGTGGTCTCCAGGCAGCTGCTCTACATAAAGATGGTTGGGAACCAATGGGATCAGATTTTGGATAGTGCCACGCACTTGCAGCAGCCACCTGGAACAAATGCTCCCCATACATAGGGTCACCTTGCTTTCGGAGCTGCAGAATTCTAATGCACCATTATTGGAGGTTTGCGTATTCCCGTGAAAGCGCTCTCGATTTTACCCCATTCATCTCCTGCCATTGCACGTCATGCTGTATTTGCTCGTT
Organism: Plectropomus leopardus; assembly: GCF_026936395.1. Classification (NCBI taxonomy): domain Eukaryota; kingdom Metazoa; phylum Chordata; class Actinopteri; order Perciformes; family Serranidae; genus Plectropomus; species Plectropomus leopardus. Next base: position 8,307,531 of record NC_142199.1, read on the forward strand.
TTTTGACGAGTCTTTCATCCCTGCGCCATGTTCCAACGCTGGTATGGCACATGTGCATGAGCAGGAAAGGCCAAACGGAGTTCATTGAATGGTATCAGCTGAACGCACATTCTGTTTCTTTGTCCCTGAAGCCAATGTTATTAGCAAAACCTGGAGCGCAGTCTTTTTAGTGCACCTCTCTAGCAGATAATCGATCATGTGTAACAACTAAATGGCACTATTTCCTCTGACACATGCACTTACACACATGCAAGAACACCAGGAACAGTGCCTGAGGTGATGCTCTGATGAATGGTGATGGGTGGGATCATTTTTGGAGGTGATTTTTTTTTTCCTCCTTGCCTTTTTTTTCCCAACGCCATGAGCAATAAGACCTTTTTTATGGCAGTTGTCCTAAGGCTGGAAACACTGGCCAAATCAGACTTATGCACTGCACCCTTAGTAGTTTTAAAGAATAATCTGTCCCCTTAAAGTGAAGACACCTTTTTGGATTGTCATGCACCCTCATATCTTTAATTGCCTGATTTTGCGTAGATATCAATCAAAAGGTTTGAAACTTGAGTGTTGCAGTGCTGTAACTCTCCCTCGATTGCGTACAGAGAGCGGTTTGGGCAGCGGTGGCGTTTCAAAGTGTGGTGATGATGGGATTTTGCTTGTGGTGACGCCGTAGCTTGCATTGCTGCAGCCGCCCGTCTCTCCAAGCCCCAACACCCTCCCACCAGCACCAACACCAGCAGCAAACCCCCCCGCCCCATTGCCGCAGCTCCTTATCTCTACACCCGCGCTCAATCCCACCACACTCCCCTTGTCGCACTCTCTGGTATGTGTGTGTGAATGTGTGTGGAGCTTGTTAGTGCCTGTGCAGACACACACACACGCACACATGCACACAATCATTATGTATCTCCTCGACCCTATGCAATGAATCCCCAACCCATTATGTTCATTCAGTCACAGCTTTTGCTCAGCCTGGCCTCTCAGTGTTGGTATTTTTTCTTCAATCTTGATTTGCTTTTGTTTGAATTTTTCTCACTCTTTTAGAAAAACTACCAATAAATAGATGCCAAAAAAGGTTTAAAAATTGACCCCAGCCATGTCATTATAGAGAGAGGTAGCTTGTACCTACACTGTAAAATGGGACTTGTCACCAGGGATGTACCCTTTTTAAGGTATGGATATGGTATTCTTAGAGATATTCTACACCTTTAGCTACTTTTCCCATAGCATTTAGGGAGGATGCAGGGGACACATCCCCCTAAATAAAACTTGCCAGTAAATTGATGAAGAAAAGGCACAAATTGGGTCAAAAAAATTCACCAGAATGCATGAAATTAAGTGTTTGACACTCAAAATGTCACGAAAGACAACCCAAACCCCCCGTTTTATATATGTTTCCCCAATATTGAAATGATACCTATTCCTTGTTCATTACACCTTGATAAGAATATCAATGTAGCCATAATGATAAAGATCTCAGTTTTGTCTATATTTGAGTCCAGAGGGCCTAATTTTATAAGGATCTTTCAACTTCTTTTCAGTTAAATTTAAAATGTTTCAGGTATATTCCAAAATATATGTATTGATTAATCTATTTGAGAGCTAAAATGCAACAAATGCAGTGTATATATGACTTAAAGCCAAGGCTAATTTGCAGATTATGTCCCTGGTAAGGCTTTTGAGGAATAAAACAAATGATATAACACTGATACAGTTATGGGGACTTACAATGAAACAAACATAGACAAACAAGGACAACAGTAATTGCAGAAACAATGACTTTTTTAAAGAATTTTAATGCTATATAAACTCCTGTATCTCAGTGGTCACAGATCTGGTGAGGTCTTTATATTTGAATGGAGTTTGTTTTTTTCTTGATTCCTGTGCTGCATCTTTCTTATTTCAGAATACAGACACTCAATTCTGGAAAGTTCTTGAAAAAAGGTGGTTTCTATGGGAAAATGCTGATATATTCTATCATATCCTCATATGATGGTTTGTATGATACTTAATGAATAAGCTCCCCTTGAATGATCTTATATACTTATGTAAAGTTATGTAGATTAGGTTTAGGTAAGTAAAGTTACTTCGGAAACAAATATGGTTGGGCGTCTGTTGTTCTAGGAAAGTAAAGTTATGTAGATTAGGTTTAAGGAAAGAGATACGATGAAGACAAATCTTGAAATAAGTCAAAGTTCACTTGGTTTCACATGGTTCCTGTGTTTTGCAACCCATCCACTGCTACATCTCCTCCTCACAAACTGCTCAGTGTGTTTAACCCTGTCAGCACATTGATCACGTGATTGCAGCCTTCCAAAATATGTGAGAATCACTGGCTCATGATTATGGGATATGTACAAATTTAGTAGCATAAAGTTTTGTGGGAAAACACACAAACAGTTTATGATAACAGCTTGACCACCCAAACCTGCCTCCTTACATGGACGATTTCCTTCTTTACTTCCATCAGTGCCTCGGTCACATGATCGTAGATTGACATATTATATTTCTGGCTCATGATTACATGGATTATATACAAATTATTGTGCATTAGTTTTTGTAGGTATATGTACGGACAGGGCATGAGGACAGCCTTTTGTCTTAGTAAACACGTTTCTTTATTATTTTATTATAGAAAATTATTGATAAAAGTTGGTCTCTATGGGAAAAGGTTGATATATTCTTACTGCAGTGGCAGATTTGTCTCACTTGTTCCAAGAAAAATAATATGACTTAATAGACAGCTATTACCTCATAGAGTTTTTGCACTTATGTTTTTGCACAAATATTTAACTTTTCCTGTGTTTATTTTTAACTACAAAAATACATTTTAGTTATAAAAAGTATATATTCACAGTCAAAGAAAACATGATGCACAGAATATAACTTTGAACTACGTGTTCATCAATATATGCTACATGTTGTAACACACGTAAGACCATCATCAGAGCTTTGGGAATTTTTCCTTCAATAATCAAATTGGATGTTTTTGCTTTTGTGTCACAGAAGATGTCACCACTTGTTTATTCTGTTATTGCAACAGTTGGCTGATCACCAATATATTTTTCAGTGGCTGCCCTTCAACAACTGTAGCAGGTGTTTTAAAAAATTACCTGGATGTAAGTTGGAAGCGAGCTCTTTAGTGGGATGAATAAATAAATGAGGATTTTTGCCTCACAACAGGACTTCTTGCAGTGTACATGACAACCATTCAGTCTGTCGCTCCAGCTGCAGCACTCAAGCTGCTCATGTGACTGACTGGGAGGTGAAAGTGGAGAGGTAAGGCTCTGTGTCTTCCCTCCGAGGACCACTGTGAGGTGTTCAGTTTCCATGGCAACGTGGCTCACATGGTCCCCCCCTTTACATGATAGGGCTGGGTTACAACAGGAGATGGGCTCGGAGTATTGTCGACATGTGTGTGTGTGTGTGTGTGTGTGTTTGACTGTAAATGTGCGGTGGGTTTTGTAAGAAGGAGATGGGGAAACAGAGAAGGAGGTGGAGGGCTGATGTGTAAAGGTTTTCTCCATGTGTGTTACTATGGTGACACTACTGTGGTACTATGGGAGAGTAACCCTCTCCTCCTCTCCTCTCCTGAATTTCCTCTCTCCTCTTTCCTGTAATTTCCTCTCCTTTCTGTTTCTTTCCTTTATTTCATTGAATCTCCTCTCCTCACATCTCTTCTTTTCTTTTTTTCTTTTTGCTCTGTTCTTTTCCTTTTCCTGTCCCCATCTTCTCTCATCTCCTTTTATTTCCTTCTATATATCCTGTCCCATTTCTTTTATGTCATTGATTCCTCTCTCCTTTTCTTGTTTCTCCTTGTTTCTTCTCATCTCCCTTTCTCTCCTTTTTTATGTTCTGTTCCATTTCTTTTATTGTCCTATTTTCTCTCCTTTTCTCCTCATCTGTTTCTTTTTAAGGCTTGTTTCCTCTCGTTGTGTCTCCTTTCTTCTCTCCTGTATACTCCTTGTCTCCTCCCTTTTTCTTTCTGTTCCTTTTGCCAGTGATTAAGTTAGGAGATCTGCAGGTTCTGTTTTGTTAACATGTTTATGAAAATATAAATATGACTGACTAGTTTGCAACATTGTCAGTTTTAAGTTGCAGCAACTTCACAAAATGTAGTAAATGTAACTACATTTTCAGTAAACGTAACAATTAGATATAAAGTTAGCATAAATTAAGATTAATAGTTATATTTACTTACATTTCTCAAGGCATTTGGATTTCCTAGATTTTTTAAAGTAAAATAAACTTGTCAAATTTTACAGTGATCTTATCACCTTACCTTGCCTTATCTCTTCTGTCTCCTTAATTTTCTCTCCACTTGTCTCCTTTCTTGTCCTCTTCTCTCCACTTCTTTTTATCTTCTGCCCTCTGCTCTCCTTCCTTATTCTTTCTGTTTCGTTCTTTTGTATTTCACTAAATTTAATCTTGTTTTACTTTACATCCTTTGTTCTTCTCTCTCCTTTTTCTTTACTTTTTTAAGTCTTGTCTCCTCTCCTTTTGTCTCCCCTTTCAGCGTGTATCTCCTGCCCTTTCCTCTGCTTCCCATTTCTCTCTCCTCCTTTCTTTTTAATTTACTTCTTGTGTCATTGTATCTCCCTTCTTCTCAACTTTTCATCACTTTTTCTTATCTGTTCTCTTTTATGTGATTTATCTCCATGTTCTCTTCTGTATCTGTTTGTTTATTTCCTTTATTTCATCTGTTTTCTTGCTTTCTTTCCCCCTGTCTTTTCTCCTAACCCTGTGTTTCCTCTCCCTTTTCTCTGCTTTCCTGTCCTCATGTATTTTGTGTTTACTTGCCTCCCTTTTCATTTAACTAATGTCCCTCAGGGCAGTAAATTCACATCAGGCAGTACTGCAGACAGCCAAAAGAGAAGAGGGTGATGGGAAACCTGTCCGCTGAATGGCTCCTTATTCTCTCCCTCTAGATTGCCTCTCCAGCATATGCATGAAAACCTCATTCATTGCTTGTTGTATTTATCACACGCTCCCAACTTACCTTCCAAACTGAGTAATGTCGGCCGACTGCGGCGGGCGGCGTGCAGGTACCGCACCCAGAGAGAATTGCAGGCTCCCTGCCCTCAATGGCTCGCTGTATTCCGGGCCCGGCGTTCAGCATGATGGATGCTTTGTTATTTTAGCATTAAAGCTTTAATGTGATGGATTCTCCAGCGACAGAAGAGGAGACTGCAGAGTCAATGTGGAATCTTTTTTTTTCTCTCTCTCTCTTCTCTTCCATCGCAGTTTTTGTTTTAGCAGTATATCTAGTACAACCAAAACATTTGAACATCTGGGGTGTGTTTGTGTTGGTGGAGCTGGTGATCAAATATCACTCTTTCTGCACATTTGTCAGTGTATGTACATGTATGTGCAACCTTTGTATAGGTATGGCTGCTAACATCATTAGTCTGGGATTTATTGGCAAGTTTTACTGTCCCATGATGGTCTGAATTCCCTTTTCCACGAGTGCAATTCTGTGGGAAATAAAGTATATGTGTAAGTGTGTGTGTGCTTGTGCCTGCCTGCCCGCCTGTGTGTTTTCAGTGAGTTCCGGCATGTTGCATTGGGAATAAGGGAATACGAACCTGACCTCACTGTGCAAAAATGTTGTACTGAGAAAATACACCACTCCCAATAGCAGTCCCAAAATCAATGCTTTTTGCAGGTAGTAAAGTATCGCTTAAATGGCTTCTCTTGCTGCATCCACACAGAAAAAAACAACATGAGATGCATGCATGAGCTGTGTATGTGCATTTACAAAAGCTACCCATCTGCAGAGACTATCTGAGAATTGGTTGGAGGCCACTAGAGGCTGCTAGCAACCCAGTTTAGACCAGTTGGCTGCAGGGAGAAAGTGTCTGTAATGTATCAAACACATGCACCAAATTCATTCAAAAACAGGTTCAGGAGTTAATATGACTGCGTTAACACAACCAGCAGTATTCCCCCAATGTGTCCACACTGTGTTTTTTGCTGACATTATGTTAATTGAGTGTGCACAGGGGGAGACACACACAGAAACACACACAGAGATTATGTGTCAGGTTAGCCTATGGATTGAGGTAACTGTTACAGTGGAAGTGATGGAGTGCAGCAGGGATCAATAGAGGGTGTTTTCTCAAAATGAATTGGCTCTTAGCCCTTTATGGATCTGACTGTGGAGTGATGTAATGTGCCCGCACCACTGATATAATGTTGATTCAGTGCTGTTCTTTATATGGATGTACACATGCACGAAGCGAAGCCTCACGCATGTGATTGTGCATGTTAGCATACATGCTTGTAGAATGTTTTGCATACTTACACAGAGGACGTGGGAGGATGAAAAACATACATGTATGAATATATGCATGGACATTTAAAAAAGAGTTGTCATTAATTTTTTGAGAGATTTTTTTTCCAAAAAAGTCATTATATGACAAAGCTTTATGATATAGTAAGAGTTATGAACTGTGCCAGTTTGAAAGACATGGGCCAGCCCAGTCGCCAGAATGAAATATTGGCTTATATGGCTCTGCAAAGTTGCATTTGTACATTTCATACTTCAAAGTCATGTTTTTATTGACAAAAAAGGGTATTTTTTAACCAGAGTTTGGATCATTTTCAGCTGTGTTTGTAGCAACAGAAGTGATTTTTTTAATAACGGGTATCTTTGACATTTCCGGCTGTGTTTATAGAAACAAATCTGGCATTTTTCCATGACTGTTTGGGATATTTTCAGTTGTGTTTGAAGTAACAGTTGCAGGTATTTTTTTAACTAGGAAATCTCCAGCTGTGTTTGAAACAACAAAATCATTTTTGAAGTAGAGTTTGGGACATTTCCACCCTTGTTTAAAATGACAAAAGTTGGATTATTTTTTAACAAAATGTTGAAACATTTCCAGGTATGTTTGTAGTAACAAAAGCAAGTTTTCACGTGAGTTTGGCAGATATTTTATGACCAGAATTCATACCTGATTTTTTCCTGACATTAATAAAGTGGTTTCTGTCTTTAAACCTAACCATATGTTTACCACAGTGTTGTTACAATTTAATATTGAATATTTAATATTGAAAATGTTGAAAAGTTTCAACATATGTACCATAATGAAATGTACAAGTATAACATATTCATGATTTGCAGAAATGTACAACATTTATTCTGGTGAGCAGATTGAGTAAGCAGTTACCTGACAAAGAGTAGCTTTTGAAAAAAGCTATTGAGCTGCATAATGGGAAGTGTCGGATCCAATGTTTTTGGAGCTTTACTCATAATACTGACTAAAAGTGTAGATGTCTCTGACAGTTTTGACCTTCCCTGTTGTTTATGTCTCTCTCGCAATTTTCTAACTTTATGGAAGTGTAGTACTGACTTGCTGGAGTACCTCATTTAGTGTTTTTTATGGGTTTTCAGAAGAAGAAGAAGAAGAAGGGGATATGTTAGTTTTCTCAGTATGTCAGTTTTCCTGGATAACATAAAGTGTGTCACTGCTTTTACTGCAAGACGAGTGGTGCACGTGTTGCCATATGGTCACGATTGTGTGCATATGTGCACATGGCCTTCCTTTGAGTGTGTGCATTAGACTGCATGTGCATCTGCAATATCTGTACGCCACAGAGATGAGCTAAGCTATATTTTTCACTATTCACACCAATGTCCGCAGCAAGTACCTGTCAGTTTTTTATTGTTTGCCATGTGTACAGCTATACGGCTGCGTCACAGCGGCTGTCGAGTGCTGCAGATATTTTGAAGGAAGAGTGGAGATCTGGAAACAGGAAGGGGTTGTCGATGAAAAATTGAAGTGACATTAGCACAGACATGAGCGAGCATGCTTGCAGAGGCGAGGTGGAGGGAAAGAGAGGTGAGGTATGCAATGCACGGAAGCCAAGGGGGTGGACGGTGGTCAATGAATAGAGTGTTAGTGTGGGAAAGGAGGGGCTAACAAGGATCATTTGAGGAGAGGGGAGTTTTGGGAGGGAGAAAAATAAAGGCCAGGACTCACCTCCCCCTCTCCTCCGTGGAATAAAGTTACCACACTTCAAGAGGGACAGAGAGGAGGGCAGAAGTGAGCGAGCGAACAAGAGAGAGAGAAGGACCAGGAGTGGAAGCAAGCAAGCAAGCAAGGGAGGGAGGGAACTCAGATGCAGGAGACTGACTGAGGCCATCAGAAAGAGAAAACGAGAGCAGCATTCCCTTCCCCACCCTGTGTGCACCTCGCATGTCTGGCATGGATCTGTGTCGCCAAAGTCTCGGTGGAACGGTCGGGAATTTCTGGGAAACACGTGGATTTTTGCCGTAAGCTCCGGGGAGCCCTTTTCCTTCAGGATGCCCTCCGTCTCTCTGTCTCTGCCCTCGGCTCTGGCAGGGAGGGCCAGGACTTGGGTTTGCCTCTCCTGCATGTTTTGGGTAAGAAATTGGGATGTAGGCAGGTCCCAGCAATCAGCAAAAGGTCATCCTGGAAACAGATGTAGCTTTTTTAGAAAGGTTACTAGTTAGGAAGCAGTTTTTTCTCAAATTAAATGAGAAATAGGGTGAGGCAGAGTCATATTTAAACCAAAAAACTCACATTTTAAACTGCTCTGAATGACCTCCCACGATGTTGTCAAGTGACAGTTATGTTTGTGTGTGTAGCATAAAAAGCACTTGCTTCTGACTCTGCTATGTATTGGATATTAAGCAGGAATTTAGATAATGTTTCATTTTTTGAAGGAAGTCTGGTTCAAAATGTGCCATGTTTACTCAGGTCTAACATCTGTCCAACCAAACTTGGAGATTCTTCTCCAACATCCTTCACCATTCGGTCTCTGGAGGTCAAGTTCAGCTCTGTCATACGTGACAGCATGGCTAGCAGATCTACAGTAGTTGATTCCATGATCCTCGCAGGACTAATCTACTTGACTGCTCTGCGGCGACTCGCATCGGCGTGTTCTTGCGTCGAGTCCACGCGGCCTCGGCACTAGAGCTATTTCTGGTTTCTCCTGTATAATTTAATCTGCTGCTGCTTGCTTCTCCTGCTATCTGGGACTGACTGAGTGTGTCAGGAACCGGGGGCTTTCCACGCAGCATCTTGGTTTTAAAAAAAAAAGACAGAAAAAGTCCAAGCATGGCAGCATACCTCGGGACAGGTAATGTTGTGATGCAGCAATATGTTAACATACAAAAGCCCACAATTTATGATTATGTGGCTTGAGAGCATCTTATAAAAACATTTCACAGGTATCAGAAAAAAGAAATTGTGGGCCTAAACACTAAATGTATGTTTCTCTGCATGATCATATGTCTAAAATCACATGATTCCAAGTTGATGCATGCCCACACACCTACCTTAAAGTGCTCCGAGCTGCAGTGCAACACCATTTTTATTGGAGAAGTAGGTGGATTTATAGCTTTTTTTGTTGTACAATGTATACACAGTGTGTAATGATCACACCCAAGTATTAAATGAGGCATCTGCCCTACTTTTCTGTAGCTTGCAGTGGAAGAGAGGGCCATTTAGATGGAAGGGGGGAAAGAGCCAGGGTGGAAGAAAATGCTTCCGGGCAGTTCATATGCAAAGTGAGACGCTGAGTTGTCCAGACGCAATCTAATTTGACATTATCGCCCTTCAAATCGAAAACAAAAGAGAGATGAGGAAGAATAAGAGTGTGAGGTGTGACATCAGCAGAGAGAGGAAGGAGAGGAGGAGAGGCCTGAGTGACGTGCGAGAAGCGGGCTCTAAGAAAGCTCCTCAAATACATGTTATTAATAATTTATCGCCCCACACACAGAGAGAGAATATTTGATTTGACATGCTGACAGAAACAGCCACAAATGCAGGCGAGTTCCTACAGCGTGGGCCAAATACTTCTGTGAGCTCATTACTGCTCTACAATATGCTAAGCAGCTCTGCCATGAATAACAACAACTGTTATTTGACACAGCAACCGGCGATATGATTTTTTAACATATTCGCTGAAGAATTTCCTGCTAGTGTTTACTCAGGGCACCCCGCTAAGTTTGACTACAGTGCTCAGATGTTGTCTAATGCCAACTTCATATTTCCTGCCTTTCTTTACTGTAAAACAGAGAAGCAAGCATGAAGAAGTGAAGTGACTGACTTGTGTATGCATTTTCAACTGTCTAATCATGCATCTTTGTGTTGCTTTGACTTTTTTTTAGCATTACATTATTTTGAAAAGGCTACTCAGCTAGTTAAAGGCTCATTCTGTCATTTGGTATCCTTACATGACATATATATTTGAGTGTGATACAGGGTTTGACAAATATTTTTACAAGGATGGTTGGATTTTTTGATGTGGGGCTATATGAAGTACTTATCCATATGCATTGTATTACATACAGTAGATGATGGTCAGCACACCTAAAGTTTGGAGAAGCAGACATGAGTACTGCCTCTGAAGCGAAGCAATAACCTGCTGTGGATGGAGGCAGCAACAGATTTTTTTTAGCCATCTTATAAAGTCTGTATCGGTTTAAGTATGTGCAATATTTAGAATATTTTCACCACTCTACTCTAACATTAGACAGCCTTTTCCAATGGGAAACTGAAGCCGTGATATTGCAACTAGACTCCTTTCAGAAAAATAATCAATCATCAAATTTGCACTATCCCTTTAACTTAAATATAGATGGTCTTGTGACCATTAGTGCAATAAATCATCTGGCAGTCAGTTTGGAATCATAATAACAGGTTTCATTTTTGTTTTTTGTTTTTCTTACTTTGGCTACCCTCTTGTTTGGGTTTAGTTCAACATTACTCCATATTACTGAATATTAATATTATATGTGCATTCCACTCCAATACCTGTTTTTTAAATTATTAGTATTTTTTTTAACACTTATAAGAAATATTAAGTAGCTCTTATTTTGCATTCATTCTTTTACAATTTTTTAAATAATTCAGGATTGGAAAGTCAGGATATTTCCACCTCTGATGCATCAATTTTGATAAAAGCAGAAAAAAATTCTACACGCGATAGTGGACAAGGCATATATCTACAAAATAAGTGCTTTTTGTTCATTGGTGGTTGTGCTTTCTCAGCTTTCTTGTACTTTATGTTACCCTGGGACTGCTCACATTACATAACAGTAACCATCAGTATGAAGAATACTTTAATGAGTCTACAGTGATTTTTAGGCTGCTCAGAAACATCTTCTTGTTTATTCTCTGCTGTAGTTGAGAACAAGGCAGCTGAAACACCGTAAGTCAAGATGTATGGCAGATCCATCATGTCTTCAGTCGTCTAACAGAGTCTCTTATTGACTGGACAGAATCCCCCGAGAGCTCTGAAAATCAATCAAGCTTTGATTGGACCGTTACTGCCTGCCACGCCTCTGTGTGTGTCACCTCTGTATGACTGTGTCTTCATGTGTGTGGCCCGGTGTGTATTAGGAATGTCATTTCCCTTTGCTAATAAGAGCCTATCTGCTTGCCCTGCCTGGTGATTAGCTTGTGTTGAGTGAGGAGATTCTTGAGTAATGAATCTGTCTCGGTGGCTCTATGTTCTGGCCAGGCGGTTAATTCCCTACAGCATCACGGCAACAGCATCATCTTTATCCGTTTTTTGTGACAAGGACAAGGAATACATATGCAAGAGGAAATAACATGCAAATACAAGGTTATTTGAATACTTTGATTCTAAAACTTTTACAATGCAATCTTTCTTTAATCTATAGAATTTATTCTGGAAATTGAATTTGGACCCCTGAAGTTCCAAAAAAGTGATTTATTAATTTTATTATTATTTTTAAAAAAATCTTTTGCACAAGTTAATTATCTTGTGGGAACAACTTATTAATCTTGTGGGAAGAACTCATTTATCTTTTGGGAACAACTTTTTTTATTAAGTGTGCACAAGTTATTATCATCTGGGAACAAGCTATTTTATCTTGTGGGAACAACTTATTTATCTTGTGCGCACAAGTTATTATCTTGTGGCAACAAGTAATTTATCATCTGCGCATTAGATATTTATCTTGTGGAAACAATAATAACTTATTTATCTTGTGGGGACAACTAATTTATCATGTGGGAATGAGCGATTGATTTTGTGGGAACAAGTTGATTATTTTGTGCGCAAGATTACTTATTCCCGCAAGATAATAACTTTAGCACACAAGATATAAAATTTTCACCTTTCTGGACTTGAGGGAATTTTATAATCAATTAGTTGAGTGTTTTTTGTTTTTGCTTTCATTTTTTTGTAGAATTATTTGCTGAAGCACCAAGTCATTTTATTATGTCTTGTAATGTTACATTTTTTTTCTTTTACAAGCATTGAGGCAAAATTATTTTGAAATAAAAGCAATAAAAATAGAAAACATACATTTCTTTCTAATATATCCCAATTATGGACCTGAATTTGAAGCACTGACCAACAGAAAAGGTCAAGTGCTCTCATGTGGCTTCATCAGCCAGTGTCATTTTTGAGGTCTTGGCCTTCTGCAGTAAGTGCTCTTCAGACTCTATTGTATGTTCCTTTTTTTTTTTAATGTTTGTGTAGTTCGAAGAGAACAAGTTCCTCCTTTCCAGCATGTAATAATAATGCTGATGATATTTGTGGTTTTGATGATGATGCCCACCTCCAAATGACATGAAACTGCACTCAGACCTACTTTTGGTCAACAGCCTCCGAAGGGACCTCATGCTGTTCATCTGCCACTCAGGCTGACTGTCCGCAGCCACAGATCCCTCCCAACTCTCACTGGAGCCTCCTCCATGCTCTCATTTTCTAACATTCGTGCATGTGTGTATATATACATGCACGGCGTGTGGTACTGTATCTTTGTGAGTCAGACAGTCCTCAGAGACAGTAGCCTTCACTCTGGCTAAACAATGCTCTGTGTATCTGTGACCAGGTGATTTATATGCGATGTGACCAGGCGCCTCCCTCTAGGCCCCCAGGCCACTGCCAGCTAGCCCGCGACCCAGCTTCAGCACACTTCCCCTGGGCGCTGTGCACTACTTGGCCCCCACATCTCATACCCAAGTCTGGACCTCTGCCAGCAGGGTTTACTAGATGCTGGCTGGGATGCTGTAGATCTGTAGATGATTCAACTATATATAAAAAAATGTTTTAGCTTGACATTATATACTGAACAAAAATTTAAACGCAACACTTTTTTTCATGCACTGAATAGTTAGATTTTTCTTAAGGTTTTAAAAATACATCATCATGACTACACAGGTGTACTTTGGGATGGTCAAAATACAAGTTCACTCTAAAATGTGAAGGAACGTCCACTAGAGCTGTTGCTCATGAACTGAATCTTAATTTCACCACCATAAGCCATCGCCAGTGTTATTTGTATTAATTTGGCGCTACATCCAATTGGCCAGACTAGCCATCCGGACAGCTGATGCAATAACTGATTTGCACAGTTACAGTAACAGTCAAAAATGGTCTCATGGAAGCTCATCTGCATACTCATTGTCCTCACCAGGGTCTTACACGCTGCCTATGTTTATAGTTGTTATAATTATATATATATATATATTTTTTTGTGTTAATTTTCAGGTAATTTTCTAGTAATTTCTTGTTATTTTTCATGCTATTACTTGTTAAATTGCCCATTGCCATCTAAAAAAAAAGAAAGAAAAGAAAGTAGGCCAATTTGCTCCGAAATATTCACATTTAAACGGGCAGTTCACCTCAAATCAATCCACTGATCAATTAATCAACTTGTAGTTTCAGCTTCAGTCATGTTACATGATATACTAGGGTGTTCCTGTTTCTTTGTTACATTGCATGGTGTGAAATCAGTGGTACAAGCAAGATGCTGCAACCTGAAGGAATGATAGGGAAAAAGCACACAACAGTGAGTCCACACACACCTGCACACATAAAGTTATGTCGTCTGTCAACATGTTACACCAGGGGACTCAGAAATGCTTACAGTCAGCTTTTCAATGTTGTGTTCTTGTCCTGTTTGTGTTTTTCCCTGAGATGGACTCAATGAGAGCAGAGCTCATTAGCAAACGCAGCATTCTAAGTTCATTAGCAGCTGGCTAATGATCATAAGCGGCCTAGACTTCATGATCACAGCTCATTGATCTTCGTGTCTCTCTGTCTGCACCTGGTATCGATCATATCGCACAAACAGTATAGCAGCTGCGCCCTCACGTACACACATACAAATGTATGTGGGTTTATTTGATGCATCCATATTACATCACGCACAGATAAGCAGAGACGTGGTCATAGATGCACGGTTCCTCGGCTTCGAGGAGGGATCTACGACAATCTGGCAGCCAGCCCACAGTGTCAGTCCACTGGGATTGGCTGTATTCAGCGCCATAAATAAAACATCCTGAGCTCATATCTATGTTCTTGTACAGTGATCCATACTCCCATGAAGTATGGATGTAGACAGGGGAGAAATGTGTTGTATCAGTGCCTGAAAATTGTAAAAAAAAAAAAATTCTGACTGATGTGATGCATTTGCTAAAGGGAATTCCCTGGGTTCTCTAGGAAATGACTACCAAATGTGTCAATTACAAAAAAAAAGACATATACTGACAGGCTTTATTTTTATACACGTCACACAAAAATTCAAAGACGCATATTTTTCCTCTTACCTGTAGAATTATGGATCAGTCTAGATGGTTTTCATGTGAGTTGCAGAGTGTTAGAGAAATCAGCCGGAAAGATGTGGAAAATAAAATGGATCTAGGACTCCTTTTTGACAGTCATGGGCTGGCTTGGCTTGGCTTGGCTTGGCTTGGTTTAGTTTGGTTTGGTTTGGTTTGGTTTGGTTTGGTTTGGTTTGGTTTGGTTTGGCCTGGTAGCCCAGCTCTGCAGGGATTTGCGTCTCCATTGTGTGGCGTCTTTAACTGATGAAGGCTTGTCTTGAGTGATGACATTAAGGTGCAGCATGTTAAAGTCCATGGCTGTTTCTACTGCCATCGTAGAAGACTTGTTTTTAGTGAAGAAAGGCCGCTTACAAATTTAGGCTTATCTGTGATAACAAAAAAATAAATTTCCTATAAATTCTAGGTGCTATATCAAGGCGAACTGGACTTGCTTGAGTTTCTTGTAGACGTTTCACCTCACTTCTGAGCAACTTCTTCAATTCTGAACTACTGTGACCTGGATGACTGACAATCTTCACCAATATATACTCACAATCCCCCTGTCTTTTTGTTATGTAAAAGCTTTTATTGTGAAGCAGCAAAATAAGGAAATGTTGTGTTGTCATCAGCAGCAACTTCACAAGCTCCTGTACGACATAAAGTGAACATGAAACAGTCAAATAATGCAGATATCTTACGTACAAACAGGTACTAGTACTAAGAGCTAAGAGACTTTAAAAATGCATTTTTCTCTGGTCTTCTGCATAGACAGATGTGAGTTGAGTCTCACAACACACACGCCTGTTTCAGGGGAAGAAGGGGGGTCTTTGAGGGTTGTAAAGACATCACTGCTACCTGCTTAGAGGCGACTGGACGCTTAAGGGGCTACTTCATAGAAGGTCCATCTCTCGAGGGGCTGAGCATGTTAGAACTGACAAAGTGAAATGCGACATGGTTTGAATCAACGCGACCAAAAATGACAATGAAAAAGGCCGATAGACGGCTTGGTGCTCAAAGCGCCAAAAAATACATCTGAAAAACTCAACAGCAATGTCTCTTAGCAGTAATCATGATCCGGTTACTCAAGATAATCCACAGACCTCGTTCTGAGCAGTTTCATGTAGGAACTATTTTCTTTGTAGTTCCATTATATTGTCGAGAACGCGGACGTCTCTTAGGCCAATATCTCCAACACTTGTCAATTCACACTAAAATAATGTAGACTGATCAATAGCATGACAGGTGAGGAAAAATGTGTATTTTTTATTTTGGAGTGAACTGTCCCTTTAAAGAAAGCTTTCCACATTATGGATTGTACAGTAATAGCCTGCTTGGTGTTCTTTATGGGTCCTTCTGTGCTGCCAATCACTGATGTGCCCATAATCACAGTGAAGAAGGCCTCTCGGGGGTTATAACCAGAATAATGACTATCCTGATAAGAGATTTCACTCTCCCGTCTGTTATTTTCCCATCTACTGTAAAAATGTTCCCAGACGTAGGAGCGTGAGACAACACCTCAATCAACCTGCGTGGCTTTAAGTTTTTAATTGAAGGGCCCTCAAAGAATTTTAGGAACCCCTGATTTTTGTGCTGAGCAAAGCTGGTGAGAGAAATATGATTTGGCAGTGGGTTTTCCTCTAAACTGTATTTTGGACTGATCTTAGCCGCCATGCTAATTCGAGCCTTTTGATATGCCATCTGTGTGTCGAGATCACAGATTCAGAGGGAGTTCAAGAACAGGCGCTGCCAATGAGAGCAGAGTTTACAGCGAGGTGACGCAGAGTCTCGCAAAGTTTCATTAAAATGTGGAAGAAGTCTGATGAATCGTGTCATATAAGGGCCACTCCACTGACTCTCCACATAAACATCAGTTTACTACTCACTTGGATTATTGCTCAGGTGGTGATTGTATAATGGTATGAGAAATTAACATTGATGATGTCATATCGATGTAGTCTTGGCTTGAATGACGAGACTACAGACATTTATCAGAAAGACCAAGAAAATCAGAAAGAGGATTTTCCTTTTTGCTCCATCGATTCAGTGAGCTTTAGCGCTGCATTTCAAAGCACTGAACGTTTAGATTTGGTGGAATTTGAATGTTTTATGATGTAGATGTATGGTTTTTATTTTCTGCTGCCTTTTGTCCAGATGTCCAGTTTGACTCACACTATGAACTACAATTTCGAATAGCTCAGCATCTGCTGCTTCAGTTTTGACGTGTCTTTTCAAATCTGTCTTTTAAGACTTACCTTACTTTATGCAAGTGCAACAGTAAATAAGTGAATTGATCTTTGAATAACAAATACAGACACATTTTCATATAAAACTGGGTAATCACAGAATAAGAGGCGCCATTGACTAGCTCCCATCAGACACAGCTGTTGCGCAGTGCAGTAAACTGAAAAACAGCAGAATTAATCTACAGACGGACGCATGTAACCAGTCAAAAATATTCTCTGTGGTTAACCAAATATAGGTTAACTGAATAACAATTAATCAAATAAAGGTAAACTGAACTGACATCCCATAGAGAGATTAAGATGCAGGAAATGCAGGATCCAGTTTGACTCTTACTATGAATTAAATTTCAGGATAACTCAGCCAGCTTTTAATAATCTGCTTCTTGAGCTTCTTATGCAAAATTATACTGTAAATCTTTTTAATAATCTGCTTCTTGAGAGTAGCCCAACTTTATGGAAGTGCAACACTGAACTGCTGTAGTGTTCTTTAGACACACATTTTAAATAAAATAGCCTAAAACATTAGGATTAGGCCTTTACTCTCCAACTACCTTTTTAGTGTCCAGCTGCGACCTGTCTCTTCTTTGTGTGAGTATCTGCATTAAATTACGTATAGTGTGACACCCTGTAGTATTCTGATCGTACCATCTAGGTTTCTTCACAGCAGGAAGAAGACTATAGTTTCTGCGTGTTTATCAAAAGTGCTTTCTAGAATTGGAAAAAAGTAAATGCTGACACACTCGCATGCATAGAGATATGACAAATATCATCCTGGTTCTCATTTTCCTCCTTGTTGTGTTTCTCATTCTCGTTTGCTCTCGCTCTGCGTCTCACAAAGGCGCCCATTGTTCCTGACAGAATTTCAATTTGGTGGAAATTGAAAGCAGGTGTGGCTCAGCTTTTTCATCTCGAGGGGGTGTAGGACTTCATATTTCCCCCTCGGCCTTTTTCTTTCTGTGGGGCCTGTTCCTCATGCTTGACTTCATTGAGTCACGTCATCTGACATTTTGGCTGGTTTTGGCGCGCTTTGTCTTTTTTATTTTTTCGTCTGGGTGAGTCATTCACTATCTCTGTTCACCTCATCCATCAACCAGGTAGTCACTCATTTAGAAAACAATTCCCCTCACTCACTCACTTTCTTTCTCACATCGTATATATCTTAGTTTGGACAGCCTTTAGAGGAAAGAGGGCATATTTACTGTAGCCTCTAGGTCTCAAGCTGTCAATTTCATCCCCGAAAAGTCTTTTTAGGGGGAAATACAGAACTCTGATCTTAACCTGATCACATTTTCTTGTGACCCAGAGAAGTGTAATCCCCTTGCAAAATATACAGAAAAAACAGCAAAATGAGAGTCAAAAATGTCTTCAATTTGTGGCTTTACTCTCTAAAGGGCTGTATTTATTTCACTGTTGTTCCTTGTAGACGGTTATTGCACGTTAGGGGACACTCTGACTGAGCAATTATTGCACTACAGGGTTTGTGTCAAATTACATCATTTTGCAAAATGATACTGTACATCTTTATTCCAACATGCCCCTCTTTGTGTGTTTAAACCGTTCTTCCAATTCAGGCAGAGAGTCTTTCCTTGAACTGAGCTATAAATAGAACCACATGTGCAGTTGTGCAGGATGCGTGTTGGCCATACATGTGGGGATGAGGCTGGACGTGGTGAAGTTTGTGTTGATGTTTCTGTGTGTGTGAGAGTGTGGTTTTTACTGACCGAGTCTTAGTTGCAGATGCAGCAGCTCAAAATGCACCTGGTATAAACAGGAAGTCAAGACTGCAAACATTTACCCGTATATAGAGACTTTTCTCTCTTTACAGAGTGGGGATGCTGAAAATGTGTTTTTGTGTGGCTTTAATGGACCTCCATTATTTCAACTGTGTACTGGAAATATCAAACTGCCACACACTCTTGTATGTAATGGATGTTAAAAAGATTTTTTTGGTCACTTGGGGGCAGCGTGAACAAGCTGTTAACACAACATTGACAAATCATCACCTGACACAACGACCTTGTTTGCAAACAGTGACCTGCGCATCCTGTAGATAAGTTACGAGGCAATTGCTTGCATCCACCTGAATATTCACACTACCTGTATCTCAGTTTTTGGTCCCCATCAGTATCTCCAAATAAATAAAAGAATATCTCCAAAATGTTACACTGTTTTCACCAGCTAGCCGCCAACTTTGTCTTTGTCTTTGGGATAGAATTTGGTCTTGCAGAGAGCGTTGATGAGTTTGACTTTGTTCAGTTCCTATATATTTAAAAGTACTGTTTGGAAAGTACTGATAATACAACTAGATACATGATACTTGGACAATACTTCACAAATTGTGTGAGAGTTTGTGAACAGATGTTCTGACATAGTTTTGCTGTTGTTAAATGTGGTCACATCACGTTTCTGGATTCTCTGTTCACCATAGGCTCGCAAGAAAAACTTTTTTTTTTCATGAATTCAGCATCAGCTTAGCAAGTGGTGTGCACAATGGCAACAAAAATATTTCCCGTACATGTTGTCTATCCTAATCTTTTCTCTCTTCTACACATGTTCTTGAGTTCATGTATTAATCTTTAGGTGTACTTGCATGACTGAATACATGCATGTTTTGTGATTGGTTTTATGTGCCAGGGCTAATTTGTGTCCATGTGTCATCCCTGTGCAGAAATAAAGAGCAGTGCCTTTGAGAAAGCCGCTGCCCCTCCCTTCCTTTCACCTCCCTCCCGCTCCCACATCGTGGCTCTAAGTGGGGTCGCGGTCGAGGTAGCGTAGTGATGCTTTTCATTAGCTAAGTGCAACTGGGGGAGAGGAGCACAGGGCCTTGATTTACTGGGCCTGCTGTCTATAAGCCTGACACACACACACATGCATACACACTCACTGAAACACCTACTCTCCTCTACCTCCATCCTTTGCTCTTAGACTGCCGGCTCTATCCCTTTATCCCCCTTTTCTCTCCATCTACATCCATTTCCTTTCCCCTCTCTCTGTTTTTTCTCCTCTCTGGTTTCTCTTGGGAGTCTCCTCCTAACACGACACAGAGGACATGGCTTGTGTTTTTTTTTTTTTTCTGTTTTTTTCCGTGTTGGCTTTTCTTTTGGATGACTGCTGTTTTTTTAAAAAAAGTAAAATGCACAGCTTCCATGAAAGATATACACCCTCAAAAGTCACTCCACGTGATGAATGAATGATTTTGGCAGATTGAAAGGAGATATTAGAGGCCTACTGTGTAGGATTTAGGGTAATATATTGTCATTATGAAAAGTGCATATTTTCTTTAGTGTATAATTGCCTGAAAATAATAATGATTGTGTTTTCGTTACAGCAGAATGAGCAGTTTATATCTGCATAGGGAGTGGATCCTTTTCCATGAAGTACACCATGTTGCACCACCATGTTTGTACGATAGCCCAAAATGTAACGCTAAAGAAATTCTAACTGGGAGCTTGGCACATGGGTGAAGCTGGTTGCAATCTGCAATTTCACCACTAGAAGTCACTAAATCCTGCACACTGCTCCTTTAAAAAGTCCTCTGGGCTGAACATTTATGAAGGTTTCAGCACATTAGTTGTTCAGTTTTCTTAGTTTTGGTGACACCCTTGGTGATAAATGGTTATTACTTTGGCATTTGCACTCAAGTGGGCTCTGGCTCAACGTATTTTATTGAAATACGTTGCGTACAGCTTGCTTTGTTGAACATTTTGTTTACACGCTCCTATTTTTTTTAAAAAACAATCACATCAGCAGTAGATTTTTCTCAGTATGTTTTCAGAGCATACAAAAAATATAAGTGCTTCCATGAACTTTGCTATTTTGTATATGATTTTTATAAAGGTAGGCCTGTTACCAACATTCGCAATATTGTGAAAAAAGTTATAGATAACTTTATCCTGGAGGTTCTTTACTTGGCAGAACTTTTTCTTGATATGAATATCAAGAGGAAACTTGCTTCGTACCGGATAATAAAATCTGTCATGGATGGTTAAGAAGCTGATGGCATTCATTAGTGAATTGGCTTTCTGATTACATGCCTAATTGTGAGTTTTACTAATGTCTTTACTCCCTGAAAGAAAGAAAAAAATGAGACCCAGAGTTTGTGTGAGCTCATAAAACTCTGAGAGTCGTTTCCACAGTGGATGGCAAAAACTGAGTTTGTCTTTTTGTAGATTTCTCGGCATTTAAGCTGCTGAGGCCCTTTTACCTCTTTCTCTGAAAAAAAGTTGAGTCCCAGATGCTACATGGCAGCCATCCAAGAACCATTTGTCCTTCTGTTGTGGCGAAACTCACCGTGGGCCTCCATGCCAGGGTGTGCATGTGGGCAAACTTGTGGTTGTATGTTTTTCTGCCCTTTTTCTTAATCCCACCTCATCCATCATTGTTTGACAGGACACGTTGACCCCAGTTGCCGTGGCAGCCAGGTAACCATGGCTCCTGCCTGTGACACAGCTGGCTGAGTCTGATTGGTTTAGCTGGCGGCTTTCTGCCAGGTCATCTTTAACATCAGGGCTGTAGAGTGGCACCAAGGTGCTTCAAGCGTTATTTATAAACTCAGGCATGCCCACACTGCAAAAGAAGTCTATCTTAATACAGCTGCACAATATATTGCTTTTTTATTGTTGTTGCAATAAATATATTGTAAAGGATTGCAATATAGCATTCAGGGATTTTTCTGAGTTGTTTTAAAGAGAATATCAGTAGAAAACTTCATTAAACGTAACTTTAAGCACTCCTTAATGTTATTGCCAGACTGATACAAGTAATAAAACAAATAATGATTTTGCACTCCATTGGCAAATGTTTCAAACATTTCAAAGAAAAAATGAAATATTCATGAATACAAATTACATGCATAGATGAGTATTGTCATGTTGCTGGTCTAATACAATATGGGGAAATTGTGGATATTTCATATTTGGGCCTAGCTGTTTCAATGGAAATTTAACAGAAAAATCATATTTATATGTTATATTTGTTATCATACACTCCCTCTTGTTTTGCTTCTTCGCTGTCTTACAGTGTCCTCTTTAATTTGTCCGTCTCAGCAGCGCTCTGATAATCATGATGGATATCGGTCAGCTCAGATTACATCCCGTCACTCTAATGAAACTGTGTGTGGGTGAAATGTCTGCGGTCTGTCTGTGTTTAAACCTGAGCTGTTGTTCAATGTCTCAGCCGACTCATGAACGAAAAAAATGAGCTGAATGGCACACTGGTGGTTAATTAAGTTTTTTACAGGAATTATCAGCAGCACGCGTGTAGCATACTGTTTGTTTGACGCTACCTGTTGTAACATGCTGTGTCTGGCTCTGTGCAGCCAAGGTCAGCCGTGATTCCTCTGTGGGGCTTACAGCGAGCGTGTCACAGTGTGACAAAAGCCATTAAGATTTAGGGAGATACAAGAGCGAAAACGCTGAGAAACACACTTTTGTAAAAGCTTTGAGCCAAATTGACTGCGGCATACAGAGAGAGAAAAAAACGGCCAGGGAGCTCCGGAAAGAAAGCAGAAAATGAGCTCAAAGACATGAAGCAAGGGATTACACAAGTTGCTTTCATCAGTGAGTCTCATCACACCTGGAGTCCTTTGTAGTTGGAGTAGTTCTGGTTGTAACAGTGGTGGTAGTAGTGATTAGAATTAGTTGTGGTAGTAGAGGAGTGAGTGGTTGTAGTGTAGCTGGAATTGAAGTTCATAGAAGATACACTTTCCTTCCAATCTACGCAGAAGAGAAGGGAGTTATGGGTCTTGCAAGCTTGTAAATCAGCTGATGTGTCAGCCCGGTCACTTGAAAAAAATCTTACTATTGCACATTTCTGCAAACCACAGATAAGTTACATTTGTATGTTTTATATGTATCATATTAATATTTCTAAAGTAATCTGATTATCAGGATTTAAGCTGGCTTTGTCATCTGGAAGTAGAGAGGAAGGCGGATGGCATGATACCTTTGTTAGATTGGTAATTTTTTAGCAAGACATTGAGGTATTTCCAACTGTGATTGTGTCACCAAAACCAATTGGTTATGGTTAAGGAAAAGATTATGATTTGGCTTAAAATACCCGGTTTTGGTTGCACAATCATAACTGGGAATACTGCTGATGTTTCACAAAAAAATACCTGTTTTTTGTGACACAACCATGGCTAGAAATGTGTTGCTAAAAAACATCCAGTTTGGTGGCACAATCATGTCCATGTGCTGCCAATGTCTCGCGAATAAACACCTGTTTTTGATGGCACAATCACAGCTGAAAATGCTTCAGACGTCTACCTCAGAAACACCTTGTTTTGGTGCCACAATCATGGCTGGGAATGCCAACGATGTCTTGCTGAAATGCACACAGATTTGATTACACAGTCACAGCTGAAGTGGCTTTAGTAGCACAATTGCTCATAAAAAATGCCAAAACCCAAAAGACCTGTTTTTTTGTGCTTAAAGATATTAACACGTCAACCATTGTTGAAAAAAGGTAAATTCTTAACATATCTGCAACATAATAACATACAAATGTTACATATCCGTAGTTTGCAGAAACGTACAATGCCAACGTTTATTCTGGATATTGGGTTGGATACGCACAAAATCTCACCAACACATCATGCAGCCCAAGGCTGAGTTGATCCAACTTTCACTGCAAAATATTGACGTAGCTGGAAAAAAATTGGCTCACTGACATTGGAAATGTATTTATTTTACTTCAGCTTGTAAAAGCGGATCTTAATGAGATTATTTAAGTTGTGAAGCGATGCAGCATTTACAAGAATTCTTCCCATTTATGCGAAACTGGAGTCCCTCTCAGATGATTCAAAGGATTGGTTCCATTTGTGCTAATGACTCCTGAAGGGACTCATTCATTCATCTTTTTCAAGGTGATAGTTGGAACAAGACAACTTTAAAATACTGTTTTTAATAGAGAGCGCTAAGGTTTACAGTGCAGTGGAGCCCAACCCAGACTGGCCCAGCTGCGCAAATACACAAAGGAAATGACATCATCATTATGACTCACCAAGGGGGTTGTTCAGACAGAGGGATGGTGGGAAAAGAGAGCCCAGGAGAGTGGTATAGGGAGATTTAGGAAGGTGTTGGAGGGTGAGCAACTGATTTTGGAATAGCTTAACCTTTATATATATGTATAATTTATAATATATATATAGTATATATATAATATATATACATACATATATATATATATATATATATATATATATATATATATATATATATATATATATATATATATATATATATATATATATATATGTATATAAATTTGACTTTCAGATCAGGGAAATAGTATCAAACGTACCAAAATAGCCTTGTAAAATAGAATAAAACGTGATTTAACTACATGCGTAATGTTATGCAGACCTTCAGCCGTTTCATAAATAACAGAAAAGACGACCAAAAACACCCTACTTTTGTAAAGTAATTTGATGATGTTCCCAAGCAGTCAGTATCAGGTTGAGCTGCTTTAGAGTTAAGGCACCTTCAAAGGGAATTCTAGTGACCCAGTTACAGTCTTCTTGGCTGCATTTTGTACGCTTCTGGTTAAATTAATCAAATCAACAGTGAGTAACGTGCAACTGCTTGGAAAGGAAAATTATATTTGAACACAGGGATTCTTTGAAAGTGTTAGAAATGTCACTACATGTCAAAAATGAATTAGATAAGTCATGGAATTAATTTTGCAAAGGTCTTTGGGGTTCCTTCTTGTTATCCTGCTAGCGAGCGACTTGCATACATCAACCCCACCTTCGTCATCTTTGCTTTTAGGGTACAAAAATCATGTGCACTATTTATTCCACACTGCTCTCATCAGGTTTTGGTGCAGTTTCTGGAGCTGCTGTGTCCTCAGGCTGCTCAGAGAAATGTTCCAGCACCCCAAACACACACACACACACACACACACACACACACACACACACACACACAAGCATACAGTACAGTACGAACACACACATACACAAATGTATTCACACACTCAAGCGTACAGCATTCCTAGAGTTTTGAGGTTGTTGGCTGCTGTGAGGCTTTTTTTTCTCTCTCTCTCTTCTTCATCATTAATTAGTCATTTAATTAGAAAACTTCAAAGTGAAACATCCTCTGCTGGTGGGCGGACTGTGTCAGTGTGTGTGTGTCAGCGTGTGTGTAGATGCAACATTGTGGCACAAAATAATGTCAGTTATGAAAGTTTGTCTTTTTGGTCTTTGATTAGATAAACAAAAACATAATTTAAGGTCGAACTTGATGATATGATAATGTCACATACTGACAGGGTTCCCACAGACATGGAAAACCTGGAAAAGTCATGAAATCTCATTTTTCAGGACTTGAAAAGTCATGGAATTAGTAAAAAATGTAAAACGTTTTGGAAAAGTCATGGAATAAAAGGTTGCAGTTATTTTCCAGGGATAACCCTCAAGTTATTTTATTTATTTATTTTTTTGGCATTTTTGCCTTTATTAGATAGGACAGATCAGCAGTGTGAAAGGGGATGACATGCAGCAAAGGGCTGCGAGCTGGACTCGAACCCGCGACCGCTGCGGCACAGGAGTGCCATTATACATGGGGTGCCTGCTTAATCCACTAAGTCACCAGATGCCCAACCCTCATGTTATTTAACAAAATGACAAATTTATTTTTTTGAGGCTGTGGATGTCACGTCATCTAGCTTTCATATGTGTAGATGTGCTATAAAGTTTTGGCCGCCATCTCCTACGTTTCTTAATTTTCTCCCCACGTTCTGTCTCTTCTTGTATGCCAGCTAACTGAAATTATGTTTGAGTTTGAATCTCATACATTTGAAAAAGGTCAGGCAAAAAATAAAACAATATGTATTAAAGGTCCTTGAAAAGTCACAGAGAAGTTATGAATTTTTGTTAAATTTGGATGGGTTTAAGTGTAACTGCAATTAATGATTGTCTGTTTAGGAAACTGAAAACTGTTTGTTTTTCTTTTTTAATTTATAAATTCATCATTTAGTCAATAAACTGTAAGAAAGTAGCAAAAAGACTGTGATTAAAGTCTTATATTTTTTAACCAATCATCCAAAAAAATACATTTTGGAAGTAATAACCACTGATGTTTTTGCGTTTTGCTTTATAACTTTATTAAATTATCAGTATTTTACCCCAAAGAAAGTACTTGACAAACTGTGAAGTTACACCTCTTTTTAGGGATCAAAAAGTTTTCTGCTAGTTTTAAAGATTATTTTATATCAATACAAAATGTTCCAATGTTCTGTAAAGCACTTTGTTTAAAAAGTGCTATACAAATGATGCACATTATTAATTATTATTACTTTCCCTATAAAAAATTAGGTTAGGTTTTCGGGGAAGAGAAATGTATTCTCATATATGAGGACAGAAATCATCTAAGCCGAACAGAAAAAAAATGAAAATCATTCAGTCTAACAAAGACACAAGTGAACCGGTCAACTGAAACTATCAAAGACTCAGATCAAACCCCCGACGCGCTGCTATAGACGAATATATCATTGCTGAATACCAAATGTGTTTCTATTGGCCGTGGACCTGCTGGCGTCAATTCAACCGACTCCCTCCTGATCTCTCTTCCTTCCTCTTCTTCCCACAGCCCGACGAGCTGGAGGGCGTCCACACACACACCTTTAAGCTGAAGCCATTCAAGAAGGCCAAGAGCTGTGATATATGCAAGCAGGCCATCACCAAGGAGGGCCTCATCTGCAAAGGTGAGTCTCAGAGGTTCTGAATCAGCAAACAGGAGATCAGAATATGTTCACTATGTTCTCCTGATTGCTTGTCAGGATGGTTCAGGACTATCCCAGCATTCACTGGGGCAAAAGGCAGGGAAAAACCAACAATCATAGCTATTCTGAACCATTATGGAGATAAAAAAGTAGATTAGACTTCCCTTTTCTGCTGCAACTACTCTAGATTGGCCCTTGAACAAAGCATCCGACTCACACTGAAAATCAAATATACTCCATAAAAGGTTAGAAAAAAGTAGAAACATGCATCACATTTCTAAGAAGACAAGGTGGGGTCTTCACATTGCTTGTTTTGTCCAACCAGCAGCATAAAGTCCAAAGACATTCAGTTCACAGTAACAGAAAATGTGTCTGGCAGCTGTTGTTGCAGTATTCTACATCTGTGTCTGTCTGCCTTGGCTCTGCATCCATCTCCCCTGTCTTTCTTGTCCTTTTATTGTTCAGACTTAACTGTGTATCCAATGTGTAGATGTAGATGTACACTCTTGGAAATAAGGGTTGTTGCTGAAGGGCAGAGGTCCTTATCATACCAAATGATACCACATGGTCTGCTGAATTTCTTCTTTTTCTTTTTTATCCCACCATGTGCATTTGTTGACATCACCATAACAGCATCCAAGAACGTAATCAGCTGATGCAGAAGGATGCTTGAAACGCCATAAGTAGATACGGAGAGTCATGACAGAGCATCACCATGTGAGGAGTTGGGATGAGAAAATGTTGTATTTTTAGAGCCACCTAGGTGGGTTCTAGATGAAACTCTTGGAATATAAAAGATTTTTTTGGAGGACATTCCTGGGTGGGTTATTCTTAACACCTTTAAACTAAGTTCTGGATAAAATCCCCAGAGAGGGTTCTGGGTGAAACCATTACACCAAAGTTGGGCTCTCTGTATAACCACTAAGATACACCATTTCCACCAACATGAAACAGGTTCCGTTCCAGTTTCTGCACCTAATTTTAAACCGGCCAAATCGTGAAACCATTTTCAACCAAAAATAAGTTGGTACGAAACCTGAAAATTTTGTTGGCATGCAAGCTGGAACCAAAAAATAGCAGGTTTTTCTTAACCTGAGGTGGAAATTGTGACAACATCAGTGGGCATGTCATATGCCACAGATTGTAAAGAGATAATGGAGAAGGCAGCAATAGAGAGGTCATATTAGAAATTATCAGAAAAAAGAGCATACTGTGGTTTCATATATAGCTGGTTCATGCTTGTTTTTTTTTTTTTTTTTTGATAAAAACAAACATCTGTCTTAACAGAAAAAAAATTGCTGGTAGTCAGGTTATTTCAGCACTTTGCTGCTACTGTTTTCTTGCATTGTTAATCGTGCAATGCCCTCCGTTGAAGACACATTATTGATTGCGGCGGTTCTGCTCAAAACTGGTGGAAATTTTGGCTAGTTTGCTCAACAGTGCCAAAGTTCCAAGAGTCCTGAAGGGAACCAGCTCAAGAATCAGTCCTCATTTGATGGATCAGGGTTTTGGGTGAAACCTTTCTCAGATGGTTCAAAGTACCTTTCTAGAACTTTTATACCAGAAACCAAAAAGGGTTCTCCGATATAGCACCTTTATTTCCAAGAGTGTGTGTATGCATGTGTCTGCTGTTTCAGCTTTGGTTTCTCTCCCGTCTTCCTCCCACTCTTTAAGCCCCTGCCTCCCCGTCTTCCTCCACAATCCAGTCACATGTTTTTGATTCTAATTTTAGAAGAACTAAAGGTTTTATTGTCACTCCAAGAAAAGTCCAGGGGAAATTATTGTGAGAGGACTCCCGGGCAGCCTCACATTCTCTCTCTCTCTGTCTTTCTTGTCTCTCTCCCTCCATCTCTCTCAAACACTTTCTCTCCCTTTCTCCTTTTTGAACTACAAACACTGCGTCTTTAGCAGAAGCCGAGTTGACACTCAGAAGCCTGGCGGTAGCAGAGCGGGCCTGTATAGGGCTTTGGCTGAGGATTTGCTGTTAAAATTAGCATGGCTGCTGCTGCTGCATCAGCCTAGATAAGAGGGAAAAAAGGGAAAGAGGGGTGAGGGTTGGGGGGGTAGAGAGAGGCAGGATAAAGAGAGAGAAATTGGGGTATAGGGGGATTGGGAGATAGACATGGAAAACAAAGGAAAGAGAGTGCAAAGGGGAGCACAGGAGAATTACTTTTCCTCTCATCCCTCTTTTGTTCATTCATCCTCTATGTTAAAATACAGTAGACTGCAATAAGCTTTCTTTGCCAAATGGTAAAGCTTAAAGTCATCCATCTAAAAGCCCAAAACTGCCCAACAGCGGCTTTATGAGCGCAAACTTGGTTTAATCAGCAAAAAAAAAATCCTTTTTGTGCCATTTAATTTGAGCCTTTGTCCTATACTGTATGTGTGTAAGCTAAACACCTGGACACATGTTAATCTGAGCATCCATCCTGCTCTTTGCAGTTAACAGGAGTGTTGCTAGGCACCCCAGTAAAAAGGTCACATTGCTGGAGGGCTTGTAGTCAAGAGATAAGACGTGACAAAAAGACGATGTGCTGTGCACTCTTCCAGATGTTTGCATGTGCTGAAGATGTACAAGCTCTCACCGAGATTTTATTGTTCTCTGCACATGTTTGTGTCCTGAACCCCTAAAGGAGTATTCCATCATTTTGGGAAATACATTGGTTGGGACCAATTGCAGAGCAACCTTAGGGAACTATATGAAGTTAATTCTTCCAGTCAAGCACATAATGGTTATTTTTAAGCTACTATTTTTGTATGGTTTAAACAAAGGAGATATTAGGTGTTAATAAGTGAGCTTTTATGGTGTTGGTGGGCAGATTTTGTTACATTTGGGTAGAGTAATACTTGATGTTAACCCCTGTTATCAGTCTCTATACTGAAGCTACCTGACTGTATATTTAACGGACAGATATAAACGTGGTGTCTGGAAGAAAATGTTTGCAGTGTACATTTCTGAAAACCTCGGTTGTATTACTTTGTAGATTTCATACATTTTCATATGACATGACTATTTCAAAGGTGACATAGTTTTGATTACATGTACATGAGCTCACTATTTTAGGAGGTGGAGGGAATGGCAAATGGCATGACTCCTAGGGGATATGGTTGCATTTCCGGCATTGATGGTTCCTTCACAGTTGGGTGTTATTTAGGGAGACATTGTCTGCATTTCCAGCGCCAATTGTGGAACAAAAATTGTGAGACATTTCTGCCACCACAACTAAATGTTTTTTAACGAGATATTGGCAGCATTTCCAGTGGTGAATTAGGCATAAAAACTGTGATGATTCTGCAGTATTTTCAGTGGCAGTGTCACTAAAACTGCAAGATATGGACTGCATTTCCAGTGTAGCACCAAAGGTAGATGTTTGTTTTTTTTAGCAAGACATTGACATAATTTCCAGCTAAAATTCTTGCACCAAATCTATCAGAGATAGATTAACCGTAACCAAGTGTTTTTTTTTTTGTGCATTAATATAACCCCACATAAACCACAGCACTGAAACATAAAGAAATGCAAAGTTTCAAATGTGACATATCCGTGCTTTGCAGAAATGTGCAATGCCAACATTCATTCTGGCTTTCGTGTTGACTATCAATATTCTCATCTAAATTTCTGCTAGTTTCTCTAAATGTGAAACCAGTCCTCTAAACCTTTTCTTCATTTTATCACTTTAGTGTGTGTCAACCGAACCTGCCAAAGTTTGCACAGTTTTTTTTGCTTCCCTCTGCTCCACAGTCAGCTACAATGATAAAAAAAAAAGAGTCAGATATATTTATGTGTGTCTATAGTTTATTTACTTGGTCTTTGCATGTGTTCCTTTTCTATTTTCTGAGATGAGGCACTGTGAGGATCGACGTGTACCTCCTGCAGATAAGTGAGACTCATTAACGGTGTTTAAAAACCACATGATGATGATTGCCTCTGGTGCCTGCACGGAAAATTTAAGGCATCTTATAATGAAACATCAGCAGTTATTAGCACTAAAAAAGAGGAGCCAAAGACCAGCACTGTGCTCAAATCAGTCTCTTTTTTCTGGAAACTTGGAATTAATGCAAGGATATAAGGCAATCACATAAAAGTCAGTAATAAGTAGACAGCGTCCTCTCTAATTGGATGAACAAATATTCACTTACCATCTCCAAATAATTATCAATCAGTGCTTCACACACAAACTGACCAAGTAATCCATTTATCACCATTACACAGGTTTACCGTCATTAGCCGAAGTGTGTTTTTTTAACAGTCTGCTTCTCTGTGAGACCACCCAGAACATTCATACACACAGCACACACACCATTGTCACTTTTGCTCACACTTCAGAAACACTCACACCACCTGGGGACCACCTACAGCGAGGCTGCAGGTGTCAGGGTCAAAGTTCGTACCTGCCCAGACATCAAAACAGTCGTGTCATGCCTGGAGGTCGACTCACTCTGTGTCTGTTTCTCATGATGATGTAACTCATCTGTTATATATTTAAACCTCTTTTAGGAAGCATTCATTCATATTTTGGCTTATTTTACCTGTTTCATAATATATTGCTTTTTTAACCCTTCAGTCTAAAGGTTTTAAGTCAAGGTCAAGCATCTGAATCATAAAGTTAAATACAAACAAATAAATGGATGTTTGGATGTTTGCTTTATGTGGCCACTTGGGGGCAGCACCACAGCATGTTAGCGTAAGGATGCGAGCTGACCTTGTTGCAGTTTCCTCTGAAGCAGCAAACACAGTCATTTTTTGAGTAAAAGGTTGAATGCATGACATTTTCAACAAGTGCTATTTTGCAGCACTGAAGAGAATCATACCTGCTGCGTTGAGCTTTATTCTCTGATCTGTTGAGAGAGAAACATCAAGGGCTTCCTTTCAATAAAACTGACTGTGTGTTCTTTTCCAAAACTGATGTTTACTCTTAGTGACATTTTTTATCTCTTTTTGTCAGGTCTGCACTTGTCTATTTAAATATAACAAATCTAACTGTGTCTCTTTTCTTTCAGCGTGCCGACTGTCCTGCCATAAAAAATGTGAAGTGAAGGTAAGACAGTAAACATCTCTTACTCCCTGTTATTAGTAAGTTATTACTTGATCATTGCTTATTTACAACTATCAATACCAATCCACACTCTTAAGCAAGCAATTCACCTTTAAATGAAAACCTATACTATACAAACACATATGTATTGTTGATGTACATTCTGATTCTTACACATTTTAACATATTGCACAAATAAAACCTGATCTTAGTCATTGGCGCAATTTGACTTTTATCTTTCACTGCTTTTGAAATTAGATATCAAAAGAGAAAGCAATATAAGTGGTGCAAATTTAAAGCAGCTCTATTATAGTTTGTAACTGTATTTTTGTAGAAACATTTATATGTCATCACAGATGTTAAGTTAAGACTGTTTACTGGCAGTTTTAAACGAATGCCCTGTTTAGACCAACATCAACACTTGGTGAAAAAATCCAACATACTCATTCATTTAGTTTAAATAATAATAATAATAATAAAAATAATAATGATAACAAAAAAAGGAAACAATAATTTTTCAGCAAAAGCATGCAACTTTTGCCACAACATAAGCCTGTTCCACATATATTTCTTTGGCCTTTCGTTCACATGCTAACTGACTTTTAGGTCACTGACAAGTGATCTTTTGTAAAACTCCTTTCAGGATGCAAATGTTCAGAAACTCTGTTTTCAGTGTTGATGTGTAGACAGGGAAACATAATTTCTTGGGGGTTTTTTTGCCTGTAACATCAGAGAGTGCATTGTTATCTCCTTTGTGGGGAATCACAAATGTGACATTTTGAAAAATAGCAGACCTGGCCAAAATTGTGCTGGCTCTAACCTTGCTTACAGAACTTTTTACATGTTTTACACATTAATGTTCAGTTACTCATTCACTGTATTGATAAACAGAGGCCTCAGAATGCACTATGGAGGTCACAGCTCCAAGTAGCCTTTTAATAATAGCTTTTCTTCAGGCTTCCGATTGGTCAATGTCTTCTTCTTCTTTCATTGTTGTAGGATTACAGTTATTTCCCGGCTTGTGCCTTTGGCATGTTCATGAGAGCGCTATTGTGTTATTATGTTTGCATTTGGACGGAGCTATTTTTATGACAGTGCTTTTGTGGATGGGAACCGTTTTTTGAAAAAATACCCAAGTACCTGCGAATTAATGTGACACCATCATCAAGGCACTGCATTAAACAATTCAATACTTGCAAGCACACATTCCCAGAATGCAACGTGAATACCATAAAGTTTGGTCAGATGGTCGGTAATAGTCATATTTCCATCCTACAAATATCCGTACAATCTCCTGTTCACCTCAATTGAAACTTAAATTCAAGAAGTGGCTTCCTTTGCGACCTCCAGACAACTTTGGTGGACTTGTAAAATGACTGTCTTTGTGATTTTCATTGTAAAATCCTGTCTCATACACTCTGAAAAGTAATTCAGGGGACATATCACCACCATCTAATTAAATGCATGGTTGCAGGATACTAATTATAATTTATTGATTTAGATAAACCTTTTAAGTTGCAAACATACTTTCAATGAGTTGTGTTGACATAATAATGTTGACAATAAACTCAACTTAAATTTGTGTGAAATTTAAACTCAAATTTCTGTGTTAAAAGTTGTAGTTGTAATGAAATTGGCTTAATAATTTAACTTTTCTCCACCTGCAGTTCAGGATTTCAAGTCCCAACCCCTGAATACTTAACATTCAGGTAGTTAATACTGTGTTAGGGGCCTCCGGGCAAAACAACTAGGACACAAAGGACATTTTCTTCCTGAAAAATATGTGCTTTGCTGTCAATTATTAAGTAAGCGCGACTTAAAAATGCCTTTAAATGTAGAGGATAAGCTAATCCCCCTAACTCAATGTAGTGCGCTCAGAGCATGTGAATTCATCAGAGCTTGTCATGACTAAAAAAAAAAGCTGATCCAAACTGTTAATATTTTTTGTTGAGCCAAATACATTTTTTTAGAGTGTAGTATTGCGAATCCTAGTGCAGTGTTTTAGCACCTGAGAGTCCTTAAGAGTCATGTTTTTTACTTAAAATCATTTGTCTTGAATCATACGTCATCCTCTCACTAGTACCTGTTACAATGTGTTGTTTTTAACACAGGTTTTTTTTTTTCTCCAGTAAGTTTCCCCATTGCATTTGCATCTCTTAATACATTTTATAACTCACATTTATATGTTCACTTCCACAAAAAGTCATGAGAAACATTGTTTATATCTGAGCTGCAGGATGTTTGAAAGGAAAATCCTGAAAAGTGGAGAGGAAGTAAAACCATGTGGTGCATCGTCTCTGCTTCCTCGCAGCGAATCACATATTCCGCAGCTCTACCTCTCCGCAGTCATACTCACCACATTTGATCCCAATCTGCAGTGGAAAGAGGAAGAATGCATGGGGAGAGTAAATGAAAAGGAAGGAATGAATGACGGAGAGCAGGGAGGGAAAGGGCGGAGGGGAAGAGCAAAACAAGGCTATTCTTAGTGGTTTTAGTTGTGACTGGCGGGGAGAAATGTTGAAATGTCTTTCTTCTCTTTCCCTCTCCGCTCCAGGCTGCCCTGATTTTTACCTCCTCCCCCTTTCCCCCCAAAAACATCCCCAAAACCATCGCTCAACCCAAATATTACTATAGGAACAAAAGCTGTGTGTTCCCAAAACATCTGAAGAAAAATCTCCCAAATACCTCTAAAACCAGGCAAAGCCATTTGTGGTGGCAATTGGGGGAATAATCAGGATAGCCAGAGTCATGAGTCATTCATTTTGGTGGTGACAGACATTGGACAGGAAATGTTTTGAAGGAGAAAGAGGTGTGTGTGTGTTTGTGTGAGAGAGAGAGTGAGAGAGGAGAAAAACTGATACTGTTTAGAAAGGACATGTTTTTGGTTAATTTGGTTAAAAATTAGAGCTTTGGCACAACTTCCATCATCGTTATTTGCTAATGTGCTAATCCCTAAATTGGTTTACTTGGGATCAAACATTTATATTGGCTTCATCCAGTGAAATCACCCTCGAATCAAAATAAACAGGGCACAGTGTGGCAGCGGCATTGTTTCAGGCTGTAAAAGTACGGAAAAGTAAAGTCTTTGTGCAAACACGAGTGTGGATTTAAGCGGACGGCGATGCTTTCTTCGTCTGACTCCCAGCTGACCTTGAACCGTAAATTTCTCATGAAGCACAATGAGGTTGTCGCCAGCGGTTTGCAGTTCACCAGACGTGAAGATAACTGCCGAGCTGCATTGATTTCATTTTATGTGTTTATTATTTCAAGCTGCCGCAACTTCCCTCTTTATGCTGTATGGTTACCAGGACACTAAAAGACAGTTGTTTAAACGCTGTCATGGTGGTGTTATTATGTTTTATGCAGCGTCTCTGTATTTTTATGACATTTTAATGGGGCCTATTCTGATTTTAATGGGTGTGTGATGAAGGTAAATGTTTTTAACATATGATATGAGACAATATATGTGTAATTTATTTATACAATGGGTCTGCACCATTATCACTTAATTAATTTAATTTGTTTCTATTTTTGACTTGACATTCTTAAAATTAAGTAATTTTATAGCAACTTAGGATGGAAAAAAGTAAGGTTTTAAATCTATTTTAATATTTACAGTTGCATGGTTATGGATTGTTTGTGGGACTTTTGCAGGTTTAAAGGAGCTATATAATGCTCGACACTCAGAGTGAATGCAGAGCAGCAGCAATTAGCTTGCCAACATGACATAAATAGAGGCAGTCACATGGACGTACATGCACATGTTGGCGGCCCGGCTACTAAAACAAAAAACAGAAAATCTCCAATTTTAACACACACAGAGAAGGATGCCTGGTGGACTGCTCAGGATGCCATATCAGAATTTTTTTTTTTTACTTTTTCGTCACTCTAGATTTCTACATTTGTCACAATTCTGCACTGGCAGAAGGCACTTGGTGGATGCAAACATCAAAGACAGCTACTATGGAAGTAGTCAGTGGAGAGACAGTGGGTTGTTCGCAAGATTAGAAAGTAGCATTTTTGTCCATCATGTGCCTCTGTGACTGGTGGACTCCAGACTCTACCAACCACTTAATAGATTGTTAGATACATATATAGCTGGAGATGGAGCACATTTAGCAGCAACTTGCATATTTTACCAGCATTTGGCTGTTGGCTGGTGCTAATTTCCATCTGTGGTTGTTAGACTTGTGAAGCAATAACATTGGGGCACACAAACATATGAAATGAAGGTTGGGGGTCCTCCGCCCAAACTTTGGGGTTCAAAAACTTAATTTCTTGCATTCTGAGGACTTTTTGCACCCATTTGTGCTTTTCTGTTTCAGTTCATGGAGGCAATTTTATTTTCAGCAAAGTAAAAGTCCTCTGCTACTTTCATGTTTTCGCCAAAGCAAACATTATAAATATTAAGAGGGACATGTCCCCTGCGTCCCCGCCAAAATCTCTGCCTATGAATTCACATGATAATTTCATCAATCCATGCTCCGACTATCCATCCACATTCACCTCCATACTGTAGTAGCAGCCATTGCTTCACAAAAAGTCATAATTACATCAACATCAAATTATAAGTGAAACCATGAATGCTGACTTCAGGCACCTCCATGTTTACTTTACATGCTGCATATGACATCTTTCTTGTTATGTCCAGTTCAAACTGGAATCTGATATTGGCTGCATTTAGGAAATAATATGACCATCCAAACAAAAAAATTGTAACTGAGCACTAACATTTGCAGTGTGAACGTGGTATGGAATTTACCAGCATCTGTTGGTTTGCAGAGAAATTGCAATTACAGCATGAAAAAGTGCCAAGGTGGTTGACATCAAGAAATATGTAGTATGGGAAACATTGCCCTGATAAATATTGTAATACTACAGCTACTTTTTCATTTGCTCAGTTACTTTGAGGACATAAATGTCTTGCAACTTGTTGCTCCATAGGGAGAATGTGGAAAGTCAGTATCTGGAGCAGATATTCAGCGTGATGTTCATTTCACTAAAATATTCTGACTTATTGCACCTTTAAAGTCCATAAAAGATTTCGCTAGCATCCCTGTAATCTTGTTGTCAGTGGAACGATTAGTGATATTTCCCTTTCTCTGAAAATCTGTGACCGCATGCGGTTTGATCATTAACTTTTAAAGCTTATGAAAATGTCTTTGCAGAACATCCAAAAGACAGATGTCCACTAATGCGCCTTGATGAAGAACGGCTAATCATCTCTGGCTACACGTCATTTTCTGTTTTCCTTTCCGTCCGACCGCAACCATCTCTGTGTGATCATGTGTTTTTGGAGCCCTAAGGACGTTGTAGCTCGGCGACGGATGTGTTCTCATCCCACGGTGTATAAAAGGCAGACTTTTTGACCTTAATGTAGCTGTTATGGTTGTCTATGGTGAGGTGGAGGCTTGTCGGGACAGGGATGCTGTGGCTGCACGAAAGCTGGCTGGACACCCAAGTTGTGGGTTGGAGGCCGATGCTCTCTCATACCTGACTCAAGCTGTGGGTTCTCAGGGGTGTTTGAAGTCATGTTGGGAAATTTTGGTGCAATAAATTAGATGATCATGACTTTGTAGTTGAATTTAAATTCCTTAAAAAAAGAAACTAGTTGTTGTGGTCAATATATATATGCATGGGAGTGTGCATATGTGTCATAATTGTGGGAATTTGCTGATATTTCACAGAAGTTTCCCACTGTTTTATGGGTTAACTCATTCAGGGTCAGATGGCGAACAACACGCTCCATTGCCTGGATTCAGGGTTCGATTTTGGCACCACTGCAACAAAAATATGCAAACAGTCATCTGATAGCATAGCATCAGTTTGCGTGTGTGCAAGTATGTGTGTTTTCTTGTGTTGTGCAGCGTCTGTGAGCTCTCTGTTCCCTCTCACCCTCCATGGAAACAAGCCCTCATTATTCCTTATGATTTATCCCTGCCATGTCTTGGAGGAGCCTCCTGGAATGCCGCTGCAGTGGTTTGTGCTGTTCGATGGGGCTGGCGGGTTGGAAGACACAGGCGAGGTTTGGCAGGGGAAGGCAGGGCCAGAGAGGAATGATGGGAAAAGGTTGGACAAGACGAGCGAGAGCGCAAGAAGTTTGAATGTTCCTCGTGTAAACAACAATGCTGGGCAGAGGGTGTTTTTGTCTTTCCTTGGCTGCATTGTGTAAAATGCTGTTTATGTGTTTTTTTAAGAAAGTACATTGTGGTCTTTGACATGCCATATGTGTTGCTGCTGCAACTCTACCTCAGCCGCAAGACAAATTTGTTTGGAAAACGTTGGAGTGCTGCTGTAACAGAAGATGGATGCAAGTTGCACAGAAATTTAACAGCAGTTCAGGTATTTTTCTTTTGTCGAGCCTTTAACGTTCAAGATTCAAGATTAAAGCATTGAAAATGTACTCAGAAAAGGAATTGAGCCTAGTAAGGTCGTGCACTGCAAACCAGCAAACTGTAGAACTAACCCAGAACAAAACCCCCAGAATACTAGAAAAGGAGCAGGTCTTTCAACCCATGTGACCACATTAGTTGTTCATTTCCACAAGGCTGAGGCGGGATACATTTTTTCATACCTTTATACAATCCTGAAATTTTACCGGTGTATATGGTTTATGACAGTATTTTTATAAAAAACATCTTAAAAGCTGAGCTACTGTAGCATGTACTGGATGTCATTGTCTAGTCTACACTTTTGTGGTTTTAAATATGCAATCAGCCTACTCAGATAAGTCTTACTGGGCTTAAATATTTATGGCCCAGAGAATAATGAACCGATCGGAAATAAGCGCCCTTTTTTTCCTGAGGACCTGATGACACTTGTTGATGCTGCAGATATAGACGCATTCGTGGCCTCAAAAGAGGTGATGTGTTTTATGAAATAATATGGCAAATAAAGTGTTTGTGTAGTTCGAAGATGTCATCTCAAGATGAAGTTAAAAGTGGTATTACCCTCAAACAGGAGCAACAGAGGCATTTTTTTTTTCATTCTCCTGTGACATCATACCCTCGCAGTCGCCATCGCCATCTTTCTCAGCCTGTTCAGCCCGTTCTCATTCCGAAGTTGTAAAATATCGCCGCTGTTGCAGTGCTTTTGGCGTAAGATCATGATGCCATAAGCCTCCTTTGGCATCTGCATGATACGCAGCTGGACAGTCTCAGCTGAGAACGTGGCTGGACAGAAGTGTTCGCAGTATTCGTCATGAAAGTTAACTTTTGGATTTTAGATATGTAAGATGTTTTGGTTTCTCATGTTTGTTTGACTGATCCATCCACCCCGTCCTCTTCCTTATGTGAACTTCACCTCACTGTTTGTACAAATGATCTATGAGGTTGTTTTTTGGTAGGAAAAGTAGGTCTGGATTTTAAAGATGTCATGCAAGACATAAAGCAAAGGTCAAATCCTGAGCCAGGCAGGGAATTGCTGACATTTTGCCCCAGGTTTAGAGACCATTTCTGTCTGCAACCAGCCGGCTACAGCACTGAGTTCTCAACGTTTTTTTTTATCATGTAAATTTAAGAATCTCACGACTTGTTTACTTATCGCTGCAGTCAGCTGGAGCTGAACAAAGTGTTCTCTTAATCAGGCTTTTCCATTTCCTGTAGTTGGAGATGGTCACAGATCTTGGAGCAACACCAGGGGTGAAACAGGAGGACGAGGATGTGAGTCACTGTCGCAGGCCAAGAATAAAATAACAGAGGGTGTAAGACACATTAAAAACCAAAGCATATTCCTGTTAATGCCTTTATACTTCCCAGTGTTTCATGTAAGGAAAGTTTCTTCTTTGTGAATAATTCTCTTATGTCTCTTATGCACGGTTCATAGAAATTTTTGGTGTGTCAATCAGTCCGGGGCAAAGACAGTTGGTTATTGTGCATCATTATTTATCTTGAAAATGAAAAGAAAATCTGTAAGTGTTAAATGTTGTTTTTACATTGGCTTTTTTGTTCATTTTGAATAAATATATTCACAAACCCTACCCTCCCCCCCATCCCACATAACAAATCTCAAGGAAAAAAATTAGACAAACAAGTAGTTATGGCTTAGTGTAATATTAATAATAATTATATATTATAATAATAATTTAAACAAAAAACTATACACACCTACGTGTATAGCAATGCTTATATCCATATCGTAATACAGTCATATTAAATAAAATATAATGAATTAATAAACACAATTCCTTAAATATTTAAAAATGTTAAGTAGCTTTAATCAGTCAGAAATAATTACAATAATAATAATAATAATAATAACTTAATTTATATAGCAGCTTTTAAAACAGTTACAAATTGCTTCACAATAAAAATAAAAACATGTCAAAACTTTGTAACTTTTTTTAAAAAAAAAAAAAGGATAGGATGAGTAAAAAGAAAATTCATAAAACGATTCTAAAAAAGTGATGTTTTAAAAGTGATGGGATAACAGTTTTAATTATATATATGGAAAAAGCTACCTCTATTAACAGGTTTCCTCTGAACATGTTCAAAGCCTGGAGTGAAGAAATTACATCCTTATCTTCAAAATATGAAGGTTTTGAAGCAGATTTGACAACCCAGTCATACGCTGAATTTCTATTTTTAGCAGATTCAATAGTTCCTTTGTCATGCGAGAGGAAATCCAGGGGATATTATTGCCGCGAGGAGACTCACACGGTCCCGTTTCATCTCTAGTAGCCCAAAATCCCTTTCTGTCAAGCTGAGCTCACTCGCAGCTTACATAACACGAGCACTGATGTGCAAGAAACAGCTGAACATTTTAGGAGAAGGAAGGAGGCTCTGTCAGACTTTATAATGAGAGGAGAAAACTCTCAGGGTCTGTTAGCAGCTGACTTTTACTGCGACAAAGTGACTTCAAAGCTCATTTATTTGTCTTTGTCTCGATTAATGCGCATTCCAATCTCGGCTAAGCCTGACTTTAACTAAGCCGGCCTTCCTCTAGTGCAGAATTGGAGAGGTCAAGTGACTTGAGATTGGGCTTTTTAATCCTGGCATCCTAACTTTTCAATCTGCATCCTAACATGTGTGCATGTGTGAAAACTGCGAGAGGCCTCTAATTAGAGCTCTGGCAAATGACATGCTCCATAAAATGCAACCCAGAAGCTCTTTAATATTGGGTGCAACCTTATTTTGCCACCTACTGTAAAACTGAGGACTATTTATGTGCAATTTCATTCCAAAAAAGTTGCTGTGTAAAACTGTGTAAAGCTGTGTAAAACGTTTTTTTACAACCTATATTCAATTGAATAAAAATCCAAAGACAAAATGTTTAAACTCTGAATTTGACACCTGTCCCGCCAAAAAAATGGGACAGGTGCATATTTACCATATCAGTTTTTCACTTACACTTACTGAGCATTTGGGAACTGACGACATTAATTAAATATAAAATAAAATTTAAATATAAAATATTCATGATACACATATTAAATATCTTGACTTTGTACTGTATTAAATTAAATATAGTAAAAAAAAAAACAACAACAAAAGCCTTCAAACTTTTGGGGAATTAGGGTTGTAACTCAGTGTTTTTGGACCTCAGAACTTTTGACTGATTTATCAAAAGAGAAAAATTGGAAGTTAGAGATGAAACCAGAGGCTGAAAAAAGTAACTTTTGCCTCTAAACAGGCCTCTGTGCTTCCTTTTCGGCTGTGTTTTGCAGCTTTTGTTCCTTCTAAGGTTCTGCCTTTTTTATCTGCTCTATCTTCCAAAGTGAGAAAGTGCATGGAGCACGACCAAAAACACAGTAAGACGTGCATAGAAGGAGGGATGAGAAGCGTTCAAGAATGTTGGCACAGAAAAGAGAGGAACTATCCAAGCATGAAAGTGAAAAAGGTAGAACAGGAGAGAAAGGGAGAAAATGATGAGACACACACGTGCACACACACACACACATCTTCACGAGAGCCAAGCCTCCTCATTCCTCTGCAGCTCTTCACAGAGGCAAGTCTGTTTCCCCGGCGCAAACACGTCACATCAAAGAGCCATCACAGCACGTCTCCATAGCGACGCCCTTCAGCAGTATAGATGCAGTGCAGTAGTCGGGAGATAGAGCTGGCAAACTGTAAGGGCGGCCTAATAACTGGGTGCTAGCAGATGACTGATGGCCCAATTTACCTCAGTCCTCGTCTAGAGGTCAAGAGCTAAGTTCACCCCGAGTGCTTAAAACCCGACGGGACACTGGCAAATATTTTCCTCCCAAGTGGTTTAGAGAA
Organism: Plectropomus leopardus; assembly: GCF_026936395.1. NCBI lineage: Eukaryota > Metazoa > Chordata > Actinopteri > Perciformes > Serranidae > Plectropomus > Plectropomus leopardus. Next base: position 8,349,299 of record NC_142199.1, read on the forward strand.
GACAGTTTTTGGGGTAGCTTGTCTGTCAAGCTCAGGTGTTTGATCTGGAGTAAATGTGCATGCATGTGCGTCCTTATAGACAGTAGCTGCAGGTAAAAGGTATAGCTTCGCAACTTTATTCCAACTATGAGATGTAGCGTTTTCATTTCACTTATACAATTTGACAATGCTCAAAGGATTTTGTGCTACTGCAGTACAGTGCAGTACTGTACAGTGATTGTTATCTCAGAATTTGGAGAAAAGCTTTCATGAGGAAAAAAGTCTTGTTTTTCTGAACTAAAATAAAATCGTATTAATTCAGAAAATGGGAATTAAATACATTATTTTCTCTTTATTTCGGAAAAACTACTGTTCTTGAGCATTTCTCTTTTGCATTCAGAATTCTATAAAAAATATTTTTTCTTCAGTGAAAAATGAATTAGGCTTCTGAAAAATCATACATTATTCCTATTTTAAAGTGTTTTCTAAATATATCCAGTATGCTCAGAATACGTTTAAGATAAGACAGAACTTTGTACATCTGGAAGGAAATTTTTTTGCTTAATATTCTCAGTATTCCTAAAATAAACATGCAAATATTATCAATATATTACATGTATATATGACTACATACATGGTGACATAAAATATAAAATATAAACACACACTAAAATAAAACAGAACAAACTAAAAGTAAAACAGATCTCATTAAATTGAGAGATTTTTTTTACAGAAACACAAACAGAAAAAAAATATTCTTTCCCTCTTCTTCCCATTCTCTCTCTCACTCAAGCATGTGTCAACAACTACAGAGAAGACTGTGAGGAAAAGGAGGGAGGAGAGAGAGAGAGGGTTAGCAGAGGGATATAGTTACTGTCTGCCCCCGGACGGCTTTTGCTCTCTCGTTTTGGGTACCGGAATCATAAGGAGCCCCAAGCCACTTTCTTGGCCTTATATAGCGTGTTTCAAAATTTCTTGGCAGTTGACGGCAGGAACCAAAGCCAGCAGTATAAAGAGTGTATCCTGGTCCAGTCCAGAGGCTGCACAGACATCCACATGTGCGCACACACATATACACAGAATCGAGTTCAGTAGCTCTCTGGCACGCGTTTGGGATTACTGCTGTTGTTTTGAGCGAGAGGGGCGGAGGAGGAGGAGAAGGAGGAGGGAAGAATCTGTATTTGGTACTCCCTCTTTTACCCTCTTTCTCTCCTGGAGGGGGGTCAGAATGCAGAGGTAGAAACAAGGCAGAGAGCGTGAGAAAAAGTGGCACCGGTGTGCAGGTAAGACATCTGGGAGAGTCGATTTTCAGATGCATGATGGGTTTTTGTTGCAGAGTTTTCCATCTGTACTTTGTGTGGTTTGCATGTTGAGTAAGTTTTCTGAATCTGTAATTCTTTGCATTCTTTTGTGGCTTCTGGAAGCTGAATATTGAGTGTTTTAGTGCATTAAAAGGCTGCTGGTGCATGAGTTGTTTGCAACAGCAGAGAGGGATTTTTGGATGTCTTTCCAGATTGCATGTTTGGATGTAGGCTGCTCATGGGAAAGTTGCTCCCATGGGAACAGGACAGACAAGAGTTCATTTGAGTTGCTGTTTGAGGCTCGGGAAGCCTTTCATGACCCGACGAGAAGTGATTTGTGGCGGCACAGTCAGGGAGAGACCCGGAGCAACTGGTCAACACAGCAGGCAAACACGTGTTTTCTCTCTCAGCGTAACCCGCATCTGCTTTGTCATTACAAAAGATAAAGTAGAGCACTTGGTCAGGTTTGCAGGAAATGTCTTTTTCTCATTTTCCTTTGTGCTGTCTCTGTCTTCTTTTGGCTTTTTCTCACACGTTTTCTCTGACACCTTTGAGAGAGGATGCAGACTGATGATGGCAATCACTCACCTTTGACCTTGAGCTAACACAAGGATGGCAGTTAAACATGAGCGGTCAGGAGGTCACGAGGCTTCTATGTCCTGTCACCCACTTGAGAGTCAAAACAACGGAAAGGAATGCAGTTTTATTACGCTGCCAAAAACTTTTTTTTAATATGGCACATTTTTCTTGAGAACTTTTTGCATCTCAGGGAATTACGTAACCTTGACCCTGATGCTCTTGCCCTGGCATCACACTTTTCAAATTGGTCATAAGTCTCAGGGGAAAATGCTCGACCACTTTCTGTCCAGAAACCCTCTTAAGCCGCTGAAAGAGCCCTAACTCATGTCTCCCTCGTGTCTCATAACATGAAGATGTTCTCTCAAAGAGTGATGCTTGTAGAAGGGCTGCTTTCCCTGTAGATCTATCCCTCTTGAGCTATTTGTCTCTCCCATCTGTCTCTCCCATCCCTTAATAACATACCTAGCTCCCCCTCAGGGTGGTTCATCTTTTGACACATCAGAGGAGTGAAAGCTTGGCAGCCTTGAGAAAAATGTTGAGAAAAAACATACCATATATCGCAGAAAATCATCTTGAATGGAAACCCCAAAAAAAATTCCTCTTGCGTGTTTGTGCAGATATGTTTGTTTTCTTATGTCACGCATCAGATTGAATTTAAAGATATTCTGAGAGGCAAACAGAAAGCTGGTAAACTGTGAAAAACTGCAAGATCCTTAGGCTGCGTCAGCTCTAAAGTATGCGCCTCGAAGTGTTATAAAAGCAGTAGTGACCAGAGAGGATGGCATTTAACATGCAACCACACAAGAGGCCAAGGCTGAATTAGTACTTGGCCTAACTTATTTCTGTCAATAAGTGAGAGGCGGGCAAAGAAAAATAAAAAGCAAGTTTAGATTAAAAGGAAATTTCAATACAAGGTAACACAAACTGTTTTCAAATAAGTGCAGACATAAATTGAGGCTTTCATAGAAGTAATTGCAGCAAAAGAGCGTTCGCAAATCCTTTCGAGCATCTTGTGCTCTACGAAGCCTATATTTTATGGCACTTTTCTGTGTGTATACCATTGATTTTGGCTTGGCGTTCTTCGTTCCCGCGTCACTGTGCTATTAGTGGTGCAATGAGAGAAAGCATCTTGTTGCCACCCCTAATTAAACAGGAAGTGATGGGCGAACAGACCCATCCGAACCATCCAGTAATGATGCAAACATGTTAGAATCCTCTGGCCGCTTGCACACAGCATCTTCAGTTAAGATTTTCCTTTAAGTCCAGGGTAAGGTTTCCTTAAAGTTCAACTGGGTGCACAAAAGACCCTTAAGACTTCTCCTTATGGTTTCCTTAAAATGTTCATTCAACCCTTTATCATCAGTTTTCTTGTGCTGCATTCGGATGCCTTTCACGAGAATGTTAACCTCTGACACCTGGTTTGATTTCTTTCAGAAACATAGCAAAAAACATGATGAACAACTTGGCAAAAAATGATCTGAAATTAGCTGGGCAGGGATTTTTAGATTATTTTTTTTAAATAGGAAAAAATGTCAAGTGGTGCTTATTTTCAATAATTTTCTTGTAAATTTTTACAAATTTCTTGTTAGTTGATTAAGGCCCTTTTCCCATGCTTGCTTTTGAAAGACAAACAGGTCAAGTTAAGATTTTCCCAAAGCCCAGTTAAAGGCTTCCTTAACATGAAATCTGTTGCACAGAATCCCCTTGACTCTTATCCTTACTGTTTCCTTTAAATATTAACTAAAGTATTACATGTTTTCTCCTGATCTCAGTCTTAAAGCTGAGGAATCCCCTTAAGTGTTTGAACCATTGCACAAAAGATCTTAGGTATCACAGGTGCAAGCAAACAAACCATGAAATTGTAGAATTTTGCCACCGTAAGATCTTTTTCAATGCAGAAAATTTCCCTTTAACTTAACAAATATTTTGTAAAGAAAAATCTGTCAAACACCCTGAATTAAATCCCTCAGCTAAAGAGAAATTAAGCCTTGAGCGTTACACTTAAAGAGAAAATTTGTTGTGTTTTGTTCATCTAGCTCCTGGCTTTTACAAAATTGCAAACAAATATATGTTTCCCACAAAGGGGAACCCACTCAGGTGATTTTTATTTTCAGACCTGTGCTAAATGTCAGACCTTTCCCATGACTGAAATGACCTAACATTTATGATACACGGTCATGCCCCTCTTACATAAAACTCCAAGGCGTTCTTTCAAATTTGGAGGTTTTCAACCTGTGTCCAAAGCGAGCCACAATTGCACATCTGATATTCATCATTTCCTTGTTTAATGGGGTATTTTGTCGTCTGTAGCTCGCAGCGATTTGGTCGTAACCGGAGGGGCGAAGCAGCCAAGCCAGAGCCCCACTCACCGCTCTCTGTGGCCTGACCATGACCAAATAGCTACTTCCTCAATGATCCATGGCCTCTATCGCCGTACACTTGATGAAGTTCCTTTGAGGTCGACATAGGCATGTCGGTTTCGGGGTGAAATAATGTTTGTTGGACACAAATCTGAGCTCACAATCAAAATAGTTGAAATAAGAAGGCAATCCACTATGATGAATTTCATTATAAATAACCTCCTGTATGTTGTGGTGTATTTTGTCTCAACCATTTAGGGTAGAAGCAAACTCTTGTGCCTGACGGCCAATTTTCATGCTTATTTATGACGCGTTAACCATGTGGTAGTGATTTCCCCCCCATGTGAAAAAATATATTCCTTTCTTGTGTTATCCACAAGCTTTAGAAGACTTTTCGCTTTCACATCGCAGAGAAAGCTTCCAAAGAGCTTCAAAGGTTGTTGTTCTTTGGTCCAGTCACGGTCTTGTCATTTGTTCGATGGTTTTTATAATGTGGGAAGATGTTTGTGTTGTGCTACCGGGTGATGATGGACGCCAGTGGAAACAGCTGGCAGGCACTTTACAAAAACAATTATGCAGCCCCTTTTCATCCTGTTTGGTTGCAAAAATCTCTGAAATAGCAATCGGACCTTCATGGACCAGCCCAGACTGATGTGCAGGTTTCAGTTTTTTGGTTCCAAATTTAGATATCTGCCAAATAGCACAGACCTTTCACGAAATAACATGTTTACAGCCCTCTTTTTTAAAGGACATTTGATCAATGACTCTCTTATAAATGATAGATAGCATTTTAGTGGTAAAACTTTCCCACGCAGTGTTCTTTATTGGCAGCTTTCTGCATGAGTCATTAATTTTGCCATTTTTTACTACAACCTGATTTAACTCTCTTTCTAAATTCTGCATCAGACATTATTCACCACCGGCAACATCACCTAACGCTGCCAGCGCACTCCCGCCAGAGACACACTGCCACCCAGTCGAACACGGCGCGCTACACACTTGACATTATGTCAAAATGTCAGAACGGGAAAAATGAACACGCTCTCCACCATCACAGCGCTCGGCGGATTTATTAGCCTTCCAAGTTAAACAGAAACCCAGCCGATGTATAAATCCCTCCAAAGGGGCTGTTTGAGCTTCAGTCCTTATTTGGCCCCCGTTTGGAAAGTGAAGAATTTACTTTCTCAGGCAAACTGCCATCAGCGCGGCAGTGGCTCTTGTGTGGGCAGGAGGAGTGCTTGAGGAATTTTGAGTGTGGTTGGACCAATGGCAGGCTGATTTATTGGAGCCAATGAGATGATTTATGCACAGTGGCAAACATGCTTTCTCCCATCAGTTAGGCTGAAGCAAATCAGCGAAGATCAGAGTGAGCATTGCAAAGTCAGAGAGGTAACAGGGCATAAATCTGTGGAAAGACTGCAGCTTTACAAAGTTGAGAGAGTCAAAAAATGTGGTCAAAAAACCCTCTACTTCTGTGTCTAACAAATCTTTAAACTTTAGAAAAGTTATCCCATACAAGACATCAAAGAAGACATTTATGTCATCTGCAAAAATTTGATTTCTTACCTTGTTATGTGCCAGCTAAAAGAATAAATGCATAGATTGCTGAGCAAGCCAGTCTTATGCATTCTTGGTTATCTGAGGATGTTTGTTCCAGCCTGTTTGAAGTGTGTGAGAGTGAAGAGAAATCAGTATCCTCCTTGAACTGCAGCACGTTTACTTATTACACAACGATTCAACTCAGTGGACCGGGCTCGAGAGTCCTGCTTTGATATCCTTCGCTCTCCATTTCCATATAAACCCACTTGAGTACTTGAGCAGCTCTTTTGCTGAAATCATTAAAGCCCTCGTTGATCCATTGTGAAGGGGAGGGAGATCAAGATGGAGAAGGGAAGCGCCATGAAGCTGTCGGGACTCACCTGAGACATTTGACCTTTGCTGCGGGTAATTCAACAATGTCCCGCCTCGGCTCACCTCTGTTTGCCCCCTAACGAGGCCTCTCGGATGGGCTGAAATTGCGGAGGGGCCCCCCCTATGGCTCGCTTGACTCCTTGTTCTAGTTCAGTGGCTTCCCAGACGCCCCTCGTGACTCCATGAGATTATAAGCTCCCTGTTTTAAAAGCCTAAACTCCCTTTGACTCTGTCAATGTTGGAGAGTTTTCTTTGTGGTGTGCTGGCCACTTTGCTGGGAAGTGTTCAGGGGAGCCTCATTCAGAGGCCAAAGAAAAGGTCTTTTCTAAACTTCTGTTGCAAGAAATTTCTGTGCATATGCTGAAGAAAAGATGGTCAAAGACAGATGAAGCTCAGGTGTCTGGAGTGATGCTCAAGCACGTGGCAGGGCCTCTCTGAGATTCCTACACTTTTATCCGTCTGAGCTGGCAAAAACCACGTGAAGCCTGTATTAGTCCGGCTTCCAGCTGCAGCCACCATATATGGATGAAGTCAGTAGCTGTTGTTCTCTCGCTTTGTTGCATGATGATGTGGTGAGAATTTTAAATTGCTCTGAGACACAGTGTTTGAAGGAATTGTGTTTTTATGAAGTCTGTGTTTTCTCAAAGTCTGCTGCTCCGGCTGTCTATTCTCACTGAATATGTGATATGATACAATGTTTGCAAACAGTGCTCATGTCTGATTCCTTAAAAATTATTTTCATATGCACCAATATGTTCCCAAAGAATTCAGAATTTATATGGCTGCGAGCGAATAGTCTGGTTTTTCTTAGACATACAGTAGCAACTGAAACTCGAAGTCATCACTGTAACCCTCTGACCTTTAGATCAATACTGGAGGGAGTCATCATCAGGACATTTGCAGACGTATGCTACAGTACAGCGCACAGAACGGCACCTCCTTTCAGCTGTAAATAAAGGCAGATGCTCTTGCTACGAGGCCTCGGGGCCACTGGGACCGCCAACACTGATATATGAATGTCAGGCTCGGCCCCCAGGTAGTGTAGACACTGTAAAGAGCGAGCATGAGCGGACTCGCTCCTGGCCTCTGGTACATAAACTTCATCATCTGTTGGCCTCTGAAGAGCTCCAGTTTAGTAGCTGGGTATTAGCTTCCCTGACTGTTCAGTTCAACCAGCACCTCTAAAACAGTTAAACCTTTTTTAAATGTGAGGTTATTTTGTTTTCTTTAAAGAGATTATGGGGAGAGGACAACAGGCAACTAAACAACTGAAATAACAGAATACCAATGCAATGCAACCTTTTGCTTGCATCCTCGTCATTGGACACTACATTTTCTCTTTCTTATTCCCTACTTTTATCCACTTCCCTGTAGCACCTGCAGCAGTGACATTTGTAACTGATTGGCTTTATTAACCCAGAAATTTGAATTGATGCCCTCCAACTTTAATGTTTCTCAAAAGAAATGGCTATGTTCGTATGTATACACATGCGCACACAAGGACAACTGATTTGGGGGTTTTACTAAATACATGACATTCACTCGTCATCTTGACCACTGATGGTTTTGACCAGATTTGTTCTGTGAAATGTTTTTTTTTCTCCTTGGATTTGTTAGAAAACCTAATGGCTGATTTTATGATGAAATTCATATGGCAGTTTGCATATCAGGAGCAGAACAAAGCACCAGGTGCCAGTAATGCAACAGAGAAATTAGCACATTTTGTAACATGTTAAAATACCCTAGCACACCCTTGGTCAGCTCCTTTAATTTTTTCAGAGCAGCACATAACCGTATCAGCGGTGACTGGTGGACTGATGCCATCACATCACATATCAACATGCACTGGGTGGGATCTGTTCTGCTGCGATGTTATCCCTCTGCTGTATTCTGATACGCTTGATGATAGCATTACAAAGTCAATGAGTCTTTTGTTTTCCCAGAGCAAACTAATTATGGCGGCTTCCTTCCTGCCTGCGTCTGTTGTCTTCTGATAGCGCCCTCTCATCTCGCCGCTCGTAAACATCCGTCAACTGACGACACATTGCAACGTTGCACGCACTCTTTTTACCGTGCACTTGTATGCACTCCCACATGTACGTTTAACTGTGTGCATTAAAGTCAATACAATCAGGCGGAAGTCACTCAGCGTGTTTATGCATCGTAATCAGTGATTTGTGGTGCTTAGGTGATGCAGACTTTTAGGAGCCACTCTCGCCTGTCATAGATACTATGAGCAAACTGTTTTGAGTACCAAAATGTCCCGCTATTTAAAGATGTTACATGTAGCATTGCAACATCAGGAAATGAATACCGCTCTAATTTTGAGGCGATAGTATAATTAGGGACAAGTGATACTGTTGCTGGGAGGTCTGGCAACAGGTACTGGGCCTCAGCTCTGCATTTTATAGTACTGGTGTGCCACCCAGTTGTATTTGTTGGGAAACGTACTGTTGTTTTACTGGAAAAACATGTTTTTGTACAGCACAATGCTTTCAGTTATTATTTCAGCATGAGACTGCATTACAAAGAGGGATGTGGATGAAACAACCTGTTTCTTTCACTATTAATACAACTGAACAGGGTCAAGGCTACTACAGTATTCTACTAGTCGTTGGTGTTATTTGTTCATGATAGTAATACCAAAGTATCAACACTTTTTGATGATAATATATAAAAAATCCAACGCTACAGCACCTTGATTATTTATTAATATTCAAGCAGCTACACATGTTAACATTTAATGAAATTAAATTTAAATTTTTAATGAATTTAATGAAAATACTTTTTTTGTAAAAAAAAATAAATACAGTATGTAACGTGCATAGTGGATAATGAAGTTGAACGAAAAATTTGATGACTTCAGCTTCTCACTTGGCATGATTTCCTGCTTTTCTTTGTTTCATATATAAGAAATATTAGAAGGAGTATTCTTAGCTTTTACTTAGTAAAAGTTGCAATACAACATTATAAGAATACTTTGTTATAAGAAAAAGTCAGGTATTAAAAATTGTCCTCAAGTAATGTGCATAAGCATGAAAATTTGCTTGGAGTATCAAAAGTAAAAGTAATCACTATGCAAAATGGCTCATTTCAGAAAAATAGATATTACCTCACTGCATACATCGGTACTGCATTACCGATGCATAACTTTCAAACCTGTCTCACTGCCACTTGCCAAATACAGACACTTGGTCAGTAGCCCTTGGCATCAGATACCATTGCACCAAGGAAACCTTTAGCAGCGATATGAGACAGCATTTTTGATGCGAGGGAGTATAAAGAGCGAGAAAGTCAGCAAAGGACGGTTGGGATGGGTGGTGGATGGGTCAAATAAACTCTGAACTTTGACCCCGGAGGCGAATTTGCATTTTCTAGGTAGGCAAAAGCTTTACCTGTTCTACTTCAACTCAGAACATTGTTCGTGCCCCATGTGAAATCAAAAGTCAATGTTATTTTAATTGTAACATGGAGTACTAGTATGTGTAACACACTATGCTCGTGATGTTTGTAACATGATGTTACATTATGTTAGTACAGTGTTTCTCCGACCTCTCCTCCTACATGTTTTCATGCCTCCCTGCTCCAACACAGCTGATTCAAATGATCAGCTCGTTATGAACTCCTCGTTTGAATCAGCTGTGTAGGACAAAAGGTACTTGAGAAGAGGTTTGTTTTTAAAGGGACTGCATGCATTTAAGAGGCAAAAAATGTAAATTTCCTGTGAATATGCCAGTTTATTTTGAAAAGAGACAATGCATGTAACAAGCATAAATTGATACGCCACACCGGGGCACACTCCTGCACAACTGATGCTGAAGGGGAACTTCGAGCGTCAAAGTTTAACGTGCAGGGCCACGGACCAGGTATCAGAATTTAACGAGTTGGCAGTGAGAACGTGTTGTCATTATAGGTTAACATCAGTAATGTTGCAGCTGGTAAAGGTGGGGCTGATTTAAATCACTTATATAATACCAGGTATATTAACCTATAACAAGATATCATCATTTATTTGTTATTTATATTTTGTTTTAATAATCAGACTCTGCAAATGAACTTGTATCTAAACCTATTAAATAAATATAGTGAATATAGGGAAAAAGTACAATATTGGCTTCCAAGTTGTTGTGAAGTAGGAGTTAAGATTTAAAAAAAAGGAAATTCTTTTCCGCAGCAGTTGGATACACAGCACAGCCAGGTAAGACAGACCTATCACAAATAAATACCACATACAGAGTTAACACACAAGGGACAAAAAAGTACTTAAGTACAGTTCTTAAGTAAATGTACTCTCCATGTCAGTTACTTTTATGATAATAAACTAAAAATCTTTGGGTTTTAGATAATGTTCATTTCTGACATTTTACAGACAAAATGACTGATCAATTAAGAAACAAAACAATACATATCCAAATCCACTACAAATACCAATATTAAGCTGTAATTTATGAAATACTGCAGGTGCAAGATTAAATTGAGTTTCTGTTCCCTTTTTCTCAATCACCTACAAACGTCACACAAATGGTGATAAATGGCTGGACAGACAAGCCGTGATTGGTCAGTGTCCAACATGTAATCTTCCATGTCTCTCTGCCAAATCACAGCAAGAAGTTATAACTCCATAATCACCTAATCTGACACAGTGACCATCTGGAAAGGCAAAAATATTGTGTATAATGATCCCGGCATATGCGTTGCTTGGCCTGACATGTGTTCAAGGTGCATGTGGAGTCACAGAGCAGGTCGGGACGGCACTAGGGTCCTAGTGTCCTTCAGTATCCACTGTTCAAGTATCCACCGTGTGAATCTGAATGTAAATTGGATTTCTCGCATGATGTTTGACCTCAGTTGTTATTGAATATGAGTGAAATTGCTTTAGCCATGCTTGATGGGGCACTTTGTGTTGTGTTTTGCCTGAATTCTCTCAGACAGAACAAAAACATCATGCAACAAAGAAATACAAAAAGTCATAGTTTAGTGTTTAAATCCATGTGTGAACTGACGCTGTAATTCAGTTGTTTTCTGACTTTCACAGAAAACGTTCTCTCTCAGATTGAACTCTCTGCCAAATGTGATTTTGCCTGGAGTGGCCTTTACATGTTTCCCACACAGAAAAACAGCCAAAAAGGCCATTTCTGAGGCAGGGGTTATTTCGGTACTGCTGAGGGCGATTTAGGGAATACTCAAGCATTCAGGAGGAAACACTCAGAAATGTCTCTCCCTCCCTGTTTCTACAAAAATAGACACAATTCTTAAAGTTTTAAAACACAGTTTTGAACTACTTGAGATGAGAAGACGCAACTAGTTTATGCCCCTCGGTCGTTTTGTCTTTTTTTTTCAGTTTCTCTCCTCTTTTTTTAATGTGATCCAAGTAAAGGTCAAATATTTCTGCAGCAGATTTAATGCATAATTTCTCTGTTTCTGTCCCCACAGGTCACCACATCATGTCAAACAACTACCAACTATGAGCTGGTGAGTTTAACGTATGTTTGTGCTGAACGTCTGTGAATTTGTGCACATGAGGCCATCTTTAAAGATCTTGTTGACCTCTGAAACCCCCTCAATAACGCAATAATCCTTCCTGGAATTGTGGAAGCACTGTGAGGTTGTTGCCAGGGGTCAAAGGTCAAAGGCTATGACCAGGAGAGCTTCCTCATTTTCCTCCAAGGAAAATCCTGTCAGTACAACTCAGACAAGACACCCTCTGTGTCCTGCTGTCCACTGAAGAGGTGACCAGAATTTGATAGTGGTGATGCTGGCTATGTGAATGACTGACTTTCAGTTAAGATCAAACCAATTATGAAAAAGTAAACTATGGCTTCATTCTCACACTGTTCGATGCCCTTGAGTAAGACACTTGTCACACAGCCTTTGCATAACGTTACACTGACACCATACTAGCTAACAAACTGTGTGCTTCAAATGTCAAATTTAAAACACTTAGAAGAATGTCTCTTTGAAGACTTAAAGGTGCCCTCCAGTTGTACTGATAACAAACAAAATTTTCAAAACATTTATTGTTAACAAAATGCACATTGAATACCCTTGAGGCTGAATATATTGAATACACCATCAACTCTTGCTATGAATAACATGCAAGAAAATATTCCACTTTCAAGCTGCAGGTAGCTACAGTCTTTGAAAAGGAAACAAAACATAATTTCATTTTATAGCTGTAGTTGACGAATATTTGTGAACATGCCACCATAGAAACAGTGGATACAACCTTGAAAACGAGCCACGTGCATCATAGGTGCGCTGCGGTTATTTATACAAATAGCACTACACTTGTGGTTATGAATGAATATTTTATAACATTTTCTGTATTTTTGTAAGAAATTAAAATGAATGAATGAAAATTAAAGGCAGATCAGAAACGCATTATTAGTCAAAGTCATATGTTTTATGCACATCATGTCTGAAGGGAATCTCTAAAAGTTTAAATCCTGCATCATTTACATCCATGTTTACATAGCATTCTTCATTACTGCATTTGTCTACAAATGTTGTGTTACTTTTCATTTTCATTATCACAACCTGTAGATCAACAGAAAAGTTAGAAACTACCGGCAGGAATATGATTCAGACCACTCATAAACATTTTGTCCCCCATGGCACCTTTATTACATATTTGTTGTCATGGTTTTTGTAGAAGAGGACGGATACTGAGATGCAGTCAAAATGATTATTCTCCTTTCCTCTAGGGGCTGCTCTTTACAAGACCAAACCTGATTTACACACTGCAACACTGAAGCTTGAGTCATTCTCACTTTAATGAGCTTGACATGGGAGTTGTCATTCACGTCAATAAAGAATGCAGGCTCAGCAAATGGTGGGATGTGATTAAAAGACCAGCGGGGAAAACCATCTGATCATTCACTTGACTTCTAGTCAATAAAGTCAAATAAAAAGTGAAACAGTCGGTCCTGTTTTAGATTTTTAAGATTAACCACCGATGATATGCCCAAATTAGGAGCATTCCAAGAAACGGTAACTACTTTTCACTTATTTACTTTGGACGCCGGCCGGTTTAAATGACTGCAGCGGCTTGTTAAACAGTCCCCGCTTTTGTTTATAGAGCTCACATCAGGCTGAGACGCTGTACTTAACTCAGTTAAGAGATTTTCCTTAACACATGGATCACTGTCAAGCTCTGTGCGTGCGTGTGTGTGTGTGTGCGTGCGTGCGTGTGTGTGTGTGTGTGTGCGTGCATACTTTCTCTCCACTTCTCACATGCTGTCTCTTTTCCTCCATCTCTGCCTCTCCCTACCACTTTTAGACCAATTTTAAAAATATGTCTTTTACATAATGATAATTTAGCTTGTGCTGTTATAAGAGCACATGGGTTAGTGGTTAGTTATGTTTTTTTCCTGTGTTTCTGAAAGAAAATTTTCTCAGGTTTCTGAGGTTTAAATACTAATAAAAGGCATCATAATGCAGCACAAGAAAACTGATGTCACTGCAGGTGTTTAAGGGTTAAATACTACACACTAGACCTCCGAGTGTCTATTGTCTTGTCTTTTTCTTTTGTTTAAAGCAGTATCATAATATTAGCATTTTTATTTTAATTTGTATTTCCACAAACCCTCAGTATATTTGAAACCATAATGGTGCTGATAGTCCCGTCAAGCTGAGCCAATTCTAGAAAACAACTCCCTTCACTCACACTCCTGAGTAAATACAGTATGTATGCCAGGCAAAGTGTGTAAAAATCAAAGAGACTGAAACAATATTTTCTTCAAGGTTATAGAATAACTGTGTGTCTGGTGTACCACTGACAGCCAGACATCTTTGAGATGAGTCTTTCTCTCTCACTCACTTTCACTCTCTTTGTCATCCTTTCTGTCACCATGTTGTTTCTTCCTCAGTATGAAAGAAACAATGACTAACCCTCTGACTCTGTCTCGCTTCTCTCTCCAGCCTCCCACTCCTCAGCTGCCATTAAAGCATGTAGATACACCGGTGAGTAACACCTCTCTTCTTTATTAACAGACATGCTTTAAAAGCTGGTCATTATCACAAATGCTGTCATTGTTATGCAGCAAAATGCTGGAATAACAATAATAATGTACAACCTAAATGGCCAAAATGTATGTGTACACCTTTTTACACATACATTTGTGTACTTTTGGTTGATTTTTCTGGTTCAGTGACTCTGGAATGTTCTACTGGAGTAATTATACACCTTTTCAGTGTTTAAGTATAATCAATTAAAGGATAATAACTGCATGTAATTAAAGCTGTTAACCCAAGATGCAAATCCCACCACCTTGTTCCTGCACGCGGCAGAAGGTGGCAGCACCATGCAATACTTAACAGCTAGCCAATCAGAGCTGCTCTGTGGATTTGACTTTTCATTTAGACTTTTTGATTCAATTTGACTTAAAATTAAAGGGACATGTCTGTTGATCAAAGGGATCATGAAACTGGTGATTGCAAATAATAAGACATAAAGAGAAATGAACATGATTGGCAGATACAGTAAATCAAGTATTTTATAGCATAAATATATTTTTGTTAACCACTTAAGACTCACCATAGAATAATTTTTTATCTTTTTTAGGGGGCATAGGGAATTCTTGGGGGGAGATAGCAGGTCAACAGTATATGGCACATCAAAGTGGTATACTGAAAGCTGGGTACTTGAACATTAATCTAATCTAATTAATCTAATCTTAATCTAAGATTAGTCATAAATGTGTATTAAGTATTTTTTTGGTGAGGCACCTATTCACACTGAAAGTCTATAGCACGTAGCAGCTACATTTCAGCAATTTTTAGGTTGATACCATTTGTTAAAAACAGATTTGGTTCAAAATGTGATCATTTTGACCGCTCAAAAATTAAGAAAATTGTTCAAAATATCAAAAAAAAAAAAAAAAAAAAGACACACAGACCAGTAACACCATTGAAAAATCCATGCTTGATTTTTGGTATCCATGATTTTTGGTGTAAAAATTTTGACATATTGAGATGTTTGTAAGAATTTCATTTGGTTTTTTTTGTTTTTTTTTTGGTAATTGGATGGCAAGCACTTTTCTTGAAACTGCTTAGAAACTCAGTGCTTGGCAATATGTCTATAAAAGCCAATCATCCTGGTAATTTCTGGGGTCTCTAGTTTTTGGGTGTAAAGTTTCACGAGGCAGTTATTATCTCAGATGTCACAATAGGTTATTTTATGCAGTGAGGTACATTTAATAAAAAAATAGTGGTTTTACTACAATAAAATGGTAACTGTTTATTTAGATATCTTGAGGTGAGAGTTCAAGGGACTCCTTGACAAAATTTAGCCTATTTTTGGAGGGTTATTTAGCCCCCTTTTCGACAAGTTTGCATAACATGGTTCATACCAAAAGATGGTTAGCTTGTCTACTTTTACATGATACCAGCACTATCACACCACAACCTCTTCAATGCAGTTATGTCAGCCAAGATAACTGGTGGTCCCATGGTTCTTTTAAGGTTAAGGTGTAATTCAAAGACACAAAAAGTAAGTAAAACAATTTGAGCATTAAAATGATTCTCCCAGAAGCGGCCTGGTGGCCTGAGGTAAATGATTTAACCCTCTCTGTGCTCTGTGTGTCAGTGTAAAGAAATATTTAGTACATACCTTACAAAATGAGAAAAGCTGCCCTGGCATCTGTTGCTGCGAGTTTACTGCAAATTGTGCCTCGTCTGTGCCAGAAACGGTTGCCAAGGCCTGGCCCGAGACTAGGCATGCATGTTTAGCTTGACATTGCTAAACCATGAAGGGTGTGGGTACGGGCGGTGGGTTTCCAAGAGGGCAAGATTCCAGAAAAAATGAGAGGAGAAAACCACCACTGATGCAAAAAGAAAACAGATCCTTAAAGCCAGCACTCACAAAGGCAGAAATTTGTTAGCTTGTTTAAAATGTTCTGAGATTATAAGGGGCTCATGCCTTTCTTTTCCTTTTCATGAAACCAGAAGCAACATTTATTCAAAAGATAAAAGCAGTGCTGATGTCTTGCATCCCTGTTTTTTCTCTTCTCTCTTTTGTGAGTCACCATAATGAGTCAGTGTTTGCGTCAGACGTCGCCCAAGTGTTTAGATCAGCAGCAGAAGTCGCAGCGGTGATTCAGAGTGAGATTATAAACACAGATTGGTCTGTGTACACCAGACTGTGTGGAGATTAATTTACAGTCTGTGAGTTCACACAGAGAGAAAGAAGAAGATCAGCAGAGTGAGCAAATGAGGGTCTGACAGGCAGGGACTGGATGATATCTGAATAATATTTTCAGTTTAAGGCAGTAAACTGAAGTTTCCATGCATACTTTGTCATTGCAAGATTTATTGTCATAAGCAATTGTGACTCCAGAAGAAATTGTTGTCATGATGTAATATAAGAGACGGCGAAACTTGACTTAGGCTCCAAACATGGGTGTTTTGTCGCTACTCATCTGTGTTTTACCATCTGCTTTTTAGCTGCCAGTTGTCTATATTTTGTAGCAACCTCTTAGAAGGGATAGTGCTACTGTCTTTTATGTAAGACTGTTTTTTCAGCTAAGAATGTGTTCCCTAAACAGGTATTTTATGCCAAAACATGATCTTTTCCTAACAATAACCAAGTATTTTTTGTGCCTAAATATTGCTACATTAACCACAGTGTTGTTGAAACCTAAAGTTTAAATTTATTTGCTACAGAATAACTCATGTAGCAATTGGGTTGGTAAACCCCACCAAAACACCTGGGACACCGTTGAAACTTTAAAGGAATCAATATTTCATACTCTTAATATAGATTATTGTGCATTCCTTTAACATCGATACCAAATTACCTTTGATTCATTATCAACCATCAGCAGGAAGTGGGTGCTGTTTTCCTGGCTGATTAAGATTAATCCTGATAAAGAGGAGTAACATTTTGTTCATCCTCTTTAGTAAAGTGCTCAAACAGCAAAGGAATGGATTAAGGGTTGATAGTTTAAAAGTGGCAGCATCCTCTTTTACAACAGGGTTTATGGGAAATATGGGAGTAATTAAATTGAGAAATGCTAGCACTAAAAATACCAAGACAGAGGCTACTAATTGTCTTGACCATGCTCTTGTTTTTTAACTGTAAATATAGAAAGTTGTCACAAACAATTTGACATTGACGTATTGGTGTTTGGGAGTAAATAGTAGAGTCATGGCTCCCATAAGCAGACATTTCACTTAAAAAAAAATAGTTGCACCATCAACTGAGGTCATAATCCTGATTAATCATTCATATTTTGGGGTTGTTACTTCTTATCACAACTTTTTCCAGTTTAGGCCAGATCACATTTATTTCAGTTTTAATGGGAAATTTGTACATTGTGGCTGGATTTCAAAGGAAACCATTGTTCATTAATATCTTATTCTACTTTCTGCCGTGATGCTTAATCCAGGAATCATTACCAAATAGGTTTTGTGTATGTCTGTGTGGATATTGTATGGACAATACACAAGGATTTTATGTGGTTAGTCCATGAAGGACACATCCACAATTGTTTTGAGTCTCAACGCCCTGTCATAAACACAATTGGGTCAGTGTGGAGACTGTCAGGGTCATCCAAGTGCACTGTGGCGACTTCTTTTTAACTTAGTTTGTGGCGAGAGTGTGAGATGCTGTGAATAAAAAATACTGTTGTAAATTTGCATGACTGTGAACAAATCATACAAAGGGAAAAAATATGTTTCATCCAGTTTCACAATAGTTGTAATGACAAGTGATTTTACAGGATAAGCCAACAGGGGAATATTAAGATATAAAAATATTGTTTTCATTCCATATTGTATGCATTGGTTACGCTTCAGTCACTTGAGTTTTTTGGGGAAATTAAGGTCAAACACATGTGCAACAGCCAAGCATAAATATATTCTATATTCATACAGTACACAAACACATGGCTCTGGGAAAAAAGGGAGTCAAGACAAGAGAAGCGGGAGGGAGTCAGAAATAATGAGAGATAATGAGACAGAGGGAGGAGTAGTTCCAGAGAACACAAAGTGGGCGTGAGGGAGAGAGAAAGCAGGAGAAAGTAGGAGGAAGACGAGTCGAGAGGGAAAGAAGCTGCATCATGAAACATATTACATAATCGCTGATGAAGTTTGGCACAACAGTTGAGCATCTTTTCTTTCATGGCTTGTTTTGTTTTTGGCAGTTCAGCACTGAGATGTGACAATCTGGGCAGTTTTTTGTTTTCTAATCAAAATCGTAAAACTAGATAAGAGGTTCCTGTGCATATAGACATGCCACTGGGCAGCTCCATTCGAAGGCATTTTGCCCACCTGCATTCATCCTGGCGGTGGAGCACTGGGCACCAGCTCAAGGTAGGCCACTCCCACACAGGAAGTCAAGAATGATGCAAAGTGGTTAATGTTTTAATCTAGGTTGTATTATTTTGAGTATGTGTGAAAAGTCTTATCTCCTGCTTAAAATGTTGGATTTTCAGTTGATGAATGACTTTCACAAGTAGCATGGTCTCCTTCAGCAGATTGATTTTTCAGTTTTTTCATCAAAAACATGGACGGATTTTTAGACAATGGGCCCCTGGGCACTGACATGCAAAAGGCCCCACCACCTCTACATAGGAGCAAGATATGCAAATTTTTTGGGGGCCTCTTTGTGGTCATTGTGCATCCTGTAGTTTTTTGTATCTCTCTTTAGTTATTTAATGTCTCTGTTATTTTGTAGTTATTTTGTGCTCCCTTGAGGTTGTTTTGCCCCGTGAGTCTCTTTGAGTCACTTTGCAGCTGTTTGCAGCTCTTTGTAGTCATTTTGTGTCTCAGTGGTTCCTATATTTCTTTCAAAGATATGGATTGCATTGTTCTAAATATTTCTTATTTTGAACAACCTTAATTCTCAATGCTTA
The DNA here is from genome assembly GCF_026936395.1 of Plectropomus leopardus. Lineage (NCBI taxonomy): Eukaryota > Metazoa > Chordata > Actinopteri > Perciformes > Serranidae > Plectropomus > Plectropomus leopardus. The sequence continues at coordinate 8,368,283 of NC_142199.1, forward strand.
AATGTGAGGAAGTAGTAGTTTTGTTACAGGCAATTTTTTCAGCTGTGGATGAATACACATTTAACGTTCTAGTGAGTGGAGAAAGGGTGTACTCAGGACTGATCGATTCAAAATAAACTACAATACCCTGGGCAGTGGCAATTAAAGAATATCCCAATAGTTTTTTGGACATCAGTGGAGTTTTAAAGGAACAAACTCTACAGTATAATGAAGGATGCGTTATTGTTGGTTTTGGTCTTTTCATGAAATTTTTTTAGACAATGAGACCCTGCCTTTAACTGTGTGCAAACTGCATTGAAATGGACAGATAGTGAAAACCACTTTACATGCTGCATTTACTTTCACGAGGCGTTCGTGCACCCATGTTGCTACAAGACAACAGATTGTTCCTGTGATGTGAAATGTAGCGGCGTAACACCCCCGAAGCCCCATGCGAACAGGCTGTTTCATTTTGCAAACACCAGCCTCCGCGGTCCGCCTAGCATCTGGTTCCTGTCAAATCACCGAGAATTATGCTTCCCGTTTTGGCTCTTGGGGGTGGGATTAGCTTCATCTGCGAGAGGCCGCTCGGCAGCAGTATGGAGAGCTTTGGGCTGTGTGTTTAACCTTGTGCCATGATTAGAGACCCTCTTGCCAGTGTCTCTGTTTAACCACTTGCCCAGTAAGGAACTCTTTCTGACGTTGTGGGAAAAAAAGTATAGAGAGATAAATGCAGCTGTCATTCTATCTTTTTGGATGGCTTCATCTTCTTGACTCATGCAGACAAGTTCTCCTCTGGGCCGACAAACAGTATGAGGAAGAGCCAACTCTGGCATCTATTATGCAGCGATTCCTCGACAATACGGCATGTTTTGTAACGTTTCTCCTCTGCAGTCCTGTCACTGTGAAACAGCCTGACTTCCACTCTCTCCTCTGTAAAAAATAAAAGCAGATACAGGACAGGATAATTAAAGTTTGTGTTGAAATCCTGACAAGACCTGAGTCAGGGTGGTTTCTCCTGGAGCACACTGACGTATTGTGATTTTTTTCTTCTTTCTCAACTCCTTACCCTTCTTTTTTTTGACTTCCTATCTTCTGTTGCTTGTTCTGTTGTTTCTTTTTCTCCTGCTTATACCTCCATCTCGTTCTTCATCATTTCCATCTTCCTTTACTCCTCGACTCTTTATTCTTCCCCTCTTCACCGTCCTCTTTTTTCCTTTATTTCTTTTTCTCCTATTCTGTCTCTTCTTTTTTATTTTCTTCCACTCATATTGAACTTTTCGTTCTTATCCTTCTGTTGCCTCTTCTCCTGCTTCTTCCTTTTACTGCTTCTCTTTCTTTTTCTTCGTCTTTCCCATCTTAAGGTTCTCCTGCACTTCTTGCTTGTGGTTATCTCCTCTTCGTCATCATCTTTTCTTCCTGTATCCCTTCTTCTCCTGCTCAATCTCTTCTCTCTCATCTTTTTTTCTTCTTTCTCGCCTGTTCTACTTTTCTTTTACCTCTCATCCTTCTTTTTCTTCATGTTCTCCGTCCTCAATTTCTCCTCTACTTCTTTATTGTGTTCTTCTCTTTATCATCCTCTTTATTTCCTTTATTTCTGCTTCCCCAGCTTTGTCTCCTCCTCTTAGATTTTCTTCTACTGTTTATTTCTACTGTTTTCCTGAACTTTTTCTTTCTTATTCTTCTATCTACCTCCTCCCTTCTCATCATCTCTTCTGACTTTTTCCTTTTTTTTGCTTATTCCCTTTTTTTCTTTATCATCTGTTTCTTCATCTCTCCATTCTCTTTCTTCGTCATCCCTGCCATCCCTTCTTCTTCTTCGTCTCTTCTTTAATCTTCTTCCTTTTTCCTGCCATCTTTCTCTTTTATCATCTTTCCCATCTCCCATTCGTCCACTACTTCTTTATTGTGTTTTTTTTTGTTGTCAACTTTGTCTTTTCTTCTTCTTCTTCCTTTCTTCTTTTTTGCCTTTTTCCCTTGGTCTTCTTAATGATTCTGTTTTAATCCATCTTCTTCTCTTTGTTATCCTTTGGCCATATTGTCTTTTCCTGCTTCTTTTCCTTTCCTTCATCCTCTCTCCTCTCATACCATACCTGTCATCCCCTCATCTTCCACTTCTTTTCTTTCTCTTTTTACCCGTTTTGTCACTTTTTTGGTCCTTCTCAACCTTTGTTCCTGTTTTTTTTTGTTTTTTTTTGGTTTATTCTCCTCCTCCTCCTCCTCCGTCCTCTACTTCTTCTGCTGCCTCTCCTTCTCCCACTTCTTCTTCTCTTCATTTTCCCAAGTTGTTTCTCCTTTTCTTCTTCTCTCTGTCTGCTTCTTTTCCCTAACAGGTTATGTCAGATTGTAATTCATGAAACATCCTCATCCTCACCAGACAGTTTGCTTATTAATCATTTTTTCTCTCTCTGTCCCTCCCTCTGTTCATGTGTATATTGTGTGTTTTTGTATGTGTGTGTGCGATCTCCAGGGATCTACGAGGTCCTGCAAGAGTGTGGAGATAAGGCGAAAGCAGTCGCGGTAAGACACAGCATTGTTATATTGTGTTTTACTGTATGCAGATGTACATATTTAATCTGAAAGTAATAGAAGAAATAATGGTGAAGATGTATAGAATAAATAAAAAAACAGGTTATTAGTTAATCAGTTATTTTCCCTCCAGCATTATCAGTTTAACCAAAAAGTATTTAAACACCTTACTTGTTTAGTTTTAAAACCTCTTTTGATTAATAATCTCTGAGTTTTCCTCAGACATGAAAAACAACGGGACTCCTTGGATTACGAAATGATTGTTTGGACAAAAAGAGATATAAATTCCTCAACTTTTGTGAAGTAGTAAATCCATTGTGATCCCAAATTCAACTCTATTTCATGATGCACTTCAAAAAAGGATTGTTTGTGTTAGTATTGCACCTTATTTCCTAGGAATGTAAATGATCCTTCCACCTCTGTTGTCTGTTATTCTTCAGGCATTGGCTGTTCATGCAAGGCTTTACTGTATGCTCACTTGCCAATAAACCTGATCGCTATTTGGCGAGTGAAGTCGATTGCATAATAATAGTAGAGGTCATGTCAACAGTCAGTGAAGGATTGTAAATCTTTTCCTTTCCAAGAAATATAAGAGTGAGCTGCAGGAGTTTACATTTGATCAAGTGGATGTTTGCGATGAACTCTGTCGTTAGTCCCCGGGAGAAATCGGAGAGTTCTTGAAACGTTCTCACAGCAAAAAAGATCCACAGCAGTCCTTGCAAAGACGATAATCACTGAAGGTTGGAATGCAGCTATGACTGAACAAACCTGGTGCTCCTAACTCTGATGTTGAGTTTAATGGTTGGGTGTGTTTAGAAGGTAAAAAGGTCAAAGCCATCACAAACACCTCTCGCTTGTTCTGCCACTCCAGGAGTCAGAGTGTGGTTCAGGCCATGGAGGAGAGCTATGAGGTGGACCTGGTCTACATCACAGAGAGGATCATCTCTGTCTGCTTCCCCGCCGGCGCCGAGGAACGCAGCTACACCAACAACCTCAAGGAGGTGGCGACTATGCTGCGGTCCAAACATGGCGAGCACTATCTGGTGAGCAACACCCCTTCAAATAATCCAGGACACATGACATATCATTTCATCTTTATCTAATCAAACAATTTGTTTTTGTTGTTGTTTTTGGTCTCTATTGTGCTTTTTTACTGCACAAAGGTGACTCAGTATCCATATTTCTTTGTTCTTTGAGGGACAAAAAGCTTCACCATGGAGGCTCAGTTTTTGTTTTGGTTTATTTATTTGTCAGCAGGTCTATGGAAAAACTACTGGCCTGTTTTCAATGAAACTTGGTAGAACGATGTTGCATGAGCCAAGGATGAATTTATTAAAATTTAGAGCAGATCTTTATCATCAGGCTGAATTATTTTTCACTTTTGCTGACATTGCAAGTCTCCTTTAGAGAATTTCTCTGAATTTGGCACAAACATCCACTTGGACTCACAATGAGCTGAATAGAATTTGGCGGTCAAAGGCCTTTTTCTAGTTCTTTTTAAAATGGATCACATGTCCAGCAGTGCTTGAATATATTTTTTCTCTCTGATTACAGATACTCAACCTGAGCGAGTGGGGGAGTGACTTATCAAAGTTAAACCCTAAGGTACAAACACCTCAGCAGCTGGATCATTTTTGTTATTTGAGCATGTAAATCTATAATGAAGTGACCTCATGTTTAAGAGGAATTAAACAAAAATGAAACCCTTCTTTTGGTCCTTCAGGTTCTGGAGTTTGGCTGGCCAGACCACCATGCGCCAGCACTGGACAAGATCTGCAGCATGTGCAAGGCCATCGACACATGGCTCAATGGAGACCCGCGCAACGTAGTGGTTCTGCACAACAAGGTAAAGCAGGGATGAGCAGTACGCCTTTAACTCATACACAGTTTTAAAAATGAATAAATCAGAAGGCTTTTAAATATGTTGCATTGTTTGCAATTTTGCTTTGCACAGCCATGTCCAGGCATTGAAATGAACAGTTGACCCTTAACCCTAAAAGTTACAAAACATTGAACAAGTGTTGCACTTTTTATGAATTAAATTAAATTAATTTTATTTTTAAAACAATGTTTAGGCAGTGAAATACACTGTTTGATACCATTATTATACAATAAACCCAGTGTTCCCATATGACGATATTGTTTTTTTAAAAACTACTGTAAACAATATTTGGGACTGGTACACAACTATTCGAAATATATAAGAATAGCAAGTCATTTTGGCCAACATGCTCTTTCTCATGCACAGTTTAAAGTAATATTCTTGAAGGAATAGTTCAACATTTTGGAAAATATATAGAGAGTTAGATGAGAAGATTGAAACCACTCTTATATTTGTCCATTCAATATGAAGATAGAGCTTGCAGCCAGTTATCTTCGCTCAGCATAAAGCCTGGAAACATTAGGAAAATATGAAGTCTAGCTTTGTCCAAAGATAACAGATCTGCAAACCTATGCCTCTAAAGCTTACATCTTTTCATGTTTTGTTTCATTTGTTTAATCTCTACAACAGGCAAGGTGCAAAGACGTCAGTTTATGGTTTTACAGGGCTTATGTGTTGGACTTTTTTGGCAGCAGTGACTTCCTGTAGTCTCTGTGGCCATGTCAAACTATTCCTTTAAATGTGAAAAACATGTCCACAATGAAATGTGGCTGCTGACCTTCTAAAATCAACATAAATTCTTGTAGTTGTTCAATTCTTATAGTTATACAATCCATTCGGTCTTGTTTAAACATACACCACTATACAATCATTTCACATGCTGTCCAGATGAAGCAGAAAAAGCAGAAAGGAAAACATTTTTCCAGTTCCCCTGCTTTACTTGGGAATAGAATCGTCGCTTTTTAGAGTCCGGCCGGTCCCTTTAAACAAGCAGAGTGATCAAACATTATTTCATGTTGTTTATGTTTCCAGCTTTTGGGTTTTCAAATATAATTCATGCAGCTTGCTAACCAGTATGCCACATCTGAGGATTTGTTTGTTCCTCTGTTATGATTAATACAAAGATTTTGTTTATCCGTTTGAAATAATTCCTGTTGCAAATAAGCTTTTTAAATTAAGACTTGAAATCAAGTAACTCTGTCTTGTTGCCTTTGTTTTTGTGTTGCAGGGGAACCGAGGTCGAACAGGGGTAGTGGTGGCAGCGTACATGCACTACAGCAACATATCTGCAAGGTATCAATGTCATGATAGATAGACACAACCAGCAACTTCTTTTAATTCAGTATTACATTGTTATTGGTTAAGATTGGTCAGGAGAGGTGCAGAATTTTGGTTGCCAACATAAAAAGTGTGATTTAAATAGTTAAGTCGTTCAGATCTCCTCATAAGGTTTTGTAAGGACAGAAGCACCAATCAATCACGGTTAGGCCTGGAGGTCTGGGACTCGAGCAGCCTTGAAATTAAACACCACTGTGATTATTATGGCAAAACACCCCGGCTTATTTTTCGTTGAGAAGAAGCACTCCAAAAAATGTCATCATTCTTTAATGCAACCAGATGTTCATAGGTGGGATGGAGCTGGGAGGATTCAGAGCTGCTTTGTTAATGATGAGGGAGTTTTTATAAATCTCAGACTTTGAAAAAAATGTGCATGTCTTCCAAAAAAAGAAAACAAAAAAAGCACTCAAGTATGCTAAATAATAACTATTCCCATCTATTTTTGTATCATGCAGTGCTGACCAGGCATTGGACAGGTTTGCCATGAGGCGCTTCTATGAGGACAAAGCACTTCCTGTGGGTCAGCCGTCACAGATAAGGTCAGTCGTTACTTCACTTTCAGTTTGCTGCTTGAAGCTTTATGAGTCTGACCTTTGCTACAGAGCCTTGTCCGCTGTTTCCGAATGTTTGCAGCTTAAGCTGGGCATACACTGAATGATCTGAGCCTACTTTTAGAAATGTTGTTTGATTCTAACTGCTCCTGTGCGAGTAAATCTGTGATCATTACATTAATTTGCAAACAATGCCTAACGAAGACATTCTGCGGCTCAAAAACCAGGTCAGAAACAAGCTCAAATTGTACCTTGTTTGCCCAGCTTTATTTAACAGACAAATGTGTGCACACTTGTTTAGAGAGGTAAAAGAAAGAACCACCCACTCCTCAAAATGCCCCAAAATAAAGCTAGAGAAGCCTGTTTGTTAACTTCGGTTGCTAAGCTATTATTGGACACTCACTGGCGTTTAACGAACAGCCAGATGAACTTAATAACAAGGCAACCAGTATTGTGGCGTGACTCCATCTCTCCCACTCAATTTTTGAAACTTTTCACAGAGGAAATTCTTCCCTCTTTTCTTGTGCTTATCCCCAATTTGGTTTTAATTGGGATAATTGTGAGTGAACGTCATGGCATGGAGAGAAGACATCTATCTTGTCTGTCTGAGGGATTCCAATGGTGTCTCTGGGGAGGCTGTGGGGCTTGGTGGCTGTGTCCTCTTAGCATATCAGAGCATATTTTCCTGCAATTTATCTCCACTTTTAGCATTGAGTGTTTGGAGATTATGGCCTTCTCATGAATAGAGAGCAAAACAGTAAATTCCAAACCAGAGTAGGTCAGACCAATCAAGGGTGGTTTAAAGGTATTTAAGCAATTTCTTATTTTGAATGCAGCTCCCTCTTGGGGGAGTACATTGGCTTTCAACTTATAAATCTGCTCTTATTATTAGACAATTAACTGCTTAAAGGCTTGACCCCCTCATCGTCTCCTCTCTTCACCTGCGGGGTGAAGGAATCCTGATCTGAGTGCTTCTTGGAAAAGATTAGCCGGACTCAGGTTCCAGCGAATAAACGAGGAAACACAGGAAACAGCAGGGGACTTAACACCACTTCATTTGGGCTTGTGAATCGGGCAGCGAGCCATTCTCTAACAGGTCTATAGGCTTGCCCTCTGCCCCACTGCTATTTCCTGCTTCGGATATAATTATCTCTGCCCCTGGAGTCTGCAAGTATTATGGTCTGGAATGTGTGACATTAACATCAAGAGTAGTAGATGAGCTCAACCTGCATGTACTGCTGCTGTAAAAGCTTGTAAAAGTTTGGATTAGAGGTGTTACATGCAGCATTTTAGTATCATTATGTGATTACTATGTTGGCTGTAAAATGTTAGAAGGCTACAGAAAACAAACTGCTGAGAGGACGACTGCCGCTTGTGTGCCACTAGGTCATATTCAGCTGTTCTGATTTCATTTATTGCACAAAACATGATGTCTCTCGCTCTAAGTTTGACTCCGCCAACTTGTTTTTATGTGCATTTTAAAGTTGCTCATAGGAAAACCTGAATAGAAATTTGAGGAATAACAAATAATCCTTTCATTATGCAATATCATGTCCCTAAGCATGTTTTATTCCACATAAAAATAAAAATAGTGTCAACTTTTGGCATGATTTCTAGACAGTATCACACTCCAGACGGTCCCTGTATTCATGTCTGGATAATTGGATATTTAAAGGAAAAAGGTGAAAGGTCAATAAAAGGAAGGGTGTGAGAATGCGTGATGGAAAGGGAGTTTTTAATGCATTCAGGACATGTTTTCCTGTTTTAATTCTGACAGTGAATGGATGTAACTTTGGTGTTTTGCTTCCGTCTGCAATTTTTGTCCGGAGAGATCACTCAGAAGTACAGTATTTATTTAGGGTTAAAACATTTCCTCCAAGTTTTTATTGGCTATTCTGGGGATTGCCACAGCCTGAAATGCTTGATATCATGGCAGCTCTTTTAAAAAGTAATGATGTTCATAGGTTGGAGTTTTTTTGTTTCTTTTTTTGCATCAAAAGTCTCCACCAATTATCAGGTTATGCAGAATTCAAAGGGATTGACTAAATTTGTGTTAATTGTTGGGACTGTAAGAGGAGGATCTTTTTGAGAGGAATATATGCAGTGGCAACATTTAGTTGATGACAGACGCATAAACGTATATTTTATTCAGTGATGGCATTTAATTGTAAACATGGCAAATAACGAAATGGTGAAAGCAAAGGAGCAAAGAAGCAATATTTTCCTTAACATGGTGTGAAAACTGTGACTAAATATGTTTGTTAACTACTTTTTTTTTCTATGACTAAGACAAGACAATATCTAAATGACCACGACATCACTAACCAGGACTATTTCAACATGCAATATTGTTGACGAAAAAGACAAGGTTGAAATGCAGTTTAAAGAATACATTTTTTACGACAATCTCTCTCTGGAGCTACACCCACCAACTGTATCACCATGCAGAAAATGTGCATCTATTCATGGATGAAAGGCTCATGCTTGTGACTCTGAGGGCTGGATCGTATCAATATTCATGCACACCAGTACTTCAAATGCCTCTCTAGCGCCTGACAAGACCGCCGGGATCTGAACAATCTCTGACACACAGGTGCCACGCACAGGTGGCGTAGGCGATATGTGTTTCAGTTAGGTGTCACGTTAATACGTTGACATGTTCGCCTGCTGCAAACCTATGCTACATTCTATGGCATATGCACACATTCGCCTCACCAATACTACACCTGACATAAGAAATTAAGAGGAAAAATATGTGTTTTTGATATTGGGGTGACTTGTCCATTTAAATTGATTAAAATCCTTTGATAAAAGACAGAACATTATTATATCTCATATTACACAGACACACACACACACACACACACACACACACACACATACTTTAACTACAAGCACCTGCCTCCTCTTAGCACAGCTCTCGTGGTGTCCCCGCTCCG